>NW_026991716.1:113385014-114010014 GCF_029215605.1 Mirounga angustirostris
AGGTTATCTTATATGCAGAAAGGAGGAAAGTCTTTAAGTATAAGAAGATGGTGGCAACTTAGATTTGGATCTTTCCTTTCTGCTCCTGGAAACCGCACAGAGCAATAGAGACAACAGGGAAAATATCACAAGCTGCATCTTCAGTGAAACTAGGAGATAGAGAAATCTGTAAAAAGCAAATGATGTGCAAGTATGGCCAGAAGCATTGGGGACCAGCAGGACTTTCGTGAGACGCTGCTTCAGGATGGGGAAGACTATAGAGGGAGGGGCAGGCCCCTAGGTGACAGATCTCAGAAATGATCAGCAAATTCTCATTCCTAGAGGGTGAGGACTCCACCGTAAGGAGGTAGAGAAAGTGTGAAAGGGGACCCGGGGAGGTGAATCTCAGGGAGCACCAGCTTCCCAAGGGGAGGGAGTCCCTCCCGCAGCAGGGAAGGAGCTCAGGGCTGGCAGCCGAGAGGCAGAGCCCAAGTTCACAATCGTCCCTCCCTGTAGCCGACTAGGAGGGAGCCTTGAGCAGAGGAGCCTGCAAGACTGCCCAGCCGCTTCCTTCACCCCCTCCCTGAAAGCGGGCACTGTAGGGATCAACAAGCCTTTATCCTTCTAGATAAAAGCTTGTCTCAAAATATCCTTGGTATAAGGTAAAGCAGATGGCTTCAGTAACTGGGTCCTGGATCTCCCAACGCCGAATGACTTAATTCCTCGTGATTTTTAGTTGTTTTCCAATGTCTTCATATGACCAGGTGCACTTAGATCTAAGGCTAGAGTGGAATTGGATTTTTCTTAATTAAAAATCAGTAAATAAACAAAACACAGCAACACATCTCTTTTCGTTTTAATGGCTTTTTAAAACTAAAAATCCAGTGAAATCTGCTCTGAGATGGAATACTAATTTCTCCTGAGATATTCTAGGTGCCATTAGTCAGTTGTGTCATCTACTGGGTGTCAAAGAGCATGATTTATAGCAAGTGACTTCACTTATGTTTCTAATGCATTTTTCAACTTCATGCTGTTGTGTTGTCTCTTTCTCTTATATTGAAAAAAAAAAAAAAAACCCCACACTGACTTTGCAATTATTTAGCAATTGAAAATGATACCTACACAGGTAAACTGAATATTCATTTGAAACCATTTACTACTTTATACATCTTTAAAATTGAAACATATGGGAAATTATAGACAGAAAGCTGAATTATTTAAGGGAGGATTCTAGGAATTGACTAATGTCAGAGGAGCAAATGATGCCGGGTTGACCCTAATTCTGTTAGAGATTTTGAAAACTTTGAAAACTCTAGAAGAAATGACATAGTCAACCTAATTTTAAGTCTGTGCAAAGTGGAATGGAGATTTAAAGCAAGTATTTTCATTAGCATGTCTTGAAATTTTTCTCTCGGACTCTCTCTCAGGGTTTTACGTGAGGCAAGGATTCTGTGATCAAGCGAATGTTAGCAGTGTTGCATTAAATAAAGTTAATCTGATTCTTTATCGAACACTTCCTAGGAATTTTGAACTGCTAATATTTGTCATAACTCTCAAGGGCTTACAGCAACAAAGATTTATTTTTTGCTCACAGATGTGGGTCACGTGTGGCTCTGCTCCGTATTGTCTTTACTGAGGACCCGGGCTGGACAGCCTCCACGTAAGACCATGCTGGTCTTTTGGCAGAAGGAAAAGGGAGATGGCAAATCCCAGGCTGATTCTTAAAGCTCAGAAATGATTCACATCATTCCTGCCCACATCTTATTGGCCAAAGCAAGTCACATGGTCCCTTCTGAATTCAACAAAGCGGGATGTGTAATGTACTTGTAGGAAGGGACACTACAAGGAGGGGCAGTGACTATTTCAAACATTTAATCTACCTCAGCATCATTTCCCAGATGTACTTGACTAGCAAGTCCTTTTTTCATTGACCGTCTTATAGCACTAGTGTTTGGCAGAGCATGGTTTAGGAAATGTTGATCTTGATAATTCAGGCCTACGTGATATTTTTGCTTCAAACATCCAGATTAAATGGACATTTTTACTTATTTTCTAACATTTGCATTCACAGACAAAATTCTGACTTAAGTGTAATTTCAGGAGCACTGTGAATTGTGTAAGACTGTTGAATCACAGACAGACCTGTACCTCTGAAACAAATAGTACATTATATGTTAAAAAAAAAAAAAGAAGAAGATAGCAGGAAGGGAAAAATGAAGGGGGGGAAATTGGAGCGGGAGACAAACCATGAGAGACTATGGACTCTGAGAAACAAACTGAGGGTTCAAGAGCGGAGGAGGGTGGGGGGATGGGTTAGCCTGGTGATGGGTATTAAAGAGGGCACCTACTGAATGGAGCACTGGGTGTTATATGCAAACAATCATGGAACACTACATCAAAAACTAATGATGTAATGTATGGTGATTAACATAACATAATTAAAAAAAAGAAACAGTTTTAGAACTGGTATTAAAATATACAATAACAAAGGAGTCAAGGTAATTAGAATTGCATGGGTTTGGCTTAACTCTTTTAAAATATAAATGTTCTGTCTATCTCAACTATTACCATTAGTGTTGGGAAAATTTCTTAACAAGTCTTTTGTAGACATTTTGAAACTCTGTTAATTCCATTTTCCTAGTTAAGGGCAGAATGGAGCATAATGATCTTGTATGAAACTGGCAAGCCCCACAGTGGATTGATTATGGTTAAAGGCAAAATAGAACACATGATCCAGAAAACTTAAACTTTATTCCAAAACAGTGTTGATAAAGAATTATTTAGTTGATTTAGTTACAGTAGCTAATTTCTTACCCACTTGACTAGTCACATAAAAGCAAACCAGCTAGTATTATTTGGATGGTAATAAGATTTTCTCCACCACCGGAGAGTGGTCATTCACCTCTTGTTAATTTTAATTAATTGCATAAGAAAAGAAGATAAAGCTGTATTTTTTCTTGAGAGCCCCAGTTAGATTTGAGGAGAAATTAAGGCTGCAATCCAAAACTGTACTAGTTTACATTGGAATTATACTTCTATTCCTAAATATGAGCTCATTACTTTTGGCCATTCATTAGAATATTATTCTCTCAAGGAGAGGTACCTTAAAAACAGAGTAATACTAGTTTGAATTACTAAGTTGGCTCAGTTCTCTTTCTCTTGGTTACTCCAATAAGTTAGAGAAAAAAATGTTATTGGCCTCTTTGCCAGGGCCAAACTTCCGTTATGTGTAGTTGAAGACCTAACAAAACTTGCTCATGTCACCTAAGGGACTAGCCACTTGTGACGACAGGAACTCCAGCTTAGTTCCTGCAGTAAGGGTTCTTTCTCTTAAACCTACGTGATGGCACCATTTTGAATTGTTGCCCAAACTGATACCATTTGGAGACCCGTCTTTAAGGCCTTCTAAGTACAATTGTGGCTGTGTACTGCCCTCAAGCTCATGGCCAGTATAAAGACTTCCTTCTTTAGCTACTGCCTTCCCCGCAGCTGAAGTTGATGATAATAATTCGTTACAGAACTTTATTTGGACCAGGACATTTCTTGCACAGCAATTTCATGTTTGGTTTCTAGCACTCCCGTGAGATCTTACTGAGCCATTGCCTGGGAGAATGTTCTGTGAGACCCTCTCTGGTGGCCCTGCACCTCCAGCCACATCCCTCCCTATGCATATGCATTGCACCGTTCGGGATGTGCTCCTCTTGGATTCTTACTTCTCACCCTCCCGGACCTACCCTGATAATCCGAGGATGGTAGATGGAGAACTTTGTACTCTTGGACTTCCAGCACAAACATCTCTAGAACTTAATTCAGTGGGATTAAGTGTGTGTGGGGAGAAATGGTCACGTGGGAATAAACTGAATGGATATGGAGTCATGTCACATATCCGTCTCAGCGGGTTGTAACTGTCTATGACATATATCCCTACCGGCAGGTGCCAAAACTGTAATCCCTGTTGGCAGGGATATGTGTGATGGAAAGGGGTAGATGTGTGATAGGTATGGTGGATATGGAGGGGATGGTGTCAGGTGTGGCCAGTCTGGCTTTCCTGAGGCCCAGCCCACCGTGATGGCACAGACCAGGAATAGCCAAAGAATATACCAGTACTTTTCTGCATACTGTTATCCTAAGATGCAGATCCCTCGCTTCTTGTTAAGTTTTCCATCAAATTGTTTTCCTTCCAAACCCACTGCCTTATTTTTTTTTTAAGATTTTATTTATTTATTTGACAGAGAGAGATATAGTAAGAGCAGGAACACAAGCAGGGCGAGTGGGAGAGGGAGAAGCAGGCTTCCTGCCGAGCAGGGAGCCCGATGTGGGACTCGATCCCAGGACCCTGGGATCGTGACCTGAGCCAAAGGCAGACGCTTAACGACTGAGCCACCCAGGTGCCCCCCACTGCCTTATTTTATTAGTCTAGAAGTACTTCTCGAAATTTTGAAAAGATACCTAATTTAAAAAACTTCTAAAAGAGAGAGTTGTATGAAAATTTCTGGTTAGTCTGGTATCTTTATCTCTGTACTTTTTTTGAAGCAATATGTAATCTCATATTCATAGATATATACTGACAGTGAGTCCATTAGGGAAACTGTATAATCCCTGTAATTATATATTTCAAGAATATACCACAGGGAGATTTTACATTAAGTGTGATTAAGTTTGAAATGAGGACAAAAGAAAGATTTCCAATTGTATATTATATATAAATTTATTTTGCATAGCAATGTGTATCATATTAAAAAACGAAATCATTGGATACATGTCTTGCTCTACCTGGAGAGAAATACTAATTTTGAAGTTGGTTTAAGAGGTACACATGATTCCCAGGTTGTATCTTTGGTGACTGTTTCATATGTAACTATTTTTTTTTCTACCAAGCTCTCTTTCATCTAATATGATATTCAGGGAATGTTTCCAACCAAGTAAAGTGAAAAGGCTTGTATCATTGAGCACCTTTTGACCTTGTCCCATTTCCTAACCTATGGCACGCTCATGTACATCTTAGTGTTACTATTTCTTTCCTGCTCTTTCACTCACTTCTCATCAAATTTCCTGGTTGGGACACCTTCCTCTGGTAGGTAGGGGCTTCTGTCCTAAGGAGTGTGCACAGAATAGGCCTGGGCAAGTGAAGGAAAGCACTCTCCTGAGAATGATGGGGGAGCCGGAGGAAGGAAGAATGTTGATGGGAAGAAAACCAAGGACATTGATTAATTCATAAGATAGTGGGAAAAGAAGCAAGTACTAGATGCATAGAAGTGTGATGAGCTACCAAAACATTCTAGGTCTTTCTTGCTTAATATTAGAAGCCTATAGTTAGTGACGTTTTTGGATGCGTTAAGCTATTTTGTCAAATATATGGCCCCCTTCTACACTATCTAGGTATTTAACTCTCATTTGGATCATATCTGAGGCTACAGTTAGGTCTGAAGTTCTGTCTATAGACAACCTAACCAATTTAGGTGAATGGTTTTGACCTCTAGGCTATAAATTCAGAACACATTCAACCACAATATAAGTATGTTGCAGTATATAAGTCAGTGTTATAGGACAAATTACAATTGTTAGGATTTTCTGAATATTTTTTTTTACTCTCCTGTTTGATTGTTGAGACCCTGAGAAGTTTTTACATCAATGGCTTGCTGGCATTACTTCATGTTGGGAAGTATTGATTAGAAGGGAAAGCTATTGACTGAAGGAGGAGAACATTTAAGATTAAGTTGCGAGTGAAGAGAGTTTGGTAGAATACTGTTGGTGGGAATGCAAACTGGCTCAGCCACTCCTGAAAACAGTATGGAGGTTCCTCAGAAAGTTAAAAATAGATCTACCCTACAATCCAGCAATTGCACTCCTAGGTATTTATCCATAGGATACAAACATATGATTCGAAGGGGTACATGCACCCCAATGGTTATAGCAACAATGTCCACAATAGCCAAACTATGGAAAGAGCTCAGATGTCCATTGACAGATGAAAGGAAAAAAAAGATCTGGTACACACACACACACACACACACAGGAATATTACTCAGCCATCAAAAAATGAAATCTTACCATTTGCAACAATGTAGATGGAACTAGAAGGTATTATGCTAAGCAAAATAAGTCAATCAGAGAAAGACAAATATGTGATTTCACTCATATGTGGAATTGAAGAAACAACACAGATGAACATGGGGAAGGGAGGGAAAAATAAAATAAGACTAAATCAGAGAGGAAGACAAACTATAAAAGACTCTTAACTATAGGAAACAAACTGAGGGTTGCTGGAGGGGAGGTGGGTGGGAGGATGGGGTAACTGGGTTATGGGCATTAAGGAGGGCATGTGATGTAGTGAGCACTGGGTGTTATCTGCAACTGATGAATCACTGAACTCTACCTCTGAAACTAATAATACACTATACATTAATTAATTGATTAAAAAAAATTGTGAGTGAATAGACCACATATGGTGAGAAATTTTGAGGTGGGGAATATTTTATGTTTTATCTTTAGTTTATAGAGATAAATGGTTAAGTTGGTGAATTCAGGAGAACATGTTGTTATTTCTTCCAAACAGCAAAATATTCGGGGAACAGATGTGACAGGGAGGAGCAGGCTGCAGCTTGTTTACATCTGAGTGACCACAGGGCTGTGGTGAGCCAAGCACACAGCTGGGGTTGGATCAGGGGGAACTGAGAGTCCAACTGAGACTGAGTTGTATAGGAAGCAGTCTTGGATGCCTCCCTTGCGAGATTCTTTGTTTCAGTGTAACGAGAAAAGCCACAGGCGAATATAATAGTCACATGGCCAAACAACGTATGCTATCCTCAAGAAGGCTTGAGGAGGAACTGAGAAGAGGTTTACTAAATAGACAAAGAATGAGCCTATGTAATTTTCCAGGGAGCTGGTGACCTTGAGAATGTCCTGGGGACCGTCAAACTGTTACCTCTTTGGCTAAGTATGTCATTAGTACAAAGGAACTAAATGTGGATTCTTCTTCTGTTCTCTCTGATGCCAGCACCTCGTGGAAAGAAACTCCAGGAAGTGATACAGCATATTCTCTTGGTGATTTTGTGAGGTGGCTTGCGCCATGAGGAGTTAGACATCATCTTCACCCTGTGCCGGCTTTCCTTGCCACTTGACACCACCAAGGAGCATTCAGCTCCTCTCAAAGTGTTAAGATAGGTCGAAGGGGTTATCAACAGTAGATTAAAAACAGAGCTCTAGCAGCTACATTTCTCCTTATTACTTGCTGAAAGGTGTAATATTAAAAATATTAGATATAATGCTAGGGTAAAGAGTTTCAACTGTTTCTTTTCCTAAAGCCTCAAGATTAAACAAGGCAGTAGTGCTAAAAGCAAATTTATAAATAGAGGGATTGAGGAGATGGCTTATCTAAAAACCCCATGGTGATGCTCCATCATAAAGTAAAATGAAGAACTGAGAAATACTGTATACTCAAACAGCTGGTTTAGAAAATGCAATCTCTGCCAATATTTTACTTGATTATTTGGGTGTTGACAGTATAAGAAGAGTTCTTTTTATAGGCTGGATTAGATAATTTTTTCCATTTATAAGTAACCTCTATGAATTCTTTTTCATTTCCCTCTATGAAATACATTTGTTATGGACATATAATTATCACTTGATTTATTAATGCAACATGTTAAAGGCAGGTATTTTTAGAATGCAAGAGATTCCCAAAGTAATTTTCACATTGGTTTTAGAAATATGGTAGTACATACGATTATATATTAAGGATGATTAATAGCCTTAGAATTTTAATATTTTAAAAGAAGCAGTGATGAGCTTGACTATTATCATTCTGTTCTTTTCAATTTGCCTGTACTCTCCACTTATCCTGAATCTGAATCACACCACCTCTTACTAGCTATGTGTAGTTTAGTAAGTGACCTAATTTCTGTGATTTAGTTTCCTTCTCTGGGGGTAATAATAGTACCAATCTCATAGAGCTATTGTGATTATTAAATGAGTTAATAAAAGTGTTTCGAACAGAGCTTGTACAGAGTACTATGTATTTTCTATTACTGTTGTTATACAGATAATAGAGCATAATTTTTTTCAAATTGACTCCAAACAATAAACAAAGTACCATTGTCTTTTCTATTTTCCATCACTCCTACTTTATCATCTCTAAAGTTAGTGACAGGCACGAGGCAGGGGATCAGGGCCTCACCCAGGCAGCAAATGGGCATGCTAGACAGGGGGACCAAGGTGGAGCCCAGCCCCGAGGGGTGACCCAGAGAGGCAGGGCGAGGAGACAGGAAGGCTGCCAGGCAGATCTCGCCCAGGGGTGCTGGATACTGGATCTGAAATCAACATGTTATTCTAGAGCCCAGGAGCTCATGTGGTGAGGCTCCTTCATCTCCTTCTATCACTTTCAAGAACAGGCTTGGATGGAACTGAGCCTGAATGGGAAGAGACTCCATTTTCCCAGCTGAGAGGGGCTGAGGGAAGGCTGCAGCTAACAAGAAGGTAATCAAGGGGTCTGTATGAGGAGGAAGATGGAAATGAAACAATGCAAATAATGAAAAGTGTAGTTATGCCAGGACATGAAGGAAGGAGTCATTAAGAATTATACAGTAAGGGGCGCCTGGGTGGCTCAGATGGTTAAGCGTCTGCCTTCGGCTCAGGTCATGATCCCAGGGTCCTGGGATCGAGTCCCACATCGGGCTCCCTGCTCCTTGGGAGCCTGCTTCTCCCTCTGCCTCTCTCTCTCTCTCTGTCTCTCATGAATAAATAAATAAAATCTTTAAAAAAAAAAAAAAAGAATTATACAGTAAGGGGGCGCCTGGGTGGCTCAGTTGGTTAAGCGACTGCCTTCGGCTCAGGTCATGATCCCGGAGTCCCTGGATCGAGTCCCACATCGGGCTCCCTGCTCAGCAGGGAGTCTGCTTCTCCCTCTGACCCTCCTCCCTCTCATGCTCTCTGTCTCTCATTCTCTCTCTCGCAAATAAATAAAATCTTAAAAAAAAAAAAAGAATTATACAGTAAGATTTGCCTCAGAGAAGTCCCATGTCAATACATATATCCTTTTAATAACTTTGAATTGCCAATATGTAACTTTTCATTACGGGCAGTGACCATTAAAATGATTTTAGTTTTTTAACTAATGCTATACTACTACAGATATATAAACTTTTCCAATTATGGAAGTGAGTGGAAAAGATTACCATTCTTGGGGCGCCTGGATGGCTCAGTAGGTTCAACATCTGACTCTTGATTTTGGCTCAGGTCATGATCTCAGGGTCCTGGGATCAAGTCCTGAGTTGGGCTCCATACTCAGTGGGGAGTCTGCCAGAGATTTTCTCTCTCCTCCTCCCTCTGCTCCTCCCCCTGCTTGTGCATGTGTGTGCACGCCCTCTCTCTCTCTCTCTCTCAAATAAACAAGTAAAATCTTTAAAAAAAAAAGATTACCAATCTTTGATGAGCTGACCCCCAAAATGACAAATCAGTTTGGTTTGGCTCTTAATTTATTATTGAATTTTGGTTTCATGTCATTATCACAGGAAACATACATTTCTTTATAGCCACTCATAATAGGAATAAACTATTAGAAAACACAGCAGAGCTCCAGGAATGTCAGGCTTACTATCAGTACGAGACATAATTTCTTTGTCTCATATGCAGCCTATTTATGTTTTCATCACGGAAGTTGTGATTATTGTAAGATAACAAGTCACAATAAGAAATTATCTGCTATTGTTTAAAAGTCTTAACCTTTTTAAATGAAACTGGCATTTCATTGTTCCTCTGATCACAATAACTTTGTCACAGAAATTAAATTTTATCTTTCAGAACCTTAGAAGGATTTTCATATTCAGATTGGAAACTAAAGTGAATTTTCATATTTCATGGCTTTCTTTACTTCTATATTGAAAATAGAGTTTGGTGCATAAAAATACTAAAATATGTCTGAGCCCTCTTTGGTACATATTAAATTATAGATATTAAATTATACACATCATTTAGCTAAATGTAAGTGGTATGGTGAGTGCTTTCTGAATAAATAGGTTCTATTATTTAGCAGATGCAGCCTCAGATGATTCTAAAAATACTCATCATGGTCTCAATGGCATTTTTCCAGTATTGGCTGTTTGGGTGCCAAGTTACAACCAAGAATGAAATTCTCAGGGTTTCATGGTACATTGTATGAAAGATTATCAAGTAGCTCTGAACACCACTGGTAATTCTCCTTAAACTGTGCCTGAAACTAGGCTAAAGGAAAGTAAAACTTTAGTTATTTCTAATGACTAATTAAGACAGTCTTGAAGAAATTTTCTGTTTGATGTTTCTTGCTACTCATTTATTGTTTCAAAGTCAGATATCTCGTATTTAACTTCCTATTTTGTCTTTCAGTGTTATGTTGCATAAGTGATCTGTCGGTTATATTGGGTAAAATTATAAATGTGAAGCCCTTGAAAATATACCCTGTCCCTGCTAGGCTCAAGGCAAAAATAATACTCAGGTTTAGTCCTAGGCAATCACCAAGCATGTCCACAATTCCGGGGGTGCAACCCTTCATGTGGTTTGGTTGAAGTTAGCCTACACATTGTTTCCCTACCTTTGAAATAGTCCCAACTCTCTTAGCCTTTACAGGTCAAATGTTTCTGGCTTTATCCACTTTTGTAATTTTCTTTGAGCTCTTCTAATGTGTTATACTTCCATTGATCCTTAAATGACAAAGTACCTTGGGAAGAGTCTGGCCTATGAAGAAGGGGAACAGAGAATAATGGGGGTGGGTCTAAAACATGAAAATAATGCTAACCCAGCCTTTTTAGCTTTGAACTAGAACCTTTGGGGTGCTATCTCTGGGACTATTTTGGCAACTCAGTGGATGCATCCAGAAAATATGAGCCTTGGAATGCCTGGGTGGCTCAGTTGGATAAGCATCCAACTCTTGGTGCCGGCTCAGGTCATGATCTCAGAGTTGTGAGATGGAGCCCTGCATCAGGCTCATGCTCAGCGGGCTGTCTGCTTGACATTGTCCCACTTGTGCTCTCTCTCTCAAATAAATAAATCCTTTAAAAAAAAAGTGAAAAGAAAATAGGAGCCTTCTTAGCCTTACCCTGTACCCTGAATGATATCCAATTTTTATATGCTCATTTATTTTCTTAGAATGCTAGTCCTTTCTTTTCTTATGAAAGAAAAACACCACCTGCTGTAGCTGGGTGGTGAGACCAATTCAGATACATTTTATTAGAAAAGATGTATATTGCTATGGGAAAAAGAGCCTAAAAAAAAAAAAAAAGAAGAAATATATTGCCAAACAAAAAATTCCCTAGAGAACAAAGATCATGTTAATATTATATATCAGACAAAGCAGATTCTTATCTGTTTTTAGATTCTTTATCACTGAAGATGTTTTCTGTTCAGGGTGTATAATTTCAGTGCCTCCTAAGGCATGCCTTTTGAACCACAGTTCTCTCTATAAATTATGACTTAAAGACTTAATTCCATTCCACTCTCTAATAAAAATTTGCTCCTTAAAGACTCATGTTGGAAGGCATCTGTGAAGAATTCTTGCAAAAATGGCTGGTCCTTACTTTTTGCTAAAATTAAATAAGCCTAGTGGATTGTCATTGTTATGTTTCCCTTATTTCTTACTTTAAAGAAATAATGACATCTTACAAAAACCGAAATGGAGATGATAGTGGGTAGCCAGTACTGGCCTTGACATCTTGAAAACTGAAGTTCTTTTTTTCCTGCAAAGTTATGACAAGTCTTCTTCTCTCTGGTCTAAGGGAATGACACACCAGCCTGCCCTGCGTCCCACCCCCAAATAGCACACATGCACACCCAAAAAAGCATTTAAGAAACAAACAAGATAGGTCAGTTTCCATTTGCTCAGAACCTTTTTAAAACGTTTCTGAAACCTTACCTCTACTGAAGTTATTCCTTAAAAAGTTCCTTAAAGTTCACTATTAATAGGTATGTATGTTATATGTAATATATGTAGAACAGCATTTATCATATAACTATGATAGCCTTTACTCTATTTCACTATTTTAAACACTTTTGTAAGTTCAGTTATTTAGTCCATCTAACACTTTGAAGTAGGTTCCATTGTTAACCTCATTTTACAGAGGAGGAAACTGAAGCAAAACCACATCTTGAAAAGTAGCAGACCTCCTTTGAACTCACACATTTCAATTGCTCCTCGGCAGCCTGCTCTGCTGGGGCTTCCTACTTCCCAAACCAAATGAAGGCCACTTGGTTTCACTCGTACTGAACTTCCAGTGAGCAGCATTTGATGTTGTCAACTACCCTTTTTTTGAAAGTTGATCTTCTGCATTTGTGACAATTATTAACACACGGTTCCGTGTCACGCAGATGCTAGGCACTGGGTACATTTCATTGAATACAAATCAGACAAAATTCTTTTTCTGTGTGGGACATACATTCTACTGGGAAGAGACAGATAATGACAGCCCATGAACCATCAACACAGCAAAGTAAATTTCACAGTGCAGTAGGAGGTGGTACGTGCTATGGAAAAATGTCTGTAAACATTTATAAAGAGGGAAGGGTAAAAGGATTTGGGAGTGCATATTAAAGGGAGTGGTCAGGGGAAGTTCTATTAAGAAAGTAAAGTTTGAGCAAGGACTGCAAGGAGGTGGGAGACTGGTCATGAGGCTATCTAGGGGGAGAACATTTCCGGGAGAGGAAACCAGGGGTACACAGGCTTTGAGATGGGTTTGCACTGGTGTGATCAAGGAAGGCACAGAGTCGAGGCTGAGGCCGGAGAAGGGTCAAGGGGGAGGAGTAGAAGACAAGGCCCAGGAAGTACTGAGCAGACGGAGCAGGACCTTGTGGGCTGTCCTGGGGAAGTTGGTTCTTCCTTTGAGAGAAATGGGGACCCTTTGGAGAATTTTGAGTGGAGGAGTGACCTGATGTGGTGTGTGTTTTTATAGGATAATTCCGGCTGTAGATGAGGCAAAGGTGGGAAAACAGGAGGCTATTAGGATAATCCAGGTGAAAGAAACAGGAAGCTCGGACAAAGGCAGCAAGGGAGGCGTGAGAATTAGTCACGTGTTGAAGGTAGAGCCAAGAAGATTGGCTTGGAGGCAGCATTGCAAGAAAGAGGCCAATTCAGGGTGACCCCAGGGTTCTGGCCTGATCAGCTGGAATAGAGTTGCTGTTAACTGAGATGGGAAAGTCTGTGAGTGGAGCTAAAGTTAGGAAAGTCTGTGAATGGAGCTCAGTTTGGATACAGAACAAGAACACATATCAACAAAAACATGTTAAATACAATATGAAAAATTAAGGGCAACTGAAATGTCTAACAATAAATACCTGGATGAATAAATTGATAATGCCCCCATACAGTGGAGTATGGGAACTGTATGGGGCAGTTAAAATTAAAAATATTAAAAATATTTTGCACATCTGTATATTATTGACATATTAACATAAAAAAGCTGATTGCTAAATAGTACTCATGGCTCAACCACATTCCTATAAAAAAGAAAAAAGTACTTTGTTTTGCATAGGAAAAATAAAATACGTAACAAAATTATAGTAGTTGCAGTGTGGGGCAATTTAATTTTAAATTTTTTGTTTTTATATCTTTTTAAAATTTTTGTCAAAACTTTTTGTGAATAAAAAGGGAAAATATATATTCTACCTACATTTTAATAAGATTTATATAAATATAATCTAAATATAATATATGTCTGCATAGAAAAAGACCCAGAGGGGGTTGCCTGGGTGGCTCAGTCAGTTAAGCGTCTGCCTTCAGCTCATGTCATGATCTAAGGGTGCTGGGTTTGAGTCCTGCATCGAGTTCTCTGCTCAGCGGGGAGTCTGCTTCTCCCTCTCCCTCTGCCCCTCCACCCCTCTCTGTCTCTATCTCGTGCTCTATCTCTCTCTCTCAAATAAATAAATAAAATCTTAAAAAAAAAAAAAGACCTGAAAGATGTACCCACAGTATTAATGTATTTTCTGTAAATGGCAGGGACATGAATGATTTTTTTTTAGATTCTTCGTATTTTCTTTTTCTTTTTTTTAAGATTTTATTCTTTAAGTAAACTCTACACCCAGTGTGGGGCTTGAACTCCCAACCCCCAGATCAAGAGTTGCATGCTGCACTGACTGAGCCAACCAGGTGCCCCTAGATTCCTCATATTTTCTTATTTTTAAAAAACAAGTATTGCCAGGGTAAAATTTTTAAAAGTTATAAATTAAAAGGAAAAGTTCACACATGGTCAGCCAGTAAACTTGCCCTGTAAGGTATTGTATCTTCATCTTATGGACTATGTTTGGGACTATGAGGCTGGGTGCAGGACCATTGCATAGGAAGGGGTGGGGGGACATTCATTCCCATGTTTTGAGAAACTACAGAGGTAACAATGTTTTCCACCATTATTTTTCACCAATCAGCCCTCTTCCTGCTATGAAAGATACTGAGAACAAGGAGAGGCAGGTAGAGAAGGACTTGGAAGATCACTGACCCCCTCCTCCAATTCAAATAACCTTTAACTGTCTTCAAATGATTCTTCAGGAAGGAGTTTAAAAATTGCAACGATCTTATTAAAACACTTTATACACTATAAAATGTTAAGATCTATATCACTTTTAAAAAATTCATCCATTTCTCCATTGTTGTTGATGATTACTCTTTTTTTGATACCTCAAACTTCAACCTGATATACTTTATTACTTCAGAAGCTTAAAGTATATGAAGTTCTGAATGCTGCCAAATTTAAACCCCACACTCTTTAATGATTTTTTTTAGGTAATAACAACTCATCCTAGACAGGGAGACTTTAAAAATAGCTTTATGACCATTTTGTGGTATCCATTTTCAAATGCCAGTAGGCAGAACTGTATACCAAAGTGTAATATCAGGTTCTAAGAAAGTGATATAGATATGAACTAGCTGCCTCAGTGGAATGATTGAGTGATGTGATTTTGTTTTGTCATTTCAAGGGAGTGAAAAAAATAGACCCCGAATTCTATGAAAAATTTATCAGTCACAGATTTGGAGAAGAAATGGTACATCGCATAGATCTTTGCTCCATGCTAAAGAAAAAACAAAGTAATGGTTATTATCACTGTGAGTCTTCAGTTGTGATTGGTGAGTACCATTTAAAGACTACTTACTATCTTCAGTTTTTATTTCTTTAGCATCATTCCTTTTGGCAGATATTTAGGGCTAGTTGTATATATTTCTCTCAATGACATATTTTTGTAAATATTTTATTTTGGCAATAATACATTGGAAATTTTATAGAACATATTTACTATTCATATTTATCAGTCAAGATTTTAGTTCCTATGGTTTTTATACTTTTGTGCTTTAAATATAATTATAATGAAGTCTTGAAACGATTCAAAATTCATTCCAGTTTAATTTTATTTCATGAATATGAAGAAAGCATCTTCTCCAGTGAAGGCCTCTATAAACACACTATTCCACACCAGGCATTTTCATGTTTGCTGCTTTTAATTAGGAATTAGGAATAGAATATTCCAGGCCAAAAAGTTTCATTCTGAGAAGATAAGGTCTAGGTGGCCTGCAAAGATTGAAAACTTGTCCTTCAATTTCTTCCTCAAAGGAAACATGGTTTTTTTTGCGGAAACAAAGATTCATATGTGAATGCTTCTATCATCTTATCAGGGAGATGGCATGTGACTGAGACAGACTCATACACAATTATGTTTCCAAGTGGAAAGTGTACACATCAAATGAAGATATTTTTTAAACAGAACAGGGTTATTCTGCTGTGTGAATGTATTCAAAGGAATCTGATCTCTTGTGATGCAAATGTGCTATTTCAAACCCAGGCATTATTCTTATAAAATTGTGAACTTCAAAAAAATTTTAAAGATAAAATACAGTTGTGAACTTCAAGACAACCGGATTTGTATACTTTTGAAGTAACAAAGAAGAAGTAATCAAAGAAGATAAATACCTGTATTTAAATATTTCAAGGTCTTCAACCAAGATAATTTCTCTCCATATCAGCTTGAAGAAAACCTGTGGAAGTATACTTAATACTGAAGTTTATTAATGCAATAAAGAAAATATTCCAGAGACACAATTTTCTTTACAAATTCTCACTAGACGTTTTCAGAGAAGTCATCATTTTACCTTTCCCCAAGACCTTAGCTATCTTAAACGGGAGATATTCAGTATGTCATCTGAATTTATATTCTGAAACATTTCACGTCTATTTTAAGACAGATTTTTGTGTTTTCAGAATCTCTGTTGGAGAGCTATCTTCCATCGAGGTTTTGATGAGGACCAAACATTTCCGTTTGGGATAGTAGCAAAGGACAAATTTAAGACTTTCTTGTGTAACACAGATGTGGGCTAGCTTTCTGTATGTTCTCTGTGTACTTACGTTAGGCCAACGTTGAAGGAGAACTAAGGAGAACTCCGTGCTCTTCTTTGTAAACAAACGTATAAAAAACCCCGAGCAATGTGTAGATTTTCCCAAAGATATCGTGGGATTGGCATCAGACAGCTTATACCATGTGTCACGTACATTGCCGTTAGACAGCTCTGTTCAGCTCACCCCAAATCACGATGCATCAACCAGTGAATTTTCTGTTTTATTGCTCTTTTCCGCTTAGTCTTGAAAAGTCCCCTTATTCTAGGCAACATCTCCAGATTTTCCCCTCAGGCTTCTTTATCTCTCATCTTTTTTAACTCAGAGCAATTTAGCTTCTCTTAAACCACCAATCTTGTATCCCCATACTGATCATTTAACATTTTAAAAAATGGTTTTTGCCTGTTACAGACGCTCTACTTTTTCTGTCACATTTTGGGATGCCAAAATGAACTTTAAAATCATATTTGCATCTAAAATGATAATTATTATGTTATAATTAACCAATTTTAATACACACTAGAATTCCTTTATCTACTATTGATAGTTACTGATTTTCTCAACCTTATTTTTACCTGAGTTTCATAACAGAATATTTAGGAAGATTCAGGACACTTTCTTTGTTTCTTGATCAGATTTAATTGGCTTCTTTCTGATTTGATCCTAACTCAAGTTTAAAGCCTGTTTCCTATACCTTGAACCAGTATTTTATTGTGTTAATATTGTATTGTATTAATAGAGTGGGACAGATTTCCATTCTTAAGATATTTTGCATTCAGAAGTCTAGGGTAGAAGTTGGGTTCAAAGACTCTGGGAGTTGTTTATAAAACTTTGTATGTAGGTACATAAGTGAATTTTTCTGGGGAGGGAATTCATTAGATTTGCATTATTTGCTATGTCTTAATTTGTTAATAGTGAATTCTTGGGGAGTAATATTTTCTTTTTGGCTGTCTCAATAATGCCATTTAGGGCATCTTATTATTATTATTATTATTTAAAAAATATTGGGCGCCTGGGTGGCTCAGTCATTAAGCGTTTGCCTTCGGCTCAGGTCATGATCCCAGGGTCCTGGGATCGAGCCCCACATTGGGCTCCCTGCTCAGCGGGGAGCCTGCTTCTCCCTCTCCCACTCCCCCTGCTTGTGTTCCTGCTCTCGCTAACTCTCTCTCTGTCAAATAAATAAATAAAATCTTTTTTTAAAAAAATCAATGACTACATGGTCATCTCCAAGATTTCCAATTGGTTCTTTTCATATTGTCCTGTTCTGTTCTTTGCCTCATGGACATTATTCCTTCATTTATCTCTTTGAGGATTTCAATATAATTAATTCTTAGTTCTTTTCATATATTTAAAAATATTTTATTTCATTTTTCTTTTTTAAAAATAAATTTGGTGTGTAACATTGTATAAATTTAAGGAGTACAAGGTATTCCTTTGATACATTTATATATTGTGATATGATTGCTGATGTAGCAATATTTATCACATTACATAATTATAGTACAATATTTGTGTCTATATTAATTATACTGTAAATTAGATCTTTATGGCTTATTTACTACTTGTTATAAGTTTGTACACATTGAAACACCATTACTCTTAACCCTCTACCACCCAATTTTCTGGTAACCAGAAAAGTTTTACTGTTTTTTACAGGTTTAACTTTCTTAGATGCCACTTACAAGTATCATACAGTACTCATTTTTCTCTGACTCATCTTGCTTAGCATGATGTGCTCACGGTCCATCCATGTTGTCACAAGTAGGAGGATATTCTCCCTTCTCATGGCTGAATAAAATTCTATTATGTATATGTACCATATCTTTTTTATCCATTCATCCATTGATGGGCATTTGGGTTGTTTTTGTATTTTGGCTATTGTGAATAATACTGTGATAAACATGGGAATTCATATATCTTGTTGAAATCCTCTTCTCATTTCTTTGGGTTTATATCCAGTAGTAGAACTACTGGATCGTATGGGTATTTCTATTTTTAATTTTTGGGGGAAACTCCATACTCTTTCATATAGTCATTGGACCAATTTACATTCCCACCAAAAGTGTGAAAGGGCCCCATTTTCACCATATCTTTGCTAACATTTGTTGCCTCTTGTCTTTTTGATGATAGTCATTCTGACAGGTGTGAGGTGATACTGCATTGTGGTTTGGATTTGCATGTCCCTGGTGATTAGTGACGTTGAGCATCGTTTCATGTGTCTGTTGGCCATTTTGAACAAAAAAACCCCAAATAATCTGATTTAAAAATGAGTAGAAGAGCTAAATAGACATTTTTCCAAACAGGACTTTTCATATTTTTAAAATCTCTAGTTCCTTGGGTGTGAATTCTTCTATTTGTTGGATCTTCTGTGGCACTCCTTTTCCTCTGGGGCTTTTTAGCTTTTTGAGCACTCATTGTGTTGAACTTGTGTGGTTTGGCAGATGTCTCACCGGGAACACTGCTTTGAACTGGGCAGCTGACAACAGCAAACCATCCTTGTCCATAAGAAGCTAGAATTTGTTCTTTTTGTGTCTTTTATCAACTTGTGAAGGTTTTGTTTGTTTTGTTTTGTTTTTTTATAGTAAAGACAATTAGCCCTTTACTATATTGGCTCAAATATTTTCCAGGTTTTATTTTACATTTAATTTTGGTCACAAGGCATTTTTCACAATAATTGCTTTTTAAAGTTTTGTTAAATTATAGATGAAAAATTCTTCTGTGATTTCGTTAATTATTATAGTTAAGAGTCATCCCCAAATCAAAGATTTGATGCATATTCATTTATATTTTCTTCCAGTTTTGTTGTTGTTGTTGCTTTTGCAGTTGAGCTTTTAAACTACCTGATCTGATCATTAATATAAGTACTCAGACCCAGAGGATTAATACAGAAATCCGGTTACTAAAAGTGAGTGTGAAGTAGGGATTTAGTTTTAGGAATGTATTTTTATGATATTTTTTTTATACCCCAGCTCTGTTCCAGAGATCATAAATTAGCAGCCTTTCATTTTGTATTTCACTGGCACAGAGTTTTGTTGTTTTTTTTTTTCTTCTAATTTTAATAACTTGCCAACATTGGGGTAATTTTATGTAAAAAATCTGGGTTCCTGCTGCCTTCGGAACAATTAGAAAATGTGACACTGGTTCTACATTCTTGCATGGTAACAATTTTCTGGATAGAGTAGTTGGCACACTGACCTTAGAAGTAGCTGCCTTTTATCATCCCCCTTACTCTGTTTTTCTTACCATAAATTTGCTGAGCATGTTCACACCATGTGCTTGGTTCCAGAAGGCATCTGAATTTGGATTTCCCCTGCCAGTTACTGCTATTCCCTGTGCCTACTTTATATTTCCATGCTGAGCATTTTCCTCTCCCTCTTCAACCATCATATACCTTGATCTGAGTTGAGTGTTAGGAGAGTTTGATAGGATATGCAGGCAACATTCATATTTTCAGATACAAGAAAAGGTTCTACATCTTAGTTCTCTCATAGTCCAAACTTTAGGTGATATTATGCCTGCTTAATATTGGGCTGCAACTCCTTACAAATCTAACTACAATAGTCAGCTAAAATTCAAATCCAAAAAGAAAAAAAAGGTAAAAAAACATTTTTTTCTGGTGAAACTAGGAATGAAATATGGCTCAGATATCCTGGAGTGGTGGAAGCTGTTCTCAGTGAGCTACTTACAGGAGTTGGGTGAATTAATTTTTCTCAGGCAGCTATATTCCATTTATATTTCCTTAGGGAAGGTAATTGACTAAATGACACCCTTTGTAAGATTGATGAGCAATTTAATGCTTGCAAAGACTAGTTTACTTTCAGCTGTCAGACATATCTTAGAGGAGGCAATGAGGAATTTGGAAAGGTCTAGAGGTATTTTTTTGTTTTTGCAGGCCAGCATATTTCTTTATAATTTTTGCAAGTAGAGGTGGAAGCCATAATTTTCTAGGAACCTCAGCTATTTTTTGACTTAATAATAATTATTCATCATTAATCTAATGAATGTTATTAAGTGTGTACAATGTATGTGCGTCTCTCTTCGGTATCATGAGATACAGAGAAGTGTAAGACATAGTCCTTAAGAGTGATAGTCACTGGCAATGAGAAATGGAGAAGAAGGAGGACTAGACAAATGGGGGTTTGCCCATAACAATAGTGGGCTTTGTTAGGATGTAGTGGAAGAAGCTTATGATTTTACCTCCTAGAAGAATGTGCTGGTGAGGAGAGGCAGAGCTCAAAGAATAGGATGAGACTGAGTGGGCAGATGGAGAGCGGGGAAAGGTCCCCATCTGGGAGCAGCAGATTGGATTTATGGGGGAGGGAAGCAGGCTGGAGGCAATATTAGTGATAGGAGGCACATTACAAAAACTGTAATGACTGAACCTACCGTCTAGTTAGCTGATGAAGGTATGACAAGGAGCTTGCTAGGTTATTTTTATGAGGAGTGGGTGAAGGAGTAGGAAAGGAGATGCACACAGTCACACATACTGAGGCAGTGGGTATGTAATAAAAAAGACTGAGTAGATAGGTGTAGGATAAAAGGGGGTGAAGTTTAATACTTCACATAACAACACAGAATTGGATCCTGAAGATAAGACTTTGAATTAATTTCAGACTATAACACAGAGGCAGTGAAGGGGTTAGGGTTGGGCCAACTGTTGGCTCAAATAGAAGCATACAGGTGTGCACAGATAGGGTTATAGAAGACAAAAAGGGTCATGGTTAGATAAATTAGAATTGACACAGCTGTAGTCAGTTCAGTCTGTATCCAATGTGCAAAAGATCAGAACAGAGAGATACCAGACTCAGACTTTATGGGATGAAACACTATGAGAATTCTAAGTGATGTGAGTCAATGAATTTATTCTGTCCAAATGTGCCTTTTTTGAGAACACCCTTTAGAAACCTGGACAGCTTAGACAATCCTGTCAGTCTTAAAAAGTTTGACTTGGTCCACAGAGGGATTTCTAGTAGTTTCTAGGTGGTGGTTCAGCCAGTAGGAAAAGACTTTTTGGGGTACATCAGGGGAAACCCTTGGCTCTGAGTTTGGTGCTTAAGCTTCAGTGCTCCTTTCCCCTTAGAGACCAAACAGAGCTTCCAATGTACTGAGTTGTCCACTTCTGGATTTTGCCTGGTTTAGTATGTAGGCATGAGGATCTTCTTTATGGAAGATAATACTGTCAATGTAATTGACCCCTGGTTGTTGCAGCAAGAAGGGATGGAGGGAGAAGGAAGTCAACAGTTTTTCTTCCTTGGGTGAAAGCCATAACTAGGACAAAAATCTTAGAGCTTTCTAGAATCCTTAAATCTGAAACTTAGATCAATGATAAATAACAAATTTTTAAAATGTTTAATTTGAAAATATTTGTTTTGCTTAAATGACATATGTTCTCTTGAAGGTCTATTTCGTGGAAAGGGATATTGGCAATAGATATGTGCTTGAATGTTTACTTTTCTCATGTGAACCATTTACTTTTTGCTGTAGAAAAATGTGCTTCACTGTGCTTATCTAAGAATGATTCAATATCCTAATAATTTATAGGGCTACACTTCAGTTGGGTTTTAAATTCTTTTTTTAAAATTTATTTA
Source organism: Mirounga angustirostris (assembly GCF_029215605.1). Taxonomy (NCBI): domain Eukaryota; kingdom Metazoa; phylum Chordata; class Mammalia; order Carnivora; family Phocidae; genus Mirounga; species Mirounga angustirostris. The sequence goes on from NW_026991716.1 coordinate 113,406,919, forward strand.
TTTGAGAGAGAGAGCGTGCGCGCAAGTGAGGGGGGAGTGGCAGAGGGAGAGGGAGAGAAAGAATCTCAAGCAGACTCCCTGCTGAGCGCAGAGCCTGACATAGGGCTCGATCTCACAACCCTGAGATCATGACCTGAGCCGAAATCAAGAGTCAGATGCCTAACCGACTGAGCTACCCAGGCACCCCTGGATTTTAAATTCTTTTAAAACAGACTTTAGTTTACTAGTTCTCAGAGTTTGGACCATGGATCCCTGATGGTCCCTGGGGTAATTTTAGGGTCTGTGAGGGCAAAACTATTTTTATGATGCAAATGCTAAGACATTTGCCTTTTCCACTGAGTTAACATTAATAGTAACAGTGCAAAAGCAATGGTGTATGTGGCCAATATGAGTCAAGGCACTTGCAATTAAAAATATTAAAAAAAAAAAAAAGCCAATTTCATGTAAGAATGTTCTTGCTGAGTAGTAAAATCTGTTAGTTGTATTTGATTTGTCTCTGTATGTGTCTTTTTTAGTATTTTGTTAATGAAAATGAGAAGTGTGCATAAAGCACTTCTGCATATAGAAGAGGGGGAAAAGCACTTGTGTCATTGTTTAAGCTACCAGCTAAAGTAGCCACTTTCTTTTCTGGAACGTCATTTTTTCTTGAAAAAATGACTTGCAAGCTGTCATTTTCACATTTGGGTATTTGGCCGGCATTTTCTTTAAAATACACTTGTCACATGAGGGGCATCTGACATTATTTACTACTAATGATAAAATTCAAGCTTTCGGGCAAAAACAAGACTTTTGAAAAACACTAATTTGTTACCATGAGTTTGACAGTTTCCTGAACTTCAAGACTTTTTCCCACTTTTTATTATGGAAAATTTCATAAACAAAATTAGCTAAGTAGAGTAATGAACTCCATTTTCCCAGTTTTTTTGCCTCTGTCACACTACTTTTATTTTACTGAGGTACAACTTATATACAAAACTGTATATATTTAAAGTGTATAATTTGATGAGTTTTTAAACTGTGAAACCATTATCACCATCAAGATCCTGAACATTTCCATGACCCCCAGAAGTTTACTAGTGTCCCTAGGCAGTCCATGGTGATATTAATGATTGGTCCAATGTGGTTTTGTTTTTGTTTTGTTTTGTTTTGTTTGTTTTTGTTTTAAGTAGGCTCCATGCCTAGTGTGGAGTACAAGATAGGGCTTGAACCCTGAGATCAAGACCTGACCTGAGATCAAGAGTCAGACACTCAACTGACTGAGCCACCCAGGCATCCCTAATATGGTATTTTTTGATGTTGTGTAAAGAAATGTGTCAAAATATGGAAGATCTGCATAACTCCGCATTTTTTAAATGACCAATATGTGTTACAAAGACATGGATAGATAAAAGATCCATTGAAATTTCAAGATACCAGAAGATTTGAGTGTAGAGAGTAAGAAAGGTTTATAAGTTTTAAGATTTCACATTGCAACTAAACTTTAAGAAACTACAACTTGTTGCGTTTTGGTATAATATCAAAGAAGAATATCCACAATTATCTGAAAAGGCTATTATTCTCCCCCCTTTTAAAAATTTGTATCTAGGGGTGCCTGGGTGGCTCAGTCGTTAAGCATCTGCCTTCGGCTCAGGTCATGATCCCAGGTCCTGAGATTGAGCCTTGCATCGGGCTCCCTGCTCAGCGGGAAGCCTGCTTCTCCTTCTCCCACTCTCCCTGCTTGTGTTTCTTCTCTTGCTTTGTCTTTCTCTGTCAAATAAATAAATAAAACCTCAAAAATAAATTTGTATCTATGTGAGGCTGGATTTTTCTTAGGCTGCAGATGAAACCATATATTGCAACAGATTGCAGAATCAGAGATGAGGATAAAGCGGTCTTTGATTATTCCAGACATTAAAGAAAATTGCAAAAATGTAAATTAATGCCATTCTTCTCACTATAAAACTTTTAATTAAAATATAGTTGTTTTTCATAAAAATGTTCTTAATGATAATATTTTATTACTTATCATAAGGGTTTATGATATTTTAAAATGAATTAATAAATTTTCAGAAAATTCTGTTTTAATTTTGAACATAATAGATACTGATAAATAATAGCCCACATAAGCCAAAGCTCTTTGAGTGGGGAGAAAGATGGGAAGATTATTAGTAATTTTTAAGAGTGTAAAGTGGTCCTAAAACCAAAATATTTACAAATTGCTGCTTCAGTTCATGGTCCAAGAAAACCATGAAAAGATTTAATCCTCAGACAACTCTCCAAGCTTAATTATGTATATATATATGTGTGTATATATATATATAGAGAGAGAGAGAGAGAGGACATGCAAGCATGAACAGGGGTGGGGGGAGGAGAGGCAGAGGGAGAGGGAGAGAGAGAGAGAGAGTATCTTAATCAGGCTCCACACTCAGTGCAGGTGGAGCCTGACATGGGGCTTGATCTCACAACCCTGAGATCATAATCTGAGCCAAAATAAAGAGTTGGACACTTGATGGACTGAGCCATCCAGGCACCCCTCTCCAAACTTAATTTTGATCAATATTTTCTTTTCTTCCAACAAATTAATTTTGATAGCTGCACAGTTAATTTCCATTTAAGCTTTCTGTGGTAAAAATGTAAGAAGTGCAAAAATACCCCAGACCGACAGTAGCATATCTATATGAATGACACATTTAAAAATCATTATTATGTGAAATTGATATTCTATAATATAGAATGCCTCTTTTGTGGTGGGCAGGACCAAAAAGTTTGTCTTGTTTTCTTTTGCACAGGCTGACAGGGAAGACGATTAAGAAAATTTCATCTCTGCTTAGACCAATTAAGATGAATCTATTTCGAGCATGTTAGGAGAGGGAGAAGTGAAAACACAGTTTATCATCTGAGAAAACTGTACATTTTTTTTCACTTTAAAACTTTAGCAGTTGGAAATTTCCTCTGTTCAAAATTATCAAGTAAATTAGTAATTGCTGAGTACAGAGTATTTAATTATTTACTTTCTGACACAGAAATTGAGTGACCATGTAATTTATCATTTAAATGTACCCTTGTGAGTATACTAGGCTGGGATAAAAGAAAAAAAAAAGAAAGCCAAGACTGTCCAGATTCAACTGGGACTGTGTCATCCTGCCTAGAAAGCAGAATGCTCTTGAAATAGTAGAACCTTTGATGTGTTAAAATTACTCAGATGCCCATGTTGTTCCTTTTCGTAATCTAACTGTCCTCCTCTTAAATGTTTCTTTGGTGAAACATGTCTTCTAAAAAGAAAGTGTTTGAAATTTCATTATTACATGCCCTTAGTAAAAATAAAAAGCAACTGATAACTGGAACTCTCAGCTTATTTCTTTACATTTGCTTGAGTTAGAGGAAGCCTCAGATTAAGTAACTGAGAAAATTAATCTTACTGATAGCTCACTGTATTTTAACTGGTGTATCAGCTATTAATCTTTTTTTTTTTTTTAAGATTTTATTTATTTATTTGACAGAGAGAGACACAGCGAGAGAGGGAACACAAGCAGGGGGAGTGGGAGAGGGAGAAGCAGGCTTCCCGCCGAGCAGGGAGCCCGATATGGGACTCGATCCCAGGACCCTGGGACCATGACCTGAGCCGAAGGCAGTTGCTTAACAACTGAGCCACCCAGGCGTCCTATCAGCTATTAATCTTGATGCTAACACAGAATGGAAGATGTGGCTCAGGCTGGTTGAAAATGTAACTATCTGTTGGCCTGGTTAAAAACCTTATGATTTATATTAGATGCCATAGGGACCTTCCGTATTAAAGGAGCAGTGCTCTGTGGTAAATTTAACAATCTGACAAATTAAGCATCAGTGCTAGCATGATACAATAGCAATTTATGTTATTTTATGATTTATTTATAGAGCCTTTGGTTTTAAGTGTTTTAGGAAATACAAAAGTGGAGACACCTGGGTGACTCAGTTGGTTAAGCGTCTGCCTTCGGCTCAGGTCATGGTCCCAGAGTCCTGGGATCAAGCCCCGCATCGGGCTCCCTGCTCAGCGGGGAGCCTGCTTCTCCCTCTGCCTGCCGCTCTCCCTGCTTGTGTGCGTGCACACTCTCTCTCTATGTCAAATAAATAAATAAAATCTTTTTAAAAAAGGAAATATGAAAGTAAATATTGAATTTCTAATAAAAGAAAAAAACCACTACATGAATGATAATATTGGAGTGCAGAGTCTTGTGGTCAAACAAAGGCGTTAAGGTGTACAGTAAAACTAGTGTTAGGAGGCCCTGCCAGTTGCCGAAAGTTATGGCTAACTAACCCATCACGTTGCCTAATTGACTCTGAATACGCTTTTTCACCACATTAGTTATCGCTCTAAAGGTGCTTAGCACAGTGCCTAACAAATAGTGTTATAAAAATGTTAGTTATTCATATTAATAGCTCTACCACTCATATTAGAATACTTATTGCAATGGTGTTCTTACTTTTCTAACATCAGAACACCCATTTTAGGGCGCCTGGATGGCTCAGTTGGTTAAGCGACTGCCTTCGGCTCAGGTCATGATCCTGGAGTCCCAGGATCGAGTCCCACATCGGGCTCCCTGCTCGGCGGGGAGTCTGCTTCTCCCTCTGACCCTCCTCCCTCTCATGCTCTCTGTCTCTCATTCTCTCTGTCTCAAATAAAAATAAATAAAATCTTAAAAAAAAAAACTGTCTTATTAGAACACCCATTTTAGGTAATTATAGACTTGTGTTACTCTTAATGCTTTCCTTTAATGGCCTGTGATTAATATTGGTGCATTTAAAAAATAAAAATGCATGGATGTATATCGTGCTTTTGATTTATGTATTTATGTAATATTTTATATTGCATATATATTTATATGTAATTAATATATGTAAGTACAATGTGAGGATAGAAACCTTAGCTTTATTTTTTCCTGGCTCTAGGAAAAACACAACAAAGTTGGAAATCTATCCTCTTTAATATAGTGTTATTTAAAAAAACCCAATTTGATAATGTGATGAAATCACGAGACAAGTATGTAAAACTCATGAAGTTCATCTCCCATTTCAGGGAAGCACTAAGGAATTAGAGAGGATTCAGAACAGTGGAGAGACAGTACATGCACTACAGAGAGAAAAATGCAGTGACCCAGGAGTTCCTTGAGTGAGACAGACCTTGTTGTAATGGTCACTGCCACTTCCCAGCTTGGTAACCTTGCGCACATTACTTCATGACCCTAAACCCATCTGTAAGATAGGGTTCATAATGATGGTTAACTCATGAGGATGTTGTGAGGACTGAATGAGATAATGCACTAAAAGCACTTAGCATCGTGCCTGACTCATACTCAGTGCTCACTCACTAGTGTCCATTATTATTGCTGTGTTTATTACAGTGTGTGTAGCATTCTTTTTTTTTTTTTTTTAGATTTTATTTATTTTAGAGAAAGAGCGAGCAAGCAGGGGGGAGGGAGAGAGAGTCTTAGACTCCACGCTGAGTGCAGAACCCGGTGTGGGGCTCGATCTCATGACCCTGAGATCAGGACCTGAGCAGAAACCAAGAGTCAGTCACTTAACCCACTGTGCCACCCAGGCACCCCAATGTATATAGAATTCTTAGCCTAGGACAGACAGGGCTAAAGAGTGACTTAAGGAAGGATCAGTAAAAGGGAAAAAAGTCATTTTCCTTTTAATCTTTACTGGGAATATACTATTTTAGGAATTAGGAAAAACTTTGGACTCTAAAAGATTGATTGTTAAACACTGGGACGAGGTGTTAAGGGATTTGTTAAATGTCTTTACTGACCCATCTTTCAAGGTGGAAGAGGGAGTACCATTTGTGAGTCCTCTAACCTGGAGGTCTGAGTGAGCTCATGAAACTTCTTCCATCATTATCATTCCCAACTTCTCTATTTTGTGTTAAACTGTTGTACTTCAGTTTTTGCCAGAGCTAGGCTTTAATTATTATCGCATCTGATTAATTGGAAGAGAATAATATTCTCATTGTCCATCTGTCTGAAAATCCAATTCCAGTATATTCTTTTGTTTTCTATTTACTCTTAAAATGGGAATTGGAAGGGAGGGGGGGAGTATAACCGTAGTGAGTAAACGGCTCTTGGCTGTTGTACTATTAGTAGAGTGAACTTGGGATTCGATATTGCCTGAGCTATCAGGCTAGCTCCCTCGGGGCATTTGAAGAGCTGCAAGCTGTGCACATAAACACATTTTATTGTATTTTACTTGTGCAATTTACTGAACAGATATTTATTGAACCTATCAAGTGCCAAGCATTATGTTGTATATTAAAGATCAAAGGTGGGCCAACACAGACTATACTCTCAGAGTTTACGTCCTAGTGCAAAGTCATGCAAACAATTACAATTGAAGGTGACAGTGACTGTAAGGCAGTTAATGGGAACCAACTGAGTGTACATGTAATTCAGCCTGGGATTGTCAGGAAAGGCTGCACTGAAGAGGGAAGAATAGAGTGAGGGAAGGATAAAGTGAGAATGTGGGAAGGAGGACAGGTGAAAGGGAGGTGTTTTCCAGGTTGAGTAGCTTCCCAGAGGAGTGTAAGTAATAGACTCTGCACGTGAATTACCCATCCTTCAGATCGTATCTTAATTCAGATCTAATTTTGTAGGGGATGGGAGCCTTTTGGAGCTCCAAATGACATGCTCAGATTTGTACTTTAGAGAGGCCATCCTACCAGTAGTATGAAAGCCCGATGGTGGGGAGAACAGGGAACTGAATCAGTAAGATAAGTAAGGAGACTGGAGCACTAGCCTACGCAGGTCCTGAAGATTGTCTGCAGTTAACTTTGGCAGCAGAGGTGGAGAAGGAGGGGTGCACTGCAGATCTAGGTAGGCAGGAGAATCAGTCTTTTCAGGTTTATGGCAGATTATGAAAGACAGGGGAGAGGTCTAGGATGGCTCCCATATTTGGGGTTTGACAGCTAGGTCAACTGTAGTGTCCTCCACCAATGTAAGGGATAAAAGAGAAAACATTTTGGTGACAAGGGGATGAGTTTGACTTTAGACATATTAAAACAGCGGCGGCCCAGTCAAGTGACACATCCCAGAGGGAGGTGTGGGACATAGACGACCTATCCGAGGGATAGATTTGGGATTCAGTGGCATTAGGTTCACAGTGAAAGCTGTGGCTATGAATGAAATAATTGAGGGGTATCTGGAAACCTGGGACTTCAGACTAGTTTTGCAGCTAGTTACCTAAGATAACTATTGCAGAGGAAGGAAGGAGATTTGAAACCAAGGGGCTAAAATAAAAAGTGGTGGAAACTGGTTAAGCAAATAATGACAAATCTGTTTATTGTTTCTTGTTGGTCTATGGGATCTGGACAGCAATGGCATAAAAATGCCCCTTTACTATGCAAGTTTCCTTCTTTTATTGAGAAATTTGTCCTGGTAAAAACAGGGACCATGAGAGCTGAAGAAACTGAGTATACTCATTTCCCTTTACGAAATTTAAATTCTCTGTTTCTATTCGTTAACCCATAAAGATCCTTGACTATTTTATCTAACTTGAAAACATTTTATATAAAATATCTAGAGCACTAACTGTAGCTAATGGAGAGAACAACATTTTGTCAATTCATTCACTGGGGTTCTACTTGATCTCCTACTGACGAGGATATTCAGGTGAATATTTTGTCTTGCTTCTGGCTATGAGTAAAGGAAACTGCATATGATCATCATAAATTTTATATTTCCTACCAGGGATCCATAGCTGCCAAAAATATTTCCCTTGCTAACTCTCTGATCAAAGCAAAAGCTTTTATTTAAGAAGTCAGTCTTAGCATTGTAAGGTTGAGGAGAAAGGCAGTTAACAGTTTTGATACTTGTTCTCCAACTATGCATTCAGGATAGAAGTGTGCCATACATTTATCCATAGATGATCGTTTTTGCTTTTGTTTGTTTGGTTTTTTACTAGTACGGCACTCTCTTTCAATTATTTACTTTTCAGGGCTTTTTCCCTTTTCTGCTATCCAAAATTATTTATTGACCCTTTCAGTAACTTTACTAATTTTAATTGACCACTGGAGACACTAGGGGTTTGCCTGTTATGAATCCATTTTCTTCCCCTCCTTCTCTGTTGGCAGAGCCCCTCCTTCCCCATGAGTTGGCGAACTTCAGGGCATATGGGCCTGGCTTTGGGCCTGCCGGTGACTCGTTCCATTCTTCTTGCCAGTATTTAGTTTAGGAAGTGGCATGTGACCACATCTGATATTTGAGGGGAAATCTACATGGGAACTCAGAACATAGTGTTTGGGCTGAGATTTAGAGATTTATAGGAAAGAGAACATCATCTTTTAGCTGGAAATTGTTGGGTATACATGTGATGCTGGGACTTAGTGGCCATCTTAACTAGGGGACACTAGGGGACTACAAACATATGCACTGTGTATGGGAGACCAGAAAGGGGAATCTGGATCTTGTTAAGCCACTGAATTAACCAACCTGAAAGCCATTCTATCTCTGATTATAGGAGATAATGAATTTCTTTCTTTTAAAGACTCAAAGAGTTTTTTGTTACTTGCAGCTGAGTGCATCCCACCAGATACACATTTTGGATATGAAAGAAATGTATTAACAGAAAATAGTCATAGTGATGTGATGTTGGGGTTTGGGAGTGAACAGTCAGGAAAGAATTCTTGAGACGTGGTTTTATTAAAGCACAGGGATAGGACCTGTGGGCAGAAAGAGCTGCCCTGGGATTGTGAGGAGCTATTGATTATATATTTTTAAGCGGGGAGGGGCAGAGATAAAAGAAGTTTCCAGAAGGATTTTCGTTTGTTAAAGAGGATTTACAGGATCCTGGAGGTCTGGTTAATGCCAAGCTAAGGTTGCTTTTTGCCTCTAGCAAAGCAAAACAAAAACAAAAACAAAAAAAACATTAAGGCAGTTGTGAGTTCCTTGAGGAATGTCGCTCTCCTATCTCAACCACTTGTCAATGGGCGACTGCAAAGGTGTAAGGACATTTGATTTTATCTACATTTCTTTTGCCTTTGTTTTCCACATCATCAGTATTTTGGCTTTATGGGTATTTACATTTTTTTTTAGTTTGTTTGTTTATTGATTGATTGATTTTAGTAATCTCTACACCCAAAATGGGGCTTAAACTCACCACCCCGAGATGGAAAGTCACTTGCTCTTTGGACTGAGCCAGTCAGGCGCCCCAGTTTTATGGGTATTTAAACAACAGTTATCAAATGTTGTTAAAAGTGTCCATAAGCAGAATGAATAGTGACATAGTGTATCAGATGAATGTTACCCTGGGCCACGGTAGATCAGGACAAATACTGAGACCTGCCAAAACCAATCATGATTTCACTGCCTTTCATCTAGTATAAGTGAATATTCTTTTTATTATTTTGGGGATTTACTTTCATTCTTCCTCATCCCTTTCACTGTTATTAGAGAAAAAAAACCTTTAGTAATAGTGCACTGAGTTATTAAAGCACCTTTTATTTGAGGTCTTCCAATCCTTTATACAGCAGGAAATGTGACTGTTGTCTCGCCCAAGGTCAAACAGTGGAGCACTTTTAGAGCTAAATACAGATTGACCATATCCCAGATAAAGAATAATTAGGAACTGTGAAAACCCCCAGTAAATTAGAAACTATACAACCAAATTTTTGTTGTTTACATTGTTAAATTGCAAATAGAATCTACTCAATTGGGTCCTATTGGCTTTTTTGAAATATATTTCTTTTCCTGCTGTGAAGGATGTTGCTTTCTCTCTGAAATTCTCAGGGCATTAAGGGATTAAAAGCAGTTGAATAAGAAGGCAGCCATGTCAAATAATACAAATACTGGCCAGCAGATTAAGTATATTCTTTGCTTTCCCTTTAAAAAAAAAAAAGGTTTTAACATCCCATCATTTAACTTGTCCTTGAGTTAAGTAACTCCTGTTGGTTTTTGTGATTTCATTGTTAATGCCTGAAAAGAAGGACAGAATGTAGAAGCAGGACTAACAGCAGCTAACTAGAATAGATAGATGACTGTTGCTGGCCTTTGTTCTCCTGTTACTGCATTGCCTTTATAAAACTGTCCAGTGGGATTTACCACAAGGCGAATGCCCCTCCTGCTCCCGTGGGCACATGCCTACAGATTTCTGCCTCCGAGTAGGAGGTTTGGCCCTGGCTTTCTCTCTCACTTACTTTGGTTGTACTCCTTGTCTCGAAAGTTAACCTCACCTCAAGAGCCATTGTGATCATCATATCAGGACATACTAAGTGTTTAATAAATAGTGGCTAGAAGCAAATTGAATTGATAAAATGGTATAATGTAAATTGGAGGTGTCCAAGCAGATAATGTAACCTGTCAGCCCATCCTCCAGGCTCCTACCTCAAGAGCTCCACTGCTGTCTGTTCTCTGAGCAAGAAAGTAAGTTCTCCTCCCTGATTTAGTTCTTACCAATTAAGGGAAGGGCTGCAGCTACATATACATTGTTGAAAGTTGGGCCATGCACATAGAAAATAACTGATTGAGGGAGCCTGGGTGGTGCAGTCGGTTGAGCATCTGGCTCTTGGTTTCGGCTCAGGTCATGATCTCAGAGTCATGAGATCAAGCCCCGTGTCAGGCTCCGTGCTCTTCGGGGAGTCTGCTTGAGATTCTCTCTCTTTCCCTCTGCCCCTCCTGCTTGTGTTGCCCCTCTCTCAAACAAGTAAATAAATCTTAAAAAACTGAAGAAAGAAAAGATCTTAATAATAAGCATGGAGAAAGCATTTGAGAATTGGCACTAGGTAGACATGCATCAGCAGAGATTTGGGAGTGACCATTATGGATTGGTAAAGAAGGACTTCTTTTGTAATTCTAGTTATCTGCTTGTTTCCTCCCCTTTCCTAAATGCACATATGCTGTATATGGTACATTATGTTTTTCTCCTTGTGTTTTAAAAAACACATTTTTCCTTCAGTTACCTACTGAAACTCTATAGCATATGGCAGTTTCAAATGCAAATACCTCTAACTTTCAGTTTTAGAGAAAAACAAAACACTGGAAAGAGAAAAAAAAAGTCTTTGTTGAAAATATGACTAACGTAGGAATAATAGTAAAAAAATATTCTTGGTTCCCAAATTTCACAGTTAGATCAAGATTCTTTTACCTGGTAATTAAAAATAGACCTTTACCAGTGAGATTTACAGATAATCCTTGAAATTTTTCAGTTATAACTTTTTCAGCCTCTTTTTCTTACAGACAGACATTCATAAAAACAGCTTTCAAAGATCCATATTTAATCATGTAGCTTCAGAACTTTGCCCTTTGGTTACAAAATGGCTGCAAAGATGTAGCAGTGGGTAAAGAGGAGAGGAACATCTGTTAGGTCTGGGTGATATATGCTTTGTGGATTGATGATTGAGAATTGAAATTTGGTTTTACAAGAACATAGAGACACAGGATACAATATTGAATATGTGCATCCAACGTTCTTAAGGCCCAGATTGATTGTCTTTTGGCACCCTGATATCAACATAAGAAATTGGGATATATTCCAAAACAACCCAATTTTTATGAGTTGTATTTTCATGAATTGTCAAGCATTTCTTGAACTTAACATACATTTTCACTGGAACTGTGACATTTCTTGGCATAACAGTTTCCATAAGCATGCCACCTGCTGTGTAATGAAATCTTCCTGAAGTTTGTCTCTTGCTCTTAAAGGCATGTCTCCTAAGGGCTTGGTTCCAGAATTTGGAGGGATAAAGGATTTTTTCCCTCTCTTTACACTTCATGACTTAATGTCCTCTTTCTCTCTACTCTTTTTAATAAAGGAACATTTACTTTTTTATTTTCTTTCTCGTGTGTTTCTGTAAGTTGTCAAATGCAGATTCCCTTTAATTAATGAGTTGGAGGTCTCAGAAGAGGTGGTAATCTGGACAGTTTTATAGATTCAGAATCTTACAGTGAGATTTGTTCTTTACCTTGAATCAGACTTTCATTTAGCCAGGTTGCTCAGAAATCCAAGTATATGTGTTTTCAGATTGAAAATAATGCTACCCAGTGATACAGGGAATAGAGTTTTGGTCATAGTTAAGAATTCTCTTGTCCCCTTAGAGATAGTATTGTCAGAGCTGATCAAAGCACATGAAGAAGAGTCAGCGGCCACTCCCTCATACTGTTTAGTTTCCGTCCTACCATTTTAACCATTGTCACAAGAATCCAAGCAACTGGAGCAGACAGGTATCTGTTGTAACCATGCTTTGTTTGTAGCTAGGCCTATGAGAAAAGAAAACACGAAAAGGTTATAGCTTTAAAGTTATGAACATGATATCATATCAGGTTTTCTCATTCAGGTTAACTTCTTTTTAAAATCTTCTCCTAGTTATGGTAGATCTCTCTATATGACTGAAAGGAGTCTGTTAATCCTCTAACAAAATCCCATTAATATTCTCAGGGATTCCTCGTGACTGATAGGAGTTGCTATTTTTCCTGGAAGGTGAATGCTTTCAGGGGCCATTCTGGTATTTCTGTGCTCTAGATAGAGTCCTCCCCACAGCATGGCAGGCAGCAGAGCTAGGCTCCAGCTCCTGTAAGGGATCTGCCTTCATAGGATTAATATTACTTGTGCCCTATGAATAAAGGAATTTGGTGACAAAACATGAGAAACCAAGACATTTAAACATATTACCATTGAGCTTGGTTAAATAACTATTTTTCTGTGCATTATTCTGATACTGTAGTAAGCTGCTCATAAGGTATATACCTGATACCCCATACAAATTGTGTTTAATAATACAGAACTCTGGGATGAGATGCTCAGGATTTGTGCAGCCATGCAAATTGAGTTCAAATCCCATTATTGTCCTATATTCTCTGAGAGATTTTGGCTTAGTTTTTTTCTGAGCTCAACTTTTTCCCTCTGTAAAAAGGGGATAGAAATACTCTCTACCTCACAAAACTGTGGTAGGGATGAAATGAATGAGTAAATGTAAAGCACTTAGCAAGAGCCTGGCATATAGTAAGTGTCCAGTAAATCTTAGCATTTATTCTTGCTCAGTTTATTACTTGATTGTTTTTGTGAGATAAGGAAGGGCAAGGAGGGGCTTGTATCTTGTACTATTCAAGTCAGTTACAGGCTGTTGTATTCCCAAACAATTGGGTAAATGATGACTAGATCATCATTTCTAGGTCCTTCTGTAAGGTAGCTATTCAACTTTCAGAAAGGGGCATGTGATGGTGGGGAAAAAAATCAGTTTTTTCACCAGTATTCCCAACCTATGTATAGTTTGTTTTTCAAACAAACAAAAATCCAGACTTATGAATGTCTCCGTTATTTTGAGTTGAAAATGTGGGTATATGGAAACTCTTATGAAATCTATAGAAGGGAAATTCCATTTAATTGTATATTTAATGACTCATCTTTATTGAAAGAAACACAAAAATATGCAACGTGAAGACCATTTCTGGAAATCCTGGGCTGAGAGTAGCCATGACCTACAGTATGAAACTATACCCTTCCAGAACAGAGAGAAACCTTAGTGAGAGGAAACCAGACTCCATCCTCTCCTTGAGGTTAAATGATATGCTAATTATTTGCAAAATTAAAAGCCGGTTTAAAAATCCCTGTCTTGAATTTTTCAGTTGTTTTTCTAATCTTGTATTATGATTGATTCACTCAGTGCCTATGAAAAAAAATCTCTGACATTAGAGAAAGAGAGAGATATTTGACATTATATGTATTTCCCCCTTGGACTGCAGGATATCCTGAGGTATATACTGTTACTTATATTTTTATTCTTAATTGCATATTGTCAGAAGTAGTGCCAATAGGAATTAATTAATGAAGTGAAGTTGGTGTAGGGTTCATCACAGAGTATTATCCCCTGAGTGCTGCATCTGAGTGAGGGGCCTTTTTGCTCGGAGTCCACATGTATAACATGTATAAGCAGTAACTCAAGATGGCAGCTAGTAGGGCAGGAGATTGGAACAGGAGGAGGAGAGATTACTGGCTGGTGCTAAAAAGACAGAGGTGCAAATAGCTATAGTTATCTGTTCTCTGCCTCTTTCCTTCCTCCCAAACACTATCTACTTTGCAACAAGTTAAAAACTTTATAATGAACTTAACCTGATTTTCAGGTCTTACAGAGGAAGATAATCCAAACTCTGACAAAGAGGTCAATATTTCAGAACTGCTAATATCTGGCAAATCTGGGATTCAGACCTCTGGCTTTCTACTTTTTTTTTTTTTTTTTAAAGATTTTATTTATTTATTTGACAGAGAGACACAGGCAGAGAGGGAACACAAGCAGGGGGAGAGGGAGAAGCAGGCCTCCCACGGAGCAGGGAGCCCGATGTGGGGCTCAATCCCAGGACCCTGGGACCATGACCCGAGCCGAAGGCAGACACCTAACGACTGAGCCACCCAGGCGCCCCTGGCTTTCTACTTCTAAAGGTTTTATGGCGACATCAACGTTGATGATTAGGGAATGCCAAGAATTACTCATTTTTTTCAGTGAAGAGTGTTTACTACAAATATTTCTTTCTTTAAATGCAGGAAGTAATGTTTAACATAAAAAAACAGACAGCTGGGGGCACCTGGGTGGCTCAGTCGTTAAGCCTCTGCCTTCGGCTCAGGTCATGGTCCCAGGGTCTTGGGATCGAGCCCCGCATCGGGCTCCCTGCTCCGTGGGAAGCCTGCTTCTCTCTCTGTCCCACTCCCCCTGCTTGTGTTCCCTCTCTCGCTGTGTCTCTCTCTGTCAAATAAATAAATAAAATCTAAAAAAAAACCAAAAAACAAAAAACAGACAGCTGTTATTTTTCCAAACTGCATACTCTTCTTGTTCAGAGGGGTATGAAAGCAGGCATCCTGCATCCAGAACCACGGCAAGTTGTCATGGTCATCCTTCCACCTCCTGGTAGATGGGTGTGTGTGTGCCTTGCTAGAAAATAGAGGAGTACGGCCGGAATTTGGATGGCATTTCGGGCACTAAGAGCTGTCTTTCATTCCTGTAGTGTCATAAAGTAAGGCTGTTCCCTATTTAAGGGAACAGATTCGGAGCTGTTACTTGAAGTCAGTTATCTCCTGTCATAAAGTTCAAATACTGTGTTTTAAAATTAGTCATTGTGCTGTCCCTGAATTTGCTTAGCCACGTCGTGGATTCATTCTGAAAGGTGCTCTTATCTCCAATCTTTTTCTCAGTGGTGCTTCTAGATTTGGGGAATTTTCTGGGCTAATGACATACTTGATGCTCTGATTTCAAAATTCGTAGTACTGATTTAATAGAAGAACATAGCAGCGTTTCAGAAAGCAGACGTTTAACCTTAAAAGCTACACTGTAAAGTGCCGACAACAGGATTGTCTTTTGCCCCCACTTTTTCCCTGTCATTCCTACAGTTGGTGCAGCTTGCAGGTCGTTAGTGGTACTTCATTCAAGTTGTGTTTTCAGTGTTCTGCCACGTCAGGTTCCTTACTCATAAAACAAACAAAGAACCCCAAATCTCCTGGGGATAAAAGAAAGCTCTTCCTCTTTAAATAGCAGGCCGAAAATGTAGGCTTTTTGTTTTTCTTCGGCTTTCTCGGTGTAATTACTATATTTGTCTGCGGGAGAGAGGACCACTCATTGTGGTTTGTTCTGGACGATCTTGCTTCAAGACACACACAGTTCTGCAGGCTGTGCTCGAGGCACGGAGCGGAGGCCGGGAGCTCTCAGCTGGGTGAGAGAATTGGGCGAGCATGGGGCTACTTCTCTCACTGAATGCCGGCCCCAGAGCCCTTGCCGCTGGCTGGAGGACTGGGAGGTGGAGCCTTTTTGCTCACGGCGAGTCCCCTTCTCCTTTCTCTCTGCCGGCTGTGCATTGGCTCTTGGAGCTCGGGCTGCTGCTGGGAGTGGAATAGGCAGGGCGTGCTCGCAGATCGCAGGGCGAGCTGCAGCTTCTATTTGGGGCACCCGGGGAGAAGAGCACCGGGAAGGAAAGACAGCACCAGTGCCATGGGTCAGCTCTGCTGTTTTCCTTTCTCAAGAGATGAGGAAAAGATCAGTAAGTGTGATTGTACTGGGCAGGATCCGAAGTGCTTGACTATTTTGTGTGGTTGTCTTCCAGGGGTCGTTTTGGGGTTTTTTTCTTACGGGAAAGATAACAGAAGAATGAGCTGTGATTTTTTTTTTCCCTGTGCGTTTCTTTAAAAGGATTGGTAGGTATGTGGTTAATAATTAACTGGGGAAAGTACCGTGACTCAATAAATAGGCTGTGTTAAAAATACAAAATCCTGAAAACTTATTTTTGATTTTCGTCTGTTGCTAATCCTACAGTTCATCCTTACCACACTATCTAGAGTCAGAGTTTAGTTTTGACTTTCTTTAAATCACTGCATGCAATTTGAGATGTTGTATAAGCCGGACTTCATTTTTCTTCTCTGCAATTGGGATATTTTCAGGGCAGTGCTCGATAATAACATAGAGAGAAGAAAAGCTGGCTCTAGAATGACGGATATTACACATTTGCAGGTATTTTCACGTGTCCTCTGCTTTGTTCTCCGTGGAGGGGATTCAGGTGTAACTGTTAAGACAGCTCTCCAAACAGGTGATGCTGCTTTGCTTCCCAGCAAAAACCTTACACATATTTTTAAGCCGATGCCAGGCAGATTCAACATCTGCTTATGGTTGGGAAAACAACTTAAACTGATGACACTTGCATTAAATTCTTTTCCTCACTGGATTCTGTGTATTCGCTTACATTTTGACTTTGTTAAATACAGTACTAGCATTTTAACTCTTGTGCTGAATAGAATTTGCCTTACAATAGTTGCCCCCAAATACTGAATTTTTAGTTCCTTTTCCATAAAGTGTTTATAGTCATACTTTCTGAATTTGCAGCCATATCATCAGGGCTTTATTTAAGTAAATTTAAATAGGTCTATAGAATCTCATGATATCTGGTTCAGATACTGAAAGGTCCACATCTGGCTTATATTTCCTGCTGCTGGTTCTTTAGGAAACTAGCCAGGGGCAGGTTTTAAAAGCATTGATACACAGCCATACCTGTTCACTTGGGAAATAAGCCAGCTTTTATAAGAAATCTTCTGGGAGTGCTTTGGAATAAATGTTGGGAGACTTTGGAGCATTGGATTATTAACAAGAGCCAATAACTGTGCTCTAAATTTTACTTGTGAAAATGATAGTGTACAATATATGATGACCCTGAGCTTAAAACCTGAGTGAGTTTACAGCAGAATTGTTCTTTTTTTTTTTTTTTTTTGTAACAATGAGCATCAGCATTAGTTTGGCAGCCTGAAACTTTCCAGGTATTTGTCAGGATGATTTATTTGTAGTTCCCGAGGGTTTTGGTTGATGGAGTCATTGCTTGAACACCATCTGTATCTGAAGAACCGTGGTATGGACAGATGTAGGGATAGTAATTCTCCCCTTCTCCCTCTTTACCCTTCACCATTTCCTGTTCCACCGCTCCCGGTTTTCCCCCGGAACCCCTGCTTTACTTGTATTCTGCTTCTCTCCTTCCCCATGTGTAAGCAGTCTTCTTGGTGCTGACAGAAGTCAGGGTTCACCTCATTAAAGAATTTGCTCTTCTCTGTCTTTATCTGGGATCGTAGGGTGCAAAGTCTCATGTTTTATGCACAGTACTGCTTCATATTAGCTGACAGGGAGTGGTAGAGACTGCCTTTTGGGGTTACTTCCTCAAGTTCCAAAATTTTAAAAACAATTGAAGGCATTACACTGTGTCTGAAGAAAGTTCTAGTTCAGAAGTGCAAATGAGGGTTGGAATCAGTGCATTTGCTCCCCTTTCTTCTCCTCCACCCCCACCGGCTGCTGACCTTCCCCTGTCCCCTCACCAGTCTTGCATTTGTCTTTGATTTTGATGTTGCTTCCCTGTTTTTCTCCTCACGATCTGCTCCACACTCCATCACACATCCCATCAGCTGTTTTCCGATGCTGTGTTTGATTTCTGTGCTACCGGAGGGTCTAAAGAAGAGCTTCTCTGCCAGGCACTGCTTCGCTGCTGGTAATACATGCCTAACAGTACTTACAAAGGGGACTTGAGAAAAAAACGGCAGAGAATTCATTAGCCATGCCCCAAGAAACACGTAAATTAGCACTAACTAGAGATAGCCAGTCCATAAGTTGTGTTGATAACGGGTAAAAGCATCCATGGTAGACGTTTGGGGGGCCCAGCCTTCTTCTGATCCTGCTGCTGGATTGTACAGTAACCTCCTGGGTCTTGTTCATCATTGTATCCCCACCTAGCAGCCTTGTTAGCCTGCTCTGAACCACATGCTCAGTGGGGACCTACTAGAGGCAGAGTACAAAAATGCAAATGCCTACACCCTTCAATTCTGCTGTAAAGGATGATGGCTCTGAAATATACCTCCTCAGGGCAGCTCAAATTATGGAGAACTACATGAGGTTTGGGTGAAAGTTTACATTTGTGGATGTCATTCTCAAAACACAGGTGAGTTGGAAAGCCCGTCCTCTACCGTCCTGCAGAGGTACAGACAGGATATCCCCAGCTGGCCAAGTGGTAAGAGTCAAGTGACCCCTTCTCCCCTCCCACTGCTGCTTTATCCTGCTTTGACCCTTGGTGGTGGTGGTAGATGGAAAAATATTCCCATTTAATTCATTGTTAGTGTTACTATTTTAATCTATCAATAGCGAACAAGATGATTGTTTAATCAACTAGTTGTGCAAGGGGCCTAAGTTTGTGTGAAAAGTTAACTGCCTGCGTAGCCAGAAATCTTGGTAATGGGGTGAATCGTCAAATACAGTAGAACCCATAATGGTTTATTTTTCAGCTAATGCAGCCCAAAGCAACTACACACCTTTTTGTTTAAATCCCAGCAGTAAGCATTTTCTTAAACTGTATGCTTTGGGGCCACATTAAGTAGAATATAATGATAATAAATGCATGTTTCTTGCAAGATTAATAAATGCATTTATTGCAAGATCAAGCTCTTTCTGTTGCTACACAGGAACATACTTAACATGAAACATTACTCTAGATACTGTAGGATTAACAGATGTTGTAGATAACTCTCAATGCAGTATTTTTGCTGAATTCTTATATAGCACTGTTTTCTTTGCATTACCTAATTTCTCATAGTGAGTTTCCTGAAGGGAATGTCCACGAACAGGAATGTTACTGTACAGGCTTACTGACCATTGTACTTTATCAATCTCATGAAATAGACCTCGGAAAAAAACCTAATAATGAAAAGCAGATACTTCTGTAATGAATTAGAAAATATTCCACTGGCTCTTCCCCTATTGCAAATTTTCCCATTTGGAAGTACATTGCTTTTATGTAGAATGAAATAGATGAATGTCCAAAGATGAACCATACTGTCTCATCAGCTAGTCAGGTTACTGTCACCGGAGGTTGCCAAGCATAGAATGAGAAGCCATTGCTAGGGATGTGTAAGGGTGAACAGAACAGCTAATAAATGGATACCCTGGCAACTTGGTTACTTTCTAGCCCTGATATTCCGTGATGCTGAAAATAAAATCGTATGTATTTCAACAAGACACATATTTTAATTTTACAAGTATGTGTCTTCTTATTGGAGTATAATTGACATACAAATTAATTTCGTGTGTACAGCATAGTGATTTGGACATGAGTCTACTTTGGGAACTGATAACTACAGTAAGTCTAGTTACCATTTGTCCCCAAAGTTAATAGAATATTATTGAATGGATTCCCCATGCTGTAGATTATATTTCCTTGACTTATTTATAGATGGAGTTTGGTACCTCTTGATACCCTTCACCAATTTTGCTTCCCCATCCCTCTGGCAACCACCAGTCTGTTCTCTGTATCTGTGAGTCTGGGTTTTGTTTTGTTGGTTGGTTTTAGCTTCCACATGTAAGTGAAATCATGCGGTATTTATCTTACTCTGTGTGGCTTATTTCACATGGCATAATACCCTCAAGGCTTGTCCATGGTGTTGCAAATGGTAATATTTCATTCTTTTTTGAGGCTGAGTAGTGTTCCGTGTGTGTGTGTGTGCGTGCACGCACACACGTGCATTCCACATCTTCTTTATCCATTCATCTATCAACACTTAGGTTGTTTCCAAATCTTGGCTATTAGAAATAATGCTGCTGTGAACATACGCATGCATGTATTTTATCAAATTCATGTTTTTGTTATTTTGATAGATACCCAGAAGTGGAATTGCTGGATCATATAATGATTCTATTTTTAATTTTTTGAGGAACCTTCATACTGTTTTCCATAGTGGCTACACCCCCTTACATTGTGCATGAGGGTTCGTTTTTCTCTGTACCCTCACCAACACTTGTTATTTCTTGTCTTTTTGATAATAGCCATTTTGGCAGGTGTGAGGTGATATCTCATTGTGGTTTTGATTTGCATCCCCCTGATGATTAGTGATGTTGAGCATCTTTCAAGTGCTAATTGGCCATTGTATGTCTTCTTTGGAAAAATACCTATTCAGATTCTGTGCCCAATTTTAAATCAGATGTTGTTGTTGTTGTTATTGAGTTATATGAGTTCTTTATATATTTTGGATATTAACCCCTATGGGATATATAATTGGCAAATATCTTCTCCCATTCCATAGATTGCCTTTTAATTTTGTTGATGATTTCCCTGTCTGTGCAGAAGCTTTTTTTGTTTTGTTTTGTTTTGTTTAGAGGCTTTTTAAGTTTGGTATAGTCCAATTTGTTTATTTTTGTTTTTGTTGTCCTTGCCTTTGGAGTCAAACCAAAAACCACATCACTAACATTATTATCAAGGAGCTTACCACCTGTGTTTTCTTCTAGGTGTTTTATGGCTTTAGGTCTCACATCCAAGTCTAATCCATTTTTGAGTTAATTTTTGTATATGGTGTAAAATAGTGATTCAGTTCCTTTCTTTTGCATGTGGCTGTCCAGTTTTTCAACACAATTTATTGATGATACTATCCTTTCTGTATTGTATGCTCTTGCCTCCTTTGTCATAAATTAATTGACCACGTATGCATGGGTTTATTTCCACTCTGTTCTGTTCTATTAAATTGTGTGTCTGCTTTTATGGCAAAATCATACTGTTTTGATTACTATAGCTTTGTAGTATAGTTTGAAATCAGGAAGTGTGATACATCTAACTTTGTTCTTTTTTCCCAAGATTGCTTTGGCTATTTGGGGTCTTTTGTGGTCCCATACAATTATTAGAATGATTTGTTCTAGTTTGTGAAAAATGCTGTTGGAATTTTGATAAGGATTGCATTGAATCTGTAAATTGCTTTGGATAGTATGGACATTTTAACAATAATAATTCTTCCAGTCCATGAGTGTGGAATATCTTTACATTTATTTGTGTCATTTTCAGTTTTTTTTTCATCAGTGTCTTATAGTTTTCACTGTATAGATCTTTCACCTTCTTAGTTAAGTTTATTTTTAGATTTTTTTTTTGATGGAATTATAAATGAGATTTTTTTCTTGATTCCTCTTTCTGATAGTTTGTTATTAATGTATCGAAAAGCAACAGATTTTTGTATTTTAATTTTGTATACTGTAACTTTATTGAATTCATTTATTAGTTTTAACAGTTTTGGGTAGCCTTTTCTGGGTTTTCTCTATATAATATTGTGCCATCTGTTAAAATAGTGACAGTTTTACTTCTTTCTTAGCAGATTGGATACCATTTATTTCTTCTTTATGTCTTGTCTGATTGCTGTGGCTAGGAATTCCAATACTATGTTGAATAAAAATGGGGAGAGTTGGCATCCTAGTCTTGTTTCTGGTCTTAAAAGCTGAGGGTTTGTCATATATGGCCTTTATTATGTTGAAGTATATTTCCTTTATACCCATTTTCTTGAGTTTTTATCATAAATGGATGTTGAATTTTGTCAAATGCTTTTTCTGCATCTGTTGAGATGATCATATGATTTTTATCTTTCATTTTGTTAATGTCACATTATTTGATGTTGAACCATCCTTGCATCCCTGAAGTAAATCTCACTTAATGTTGGTATATGATCCTTTTAATGGATTGTTGGATTCAGTTTGCTAATACTCTGTTGTGGATGTTTGCATCTATGTTCATCAGAGATATTGGTCTATAATTTTCTGTTTTTATGGTGTCCTTGTCTGGTTTTAGCCTCAAGGTAATGCTGACCTTAAAATGAGTTTGCAAGCATTCCTTGCTCCTCAATTTTTTTGGAAGAATTTGAGAAGAATAGGTATTAAATCTTCTTTGAATGTTTGGTAGAGTTCACCAGTGAAGCCATCCAGCCCTGGACTTTTGTTTGTTGGGAGGTTATAAGTGTGTGTTTTAACAATACACACATATTTTACTTTTGTATGTGAAATATTTCTCAGTATAGTTTTTTGTTTGACATGAGTTATGAGGATAGTATTTGTTTCATAAATATGAGCCAGATATCAAGGTAGTTTGTTTCTGATGATTTGGAATTTGGTGATATAACAGTAATACATAAATTGAGATAAAATGTTAATTTCATGTCTGGTGAACACTTATATTTTTGAACCTTAATTACCATGGTGGATATCATTCAGTTGCGCTCAGAGAAGTCTATGTTTAGATTTTCTAATTCCCTGGAGGGCTTCCTAGAAATCCTATAGCCTTATCCTTTGCTCCTCTCATTTGTACTTAGATACACCCACTTTGAGGTTATCTTTTGTATGTGTGTTCTGTCTCCTCACAGATTTCAAACACCACACATGCAGGACCCATGTTCTATACCTCTCTTCACAGCTCTAGAGCCTAGCATAGTGTGTTACCCAGAGGAGGCATGTTCTAAATGTTTGTTAGTGAAGAGAATGAGACACATTTCCTGTTACAAGTACGAGAGAACGGGAGTCAGTCTGACATCAGTCTGTCAGAGGACAGAACTTGGAATGACTCTGGTTAATGCTGTAACCTGTAAAGAACTTTGGTTACTGAATGTACCAGAGTAGCATTTTAATTGGTTCTCACTTAGATGCTACAGCATGTGTCCCAGGAAATGTGTGATAGGGAACCTGCCATCAGTGGACAACAGTGTTCATCATCCTTGCTTGCCTGTAGAAATGCTTTGGACACAGGGACACAGTGGTTAACTATTCTGCTGCTGCCTATTGAAAACCTATAGCCTGTCCCTTGGCATGAAGTTTTTACTATAGAAAGAGCACAGGACTGGACGTAAGGAGAAGTGGGCGAGAAACTCAGCTCTGCTAGTAACAGCCTGACTCTGGGGAAGTTACCAACCTCTGTGGGCCTCGCTTCCTCATATTTAAGAAGTAGGGCTTGAACTACCATGATCTTGAAAGTTAGCTTCTCCCCATTTGTCCCCTAGAAGTAAGAGTCTAGGGAATAAATAAGATAGAATGCAGTTCTTTCTTCTTCCTGCTCTTCCTCCCTCCTCTTCTTCTTTTTAACTTACTGCACACTTCCTGTGTGTCAGGTACTATGCCAAGTGGGATCATTCAGGAAACTGCTTATGAAGAGAAGCTATTAGAAAATAGATGCTTCCTAACTGTCCCAGTTAACAGGGGAAGTGGCTGGAAGCCCGTAGTTTGGAGGCGTTCTCAGTTACAGTCGTCCAGAGGTGCTGGGGGGCCGAGAGCTGGCAGGAGGCTGGGACCCCAGGCGGTTCGTTCCCTGCTGCCCCGTTTCTGAAGCAGTGAGGCACAGTGCAGGCAGTGATGCTCTGTGTAACCGGAGACCCCGTTTTGTGTATGTTTCCTGTGGGTGATATTGGGGCAGCACCAGTAATGTTGTGTGATATAAAGCATTTAACCATAGTCACTAGAGATTAGATTTTTTTCTTTACTAAATAATGTATACCCAAGAGGTTTATGTTTCTAAAATTAAGTAGAGGAACTCTAATGCAAATTCTCATAGTTACTATTCCTGTCTTCACTCCCTGATTCCCTTTGCTAATTCATAGGCTATATAGTAACTGTTTTCCTTTTTGTTGCTGTTCTCAGACCTTTTTACAGTTTTCCTGGATTGTATGATCAAATGCTGAAGTAATTTTCTTTGGGAGTACAAAGGTTGTAGAATTTTTCCCAGCCTCTAGTGCAGTCACTGGCTGTGTGAGCTCTACCCAGATGCCCTGTCGAATAATGTGATGTGACCTGTCCCTGTGTCTTCTTTCCTGGGGGAGGGCCGTGTGAAAAAGAAGTGGAGAATCTGATGTACATAAGGATTTTGGCTAATAGAAAAAAGCTTCGTGTATTACCCCTTCCTGGGGCATTTGCATTTTAACAAGCCTCATTATCGCACGTGCTCTTGGGAAGTATTTGTAGTAAAATAATAAAATAAATTAAGCAGCAGTAATGACTAAGTCCAAAATAATCTCTAGTGGAGGAATTTCAGGCAACTAGTAAAACTCTTTCAGGGCATCTGATAAATCACTTTCTATAGATAATTGCTTTCCTTTTAATTAAGTTGGCCTTGCCTAATATGTAGGTCTTTCAGCTTTCATCCACAAATTTCTGATACCCACAGTAAAGAAACTCAGAAGAGCTCTAAAATTCTCAGTGCTGAAAGCAAGGGGTTTTGGAGGCAGATAGACTCAGCTTACATCTTTGGTTCTAATATTTGCTATGTAACTTCTCTAAGCCTCCGTACCTTCATCTTAAATATCTACATATTATGAGAATTAAATAAGCTAACGTGTATAAAATGCCTGACACTGTGGTTAACATATAATAGACCCAGTAAATATCATTTCTCTGTAACAAATGAGAGTATACTGCATAATTGTAGTCATTTTAGAAGTCAGCTTGGCAGAACCATGGTTTTATTTTTAGCATGCCCAGGAAGAGAAAAAAGGGACTTATAGTTTCAGGCCTTGAATTGTTGAGTAGTCTTATCAGTGTGTTATTTTTTCCTTTGGGACACTCCCTTGCTTTCTCCTTGGGATCTGTCCGTCAGGATGCCTTACTTCCCTGCCCTAGGAGAGACGTGTGGTCCAAGCAGAGTTAACTGAGAGTCTTCCCTAAGACTTGATAGAGGGTCTGTCTTCCTTTTGGGTTGTGAGTGTAAAGGTTATAAACATAAGATTGCTACTTTGTAGGGAGTCAGTGGGAGTCTTCTTGAGAATGAAACCAGCACAGAAGAAAGGAGGCCAGAGAAGGAGAAAGAGTCAGTCCTGATGATAATATTAGCCTGAGTTCAGCCATGATGAAGATCTTCTTCATTAAAGCATGAAGCATTAAATACTCCTCTTTCTTTGCTTAAGTTTGCTTGAGTTAAATTTCTGTCACCTATAACCAAACAGCTTCAGATACTATATAATTATTGAGGACACTCTATATAAGAGTAGACCCATTCTGGAACAAATATTTACAAATCTGGTGAAGAAGTAAAAACTCAAAAAAAAAAAAAAAAGTAAAAACTCTGATTTCTCCTGAACTTTCATGTTCCATTTTAATGGCAATAAAATTTAGCTTCAAGCAAGAGCTGTTATGAAGAGTAATTCCATCCACTTCAACTAATATTGTTGAGCACCATACATTTGGAAGGCTCTGAGCCAGGTGTTATGGAAGGTGCAATGATGATACATGGTCCCTGTTTTTGGAGAATTTCCTTTTAATTTGCATGGCTTTTTAAAAAGAGAATTGTTGGAGCCCAATGTGTATTATGCCCTGAGTGGAAAAAGCCAAGATAAAAGGTCTTGGTGTTCTCAGTCAAACAAGCAAAGTCACAGCCCTTCCATACCAGGAAGTTACGTGGCTGCATCCGCCAAGTCCAGGAAGAACGAGTTAATTACCACTGAGGGTGGAGGTTGCCTCAAACCCCTGTCACAGGCAGTGGGTACAGCTTGATGCAGGCAAACACCGTTTCTACAATAAACATTTTAGAAAATAAAGTTTCCTATGACAAACATTTATAATGCCAAAGGTACAAGTTAACAGAACTTGGAACTGTTAAAACCAGCCTTTACATTATATAGTCAAGTTCTCTGCCCTTAGCAAGTAGTCATAGACAAAAACTGAACTATACGACAAAAATAAAAAGAACAAGTATAGTTTTAGCTCAAAATCTGTGGAAACTGGGATATAAAGGATGTTAATTTTCCTAAAGGCTGAGTCAAAGATATTTGAAGTTTATAATTTTCTGTTTCTACATACTGCCCCCGAAACTTGTGAGTTTATTCAAGGACATTTGTAAGCCTAAGATATATGTACAGAGAAATTGTAATGCCTGAGAGAAAGTGTTGTGAAAACAGGATGCTTGGAGTAGATGGAGAGAAGGTTTCACATTCCTAAGAGAGACAGAGCTCACCCAGTTGGTAATGCAGATGGGAGAGGGAAGGAATCTGATGGAAAGGGTGACCCACTTTCTTACATGATCCTGCAGCCCTCCCCACCACCTCTCCTTTGTCTTGTGGTTAGAATGTTGGTGTTGGCTTTTGCCATGTAAATTACTGCAAGTTTCAGTTTGATGTCTTGCATCTGACTGTTAGAGCAAAAATAAAATTCACACTTTCTAAGCATTTAAAATATTCAGCTAAAGTTAGCTGTGAAGCTCAGCTTGTTCAGAGTTTTGATTGATGTTTATGATAGCTAATAAAATGGCAAGCAGATGATCCGTTCATCTAAGACCTTCTCTCTGGATCTGTAGCAGTTGGATCTTATTTAACATTCTGACAAGTGGGAGTGTGTCCTGAGGAGGGAGGCCAGGATGGTGAGGAGCCTGGAAACCACATCATAAGAGGAAGGCTGAGGGACTATGGCTGCTGAGCTAGGAGAAAAGAAGGGGGATGAACTAGTTGTCTTGAAATATTTGGAGGACTCTTTAACATGGAAGGAAAAGAAGAGTTATTATGGTTCCAGCGGGGCAGAATTAGGACAGTGGGTGTATGTTCTCACACATCTTCTTTTGGTGATTTTAGATATATAAAACCCAGTAGTATTTTAATTCTGCAATAACTCTAGTTTTTTTTTTTTTTATACAACTATGTGTATTTATAGATGTGTACCTCTCCACAAATACATATGCAAATATATAAACATATGAAGAATTTAAAAATAAACAGTAGGAGGATTCTAGCTCTCATCAGTTGACCTTTGAACAACATGGGGGTTAGGAGTGCTGACCCCCTGCACAAAGATCTGTATATAGTTTTTGACTCCCAAAAACCTTAACCACTAATAGTCTATTATTGACCAGAATCCTTACTGATAATATAAACAGTTGATTAACACATAGTTTGTATGTTATATACATTATGCACTGTATTCTTATAATAATGTAAGCTAGAGAAAAGGAGATGTTATTAAGAAAATCATAAGGGGGGCACCTGGGTGGCTCAGTCGTTAAGCGTCTGCCTTCGGCTCAGGTCATGATCCCAGGGTCCTGGGATCGAGTCCCACATCGGGCTCCCTGCTCGGCGGGAAGCCTGCTTCTCCCTCTCCCACTCCCCCTGCTTGTGTTCCTGCTGTGGCTATGTCTCTCTCAAATAAATAAATAAAAAATCTTTAAAAAAAAAAAAAGAAAAAAAAATCATAAGGAAAATATATTTACAATACGGCACATATATTTATGGAAAAAATCTGCATGTTAAGCGGTCCTGCTCAGCTCATAACCATGTTGTTCAAGGGTCACCTTAGCAATAACTCTAGTTTTAAATAATGAAAATACTGAAATGGAGTCCTAAGCACAGAGAAATTATCATAGTCAAATTTTGCATTAGTAATTCTTTTTTTCGAAGCTTTATTTATTTATCTGAAAGAGAGAGAGAGAGCACAAGTGGAAGGGGCAGAGAGAAAGGGGGAGAGAATCTCAAGCAGACTGCGCTGAGTGCAGAGCCCCATGCGGGGCTTGATCTCACAACCCTGAGATCACGGCCTGAGCTGAAATCGAGAGTCAGATGCTTAACCAAGCACCGTCCGGGCTCCCCTGCATTAATAATTCTTAATTTGAAGCCATCTTAAATGGAGGACCAAAGTTTTTGTGAAAAAAATGTATGCCTCTCTATTATTTTTTTATCTTGTAATAACCATTAAATGACCATTTGAACTCATTTCTTCAAGATCAACAGACTCGCTTTAAAATAGAAATGTAGGGGCGCCTGGGTGGCTCAGTCAGATAAGCCTCGGACTCTTGATTTTGGCTCCGGTCATGATCTCAGAGTCGTGAGGTCAGTCCCTGCATTGGCTCTGTGCTGAGCGTGGAGCCTGCTTGGGATTCTCTCTCTCCTTCTCCCTTTGCACCCCCCCCCCCCGCTCCCCGTACTCTCTCACTCTCTCTCAAATAAATAAATAAGTAGTTAAAGTTGAAATATACTATACAACTTTGGGTTCTTACCTAGGTATGTTTTTGTATTATGTATACATAACATTAAATGTTGATTGTTGAATTCAGTAGTAACTGTGGGCAGTTGGTATCATTAAGTCCTAGAAGTAACAAGCTGAGGTGCATTGCCTATTACCTTTATAAGTGAAATTTTTATGAAAATATTTTGCCCAAATTTGGACTTTAAGTTAATTTCCTCTAATATGGGTATAGGAAATTTAAGATACCAATTCATTGTTATGCTGCTGTGTACCATTACTATATACTGTACACTCTACATTACTTAATCTCCTCTGTAAAATTCGACTTACAGATTTGTAGCTTTTGTAGAACCTAAAAATGTATACATAAAACTATATGAAATTGGAATATTAAATTCAAAGGCATAATAGATTGTTTTATGGGGAAGCAAGTTCACAAAATATGCAGTCTTTCTAAAAAAAAAAAAAAATCAGCCTTACAGCTGCTCCTAATTTGGTACTGTTTGCTCTTATGTCTTAGTCCTCTGTAAATACCACACTGTGGGGGTGGGGGGAAGCTACAGAGACAGTCGTGTCAGGTAGGATCCGGTCAAGCAAATACACCGGTTATTTTAACAGAGAGAATTTAACGTAGGGAATTAATTAAACAAATTTTGGAGGAATAAAGAATAAAAGGCAATACTGACGGAAAACATAGGTAGTGACTTTCAGGCTGGGGTCACTTGGGGGAGGGACCCCAGGGAGCTGAGACTCAGGCCTTGGAGGCGGGGCTGCTGTCTCACCTCAGAGCACACAGCTGGGCCCTGTGAGGCTAGGGTGCTGGCCTCAAAGGGGGCCACTCTGTTTTGCTCTTCTCTCTGAGGGAAGGCAGTGAGGCTGATTCTAGGAGTGAGGAAATAAATGAAAACTGCAACCAACGGGAATGAGTGGCTGCCATCAGGGGGACAACCCCATGGGAACAGTGAGCAAACAGCCAAGGGCAAGCTCCTTTCCCCCTTGTGCAGCTGTCCCATGTCCCTCTGGAGCTTCTTCTTGGAAGAACCATCTATAAAAGCTGTGGGAGGTACAGGTTGTAAACTACACAGTCCTGGAGGGTACTCTACATATCATACATATATGTAGCTGGCCAAGGAGAAATCCATTTGCCAAGTCCAGTATCATAAAGCTGAATAAAGCTGGGTTCAGGGCTGAGAGACAGTCGTTCAGTAACTGGCACAGAGTAATCGGCTGTGTTTTAACATTATCTTCTGTTTTCATTGTTCCAAGATAAGCATTCAGTTTGTCAGTTTGTGGTCCTTATTTCTTTGGGGACAAGAATAATAATTGTATTAAATAATGGTGTATAAAATACCACAAGTATTTATAAATTATGTAGAAATGTGAATATTTCAAAAGAAATAGTTTAAAAATAGGTAGTAGTAATCAAACGAATTGTTAAGATGTTTCTAAGGAAATCCATCATCCAGATCAATTTAGTAAACTTAGAAAGAACAAAAATTTTTAAAACTAATTCATAAACAGTTTATGAAATTCTTTAAAAATAATTTCTCTTTTGAAGTTTAAGTATGTGTCCTGCAATCTTACCAGTCTTACTCATAGTATGATTTTTTTGTGTGTGAATATGTCTCTTTTTTTCCAGCTTTATTGAGATATAATTGATATATCATTCTGATGAATGTCTTTACACCAATTCTCTCATTCCAAATTAATGATGTTCACTGTGAACACATGACAGAGGGACAGGTTAGTGAATTAGGGGAATTACACCTGCAGCCAGGCAGAGGTTAGTGTTTGGAATGATAAGCAGTACTCTCATGGCTTTGGAAATTAAGGGAACCAAAGGCTCAGATGCCAGGAGGCCAGGGCAGTCTGTGGAATGTTCTGAAAATTCTGAGGAATTCTTAAAAGGAGCTGGGATCAGCCAGTCAGAACAGAAATAGAAAAGGGCAGTCAAAAGAGTCAAGGCAGTGAGAGGTTAGATGCCAGGAAGTTACAGACATCAAGACAAATTTATTCTTTTTTTATTAAAAGGGAGAACTTACTGGCTCATATATACAAACAAGAAGATGGGTAGAGTTGACCTTGAGGCTGACTGACAGGCACTGTGAACCCTCTATCTCTTCCAGTGGCTTCTGTGTTCTCACCCTCTCAGACTTCGCTCTGTGATGGGGATGACTTCCAGCAGCTCTTAGGAGCATTTTTCCCACTCAACTTCTGAGCAGAATGGGCTTCTCTTTCCTAATCCCCATATATAAAATCTGAAGAAAGGTACAGGTTATAAATTATACAATCCTAGAGGGTGCTATACATATCAAAGACATTGTAATTTATGTATTATGGCACAAAGCACTTTTATATACTAATAAGAGCTATATGTTGTGAAAAATTTCCAAGAGATAGAAATGAAGTGTCTTGAGGAAGGGACACTTAAAAAAATTTACACGGGGCACAGTGTGGACCAGTGGTTTCTCTGGTAGACCAGCAGCCCCACTGGAGTCATATGGAATGTGAGATGAGCAGTTAACTGAACCGGAGAAGTGAAGCGGGTGCTCTGATTTATCAGAAAGGGTTGGTGGTAAGTGAGGAAAGGATTTGGACCAATCATTATAAAGTAGATACGTCCTGGAAGCCCTGTGGGGGTGGTCAGCAATGGAGCAGTCAGTCACTGATCCTGAAGGAACCATGTATGCTCTTTCAGTTCTTGACAAGGAGAACCGCCATGCATCCCCTCTCATTCTAAATTTTGGGAAGCTCAGAATCCAGTTCATGGCTCTCATGATCTGCACTTCTGTGATCTACACTTCCCTCTGTTCTTTACTTGCTGTTATAATTTATGTTTTTTCTTGGTGTAGATTTTTACTTTTTACTTATAGTGTACTTTTTACAGTATATATTTTTTGCCACTAATTATCTCAGATCTTCTTGAGCTTGGATGACGAACAGACAAATGATGAAAAGAAGCATGTGGCTGAAGGGATGGAAGGGCCCTACTAGGAAAACAAGAGCAAGGTAGAAGCTGTGAAGGATTTTGACACTCACTACACGTGCATAACGCACATCCTGAAGTAGATATGTTCCTGGAAAGTTGCATAGAAACTAGACTTATGTGATTATTTTTATCAATTGTGATTTACAGAAAATCAGTTTCAGTGCCTCACATTCAGTGTGGTGCATCTAGAAACCTAAAACCATCTGTACCTCATTGTTTCAGCTGAGATCTGTTCATATGTCTGCTGAAAGACCTGTTGTAAGATTAATTAGTGGTAGCTCTCCTTTGTACCTAAGAAGGAATGTCATTCAGTTGCAAAAGAATGTAAATGCAAGCTCTAAAGAACAATACATAAATTTCTTATTTGCAGTCACTCCAACATTGTTTTAAGAAAAATACTCTATAAAGTGAGTAGGTTACTAATAATCATGTTTGCTTACAGAGATGTATAGGAAGTATCAACAAATAGCCTTGTAACCTTGTAAGTTGAAAGCTTTCACTTAAAACAGTAAGAATAGTTAATTGTATTGAATTCTTTCTATAAGGGGGGCACTGTACTAAGTGCTTTATATTATTATCTTACTTAATTTTCACAACAGCCCTATGGCATAGAACTACTGTTATCCCTGGTTCGCAGATAAAGAAAGTGAACCTCAGAAGGGTTAAACAGATACCAGGGATACAGAGCTAGTAAATGGAGGAGCTAGGATTCTAGTCCTGGTATTCTGACCCTATAACTTAACAAGAAGCATTATAAATATTTTCTAGTTGGAAGTCTCATTTTAGTGGTAAAGACATCACAGAAAGTATCATAGAAATATATTTCCCAACGCCAGATATGCAGCAGCATCATGGTATAATGGCAAAAGTGTCCTGACTTTGCCATATTTAGTTGCATGGACTTGGGCAAGTCTCTTGGCTTTTCTGACCCTTGGTTTTCTCATAGGTAAAATAGTGATAATAATAGTAAGCTTTTGATTTAAATATGTGGGGGGAAAAAAGGTAGGCACATAATAGGCACTTAATATTGGGTAGGCTTATTATTATTAAAAGGTTCCACAAATATGATAATTACCACTGAGTAAAGTAACGTTGGGTGTTATGAAAGCACGGGTATGTAGAGCCTTGGGACTCCATATGCAGGACACTAGGTCTTCGAAGGAGCTGGTGATGAGGATCATGACTCCTCAGCCTCTGAGGCTCCTGGGAAGAGACTCTAAGCAGCTGTAGGAGGGACAGGCTCTGGTTTATTCTTCAGAGAAAAACACTGGACAAGACCAGGGTTATCTCTGATCTCCTCCTTCTGACTGTGTTTTCGGTGCCCTGCTTTCCCCGGGGACATTAGGCTTGCCATTAGGGTGGCCTGGCGAGTAAGCCCCATGTGACACCGAGTGTTCTGTGCTCACCCTGGGACACGTGGGCAGGTTTCTTACCCAGACCTGAGACTGCTATGCTGGCAGCAGTTCTTCCATACTTGGAGATCAAGAGCTTGGGAAGCAAACATCAACTGACACAAGAAATGAGTTCATTTACATTTACATACCATTAGCGCATTACTCAACAAGTGTAAATGCTAGTTTAATTTCCTATTGTAAGAATTCACATATTCAAAGAACTTTAAAATATTTTATTTATTTATTTATTTATTTGAGAGAGAGAGCAAACACAGAGGGAGAGGGAAAAGCAGACTCCCCACTGAGCAGGGAGCCCGATGCGGGGCTCGATCCCAGGACCCTGGGATCATGACCTGAGCCGAAGGCAGCCGCTTAGCTGACTGAGCCACCCAGGTGCCCCTCAAAGAACTTTAATGAACAGTAGATATCACCAAAGAGAACTTTAAAATAATTTCATTTTCATCTGAGTGCTTTCTGGAAGCCTCTAGTAAATTGATAATCATAGGTCATTGAAAAAAGAAAAGTATATCTTAAATTACTTTCTTCAGTTATTCTTCCTGAAGCTAAAGCAGTAAATGCACGAGTTCAACAAGCTTCAGTTTGTTTGTTTTTTTAAATGAGTAATGAGACTATATTAATGAACGCAAGTTGGCAGTAAGGCGAAGAGTGTGTGAGGAAGTGGGGGCGGCCAGGACTGCATTGGTCAGGAGGTGAGGGGAAGTGGAGACATTGCCCCTTGGCATCTGTCCCTCTTTAAGGACTCACAGTGTTCCCCTCAGGGCCTCTCAGTGGTCTGTGGGGACAGCAGAGCAGGATGACTGGCCCCTTTTATAGCTGGAGAAACTGGTTCCAGTGCTCAGAACTCAGTGCTCACAAGTAGGCTCAGTTTCTTTATTCATTTTTGTTACATGCCCTGAAGAATGGCCAAGGATGACCTTAAATTGTATTTTCTCTTGATTTTATTTATTTTATTTTATTTTTAATTTTTTTTAAGTAGACTCCACCCTGGGCATGGAGCCCAATGTGGGGCTTGAACTCACAACCCTGAGATCAAGACCTAGGCTGAGATCAGGAATCAGATGCTTAACCGACTGAGCCACCCAGGCGACCCTCTGATTTTATTTTCATGACTAATCATTTTCAAGTTTTCTTTAGCATCTCGTATTCTCTGTTTGACCTACTATTTTTGCTTTTACAATACCTGATAGATATGGTCCACAGATTAGTCAGTATTCAAAAGCAAAATACACTGACCAGATAGTTTTATGGGCCTGGATTTTCATTGCTCAGACTTTAAAATTTAGGTTTTAGAAACCAGCAAAGAAAATGAACAGTGGCAGTTTAACCTATTTTATGTGTTGGCTAGTTGAGTAATTAGATTGAAAATCTTGTAGTATAAAATGCATTCTATAGTCTCATCCAAAATGGGTTTGGTTTAGGATTAGGCAGCTGAGTTAAAAGGAGCTATGTTTTGAATAATTTTTAAAGTATGATTTATTTCTTTCTATGATATTGAAGTATTTATGATGCTCTTAATCACATTGTAGTTATGGTTGTATTTTAGTCTGTCTCACTGAACTTAATGACTGGTTATTTGCATTGAACCTAAAACAAAATGAAGTAAAATCATTGGTTAGTGGCATATCTGATGTTTTCCTATAAAATTATAGGGACATTCTTAGACCAAAGCTTATATTTTTAAACATCAGCAGAAATGTGAATACCTAATTTTCCTTAACATTATACCTCATGGGTTAAAATAGGGAATTCCTTGAAGACAAGACTAAATAATTTGTGTAGAAATAAATGATGTGCAAACTACTTGGTATGCCCTGCAGAAGTCTCCATAATCTCTCCCCTGAGTACATTTGCAGCCTCATCATTCTCCTTCCTTCCCACTAACCGGTCATTGTATACTAGCCCAAGTTCTGCAGTTACCTGAGCAAGCTGGTTGGCCTTCCCACTTCCACCACGGTCATGTCATTTCTCCCCTGGCCCCCCTGAGATACACTTTGAAGATCCGGCTCAAGCATCACTTCATACAGGAGACTTTCTTTTGATATTTTCCCCTAGTTAGAATTGACCACTCTCTACTCCGTGTACCCACTCTGTGTTGTACATCTTCCCTTCCGAGCATTCACGATCTCTTCTTTATCTCTTCACACGTATTTCTACCTCTGCTACGTTGCAGGTGTCCTGAAGGCAGGGCCCATGTTGGATTAATTTCTATATTCAGAGCAGCAATGCTAATCACATACAGAGGGAGTTCACTGAATGTGTGTGGAAGGAAAGATGAAAGGAAGAAGGAAAGATGGGGGATAGAATGAGGGGATTATACTCCATTAATCAATATCCATTATTTAGTATAAAGATCTTAATCCGGGAGTGAAACTTTCTGAGTTTCTTGGTTTTGTATTTTTTTTTCCCCAATTAGCCAACCATTAAATTATGTGCTGTTTCTCTCATGTACACCCTCACTTCCCCGGGGTGTGGGTGCACCAGAGAGCTGGGGGCTATCTGCCTGGGGGCCAGTGCCCTGGATGAACTCATCTGCCTGATTTTGAGTGAGAACTCCAGATTTTCATCACTTCTACTATGTGATCTTGTGTAATCTCTTGTGTTTCGTTGTTCTTGCTTGTAATATGGGAAGAATAACACTTATTTTACCTCAAGAGGTTTCTTTGAGAACCGGATGCAATAATGTTTCTGAAAGCACTTTGAAAAGTGTGAAGTGTTGTCTGAGTGACTGGAGGGAAGCATTCCTGTAACTGCTGTTTGTGACCTGGCACCGTGGGGGTTTTCTCAGTCTGGGGGACCTTTGACCAGGGTGTGTCCTGATTGCTTGAAAAGAGGAAAAGTGGTATCTACAGTTACGATTTATTTCACCAGATTAGATTGATGGCAGCATTTATGCTGCTGATTTGCCTTGGTGAACATTGCCTTTAGATCAGGAAAGTGGCCTTTATTTCTGCTTGAATCAACTCCTAGCCTGGAATATCAGCCTAAGAAGAGAAGTATGTATTACAATGAGCAGGTGTGTTAACCCAGCAAGTGAAAATTAATCCCAGCTGGTTGTGCTTTTAAGTTTTATGTACAACTCTCTCTCTCTTTTTAAAAAGATATTTATTTATTTATTTATTTATTTATTTATTTATTTATTTATTTAAGGGGGGAGGGGCAGAGGAAGTAGGAGGGAGAGAGAATCTCAAGCACACTGCGCACAGAGCCACAGAGCACCAAGCCTAACATGGGCCTCAATCCCATGACCCTGAGATCATGACCTGAGCCAAAACCAAGAGTCGGACGCTCAACCAACTGAGCCATCCAGGTGGCTCTGTTTTATATAAAACTCTCTTAAATATTAAAATGATAAAAAATTACATGAACATGGTAAGTTTTACAATTTAAAGCAATACTTATTTTCTAGCCCCCTTATTTTTCTTCCAGATAAGATCATCATGCTTTTGACATGTTTGAGACTACCATTTATTTCCTCTCTGTCATATGAATAACTTTCCAGGGATAACCATACTTCTATTGATACTCCTTTGTACCAGGGCTTGTGTTTGAAATCTCTGCTGCTTTTATGATTGCTCGAATGGCACTTCCCAATCAGTTTTGCACAAAAGGATGTACAGTGGTCCTTGAGCAAATAGTCAAGGATATTGAGAACTCCTTACATTCCCAATGCAAGCAAATACAAGAATCAAAATTCAGGGAGGGAAAAAAAACCCATGGTCTCTAAATAGTAGAGAGCATTTTGTGATAGGGAACAGTTTAGAAGCAATACAAGGCAAAACAAATGAGCAAGACAACCTAGTGAGTACAGTGCCCCTTGGACATAGATTTCAGCAACAGAGTGACAGTGATCACTTGTCAATCAAGGACTGGCTGCACATGAGTTTG
The DNA here is from genome assembly GCF_029215605.1 of Mirounga angustirostris. Classification (NCBI taxonomy): domain Eukaryota; kingdom Metazoa; phylum Chordata; class Mammalia; order Carnivora; family Phocidae; genus Mirounga; species Mirounga angustirostris. The sequence goes on from NW_026991716.1 coordinate 113,443,379, forward strand.
CTCTTTCGGAGCAGATTAGACCAAATGATACATGTTTTGTACACTGAAGGGGAGAATTAAAATGATTTGGGGTTCATTCATGCTCAGAAACCACTCCTGTCTATTACACTGGAAATTATTTTTCAAATTTTTATATTGAGCGCCATAGAAGAAGATGATGCAGAAGGAGAGCAATGGAGAATCTGAAGCGTGCAGCTGTGAGAGATTGCAGTGGAGATGTGTTATCTCAGAACAGAGAGAGGAGCTGAGGAAATCGCCCTTGTTACCAGCTACATGCTAACTGCAAAGAGTGACAGGGCACTAGGCATTTCCATATTGCCAAGTCCACATGGTGACCCCAGTAGACCCCCAACTTTGTCCCTCATCATGAAGTTGTTCTCCTTAGTATTACTTAAAATTGAGGTGTCATTGACATATAACAGAATTCACTCTATGTCTGTGTGTGTGTGTGTGTGTGTATACAGTTTGGGGAGTTGTAATCAACATGTAGGGTCATATAACCACCACCACAATCAAGACTAGGAAGTGTTCCCTTATCCCCCCAATCCTCTTGTGCCCATTTAAAGTCAACCCCTGCCCTTGTCCCCAGCCCCCAGCAAGTTTCCAGAATGAAATCCTGCCTTATGCAGTCTACTGACTGTGACTTCCTTCACTTACTATAAGGCACTTTAGGTTCATCTGTGTTGTTGATGTATCAGAATTCATTCCTTTGTATTGCTGAGTACTGTTCTGTTGTGTGGATGTACCACAGCCTGTTGATTCATTCACCAGTTGAAGGGTATTTTGGTTGTTTGGGGAAATTAGGAATAAAGCTACTACAAACATTTATGTATAGGTTTTTGTGTGACCATATGCTTTCATTTCATTTGTTTTCAATTCTGGCTAGAAATGAGATTGCTGGTTACATGGCAAGAATATGGCCAACTTTCATAAGAACAACTTTTGTAAGAAATTTCCAAACTGTTTTTACAAACTGGCTGTTCCATTTTTGCATTTCCACCAACAAGAAGGAGTTCCAGTTGCTTTACATCTTCACCAACACTTGATATTGTTAATCTTTAAAAGTTTAATTTTAGTGGGTGAGTGATAGTATCTCATTGTCATTTTAATTTGCCTTTCCCTGATGGCTGGTGATGTTGAGCATTTTTCACATGTTTATTGGCCATCTGTATATCTTGTGGGGTAACTCTTCAATTCTTTTGGCCATTTTTAATTTTTTTTTTTGTCTTCTTACTAAGTTGTGAGAATTCTTTTTTTATTCTGGATACACATTCTTTAATGGCTATGACTTGCAAATATTTTCTCCCATCCTGTGGTTTGCCTTTTTCCCCTTAACAGTGTCTTAAGAAGAGCGAAAGTTTTACATTTCGATGAAGTTCAATTTATCCTTTTCTTTTGGTAGACTTTTTTTTGGGGGGGGATCCTATTTAAGAATCTTTGCCTAATCCAAGGTCACTAAAAATTTCTGTATTTTCTTCTAGACATTTTATACTTTTAGCTCTTGTATTAGCTCTGTGATCCATTATGAGTTCATTTTTCTATCTGCTGTGAGGTAAGGATCACATTCCTCTCTTAAAGCCTATGTCTTGGGGCACCTGCGTGGTTCAGTTGTTGAGCGTCTGCCTTCGGCTCAGGTCATGATCTCAGGGTCCTGGGACTGAGGTCATGATCTCAGGGTCCTGGGATCGAGCCCCGCATCTCGGGCTCCCTACTCAGTGGGAAGCCTGCTTCTCCGTCTTCCACTCCCCCTGCTTGTGTTCCCTCTCTCGCTGTGTCTCTGTCAAATAAATAAATAAAATCTTTTAAAAAAATTAAAAAAATATATATAGTCCTTGTATCATGTGACCTTGCCGAACATATTTTTGTAGATTCTTTAGGATTTCTAGATAAATGATAATATATACTGAGAATGAAGACAATTTTACTACTTCTTTTTCAATCAAGAGCTTTTTACTCATTTTTGTTGTTGTTGTTTTGTCTGATTGCATTGTCTACTACTTATAGTACAACACTGAGTAGTAGTAGTGAGAGCAGATCGTTCCTGATCTCAGAGGAAAATCATTGCCTTTTACCTACTAGGCATTGCTGTGGGTTTTCCTAGAAGCCCTTTTAAGCCTAAGAATGTTTCTTTCTATTTTTAGTTTGCTAAGAGTGTGTATCATGTTTATCATGAATGATTATTAAATCTTGTCAAATTCTTTTTCTGAATATATTGAGATGATTGTATTTATTATTTGTTAGTATGGTGAATTATACTGATATTCAAATGTTAACTCAATCTTGCATTTCTGAAATAGACCCCTCTTAGTTATGATATAGTATCTTTTTCATGCATTGCTATATTTGATATGGCAGTATTTTCGTAAGGGCTTTTATATCTCTATTTGTGAAGGATACTGTTCTATAGTTTTTTTTTTTTCACATGTCCATCTGGCTTAGGTATCACAGAATGAATTGGGAATTGTTCTCTTTCTCCTATTTTCTAGAAGATTTTGTGAATTGGTAAAATTTCTTCCTAAAATACTTGGTAGAATTTACCAACAGTAGAACCATCTGTTGAAAGATTTTTGTAAAAGATTTTATTTATTTATTTGAGAGAGAGAGAGCATGAGCCAGGGGGAGGGGCAGTGGGAGAGGGACAAGCAGGCTCCCCGCTAAGCAGGGACCCCCGGACCGGGGGCTGGATCCCAGGACCCCAAGATTATGTCCTGAGCCGAAGGCAGATAGTTAACCGACTGAGCCACGCAGGAGCCCTGAAAGATTTTTTTTTTACTATAATTTCAATTTTTTTTTTAAGATTTTTTTTTTTAAATTTATTTATATGACAGAGAGAGACACAGTGAGAGAGGGAACACAAGCAGGGGGAGTGAGAGAGGGAGAAGCAGGCTTCCCGCGGAGCAGGGAGCCCGATGCGGGGCTCGATCCCAGGACCCTGGGATCATGAACCGAGCTGAAGGCAGACGCTTAACAACTGAGCCACCCAGGCGCCCCAATTTCAATTTCTTTAATAGGGCTATTTATGTTATGTGTTTATTCTTGAACAATCAGGTAGTTTGTTTCTTTTAAGGAACTTGCTCATTGCATCTAGTTTGTTGCATCTATTGGCATAAAGTTGTTAATAATATTTCCTTATTACCCTCTTAATGTTTGTACCATTGATGGTGATATTCCCTCTCCCATTCCTGATATTGGTAATATATATCTTCTATTTTTTTGTTCTTGATCAGTTTGGGTAGAGAGTTGTCAATCTTACTGATTTTTTTTTTCCCCAAAGAGCCAGCGTTTGGTTTTATTGCTTTTTCACTATTGTGTATTTGTTTTCTGTTTCATTCTACTATTATCTTTATTATTTCCTTCTCTCTGTTTACTTTGGGGTTAATTTGCTTCTCTTTTCCTTTGTTTTTAATGTGGCAGCTTTAATAAAACTGATTTGAGACCATCCATTCTTATTTTCTAATCTAAGCATAAAATGGTATAAATTTTCCTCTAAGTACAGCTTTAGCTGTATTCTACAAATTTGATATGTCGTCTTTTAATTTTCATTCAGTTCAGAATATTTTCTAATTTCTTCTGCTTTCTTCCTTAATCCATGGATTATTTAGAATTGTGTTGTTCAATTTCTAAATAATTGGAGGATTTTCAAGATATCTTTCTGTTAGTGATTTCTTATTTGGTTCCACTGTATTTTGAGAACATGCATGGGATGTGCTGATAATTTTAAATTTATCGAGACTTGTTTTATGGCTCAAAATATGATCTCCTTTTGTAAAGGTTTTCTGTATACTAAAAAGAATGTGTGTCCTGTGGTTGTTGGGTGGAGTGTTCTATAATCGTCAGTTTGGTGGATTTGGTTACTAGTCTTCAAGTCTTCTATATTTTTATTGAATTTCTCTCTCTTTGTTCTATCAATGTTAGAGTGGGCTTGAAATCTCAAACTCTAATTGTGGATTATCTATTATCCTTTCAATTCTATCAGTTTTTACTTCAGGTACTTTGAAGCTCTTGCTATTAGTTGCATACACATTTAGGATTTTTATATCCTCTTGATGAATTGATTTCCTTAAGGTTATAAGATGTCCCTCTTTATCTCAGGTAATACTCTTTTTTTTTCCTGAAATCTGCTGTGTTTGATATTGACTCTCTAGCTTCCTTTTGACTAGCTTTAGTATGATATATCATTTTCCATCCTTTTCCCTTTAACCTTTCTGTGTTTTTATATTTGAAGTAGATTTTTGGTAGACATCATAGTTGAATCTTATTTTTTATGCAAATTAACAATCTTTAATATGTTATTGGAGTGTTTAGACCATTCTGTGTTTTACATGATTAGCAGTATGGGCGAATTTAAACCACCCACCTTGCTTGTTCTTGTCCTATCTTCTCTTTGTTCCTTTTCCTCCTCTTTTACTGCCTTATTTTGTTAAGAATTTAGGATTCCATCTATGTTTATTATTGGTTTATTAGCTATGCCTCTTTTTTATTTTTACTTTAGTGGTTGCTCTAAGGTTTTAAAATACACATTCTTAACTTAGGATGGTGTGCCTTCAAATAATAAAATGCCACTTCACATTTAACAAAAGAACCTTGCAACAGTTATTTCCATTTTCCCACCCAGTCTTGGTGCTATTGTTGCCATATACTTTATATCTATGTATTTTATAAACTCCATTTAAAACAGTTCTCGCTCTCTTTTTTTTTTTTTTTTTTTTTTTTTAGAGAGCGAGAGAAAGAGACACAGAGTAAAGGTGGAGTAGACATGGAGAGAGAGAAAGAATCTCAAGCAGGCACCATGCCCAGTGTGGGCCCAATCCCACAACCCCTGACCATGACCCTAGCAGAAATCAAGGGTTGGACCCGGGATGCCTGCGTGGCTCAGTCTGTTAAGCGTCTGCCTTTAGCTCAGGTCATGATCCCAGGGTCCTGGGATGGAGCCCTGCATCGGGCTCCTTGCTCAGCAGGGATCCTGCTTCTCCCTCTGCCTGCCGCTCCCCCTGCTTGTGCTCACACTCTCTCTCTCTCTGACAAATAAATAAATAAAATATTTTTTAAAATTAAGAAAAAAAAGAGTCGGACACTCAACCGACTGAGCCACCCAAGTGCCCCAAACCAGTTGTCTTTTAAAGAGATTAAGAATGAGAGAAAGTCTTTAATTTGTATCTTCATATGTACCATATGTACAGTTTTTAGTTCTTTCTTGTCTCTGAGTAGATCCAAATTTCCATCTGGTATCATTTTTTTTTTCTGCTTGAAGTTTTCCTTTAATATCTCTTCTAGTGCTGGTTGATTAACTCAGCATTTATATGTCTGGAAAAAATCTTTTAGCCTCATTTTTGAAAGATAATGTGTCTGGATAAAGAGTTCTATGTTGCCTTTTCTTTATTGTTTAGTACTTTAAAGATATTGTACTCTTGTCTTTGGCTTGTATTGTTTCTGATGAGTAAGTTTGCTATCATTCTTGTCTTTGTTCCTCTGTGTGTAATGCATCCTTTTTCTTTTGGCTGCTTTTATGGTTTTTTCTTAATACTGGTTTTAGCAACTTGATCATGATGTTCCTTGGTGTGATTTTCTTCACATTTCTTAAACTTGATATTTTTGAGTTTCTTGAATTTAAAGTTTTTATTGAATTTCAAACATTTTTGGCTGTATTTCTTCCTCTATATATTTTTTTCACACTCCACTTCTCCTTTCCTTAAAACCCTTTCCTAATTAAATTGAGTCTCTGGTCCAATATTCCTGTTTCTTAACTGTCTCTGTAATGTGTCTCTTACTTTCCTACTGCATCTACCAAAAATTCACGTCCTCATTGTTTCTCTTTTTATCTACTGTAAAAACTTGTCTCTATTTTTACCCCTCTCAAATCCTTCTTCCATATTCTACATGGCTATTACAGTGAATTTTCTAAAATATGCTATCCTTAAAATTCTTCAATAATTGCCTATTGCTTATAGAATGAACTTAGACTCCATAGCCTGATACATAAGGCCCTTCATCTGTACTTGCTCTCCAGCCTTCTTTCCTCCTCCACCTCCTCCACCCTCCCCATGACACTCTGGACTCTTTATACCGGTACCATGGAATTACCTTCAGTTCCTTAAGTGCATCATGCATTTTCATTCTTCTAAGCACACATTCATGCCTTTGTTATGTCTGAGAAAACCTTCCTACTCCCTCTACTCCCATGTCTGAAAACTCCTATTCACTGAGCTGAAATATCTCCTTTGTGAAAATTAACCTTGTTATCCCTTTCCAATTCCACTGAACCTTGAACATATTCTACTATTGCACTTAACCTATTGTTTTACAATCATTGTTTATTGGTCATCCTCCTAGACTGACTTCTGTGTGATCAGAGACTAGATTTTATGTATGTATGTACTTATTTATTTATTTGAGAGAGAGCAAGCAAGGGGAGAGACAGAGGAAGAGGAAAAGAGAGAATCTTGAGCAGGCTCCATACTCAGCGTGGAGCCTTATGAGGGGCTTGATCTCACGACCCTGAGATCATGACCTGAGCTGAAATCAAGAGTTGGACACTTAACCAAGTGAGCCACGCAGGCACTCTGATTTTATTTATTTTTAAATACTTAGCAATGGCACATAGTAGGCACTTAATACAATGTTTGAGTAAATTAATGATTGGCTTATAGTGAGTATTGAACTCATTCTTCTTAAATAAATTGAACTCAGATCAAATCATAATACATGTACTAATAAAATAGCTATCCTATTTCGAGAGCCTCCTATCTTCTAGGTACAATGTTAGGCACTTTCCATACCTTATCTCGAATGCTTCCAACAGCAATGCAAGGTATATTATCCTCACGAGTGGCCTATTGAAGGGAAATGTAGGTTTAGAGAGATTGTGAACAAGGTTGTGCAGGTAGAAAATGACAGAATTGGATTTCAAGCTCATACATATATATTTTTCTCTCCTTACACACATATTAGGAGTTTTGTCACATCACTACCCATAGTTCTAGCTCATCACCAAGGCTTCCAATAAGAAATGATAGCATTACAGGGCGCCTGGGTGGCTCAGTCGTTAAGCATCTGCCTTCGGCTCAGGTCGTGATCCCGGGGTCCTGGGATCGAGTCCCACATCGGGCTCCCTGCTCAGCGGGAAGCCTGCTTCTCCCTCTCCCACTCCCCTGCTTGTGCTCCTGCTCTCGCTATCTCTCTCTCTGTCAAATAAATAAAATAAAAAAAAAGAAATGATAGCATTACAGTAGAAATTGCATAGAGAACATTGTGGATCATAATAGGGGACTCAGAGAACTGATGTTACAGATAGATGGAAAAGGGAAATCTCTACAGGGCTATTATATGATGTCTGGAAAGATTTCTTTGGTAGGCTGTGTGGCCTACAACCATCCAGCAAATGTGTCTTGTCCCTTCTCTGATATGACTGTATGAAGAGCAGTCTTAAGGGCACAAGTCATAGAAAGCATCCTAAGCCATGTGATTTGGAGTCTTTGCAAGGATCCTACAAGGTTCTTACAAGGGTGTGTGGGTCAAGGGGTTGGCTTCAGGCTATGCCTTGGGGAACAATGGAGGGAAGTGAACACTCTGGAGGGGCCAGCACCAGCTGTGTTAACAAAAGGCCCGAGAGGCTCATACACGTAGTCATCATGACAGCTTTGGCTGAGCCTGTGTGGGTCGTGCCCTGGCCCACTCAGGCTGTAGGGGAACTGCCTGTTGGGATCTTATCTCCCCTTTGTTTACCCTAAGACCTATTAGTGATATTCAGTTTAACTGCATGCTGTTCACCCCCTCCAATTTAACAGTGGTGAGGATGGGGTGGATGGAGGGACACACAGTATAGTGTGGGATCCCTTGGGGGTGGAAATTATCCATTTTTCATATAAGGCATCATCTGTGCTACTGAACCCAGAATAAAACTTATAAAGACATGTTGTTTTTTTTTTCCTTTTGAAATTTATGTTATAGAAAATATTTAAAATACAGTTTTGGTATTTTGTTTCTAAAATTTTCTGGGGTGTGTGTGTGTGTGTGTTGGAGGTGGGAAGGAATTTTGGTATTTGGCAAGAGGAGGGGAGCTTTATTTACAGGACCTCTATTTCCTGCGGTGTTACAGCTAATACTTCAGGCGGATAAGTGCCAAAGGACAGTGTGAGTTTAAATGTGCACTTGGGGACAATTCTTGATCTGTCCCTCATCACAGATAAGTTGCAAGTGGTGTGCTAGGAAGTTGAGTGTGCCACCCCAGTTTTTAGAATAGCCTGCAGATCTATATTAACATTTCTTTTCATCTGAGGGTAGATGAAAGAAAAGGTAAGCTCAGTCAAAGAAAAATCTGCTGCTAAAGGGGACACAATTATGCTTCAGGAATGTGGAGGACAAAATGGTGCAAGTGATGGGAAGATGCTTCAGAAGCCTTTGTGTAGATACCACATGAAGTTCCTGAGAGTTGGGATGTGAGCTAGTGAGAACTTTTTTTTTTTAATTTAGACTTTATTTTTTTAGAGCAGATTTAGGTTCACAGAAAAATTGAGAGGAAGATACAGAGATGTCCTGTACACCCTCTGTTCCCCACATGCATAGCCTCCCGCACCATCAGTATCTCCCACCAGAGTGATACTTTGTTACAATTGATGAATCTACACTGACGCATCATTACCACCCAGAGCGTTTACTTTATAGTTCACTCTAGGTATTGTACATGCTCTGGGGCTCAGACAAGTATATAATGTCCTGTATCCATCATTATGGTATCATACAGAATATTTTCACTGCCCTAAAAATCCTCTGTGCTCTGCTTATTCATCTCTCCCCTCCCCACCCACCCCTGGCCACCACTGATCTTTTTACTGTGTCCATAGTTTTGCCTTTTCCAGAGTGTCATATAGTTGGAATCATATAATACATAGCCTTTCCAGGTTGGCTTCTTTCACTTAGTAATATGCATTTGAGGTTCTTTGGTGTCATTTTATGGCTTGATAACTCATTTCTTTTTAGCACTGAATAGTATTATTCCATTATCTGGATGTACCACAGTTTATCCATTCACCTGCTGGAGGACATCTTGGTTTCAGGTTTTGACAGTTATGAATAAAGATGCTATAAACAAAAATAAATATAAAATTGAACTAAAAGAGTTAACATGAAAAAAAAAAAGATGCTGTTAACACCCATGTGCGGGTATTTGTGTGGACCTAAGTTTTCAGCTACTTTGGGCAAATACTAATGCATGTGCTTGCTTGACTGTATGATAAGAATATGTTTAGTTTTTGTAAGAAACCATCCTCTGTCTTCCAAAGTGGCTGAAACATTTTGCATTCCCACCAGCAATGAATGAGAATTTCTGTAGCCCCGTATGCTTGCAAGCATTTGGTGTTGTTGGTGTTCTGGATTTTGGCCATTCTAATAGGTGTGTACTGATGTCTCGTTGTTGTTTTAATTTGCATCTCCCTGATGGCTTATGATGTGGAACATCTTTTCATATGCTTACTTGCCATCTATATGTCTTTTTTGGTGATTTTCTATTAAGACCTTTGGCCTATTTTTTAAGTGAGTTGTTTGTTTTCTTATTGTTGAGTTTTGAAGAGTTCTTCGCATATTTTGGATAATAGTTCTTTTTAAAAATATTTTCTCCCATTCTGTGGCTTGTATTCCCATTAGCTTGACATTTTCATTTTCCACAGAGCGGAAGGTTTTAATTTTAATGAAGTCTAGCTTATCAGTTATTTCTTTAATGGGTTGTATCTTTGGTTTTATATCAAAAAAGTCGTTGTACCCAAGGTCATCCAGATTTTCTCTTATGTTATCTGCTAGGAGTTTTATAGTTTTGCATTTTATAATTAGGTCTGTGATGCATTTGAGTTAATTTTTGTGAAGGCTTTGAGGTCTGTGTCTAGATTCATTATTTTGCACATATGTGGATGTCCAGTTGTTCCAGCATCATTTGTTAAAGAGACTGTCCCCCTGTATTGCTTTTGCTCCTTTTTGAAAGATCAGTTTTTGTGTGGGTCTATTTCTGTGCTCTCTCTGTTCTGTTCCAATGATATATTTATCTATTCTTTTATCAATACCAGACTGTCTTATTACAGTTTTATAGCTAGTCTTGACGTTGGGTAGTGTCAGTCCTCCAACTTTGTTCTCTTCCTTTAATATTGCATTAGCTACTATGTTATTTTTTCCTCTCCACAGAAACTTTAGAATCAGTTCATTGTTATCCATAAAATAATTTGCTGGGATTTTGATTGGGACAGTTGAGTACTTTTAGTGTGGTTGTACTTTCTCCCTTAGTCTTACATGGCATTGTAAGCAAGATTTCTTTTATTTTCTTTTATAAATCTTAGCATGATTTATTCTTTTTTAAAGAGAGATTTTATTTATTTATTTGAGGGAGAAAGGAGAGAATGTGAACTGGTGGAGGGGCAAAGGGGGAGAGAGAGGGAGGGAATCTCAAGCAGACTCCACGCTGAGCACAGAGCCAGATGTGGGGCTCAATCCCACGACCCTGAGATCATGACTGAGCCTTAACCAAGAGTCAGACACTTAACAGACTGAGCCACCCAGTCACTCCTCTCATGATTTAGTCTTGTCAAGACAAATAGATATTTGTGGTGGGTGGGGAATGGTGATGGTTCCTGAAGCCCACTGTGTGACATCAACTAAGCAATTAACTCACACAGAAGGACAGCTGAACCATATTAATGTTGATCTTAAATTATTCTAGTAGGTAGAACATATTTTTATTACCACAAAGGAATTTACTTTTTTTTTTTGACCACAAAAATAAATTTTCTCTCTACATTGGGTCGGTATCAGAGATTTCAGGTATTATAACAAAAATAGAATCATGGGTGCGTACAGTGGATTAATGGTGTTATAATTCTTAGAGTGTGGAATTGCTTACTTGAAATTTGTTGAAAATTTAGGTCTTTTTCAGGGACAGTACTTTATTTGGTGGGCTTAACAGAATTTCTCATTGCCTTTCTTTTATATTTTTAGTATTCCCCTAAGAAATTGATTGAAGATATTCTGGGGGAGACTTCTAAAATAACAGTGTCAAAGACAAAGTTTAATCTGTCACTTTAAGTAGGTATGATATTAAATAACCCAACTAGACCAAGAAAGAAAATTTTATCAAGAATTTGCTTCATAGGTTGGAAATATTTTTTGCATGCAAAAAATATTGGAATATCAGAAGATAATTTGTGTACCCTGCAATGGAATGTTGAAATGCTATTTAAAATTTTTTTAATTTAATTTAATTTTATTATGTTATGTTAGTCACCATACATCATTAGTTTTTGACGTGATTCATGATTCATTGTTTTTGTATAACACCCAGTGCTCCATGCAGTACGTGCCCTTCTTAATACCCAACACCGGGCTAACCAATCCCCCCACCCCCATCCTCTCTAAAACCCTCAGTTTGTTTCTCGGAGTCCATAGTCTCTCATGGTTCATCTCCCCCTCCGATTTCCCCCCCTTCATTTTTCCCTTCCTTCTCCTAATGTACTCTATGCTATTCATTATGTTCCACAAATAAATGAAACCATATGAAAATTGACTTTCTCTGCTTGACTTATTTCACTTAGCATAATCTCCTCCAGTCCCATCCATGTTGATGTAAAAGGGTATTCTTCCTTTCTGATGGCTGAGTAATATTCCATTGTATATATGGACCATATCTTCTTTATTCATTCATCTGTTGAAGGGCATCTCAGCTCTCTCCACAACTTGGCTATTGCGGATATTGCTGATATGAACATTGAGGTGCATATGGCCCTTCTTTTCACTACATCTGTGTCTTTGGGGTAAATACCCGGTAGTGCAATTGCCGGGTCATAGGGTAGCTCTATATTTAATTTTTTGAGGCACCTCCACACTGTTTTCCAAAGTGGCTGTACCAACTTGCATTCCCACCAACAGTGTAAGAGGGTTCCCCTTTCTCCATACCCTCTCCAACTTTTGTTTTTTCTTGCCTTGTCAATTTTTGCCATTCTAAGTGGTGTAAGGTGGTATCTCAGTGTGGTTTCGATTTGAATTTCCCTGATGGCTAATGATGATGAACATTTTTTCATGTGTCTGTTAGCCATTTGTATGTTTTCTTTTGAGAAGTGTCTGTTCATGTCTTCTGCCCACTTTTTGACTTGATGATTTGTTTTTTGGGTGTTGAGTTTGAGAAGTTCTTTATAGATCTTGGAAATCAGCACTTTGTCTGTAGTGTATCTTCTCCCATTCTGTGGGTTGCCTCTTTTTTTGTTGACTGTTTCCTTTGCTGTGCAGAAGTTTTTTATCTTGATGAAGTACCAAAAGTTCATTTTTGCTTTTGCTTCACTAGCCTTTGGAGATGTATCTTGAAAGAAATTGCTGTGGCCGATGTCAAAGAATGAAACTTGACCATTCTCTAACACCATACACAAAGATAAACTCAAAATGGATGAAAGACCTCAATGTGAGACAGGAATCCATCAGAATCCTAGAGGAGAACATAGGCAGTAACCTCTTTGAAATGCTATTTTAAACTAGGCTTCAGGTAAAAGGAAGGTAGCCATTTATCTTAGAGGTCACTGTGGAGACCTACATTTATTCAAGTAGTAGGCAGAAGAAAAATACAGTATAATTTTAATCTTAAGCTGCCTCTTGTTAGTTAAGTTGAACTAAGTCTGTTGAAAGTGGGACTACAAATATGGTCTTACTGGAATAGAGATACATGTTTTTAGAATTGCTGCCCACTTTCAAGGCTCTCTGATGAACCTTCCAGTAGGGTATTCCTTGAGGTGACATAGAATAGTCTTGAGTATGCTTTGTGGAAATCATAAGGTGGAATTCAGGACAGATCTGGAAGATTCATTTATAAATTTCTTTGCTTTTTCGGTTGATTGGTTAGTTATTGTAGATGGTTAATATTTGTCCCATAGGCTGGATATTTTGTCATATTGACCAGGTTTATCAAGCCAAGTGGTTGGAGATTTTCACACGACTATTTAGATTACTCTGGAATTCTCTGCTCTTGCTTTAAATTTTTTTTTTCTTCTTGCTTTAAATTAATATTAAATGTAGATTTCTGGCCAAGGTGTGCTATCCTTATAGCAAGATAGCAACATTTAAAGTCCTTTAAGGACTTTAATCAACAGTTCATTGGACTGAAAAATATTTGTTGAGCTCTCATGAGTGAGGGATGACGGAGAAGCCTAGGACATGGTTTCTCTACTCAAGACCAGATCTTTAGCAGAGTGGACACTCAATCAGTAGTTGTTGAATAAATATATTAATAAATAATGCTCATAATTTGTGAAGAAACTAAGAAAGGAAAACCAGCAGGACTTTGTTTTGTCCTCTGCTGAGTCCCGTAGGCTAGAATAGCCAGGCATATTGTAGGTCCTCGGTGCCTATGTGAATGAATGACCGAATGACCATGTACCATCCCTGCAGCCAGAGTTCTTGGAGCCTCTTCCAGCTGGGTTAGTCAGGGAAGGCTTCATGGAGCAAAGGGATTTTGATGAGCGAAAGGGAGGGCCATCTAGAAATAGAGGATGGTGTGGAGGCTCCTCACGAGAGGTTGGAAGCTGGCAGTGGAAGCACAGCAATGGTGGCCGACCACCAAAGGTAAATTTTAGAAAGCTTAGGAAAACGGGTTTAAATTTTCCTGTAGAGACAATGGAGACTAAAAAGGACAGTTTAGAAATATTAATCTAGAGAAGAGAAATTTTAAAAAGCACTTTGTTGGGGCTTGGTGATTAAATGGGTCACCGTTTAATGAGGGAAATGAAGCAGTTAGAGATGGTGACAATCTTGTTTTGAGCTTGGTTGACTTGGTTAATAGTAAAAGCATAATCAGAAATAGGAAAGTCAGAAGGGAAAAATTAACATTTTGTGGGAAGGTTTTTGTGTTTTAAACCTCTTAGCGTTTGAAGTAATGGGAATACTTCATAGTAGACTGAGAAAAATCTCAGAAACACAGATTATTTGACCTGAGGCGTCTTAGGGAGTGAGTTATGATTAGACTCCAGTACAGCCCTCTGTCTTACTGATGATGTGTCAGTGATGTGATGACTGATGTTATCTTAAAACTGATGAGTGTAGGAAACAATCTGGAGGAATGCGTTCTCTGGCCTAGGTGCATGGCACAAGTAGGGTGACGGATGCGGTCATTTCCAGTGTTCTGGAGGGCACTTAGAGTATACCTTCATTTGCAGTTTGATTTTCCCCTTTTTAATGTTTTTATGGCTTTTTGTTGTTTTGTTTTGTTTTGTTTTGTTAGAGAGCGAGAGTGTGTGAGCATGAACTGGTGGGGGTGGGGCTAAGGGAGAGAGAGAGAATCTTAAGCAGACTCCCTACTAAGCGTGGAGCCCAATGCAGGGCTCCATCTCACCACCCTGAGATCATGACCTGAGCTGAAATCAAGAGTCGGGCGCTTAACCGACTGAGCCAGCCAGGCGCCCCACCCTTTTAAGTTTGAAGAGCCATTATACAAATAGTTCCAGATAGGTAACACATTTGGAGGTATCAGCTATACAGTATAAACACTATCTTGTAAGATTAAGATAAAGTCCTTTAAGTATTACACAATATGTTCATTCCTTCTTACTAATAAAAAGAGTCTTAAATTGCCCGCAAATATGGTATCAGTAATGAATTTCTTTTTTTTTTTTAAAGATTTTATTTATTTGACAGAGAGAGAGATAGCGAGAGCAGGAGCACAAGCGGGGGAGTGGGAGAGGGAGAAGCAGGCCCCCCGCAGAGCAGGGAGCCCGATGTGGGACTCGATCCCAGGACCCTGGGATCATGACCTGAGCCGAAGGCAGACGCTTAACGACTGAGCCACCCAGGCGCCCAGTAATGAATTTCTTTATCTTTCTTTTGATAATATCCTGATGTATTTATGTTCAGTAACTTCTATGTAGATATTATGGAGTTGAAGCTTACTCAATTCTAAGCATATTTTGCACCACAAATGTTCTTTCTAGAACTTTTGATCATGAGTCTTGAGTGCCATATTGCCACTTCTGAGGGGAAAGCAGTTGCTAAGGGCTCCCACTGGTAGCAAGTCTAGATGAGTCTTTAAGCTATCTCTCATCTGCTTGGATGTTTCTAGGAATGATGGTTATAAACAGAGTTGGTCCTGGACATGTGTTAAATAGAAGTGGTGGGGCTCAGAAGGAGGGTTGGAGACCAATTCTCACCCTTAGCATATGTGCTTTTGTACTTAATCCCTGTCATATGTAAGGATAGAAGGTAATTATCCATCCTCCAGCTCACACCCTTAGTAACTACCTGTCCCAGATCTGAGGGTGCGAGCACAACACTGGGCTTTTGCCTTCTGGAGGCCATGGGTGATATTCCAAAACTGAGCTGACCTTTATGTGTGAGCAGTCTAGTTACTTCTTTTTCTTCCCCAGCTTTATTGAGATATAATTGACATATGACACTGTGTAAGTTTAAGGTACAGAATGTGATGATTTGATACACCTATAGATTGCAAAGTGTTTGCCACAAAGACATTAGTGAACACATGCTTTACTTCACATAATTATATTTTAAGATTGTTGGTATAGTGAGAACATTAAAGCTCTACTCTCTTGCAGCATTCACGTGTATGATATAGTGTTGTTAACTATAATTGCCATGCTGTCCATTAGATCCCCAGAACTTACTCATCTTATAACTGAAAATTTGTGCCCGTTGGCCAACATTCCTCATTTTTCTACTCTTGCTCAGTCCCTGGCAACCACCATTCTACTTTCTGTTTCTTTGAGTTCAGTGTTTCTAGATTGCACATATAAATGAGATCACACAGTATTTGTCTTTCTCTGACTTCTTTCCCTTAGCATAATGCCCTCAAGTTCCATCCATGTTGTCACAAATGGCAGGATTTCCTTCTTTTAATGGCTGAATATTTCATTTTATATAAATACCACATTTCATTTTCTTTATCCATTCATCAGTGTACACTTAGGTTGTTTTCTTGTCTTAGCTATTGTGAGATATATTGTGATGAACATGGGAGCACAGATATCTTGTTGGGATTATGATTTCATCTTCTTCAGATATATACCTAGAAGTGGGATCACTGGATCATATGGTCATTCTACTTTTAATTTTTTGAGAACCTTCCATACCGTTCTCCATCATAGCTGCACCAATTTACATTTCCATCAGTAGTGCACAAGGGTTCCCTTTCTTCCACATCCTTGCCAGTATTTGTTACCTCTTATTTTTTTGATAATAACTATTTAATAGGTGTGAAGTGATATCTCACTGTGGTTTTGATTTGCATTTCCCTGATGATTAGTGATATTGAGCACTTTTCATGTACTTGTTAACCATTTGTATATCTTACTTGGAAAAGTGTCTATTCACATCCTCTGCCCATTTTTAAATTGGATTGTTTGTGTTTTTGCTATTGAGTTGTATGAGTTCCTTATGTATTTTGAATACTAACCCCTTCTCAGATATATGATTTGCAAATATTTCCTCCCATTCTGTAGATTGCCTTTCATTTTGTTGATTGTTTCTTTTGCTGCGCAGAAGATTTTTAGTTTGATATAGTCCCACTTGCTGATTTTTACTTTCATTGCTTGCTCTTTGATGTCATCCAAAAAAATCATTGCTAAGACCATTGTCAAGCAGCTTTTTTTCCTTTGTTTTCTTCTAGAAGTTTTCTGGTTTTAGGTCTTATGTTTAAGTCCTTAATCCATCTTGAGTTAATGTTTGTGAGTGTGCATAAGATAGGAGTCCAGTTTCATTATTTTGCATGTGGATGCCCAGTCTTCCAAGCACCATTTATCGAAGAGGCTATCCTTTCGCCATTGTGTTTTCTCGGCTCCATTGTCAAATATTAGTTGACCATATATGCATGAGTTTATTTCTGGGCTCTAGATTCTGCTCCATTGGTCTATGTGTCTGTTTTTATGCTAATACCATACTGTGTTGATTATTGTTGGATGTTCTGTATATATCTGTTAGGTCCATTTGATTTAAAGTATAGTTCAAGCCCACATGATTTTCTGTCTGGATGATCTATTCATTGTTGAAAGTAGAATATTAAAGTCTCATACTATTATTATAATATGCTGTCTGTCACTCACTTGAGATCTATTAGTATTTGTTTATCATATTTAGGTGCTCGAATGTCTTTCCCTTCAGTCATCTGCCTTTCTGGGTCAACAGCTCAGTGGAAGGAGATGAGGGACTAAATGGGCATGAGAGATGAGCTCCTTGTGTTTTTTCCCAGTTAATGGAGACAAGGAAGAGAGTGAGTGGGAAATGTCTAGCATAGGAGGAATAGGTGAGAATCAGCCCTTTTGCAGTAAAATGAAAGGTAGAATAATTAAACCTTGATCATCACTAGCAGGGAAATAAAATGGCCATAAAGTATTTTTTTAAAAGATTTTATTTATTTATTTAAGAGGGAGAGAAAGAGAGAAAATGAGCGAGTGAGCAAGAGCACAAGAGCAGGGGGAGGGTGAAGCAGACTCCCCTGCTGAGCAGGGAGCCCAATGCAAGGTTCAATCCCAGGACGCTGGGATCATGACCTGAGCGGAAGGCAGATGCTTAACGGACTAAGCCACCCAGGTGCCCCGTGGCCGTAAAGTATTAACATCTAGTAATTTACTCTCATCATCCTAACTCTTGAAGAGTTTCTTATTTCTTAAATTGCAGTGATCGCACTGAGAGTAAAAAGAATATTAGTTTTACAAGCTTATTTTAAACCAGTTCCTAGCAGTAGTAACTGCCTTTGTCTTTCTGGGCGTGCTGAGAGTTGATTAACAACCAACCTATGGGCCAAACATTTAAAACACTAGGGATCCTAAGTAGTTAGTTGATTGGGAAATCTTGATCGCCTGACATTTGGCAGTGGCGAAGGAAAAGCAGACGCAGATCTAGTTGGTGAATTCACGTGCCTGAGGCTCCAGGTGATGGGCACATGGACTTTAATAGTAGCAAATAGCCATGGATGAGAGAAGAACAATAATTCTAGAAATGGGAAGCTTCCAGCATGGCGAGGTGGCATATTTTTAGATTGGGGTTAATGAACTACTTTTCAATCTGAAATCTTCAGGAATAGGCAGTTTCCTGTTTCTGCAAATACCAAATGAAAGGCCAAGCCATTATTCTTGGATTTATAGGTCCAATTTACCAGATTGAAAGGACACTTGCTCTCTTTAACTAAGCGAACTAGCCGGCCCCTGCATGCCGAGTTTCTGTGGCAGTATGACCTCAGTGACCTCTCTTCTCTATTGTGGAATGTAGGTGATAAGAATGGAAGTGAGCCCGATGATGCTGAACTGGTAAGGCTCAGTAAGAGGCTGGTGGAGAACGCGGTGCTCAAGGCTGTCCAGCAGTATCTGGAAGAAACACAGAACAAAAGCAAGCCAGGGGATGGGAGCTCTGTGAAAACTCAAGAGGCTGATAGGAATGGCACTGACAGTGACAACAACAGGAAGTGAGAGCCCAGTGCAGGCAGGCCCCCGCTGCTCCGTGAGAAGCATCCCGCTCCCCTCTGCTGGGTCAACGGACTAATTTGCATTGTGCTGTTTCAGTGTCTCTTGTCCAATCTGTGGAGATTGCCCACCACTTTCATGATCAATGTGTTCGCATTTCTGAAACAGAAGAGAAATGGAGTGCTGGGACTAGCAGAGGAAATTAACTTACAGAAGAATGGCCCAAGTTTCACTTGCCCTCCGCCATGGCCGAGGGAGAGGGAACTTTGGGTTATGCCTCGTGGACTCAAATTAAAGGCCATGGAAAGGGCCTGGCCATCAATGGAATACTGCCATTTATATTGCTTAGCAGGGCATTTGACCACTTTATCTGAGGCCAAAACACACACACAGCTAACAAGTGCTAAGTTTAAATAATCACTGTTGAAATCGTTTTCCATACTGTTGGTCCATAATGTCTCACGTCCGTCCTACATCTGCTGTTGCTAAGCGTTGATTTTTATTTACAGTAAATTGGTTTCGTGCAAATGATATATTTTTGGCAAAATGCAACCTTTTCTATAAAACGTGGGCAACATCTTACAGGTTTCTTTTAACCTTCTTTTGATAAGTCTGTGTGCCATATTTCATGTTTTTCACTGACATTTGTATGTAAAATGTATTATATAATTTTTTTTCCATAGGCAAGAAACCTATTGGACTCCGGGACTTAATTAATGAAGCTTTGCGTCGAGAAAGGATGAGTCTGAAGTCCAAAGTGAAACAGATAAAGGAACTTTTGTTAAAGCCTGAGACTCAGGCCAGGATTAGGAGGGAGCTTTTTGAAGGAAGATCTGTTAACAACAGTAATCAAGGAAACCAGGTTGATTTCAGTACAACTTTGACATAAGGTCTACATTACTACCATGGTACCCTACTTACTCAATGCAACCTTGTCAGATTATTTCATAGCTCTTTGGTAAATACCAAAGAACTGTTCTGATAGTGTCTACACAACAGGAAGCCAGCATTTGGTAAGGAATTAACAATTTCTTGCCAAAGAAAACTGATTCTGCTCTGTTACGTTTAAAGCTAAACTTGTGTTTCAGCATGTTTGTTTCTGTAATATCAAGAGTTATTTTATAGAAAGGACTTAATTAGCTGTTGTGAGATGTTTCTTGGGTTCTCACAGATAACACATACAGACTGTGAAAAATCATTTACGTACAAAAAATACAGTATTTTAAGGGTCACTTGCCTTCTGTTGATGTGATTTTTATTATTAAATCAGAAGTAGTATTGTCCACACAAGTCTATACCTAGTGTTACTTTTAATGGGAATTTGAATGTTTATTGAACACTAGTACTTGAATGAACATTTCTAAGTGTAATTATTACAATTACTGGTTAAGAATGTTTTATAATATCCATATGTATTATTTTTCAATGATCAAAATGTAGTTTGCTTTTTCATTTCTTAATGAGTAAATGTTTGGGATTTTTATTTTCTACTTTTCTGAAGATAAGCCCTAGGTCTTACTGTATCCCTTATAATCTGAATTTGTTTGCACTGGTTCATTTTTAAAGACAATTCTTGAAAAATTTCCCCCCATATGATAATCATTGGTAACAGCTTTTTCTATAGTCATTGCAAAATTGCTGCTACTAAGAGATCATGATGGAGGGGAAATTGGAGATCAAATATGTAATCATTTCAAATGTAAAATCCAGTTTACTCATGGATTTTAGCTATTTTTTCACTGGGTAAATTCGACATTTATTTATAAATGAGTTTATGCATTTTCATGCCTCTTAATAAATGTACTGTTTTCCCTTGTTGCCTCTCCTCACTTTCTTTCTCATTCTTGGAAGTTGTTGGCTCTGTGCTGGCAGAAGGAAGTCATAAACAGGAGCTCGGATAGTTGTAGTGTTTCTTCACCTTTATTTATGTCCTCCTCCTTCATGCTCAGAGAGCAGTTGCCAGAATACCTTTCAACTTCAGATTTTTAGATCACCTCAAATCAGTCAGCTTCACAGAGAATTAACAACAGAACATTAAATGCAAAGAAAATCTAAATAGCATCCCACAAACTGCTAATTATGTGTCAGTGAAGTGACAGCAGGAGCAAAGATGAAAGGAGCGGATCCTTCCAAATGTAAGACAGGGAGCTGCTTACCATGAAATCCCTTGAAAGGTAGAGGGCTTTCCTGCTCGAAGACAGCTTCCTTAAAAAAACCTGTGAGATAGGAAGCAAAGATATTTTGGGGCCCACCTTGTTTTTCAAATGAAGAAACAGACTCGAGGAGACTGAGTGCCTAACGCAAGGCCGCTGCTGCTGGGAGCTGGCCGTGAGCGACAACCCGACGCCCCTTCTCAACGTTCCAGGGCTGTTTTCACTGTCCTCTAATTCAGGGTAACAGGATTTCAGGAGAAATAGCTCTTCTCAGCCTCTATCCATAAATATCTTTATCCTCAAGGAGCTGGTTCAGTCCTTCCAAACAACTTGAAAGGCTGAAAGAGTGTCCTTTTTTGCCATCTGGGGTCACAGGTCTTTAGTTAAGAATCATCGCTTCCATTGGTTCCATGTCTGTGCACCAGATGATTTAGGCACATTGTGACATTTTTCCCTTCGGTGACCCTACTAGGAAGTTATTGGACTGTTTAACAGATTAGGAAGCTAGGAAACTGGGGCTGTAGATGGTGAAGTAGCTGTAAAGCTAAATGGCTATTTATAAAGCTAATAAAAGGTAGGGCTTCTTGAGACTTGGGTCTTCTACTTCAAAGCCACTGTCTTTCTACAATGCAATACTTCCTCTCTCCCCCCCAAGTATAATACATTTCATGAGTAAAGGATGGGTAACAAAGGGGGTCACTTTCTTTTGACTAAGTAAACTCCCTCGCAGTCCTGAAGTTCTATAACGTATATGAGATCTGTCAGCTGATAGAATGGAACTGGCGGGGGAGGGAGGTGGAGGGAACCCCAGGTATTTAATTTAGGGATTAAAGATTCTAATCCTTATCAATGAAATCTTCATCTAAGCAGGTTTACAAAAATAATGGAAAATACACAATAAAACATGTTTTCTTCATAGTTCCATTCTTAAAAACCAAGTAAGAATTTGTAAAAATCTAAGTTTGGGATCTGAAATATTCAAAATGACCTTTTCCCCACTAATCAGAGTCCTAGAATAATCGCTTGTGGGGTTCCATCACCAGAATATGTTGTCCCAAAATGGTAGTAGTTGGTCTTGGTTTGGTCCAGGAGGTGCATTGTGACTTCTAGACCTTCTGCCACTGAGAAGTGATTTTTTTTTTTAAATAACTTGAACTCACAACCCTGAGATCAGGACCTGAGCTGAAATCAAGAGTTGGATGCTTTACATTCTGTTCTATTTGTGATATTTCTCATCTTGAGGCAGGGAAACTGCAATAGTACATACATTTATGACAAAATTCCAACATTTTTCAGTCACTGGAGAAATAGTAGATCCTATATGAATATTTTAAGGGATGTTAAAAAGTCATTTTCAACAGCAGGACAAGATTCTGTCAGCTTTGAACTTGGTCCTGTTTATAGACTCTTAATATTACTGTATTAATCTACTTCTCAGTCTAGGCTAACTATAGCCCTTTGAGATATACTAGATTTATATAGAGAGCATACTTAAGATTCAAACTGTTCACTCCAAAACCGCAAATGTGCCTCCACCCAGTTATTCCAGTAGCCAGATGTCCTCCTAAGGAGGTAAATAAAGCAGTTTTAACTTCATATTCTAGATATCATTTCAGACCTATGACCAATAAGATATATTTGCACTTTTGCACTCAATCACAGGTACATAAACCAGCTACCACATATGTCACAAATTAAGATTTATTTCATTATAGAATTAAAGACAACGAACCTGTAGTATATCCAAACATAACTTGAATGGATAAACCTGTTGTCAGCCATTGTTTTCATCATATTCAAGAACTCTTCTATAATAATTTTTTCTTTGAACAAACTTTAGATGTATTTCTGAATTCCAATTTTTCTCAGGTAAAGAGAATCCATATAAAAGATAAATAGACCCAATGTACTTAAAAGAAAATAGTTTCCAAGTGCCTACATGAATTTCATAGCAGCACATATGCTAACAAGACAAAGCCTTGGATTATTTCATTCACAGTAAAAATGAATATTAAAGAAATTCACTTTGAGTCAGTGAATTTAAAATTCTGATGCTAGCTACAGCACTTTCCCCCCGGATCACTGTTCTGGGAGTAAAAAGGTAATTTGAGAGCTGAAGGAAGGTGTTAATTATTATCATCAGTGTAATACACTCAAAACTACTTATTTGCATCTGTTAAGCGCAACTGATAAGTTTAAGCAATTTAGGATGATTTTAAAATGTAAACTGCAGTAGTTATTCTATATATTCTGTCATTAGTCACTTATTGGAAGGTCATTAAGTTCTGTTACAGCATAAAGTTAGGAATAATACAAGTGAGAAATCAATTCACGCTTTCCAGTAAACTTACGTTGCTTTCCCTTTAGTGGTTCAAATTATTTCTGAAAAGCCACTCTCCTACCTATATATTTACATGTTATGCAGTATCCTCTGACCCATCTGCTTGCAGTCCTGTCAACTTGAGCAACTATATGGCATCCGGGGCTCTTGTTCTCAAGTAGCCTCATAGCGAATTGGCACGACTCTTCGGATTATTTCCCACACTTCCTGCCAAAAACCATGTAGGCGCATAGTCGCCATGATAATGTCTTTGAATCAAAGCGCACTGTCCTTTCCTTGCTTATTCTTTAAACCCACATAGATGGTAACTTATCCATAATCTAAAAAAAAAAAAATTTTTTTGTAAGTGCTCGTGTGGGATCTATAAAGCTGTAGGTGGTGAAAGGACAAAGAATAAGTCTTATTGCTGGACAGGAATTACAGTGCTGAGAAAGGAAACATAAGTGATATGTATGCACCACTCCAAAAAATATCTGATATGGTAATTGAGACAGAGAAAATAGAATGAATATGGAACAGTGGGGAAAAACTAAGTATATCTTTTTAAGACTCTGGAAGGCAAATTTTGAAGCTATTTTTGTCAGGTTTATGCTTGAGAAATATCTTTATGGAGGGGCACGTGGTAAGGGCTTTGGATGATTTCATGGATATGTGTCACACTTAGTGATCTCCCAGCCTCTTTTGAACACCTTCCTATTTTAGGGGAATTTCCTACCTTGTGAGCCCTGTTTCCCCAGGGTAGAGGGCCTGAGGTAGAGGCCAGGAACTCACCTTCTCAGCCTTCTTTGTCACTGGGGTTCAGACCGGGGCTAACCTGGGCTGACCCTGGGTGACCTGGGCTCCACCAAGACAGAGCGTGACTCTGCATGGAATCAACCCATTCTGGAGAGGACAGTGGGGAGACAGACATCCAGCTCTTAGAAACAGTAGTGGCAAAGATGCCCTCTGGGGGCTCCCATACCCTGTGTGGGTGGTATACAGTAGCAGAGGGTAGTGGCCACAGGGCTCCCCTGGAGCAGCTGGTGGTGTAATGGAGCCTTTTTCCTGCTGTTTGGCCACCCAGCCTGATTCTCTAGACCTGGGGATTCTGTGAGCTATGAAATATCTTTTACTATCAGTTCTTTTTCCACTCAAGCTAGCTAAAGTTGGTTCTGTTACTTGCAACTAAAAATCCCAATTAATACCAGCTATACTCCACTGAATCAGTGTTTCCACACAAAGCACGATTGGCATGTTGAATTGGACACTTCTCTGTAGAGTGGGATGGTCCTGTGCATGGTAGGAAGGTACCATTCCTAGCTTCCAGGCAGTAAACATCAGCAGACTTCAGTTATTGTGACAACGAAATATGTCCCATGCATTTCCCAAATCCTCTCCAAATGGGGGCAACATTTATGAGCAGAGAAGAGTCAGGATTCCTTTTCATGCCCATTCTTTCAACAAGTAATTTAGGCCTTAAAGAGGACATGCTCACTGGGGCTCTGCCCACACTTCATCAGATATCTGGATAGAAACAGAAAAACAAAACCACCTGCACACTTTATGCAACATGGATCAAAAGACCCAGTTGCTGTACATGGAAAATGGCAGAAAGGACCAATTGTAATGGTAGTGGTGTCATTGTTGAAAGAATCTTAATGGTTTATGTAATTTGGGGGTCAGACTTAGAATTTTAAAATGATATCACATGATGGGTATTATAATAATAGGGCTATTTCCTATTCATTTCATAAAAACAAATATTTTACATTGTGTGCTTAAGAGAATAAAATGTATAATAAACAGATGTAGGGATATTTTAATATAATAAATTAGAGATACGTTGGAAGTACAGAAATGCTTTAATACATGAAAAATATTAGTTTTCTCCGGGAGGCAGGCTAGACAGATTTCAGCCATAAAAATGGGAAAGAGCTATTTCTGGGGGCTCCCCTGAAACCCAGAGGTGGCTTCCTGAGTCAAATAACATGTGTGGAAATATAGAGAAGAGTTAAATGGAGAGTTTACATCAAAGGAATGTAATAAGTAGAAGAAAATGAGTCCATCATATTAACTATAGAGTGTGGAAGATTCAAACTTTATGTTTTAAGAGAAATGACCAGTCTTTAGTGCACTCAGAATGCCTGCCTTTTATGCTTGTGATAAAAAACTTATAGTCTGTTGCTTTCCATAATGAAGTATTAAAAAAAAAAAATCAGTGAATTTCCTAGATCTAGCTAGAAGAAAATGATATAAATTAGGATAGTTAGGCCCGGGGAAGATTGGATTATTGTTGCCAATTCTTCACCCCTCCCTGTATCCATTTCCATGTGACTGCCTGTGTCCTATGTCGTAACAGTTACTCCCATCGAAGGCAGAGAGTATTTCACTGCCCCCTTGATGTTGGGCATGGCCACCTGCCTTGTTTGGCCAATGGGATGTATGTAGGTGTGAAGCAAGCAAAGCCTTGGAATTTGGAATCTGTGGAGCACACCTGAAATATTTCTGCAGCCTGGAGCCCAGCCCAGCCATGAGCAGTCATGTCTCTGCAGACATGTGAGCGAGAAATAGATGCTTACTGTTTTTTTGTTATGCAGCGTTATTGCGGCAAAAGCTGACTAGGTGGGACATACACGTCAAACTGAAACACAACAGCAAATTTGAGCAAAATTGTGCAAAAAAAAAAAAAGCCATAGTATTCAGGCAGGATGTATCATTTTGGGGCTATATGAATTTTGTATCATCTAATTTAGTTTAGTATTCTATCATTTAGTAGTTTTGCTTTTAAATAACTTACACAATACGTTTGTATCTAAATATAAAATATTAATAGTGATGAGTTCTGAGTGGTGGGATTACAAGTGAGTTTACTTCCTATTTTGTGCATTTTAGTATTTTCAAAATGTCATATAATAAACATTCCTATAAATAAAATCTTAAATGCTACTTTAAAATAAAAATATTTAGCTATCAGTTGATTTCATTGCAGCCTTTACTGCGTAAAGATTGCATTACTCAGAAATAAGGCCCATTCATTTATTCGTTCAGCATTTCCCATGGGCCAGATACTGGGCTGGCTGCTTAGTAAGTGAAAGATCCATTTGTTGGAAAGATGTATTTATTCCTTTCTCTATAATCCCTGTTTCCCCTCATCACCTACCTCATTTCAAACAAGACCTTGTCTTTGGTGGGGGGCTACAACCAAAATAAAAAGGAGGCTGATTTTCATATTTTTGGCTTTTGAGCTCCAGTGGTCCAACTCTTTAAAAAGAAAAAAAAAGATTTATTTGTTAATTAGAGAGGAAAAGTGGAAGAGGGAGAGAGAAAATCTCAAGCGGACTCCCTGCCAAGCACAGAGCCTGATGCGGGGCTCAATCCCAAGACCCTGAGATCATGATCTGAACCAAAATCGAGTTGGACACTTAACCAGCTGAGCCACCCAGGCGCCCCTCCTTCAGCCCAGTTCTTGGTGTCAGCCGTAGGTTTGACAACATCATAGGATCTTGCAGTTGGGCGCTGTTTACTGCCGTTTCCCGTGAGGCACCAGTAAGCAAGGGTACAAAGGGAGTGACACTCAGACCCCTCCGGGTGGTTAAGAACATGAGGAAGGGGTTAAAAAGAATTTTGGGAGAGGAGGAGGTATTTGGAGCAAGCTGCACTTTATACATTATGCTCTCCATGGCAGAATATTTGCTAAGAGCTGCACCCCACAGACGACTCCATCCAAGCCCTGCGCTAGGAGACTTGCCCAAACTCTACCAGGCTGTTAACATAACAGGATGAAGTGTCTGGGATGACCCAGCCCTTCTTTGCGTTTCTGTATGGAAAAGATTAAGGCTGCCAAGAGATGCGCCGTTTGTTCCAGCCGACACTTGACCTCCTTTTCTTCTTTCACTAAAAGAAATTAAAATGGCAAAACCTTCCTCTGTCCCTTGGAGAAGTATGTGTATCTCCTTCTACCCAGAAGTGTGTTTGTCTCAAAGACCTGAAAGCCATTCCCTTGAAATGTCATCATCAGGAAGAAGGGGGCGCCTGTCCCTCCCTCTTCGGGAGGGTAGAAACCTAAGTTCCACAGATGCCAGTTAGCCTACCCAGAGAGCCTAATCCTGTTTCCAGTGACCCACCCTGCTACTTGCCCTCTGTAATCTTTCACTTTTCTGCCTCTGCTCAAGACCCTGCTCTCTCCCTCCCCACTGCCTCATTCTCCCTTTCAAATGGCAGGTCACCTCAGTGCCAACCTCAGTGGTGCTCAGAGGACTAGCTTCAGGCATCTGAGACCACCAAAGCCCACCGTGGGAAATCTATAGGATGAGGAGGAGACTGGCTCCCAGGCGGGGGGCAGGCGAGCTTGCTGTGGGGTTGGGGAGGGGAGAAGGCATTGGCCAGCAGAGGTGGGAGGCCAAGGAAGGAGAATGGACCCGCTCAGGGCAGAACTGTATCCTCCAGGTCCGGGGAGGGCCTAGCCGGAACCCGCAGGAGCCCACAAAGAAAGAAGAAACTTCCATCATGTTTTCTCCCTGAGGGATGCCTGTGAGAACCAAGTGTCAGGTCCTAAGAGCAGAAAGTCAGCCAGCCTAGGGAGCACTGTTGCCTCCCCTCATGTCTCCTCTGGCCCTGAGCTTCCACCACGGGAGGGAAAGGCAGTGAGGGAGGGCAGTGCAGGGCAGGAGGACCAGCCCTCTCCACACTGCAGCCTCTCGGCCCCAAGCAGCTTGAGCAAGTCACCGCCTAGGCACTGGCAGGACGAAGAGAGACATCCTGGCAGGCGAAGAGAGACAGAGATGGCACATGCTACTTCAAGTGGCTGGTGGAGTATATATTCCGCAGAAGAGGAAACACACAATCCGAGGGACTGTTAGAATTGTCTCCTGGTGAAAGAGAAGACTCCCTGCACCAAATAAAGCCTAAAGGGACGGGGAAACAAAAACAAAGCTGTATTTGGCTAATGTCACGAGTCCTGTTTGCTCAACAAACTGGTCGCAGCAAGACGACTGAATCGGACTCCATCACCTCTGTGGCACCCCGGGAGAGCGTCCACCCTGGGAATGGCGGGGGCAGGATTGTCTGTCGTGGAGGGAGTGGCTGGGCTTGTATCCTCCATTCCTTCCCCCTGTTGCTCTGGACAGTTGGTTGGGTGACGCTAGACCCCCTCCCCAACATTTGAGTTTGGGCAATCTGAGAGCAGGGAGCTCCTTTGCATCATTTCTGGTGGGAGTGCCAGAGAGGTGGCCAGCTTAGGATAGAAATGCCCCTTTTGCTGCTGTACTGGAGGTCATCTGTAAAAGTAGAAATGGTGCCGGGGCTTGTTTGGGCCAAAGGAAGTGTAAGAGAGCACCCGCTTCCATTGCATGATGAGTTTTCTGAGGGCTCAGGGTGCCATGAGAGATCTTCATCTATCCCAGAATGGGCAAAAAACATAGTTCACAAGAAAAGTTATAAATTGGCAAAACCATGTATCATATACAAAGATACGGACCTCACTAATAATTAAATAAAACAAGTAAAACAATAATGAGGTACGTTTTTTAAACCCATCAGGGCATAGAGAGTTAAGTTAATGATAATATACGAGGTTGGTGGGCGCCTGGGTGGCTCAGTTGGTTAAGCGACTGCCTTTGGCTCAGGTCATGATCCTGGAGTCCCGGGATCGAGTCCCGCATCGGGCTCCCTGCTCGGCGGGGAGTCTGCTTCTCCCTGTGACCTTCCCCCCTCTCATGTGCTCTCTCTCTCTCATTCTCTCTCTCAAATAAATAAATAAAATCTTTAAAAAAATATATACGAGGTTGGTGAAGTTGTGTGAATCAGGAACTCTTGAATCATTTTGGTAGGAATATGAACAGATACAACATTTTGGGAGGACAATTTGGTGAAATTTATGAAGATGAATAAACTGAAAATGTTAACCCAGACATCGGTTCCACTGCGAAAATTTTTCTAAAATTATATTTGCATGTTTTTGCAAAACTACAAGTACAAAGATGTTCATTGCACCATAGTTTATGATGGCAACCACAGCAAAAAAAAGAAGACAACTAAAATTAAATCAATATAGGTCTGATTAATAAGTTGTGGTATATACCAAGTATGCCACTGTTAAAAAGAATAAAATGGATATAGATATTTTGAAATATAAAGATCAGTAAGTACATTAAGCAAAATGCAAAGCCCAAGACAATACCATTAATCTGCTCCTATTCAGGAGGTTTCTGAAAGGATACCCAAGAAATTATTGAAGAAGATGCTTCCTTTGGAGATTATGACTGAGCGTCTGGAAGAACGCTGGGATTCACTTTCCATCAGTGTACACTGGGAAAAGTAAGCAACCCTTAGACCCAGGGACTTAACCCATGTCAGGGAATGGGAAACTGGAAGATGGAATTCAGAACAGCAAAGCCTTCAAGGAAAGTTCAGTCTCTGATGTAGGGAATGAATGGAGTCACCTGCTGGACAAGGACAAGAGAGCAGGGGATGGAAGGCAAAGGGGGAGAGGTAGGAATACAGCTTTCTCAAGGGTAGAGAGGCAGATATTGAGCCAGTTATGGTAAGTGTCCAGAGATCCTTAGTGACAGACCCTCTGACACACCACCAGAGGAGCGTTTCTCCTCCTAAGGTTTACCTCAGGGATTTGCTACTAATACAGGATTTAAAGGGCTCGACATATAAATGGCAGAGATGGTACGGTCACTCCTGTTCCCAGAAATACAGCAACACAGAAAAAGCTTACCCAGGAAGGGTTTTCAGGCGGAGGCGCTAGAAAGAGCATGGACATCTGAATCCACAATCACCTCAAGGGGGACGTCTTTTCCCTCTGAATCTGATGCTGGGTCTGAAGACAACACTGTACGGCAATTGTGTGTCTTCGAACTTGAAGGACCAGACTCGAGTTCTTTAGCGACTTGCAAATGGCTGAGGGGGTAAGGAAACCAGAGAACGAGGACAGGAGCCACACACGATAGTCTTCTTTGAACCTTTTGTTCATAGCATCATTTTTTTTTTTTTACCTTGAAAAGCTGATTTTATTTTTTTCCAACTTTTTAAAGGAATAATGGACAAATATAATTGTTTATATTTAAAATGTATGATGTGATGATTTGATATACATACACATTGAGGAGTGATTTGCCAAAGTCAAGATAATTAGCACATCCACCACCTCAAGTAACTTTTTGTGTGTGTGAGTGACAGTGCATAAGATCTGCTCTGAACAAATTTCAAGTATACAGTGCTGTATTATTAACTATAGTCACCGCGCTGTACGTTAGATCCTCAGGATGTATTCCTCTTATAACTGCAAGTTTGTACCTTTGACCCACATCTCTCCATCCCCCATCCCCCACCCCAAACCCCTGGCAACTACCATTCTATTCTTCATTTTTATGAAATTGGCTTTTAAAAGCAATAGATTCCACATACAAGTGATAACATACAGTTTTTGTCTTTCTCATTTCACTTGGCATAACGAACCTCCAGGTCTGTATGTCATGACATCATTGATACCCGGTTACAGAACAAACCGCCTTTCAAAAATGTGCAACTAGTAAAATTTTCTTACAATTTCTGGTTATTCTTTTAATGAAGGAAGAGAGGGAGGGAAACATTAAGAGGCACACCTTGATGGTGTAACAAAACATCCCGTTCTTTGTTTATCTTGTTAGTTATGTATCTTGCTACTTGTGTATTTAAAAATAATGCCCAGAGCTAGAGACACAAAGTGAAAGTCAGGGAAATGGTAGAATTGCGTGCTTCACGCCCACCATCAATTACTTGAGTCTGAGTTACATTACTTGGGCAAGCAGCTTAGAATGCTTAGGTGACACGGAAGTAACAATGTTGTAATGATGCTGGAGATAAGAATTTTAATGATGCTCAAGTAAGAAGGCTACAGCGGCCCTGATTAAGACTGTAGATGAGAGGCTGAAAACCCAGCATCATTATAACCAGGAGAGTCTCATTGTTGCATGGTACAAAATAGGCCCTCAAGTAATTTCTAAACCAATTCAAACATTTCTATTCAGCAAAGTTCATTTTTTCGGTATACAGTTTTATGAGTTTTTATGCTTGCCTGGATTCTTGTAACCATCACCACAGACAAGATCCAGAAAAATGTTCATATCCTGAAGAATACCTTTAAGCTGCCCCTTTGAATTCAGACGCTCCCTCCAGCCTGAGCCCCGGGCAACCATTTATCTGTTATCTGTGCCTACATTTTTGCCTTTTCCAAAATGTCACATAAATGGAATGATACGATATGTACCCATCTAAGGCTGAGTTCTTTCACTTAACATAATACATACATAATTTTTTTTTATTTTTAAAAGAATGTTTATCTTTGCTGAAGACAAGATAAAGGAATACAGGAGAGACTCAGTTACTGTAGGACTGGATAGTATACATGGATTGTATCTTGACATCCTAAAAGAAATGGAGAAGTCACTCAGACACTGCTGAAACAGTTTTCCTTCATCTGTAACAAGAGCTTCATCTATTTAAAGCATATGTATTCTGATTTGCGTTTTCTATTTTGGGCATGTTCAAAAGAAAGTCCTCTAGAGGCATGATGGAAGAAAACTCACCTCCCTGCAGACTTCCCTTAGTCTCTGCATGTGGATACCTAATTACTCAGTTTTTGATTAAATTCTTTAGTTAGTTGGGCACCGGAACTTACTCTGTTGCTGGCAAGATAATCCTTAGCAGCAGATTTCCCTGTTCGCTGGAAAACTGTTGACCTTCCAAGTCGTCATAGGTTTATTTACCACAGGTTGTGCTGTGGGGCACAATTATGGGCAACACAGAATTGAGTTGGAGCTGCAAGAGGTGAGAAGAGCCAAGGCTTGTATTTTGTGGCCCGAGGGGCGTTTCCAGCGTCCACCAATGTGTTCCCACTTCCGTTATAAGCAATGCACTCTTTTTGCTGCTGAGTGCTGCTCTTTCATACGAAGGAAATCATTATTTAGGGAGGGAATAATGTGCTTTGGAATTCCCATTGCGATGAACATATTTAACAGATATGTAGTTCAGTACCTGCTGAGTAAATAAAAGCAGCAACCTCCATTTCCAGATATCCTCCCACACGCGCGCGCACACACGCACACACGCATTCTCACTTCTATGTGTTGTGGCAGATTGGCTTTCAGGGAACAGTCTACATTGCAAACTGGTTTGCTGTGGAGTTTTTAATGCTACATTGCCATAAGGAAGCAGAGGTGCTGTGGGATGTGTAAGGTAGAGTGGAGCCTAGAGAATGGCTATATGAAAACTTGCTTGATTTCTTCAAATGGTTAATATCAGGCGATTTGAATTGATCTTTTCCAATGAGCTCAGTTCTGTACTTCCTAGGATTTTCTTCAAAATGTGTTACAATTACAAATGGCTTTGTTTTCCATTTTAATTGTTGACTGCATTTCCTTTGAGGGTCTCTGTTTATTTAAAACTGTGTTTAAAATGATGAGAAGTTTGTGATCAAGAGACAGAGTAGTTCAATAACCAAGCACAGCATTGAAATAGATCTATTAATATCATCCCTCTTGTGCTGATCAGACTGGGAGACCCTTCACTGATACGTCTTTCACACTGGAGAAAGATCAAGTACTGTACCAAAGACTAAAAATGAGTAGACCATTGTTTATACATACTTTATTGGGAAAACTGAATTGACTTTATTTCTTCCAGCTGGGTTAACCTCTTTTGAATTCAGGAATGTTATGATGAAAACTCTGTTTGAACTGTATATGTTTGGCTGTCATCCAAACAGCATTTACTGCACTCATTTGTGCACTCATTACACCTTGAACATATTCTTATAATTATTGGACCAATGTAGTTGTCTTTCCTTCAGGTGTCTTGGAGGCCTTCCATGACAGGAACTTTTCCTTTGTACACATAAAGTCTCAATAAATATTTTTGACAGAATATTTACATATTGAGAATTATATTTTTTTCCCATTGTTTCTAGACCAAAAAGACAATGTACTATGGCTTTGGAAATGAAAGTTTAGAGATCTAATTTTCCATAAAAAATAAGTCAGTCATTTTCCAGGTCATTCCTCCCTATATTGCAAGAATATCCCAAAAGACTCATCAAGTATTTTCTGCCTTAGGTGCTATTTACTGCTATTCTTCTGCCAAGGAGCTGCCCAAATATCAGCTTCTGGAGCTTTATCATTCACTCCTTATGTTCTGCCATAAATGTCTCTGTTGCCTCTTTAGAAGAACGCTGTCCAGAACAGAGTGGTGTTCTTTGCTCCAACCCAAAGGTGGAAACACCAAGATCATAGTGTGGTACTGCCTTCCCTTCAGTCCTTACTGAGTAAAGCCGTAATTATTCCTCACAGAAATGGATAGTATTCCCCTCACCTCAATATTGTGGCACACCATATCATCTGGGCTTTTAAACACATTGCCTAGTCTTACAATGTCATTTATGAAAAATGACTTCAACCTTCCACTCTTGGCCATGATGAAGTATCAATGACCAGAGATAATTCCCCCCCCCCCCCACCACAAACAACTTGAAAACTGGACATAATATATAACACAACTGTGTTTAGATATTAGAAACAAGCAGAATAATGTGATCTTTGAGAGAAGAGAAACAAGCTCTACATGTCTCAGCTTTCACCCAAAGGCAAATTCCAGGCTGGGAAGGGAGCCCTCCCAAAACATGGGTGGCCTTACAGAGTTGAAGGTGGAGATCAATGTTCAGGGAAGCTGTGATGGCTGGAAGTTGTGGGTCAGAGTTCTGGAAAAAGGAGAGTTACACATAAGAAGACTTCCAGGAATCTGTACAGGGGTCCTCTTGGATCTTGGCTAAGTATTAGGCCACACAAGTATAGCATGAAACTACAAGGCAAAGAAAGCCAGGGGTGTCATAAGCAGAAGAATTCCCAGAGTTCACACAGGACAGGGAGATGTTTCAACTGGCCAGGCAAAGTGAAAATTCCTTAGTGATCATCTGAGACATATGATGGAGATCTCAGAGTGATGATGCCTTAGTAGTAGAGCTGAACTGTCTTTTGAATGAAGTCTACCCTAGCACCATTCTAGCAAAGCTTAAAACAAAGCTTGTTTTTGTTTGATCCAAGGGATCAAACTAGCCTACTATCTTTAAGACAAAGACCACTGATCTTTAATGGAAGGCAGCAAAGTCCAGATACTCAACACCTCATAATGACAAAGTCCAGCATCTAATAAAAGAAAAAAATTACTAGATATTCAAAGAAGCAGGAAATGTGACCCATGACAATAAGAAAAATTGTCAAGAAAAATAGACACCAAAATGATGAAATTGGTAGATAATATTGTTAGGACAGGAATGATAAGTATATGAAGTACAAAAAGGAAGACATAACATAATGAAAAGAGAAGGGAAAGATTAAAAATGGAACTTCCAGAGATCAAAAATAAAATATCTGAAATGAAAATTTCACTGGATAGGATTAAGAGCAGATTAGATACTGTAGAAGTAAAGATTAGTGAGATTGAAGACGTAGCAATAAAATTAGCCAAAATGAAATAGAGAAAAACCATTGGAAAAAAAAAAATAAACAGAGCCTTAGTGACCTATGAGACAGTATCAAAGAGTCTGGCATACTTACAATTGGAGTCCAAGAAGGTATTACAGTTGCATGAGGGATGGAAAAAATAGTTGAAGATATAATGCCTAAAAAAATTCCAAATTTGATAAACTATAAATCCCAGATTCAAGAAGCTCAATAAATCTAAACAAGGATAAACACCCACATATCCACACTTTCATATACTCAATCCCATACTGACAAATCATACATTTCTAAAGGCCAGTTACAAGATAAGAATGAGAGGGACACCTGGGTGGCTCAGTCATTAATCATCTGCCTTCGGCTCAGGTGATCCTCTCAGGGTCCTGGGATCGAGCCCCGCATCAGGCTCCCTGCTCGGCGGGAAGCCTTCTTCTCTGTCTCCCACTTCCCCTGCTTATGTTCCCTCTCTCACTGTCTCTCTCTCTCTGTCAAAAAAAAAAAAAAAATCTCAAAAAAAAAAAAAAAGATAAAAATGAGAGCAGACTTTGGGGCATAAACTGTATAAGCCACATTTAAAGTGCCAAAAGAAAACTATATTAACCCAGAATTATATAACCAGCAAAAAATTCTTCAAAAATTAAGGTAAGAAGAAACTTTCTCAGAGACAAAACCTGAGAAAATTAGTTGCCTGCATACTTTCATTACAGGGAATGTTGAAGAAAATTTTTCAGGTGGAAGGAAAATGATACTAATAGATAAAAGTTAATTTTTAGATGAACATAAAAGTTAATTTTTGCATTTGAAAGGTGAGTATTCTTAAATTGAATAAAAAGTCAAGACTCAATGGTATGCTATATACAAGAAGCACACTTTAATTATAAAGACATAAATTAAAAGTAAAAGGTGAGAAAATATATACTGTGCAAATACTACATACAAGAAAGCTGGTGTGGATATGTTAATATCAGTCAAAGATGACTTCAGAATGAAGATTGTCAGGGATAAAGTGTGTCATTTCATAACAATAAAGGGGAAAATTAATTCATC
Organism: Mirounga angustirostris; assembly: GCF_029215605.1. Classification (NCBI taxonomy): domain Eukaryota; kingdom Metazoa; phylum Chordata; class Mammalia; order Carnivora; family Phocidae; genus Mirounga; species Mirounga angustirostris. The sequence goes on from NW_026991716.1 coordinate 113,478,816, forward strand.
CAGCAGACAAAACAATAATAAATATGTATAAATCCAATAACAGAGTTCCAAAATACATGAATCAAAAATGAAGAGGACTAAAGTAACACTGTCAAGCAACTTGACCTAATTGACATTTAGAGAATACTCTACTCAAATAAACATTCTTTTCAGAGAGGAATTAAGATAGAAAGAAATAAGAGAAAAACTTCTGGAAAATGCTTAAACATTTGGAAATTAAGCCACAAATGTGCAAATAATCCATGGATCAAAGAAGAAATTACAAGGGCAGTTATAAATTATTTCAAACTGAGTGAAAATAAAAACAAAGCATATTAAAAGTTGTGGATGCAGCTCAAGTAGTGATTAGAAGAAAATTTAGAGTTTTAAATGTTATAGTAGAAAAATGAAAGGTCTCAAATCAATGATCTAAGCTTCCACCTTAAGAAGCCAGAAAAAAAGGGATGAAATTAAATACAAAGTAAGTAGAAGGAAATAGTAAAACAAGAGCAGAAATCAATGAAATAGAAAATTGAGAAATAATTGAGAACATTTTTAAAAAACAACAAATCCTTATTCTATGAAAGAAAAACAAACAAACAAGGCTCTTGCCAGACCAATCAAGAGAGTGTATTTAAAACCTAGAAGAACTAATAAATGAGCTTAGTGGGGTCATAGGATACAAGGCTAAGAGACAACTGTAATTGCATCTTTGATGTATTAGCAATGACAATTAAATACTAAAATTGTAGAAAGTCATTTATTATAGCATCCCCAGACATGAAATACTTAGCAGTAACTTTTATAAAATATGTAGAAGATCACTATAGTGCAAACTACAAAACTGAGAGAAATCAAAAAAGACCTTAATAAATGGAGAGATATACAATGTTGATGAATCAGAAGACTCAACTTCTGTTCAGATGTCCGTTCTCCCCACATCAATCTATGGATTCGGTAAGATCTTTCTCTTATTTCTTATTTAAGTAGTGTTTGCTTTCACTTTAGGCAGGGGGAATTTTCCCTTTGAGATAGTTCATCTGTATGTTCTCATGAACTGGAATGCCAGTATTGAGCTCAGTCTCTGGAGTTTGTGCTGCATGTAGAACATGATATATTTTTTACTTATTCTTCCATTAAATTTAATATCTTGGAAATACGCTTGAGTGGATGGAATGTTTTCTCTGGCAGCAAAGGTGATAATATCTCAAAATTAAATTTAGTAAGATTTTCTCATTTTAAATTAGTTCTCCTTAGAAACCATTCAAGAAATAAAAAGGGTGAATGAACTGATAATACGTATCCTGCTTTTCATAAAACAAAGTTCAATAACTGGGGTCTCAATTGGCAATGGTTAAGTTCACAGTGATTTAAGACTTGGGAGATTGTCATTGGAAATGAAGTTGACAGCAATTACCTTTTCTTATTCTTTATTGCCTTACCTCTCAAAGGGCAGTCCATGGACCAAGAAAATTGACAACCTCAGGACGCATTTTAGAAATTCAGAACCTTAGACCCCACCAGGATAGATTTAATCAGAATCTGTATTTTAACATGATTCATAGGTGATTCTGTGCAAATTAAAATTTTAGAACTGCTGCACATTTATTCTTCCTGACAAAACCTCCAGCTAATCTGAGCTGGCATATTTCATCCTGGAGAACAACGAAGCAGCAGTGATATCAGCAATACATATTATAATCTCACTAGGACAACTGTTCTCAAACTTAACACATAAAATCTCTAATAACTTCGAGTCACTATATTCTCTGACAAGACTTTGAATCAAAAAGCTAACCATGAATATTTAGACAGCTTCATGGAACAGAAAATCAGAATTATAAAATGCTTTAACCTGTCAAGTACTGTAGGAATTAAAATGAGAAAAACTTCAGGAGATTCGTCAAGATTGTTGGTGGGGGTGGGGTTGGCAAAAACCCATGGGGAAATATATTAAAAGGATAATGTTGGTGACTTCAAAAATCACTTGTGAATTTTTCCCCCCAAAAATTGTGCTTAGTAACCAAACAAATGCAAGGACTATTAGAGCAGACTTCTAATTAACGATCAGCCACTGCCTTCTCTTAATGTATTTGCTACTTAATCAACTGAAGGATGCTACTTTATATACAAAATAACATAGTTTCCAAGCACCTCTAAAAGTGTTTACCTTCACTCAGCAATCGAATATTTACTGAACACTTACTGTATGCCAGATATGCTAGGCTCAGATACAAGGCTAGCCATGACATATTTCCTCCCTTTGTTGAGTTAGAAATGTAATACGTTGCTGAGTTGGAAATGCAATAAATGTTAACATAACCTACAGCTACAGAGCTATAAGAACAGAGAGGAAGGAGAGATTCATCCTGCCTTGAGATTTAGGGAATACTTTGCAGAGGAGGTGACATTTGAGACAGGCTTTTAAGGGTTGACTAAATCCAATGGCTCTATAATTTCTCCTGATTCACCTGTGGGCTTTAGATTTATTTTTAATTTTTTTTAAATTTTGAGCTTCTTTATCAAGTATAATAAGGAGCTAAACAAAGGAAAATGAGATTAAAAAAGAAAATTTGCCTACTGTAGTTTAGCAGATTACTGAACATCAAAGGAAGTGATGTAAAGCTTTGAGTAAGTGGAATAATCTAATTATATGTTATGTGGTGACAGTTCCTCTTTTTTTATTATTGTAGTAAGAACACTTAACATGAGATCTATCCTCTTAACACATTTTTAAAAAGATTTTATTTATTTATTTGACAGAGAGAGAGAGCGCACAAGCAGAGGGAGAGGGAGAAGCAGACTCTCCGTGGAACATGGATGCTGACTCTGGGCTCAGTCCCAGGACTCCGGGATCATGATCTGAGCCAAAGGCAGACACTTAACCTACTGAGCCACCCAGGCATCCCCTCTTAACACATTTTTAAGTGTACAATACAGTGTTGTTAACTATAGGTACAATGTTGTACAGTGGATCTCTAGAATTAACTCATTTTGCAAAACTAAAACTTCATACCCTTTGTGCAGCAACGGGTATGAAGACCCTGGCAACCACCTTTTCCCCAAGACCCTGGCAACCACCATTTTCCTTTTCCCCAAGACCCTGGCAACCACCATTATACTCTTTATTTCTGAGTTTAACTACATAAGATACCTCATATAAATGGAATCATGCAAAAAAAAGAAAAGATTTTGAATCATAAGAAATTATTCTCAACGTATCATTGAACTTTTGCAAGCATTATATTTTGGATTTGGCTATATATGTAATTTAAAATTATATATGCTTTAATGAGGTCTACACATACAATTGAGACATATGTAATGAAAACAATTTTATGATTTGCCTCCTAATTTAGAAAGAGGCCATTTAAAATTTTTGTGTGTGTACATTTTAGGTAACAGTTCACTCATTCATTCATTCATCCATTTGTTCCTTCACTCATTTCTTGATTATCTATTCAGTGCCTATAATGTACCAGTGATATGAAGTGGGGATAAAACAGAGTCCCTGTTTTTACGAAGATAATAATAGCTGGGGAGGGAAGGAAGTGCCATAAGCATTGGGTGCTGTGACTGACGCACTTATGGGGTCCAGGGGCTAAGGAGAAATTCCACCTTATGGAAGCAGTTTTTAAGAGGGGCTCAAAAAAGGAGATACAGCTTGAGTTAACTGTTGAAAAATGCTTTGGTGAAGAGTCAAAGTTGAAGGAAAGTGACTGTGTTTGTCCACTTTGGAAAACAGTGTGGAGGTTCCTCAAAAAGTTAAAAATAGAGCTACCCTATGACCCAGCAATTGCACTATTGGTTATTTACCCCAAAGATACAGATGTAGCGAAAAGAAGGGGTGCTTGGACCCCAATGATCATAGCAGCAAAGTCCACAATAGCCAAACTGTGGAAAGAGCTGAGATGTCCTTCAACAGACGAATGGATAAAGATGTGGTCCATATATACAATGGAATATTACTCAGCCATCACAAAGGATGAATACCCAACTTTTGCATCAACATGGATGGAACTGGAGGGGATTATGCTAAGTGAAGTAAGTCAAGCAGAGAAACTCAATTATCATATGGTTTCACTTATTTGTGGAACATAAGGAATAACATGGAGGACATTAGGAGAAAGAAGGGAAAAATGAAGGGGAAGAAAATCAGAGGGGGAGATGAACCATGAGAGACTATGGACTCTGGGAATCAAACTGAGGGTTTCAGAGGGGAGGGGGTGGGAGGGTGGGTGAGCCTGGTGATGGGTATTAAGGAGGGCACGTATTGCATGGAGCATGGGGTGTTATACTCAAACAATGAATCATGGAACACCACATCAAAAAGTAATGATGTACTCTATGGTGACTAACATAACATAATAAATAAAATAAATAAATAAATAAATAAATAAATAAATAAATAAATAAATATAAAAACCAAATACTGTTAAAAAAACAAACAAAGAAACCACATGTTGTGAAAGTCTATTCACATGAAATACTATGTATGTGTGTGGAGGGGGTGTGTGAGGGGTTTTATAGGCATAAAGAGATTCAAGAAAGGATGGCCAATCAAAATGTTAATGACACTATTTCATGGGGTTGGCATTCCAAGGAAAATGAGTAGACCCAGAAGTAAAACACTTCTCTTTTTAAGGGCAGATGAGTTTCCTCTTGTTCCTTAATACTTAGCAGTTTTATTCCCTTTTAAAGCATTCCAAACATTGTTTTTCTTGATTTTCATGTCAACCCCATAAGCCTGTTAGCATAAGCATTATTACTTTTATTTTTCAGATGAGAGGACAGAGGCACATAGACTCGTAGATAATAAATGAAAAACGAATCCATAGTCTCCTGAAACTCAACCTAGATTATCCTCTAAGTGTAGTGCCTGACTTGTAGTTAGCAGAATCTTTGGAAGCTGGTTCTAATAGTAGCCTATGGGAAAGCAAGATACAGTATGAAATAATACATGAAGGTGCTTATATGTAAAGACCACTTTACATACATTATAGCAATCTTGTAAAATAGTTTATTATTAACCATGTTTTACTGAAGAGGTTAAGGGACTGGCCTAAAGGATGCAGAGTAAGTGTGCGACCACTGTGGGACCCGGTCTTCTCATGCTCTTTCTGTCATGCCATAGTTAAAGATTTCAGTGATCACTTGGGGTGCCTGGGTGGCTCAGATGGTTAAGCGTCTGCCTTCGGCTCAGGTCATGATCCCAGGGTTCTGGGATCAAGTCCCGCATCGGGCTCCCTGCTAGGCGGGGAGCCTGTTTCTCCCTCTGCCTCTGCCTCTCTCTCTCTCTTTGACTCTCATGAATAAATAAATAAAACATTAAAAAAAAAAAAGATTTCATTGATCACATTCAGGTACAGCACCAACACGATAAATAATTTAGGATGAATAAATTTCAGGGTGTAGTTTTTCCTTCTTTCTTAGGATTTCCTCTCCTTTTTGCTTCACTCTTTTCCTGCAGATCTTTGGATTACATGCTCATTTACCTCCTAAAGTGTACAAATCGCTCTTCCCCTCTCTCATTTCTTTTACAAGTTTGTTGAGGACTAGACGACATCTCACACATCGTTGCACCCAACACGATGCCCTGCAAATACAAAGTGCTCAAGAGAGGGCTATTAAGTGAACAACCGAGTGGATGAATGAACAGGAGAATGAAAACTGTGGTAATGTGCCTAAGGTCACACAGAGAGAATAGAGTGAAGCGAAAGCAGAATCGAAGCTTTTTCCTGCAGGTCTGGAGACAACCTGATGCTGCTCAGCTTAACAGCAAAATCTTGAGATGAAAAAGTTCCAACAAATGGCACCAGAGAACCAAATTTAGATCTTTTGCCCGGCTCTTGTTTTGTGGATGACACCGGGCTAATTCCATATTTGGAATTCCATTTCCATACAGAATTGAAGTTTGATGAAGTTTGAAATCCAAGTAGCCAAAGAAAATGCTCAGTAACTGCAAATGCAGCGTTTGTGCTATTCTCCAGTCCTAGAGGTCTATCCCCAGGATGTCATCATCAGGTATGTGCATGTTGCCAACAGCCCTGGCTGGACAACTGGTGTCTAGCCTCAGATCTACCGTCCAATATCTCCCAGACCTGAAGTAATCTAGTGAACATTTCCAGACTTTGGTATTCCCTATAGCTGACTGACGATGTTTGTGCGGCATGTGGGTTGTATTAGATAGCCAATCGAGATTTTTGATCTCGAAGATTTTTTATTTCATCTTGCCATGCATAACCACCATTCTCTTTTCGATTGCTCAAAGAACACTTTTCCTCAGATTTCACACGCAGTTACGATGTGGGTTTGCAGGGATCAAAGAGCTGTGAACAAAGAAAATGCTCAGAGAAGTACTGCTAGAATAATGTCTCCTGCCCTGAGTGCTAGAACTTAAAATATTTATTCAACAGATATATACTGAACGTCTCTGGTGTGCCAGGCCCTGGGGGTATGAGATGAACAAAACAGTTATGCACGAAAAGTTGACATTAATTAGGGTTTGGGTTTGGCAACATCGTAGAGCTTGAATGAGGCCTTCTGGAAAAATGGTGGGGTGGCAGCCATAGCAGAGAGGGTGGAAGATTGTCCAGGAGATGAGGCCACAGATGTAGTAAGAACAGACACCATTTTGAGAAATTTGGTTATGGAAAGGAGGAGAGAGAGAAATAGATGGAGTGGGGTGGGGAACTCTTTGATTTTGTGTTTGTTTTTAGTGAGAGAAGACAGAAGGGAGAGGCAGAGATTGAAGACACAGGAAGGAGAAGGGATGGGGCTCTCACTCGTTGAAGTACTTGTTAAGGGACAGGATGTGAAGCACACATAGAGTTAGCCTTCGGTGAAGGGAAACACTCCTCTATTGTAAATCCTGACCAGATTATGGAGAGGGGATGGGATTCTGAGGTTTTCCTAGAGTACCCCAGAAGAAATGGGTTCCCTAGATGCCAGTGATGAATTGCATGGTCTGCGTGACTCACCAAACCAACCAAAACCTGTGAGATTATGTCAGAGAGCCTCTGAGGCCACACTGTATAGAATGTTGGGAAATATCCATGTGATACTCTGAGAAGCTGGAATCTTGGTTGACATAGTTTTTCTTCTACAGAACATATAATGTTTTGTTAGTTACCAGTCTCAACTAGTCTGGAGACTAATATGTTGTGGGCAAAGAATTTGTATTAGTTTCTTCAGTAAGATATAGTTATTGATTATCCAGTCTTAAGCCAATGGGACTGTCAAAACTCAGGTAACTTGTAAGAGAGGACTTCAACCCAGAGACTACAGGTCTATATCCTGTGATGAGTTGAAGAAGGTGTACTGAGTTTCAAAGATCATCTTTCTGCCAACTTCCTCATTTCTACTGGATGTTCCTAATGACCTCCTCCCCCACCCCCCACCGATTTTCCTTTTCCCAGGGATGCTCCTTCCGGCTTTTGGATACAAGTCTCTGTTGGATCCTACTTGTCCATATGCTTGGGCTAATAAATTTAATCTCAATTCATCTTCTTAGATTTAGCCCAGTCTGTGCTAAGGTATTCAAAGACTTTTCAGTGAACTGAGTAATCCTGTCTACCATTACTATTAGTTACAAAATGTTAGGGAGGCAAAATTTTCTTTGTCAGCAGAAACCTTCCAAAAGATCTCACAAAGCTTTAGCAACATCTGCATTTCTTATAGAGTGTATGTTTTCTATAGTGATTCAGTTACCAAGAGTGGATTGGCAGCAGGATTTTGTCAGTGGCCGGGTGATGCTGAAGATAATCTCTGACCAGTCCTTGGAAGGCTTCATCGGTCTTCCAAATGTTTTCTTAACTCTCTCCACAGACTCCTTTAATCATGGCTGAGGTCTGGATATTATTAGATTTATCAGGGACTGGATATGAAATCCTGCACCAGGCATACAGTTAATAAAATTTCTTTTACTCAGAATTCTGCTGTCTGTCCAATCTGGTTATCAATTCTCTTTTTCAAGACTGAGGATTAACAATAGAAAGAACAAGTTCAGATGTCCCCCTTCTCTGAATGATTCATATTGTGTTTACAAAGGAAACAGTTTTTCCATTTCTTTCGATAAACCTCCAAATATTTTGACAACAGGTTCCTCAATAGGATACCAAAATTACATGAATAAAGGAATACAATTCACAGTCACCGAATATATACCAGGTACCACAGGTTTTAATATAATATACCTTGGCACAGACTCAAAAGGATTAGTACTAGGACTGAGCACCAAATTTAGGTTTCTTCTGTGCTACAGTAATTAACAAATGACCGTGAACATCAGCCACCTGGATATCCCAGTCTCTATGCTGCTTTCCTTTTCATAGTGCAAGACAGCATTGGCTTGTTACAAAGAAATTTATTATAGCTATTTTAAACAACAGTCTTTCCAGTTGTTTCTTCTTATAATCACAGAAGAAAAATGAAATATCTATAAACACCGTCAGACTACATTTAAATGTAGAGGCTTAAAAAAAATGTTTTTAAGCATTAGGCAGTCCAAAAGAGTTCAGATTTTTCCTTCTATGCTTCCCCTTCCCTGATTCACTTTTTAAGTTAAAATATAGGGGCACCTGGGTGGCTCAGTCAATTAAGTGTCTGCCTTCGGCTCGGGTCATGATCCCAGGGTCCTGAGATCAAGTCACGCATCAGGCTCCCTGCTCTGCTTCTCCCTCTGCCTGCAGCTCCCCTGGCTTGTGCTCTCTCTCCCTCTGTCAAATGAATAAACAAAGTCTTAAAAAAAATCAAAGTATAATTTACATATTATAAAATTCACCCATTTTAAGGGCATAGTTTGGGTCTTTATATTTTAACAAGAATAAAAATAAGTTAAAAAGTAAAACCACTTATTAACTTTTTTTAATTGCACAAAACATGAATATGGAATAAATTGAGAACTATTCCTCCAAAGACTCTAAACTTGGGATTGATTTATAGGTGTACTGATTCCTACTTTCCAGGATCAATTTATTCCCAGGTTATAGAAATGAATTTGGAGTAGAGAAAAATATTAAATACTGTTCACTTCATTTTATGAAATAAACACAATCCCAATATCAAATAGATACAGACAAGATGCCATAGCCAATCTTACTTTATGTGACAATTTATAAACAAAGGATCTAATAGAATTTAGTAGTATGTAAGATAATAACCTATCAGGTGCAATGGAGTTTATTTTAGGAAAACAATGGCAGTTAAATCTAATATTAGGAATTACTGAAATAACCTGAATGAGTAAGTTAAGAATGGAATATGTTCATCTCAAAGTAGGTTATATAAGTATTTGAGAGAATCCTCTTATTTTTTATTTAAATAAAATAAAACTAACCTCTTTGTGATGTAAAAATGGAAAGAACATTCCTTAATGTGATAAGGCATATCAATTTGAAATCAACAACCTAGAGCCCATTTATTGCTGAAATTCAAACACATTCCCTTTAAAGTTAGAAATACATTAGGTGATCCTGTATCAATATTATTATTTAATAACAGTCTAGAATTTCTAGGCAGTGCTATTGGATATAAAACTGGATTAATAGAAAGATATTAGAAAGGAAGTCTCAACATGATTATTTTTGGATGACATTATCATATACTTATCATACATCATCATACATAGACAACTCAAGAGACTTGACAGAAAAATTCTAAGAATTAACTGAAGTTCAATGAAGTGGCAGGACACCTGACAACTATACCAAAAGTCAACATTTAAGCCAAAAATGAGTTTAAATGTAATGAAAAAAGAAGAGGCACTCACAATTGCAACCAATATTTAAACTACACACCAAATACTTTAATAGAAAATGATCAATTATAGGATTCATAATATTCATGAAATAATCTCAGAGAAATAGTTTAGGACAAGTATAGACCTGTCCTAGTAATGAGCCCTAAGAGAGGAATGGATGTGTACGGAGTGCACAACTTCCTTAACATGAATTTATAAGAAGTGCAAAAGCAAATTTTTTCTAGGGGTCTCTGAGTATTCATCAAGGCATTCCAAAGTTATAACCATGCCTAAACGTAATTTGGTGAAAGCAGTCTAAGGGCTAATAATATATCTCAGAAGTATGGTTATCTGATGGTCTGGCTTGATTCAAAGACAGATTAAGATGAAAGCAGCACAGAATTGTCCTGGGACTAGCGGCTGTTGGGATTGGGTGATGTGTACATTTAGGTTCATTATACTATTCTGCTTATTCTGGTCTATTCTTGTGTGTTTGAGATTCTCTATAAGAAAAGGTTAAAAAGCAAACTTAAAACAGCAGCTTTTAATATATGCTCAGCTGATCCAGAGAGGGATTTCAGTGGCTCAATCACCTTCCTGGACTTATATACAAAATGTTGTCTATATGAATGAATGTGAATTTTTTTTTTTTTTCTAGGGAGGAGGTCCAAAACTCTGATCACATTCCTAGGAGTCTATTTACTAAAATAAGAGCAATTGGAGTAAATAGCTTTCCTAACTTTTGGCCAACCCTCTGTGAGGATTATTTCTTTTGACTATTGTTTTTACTAGAAATTAAGAAATAGAGATTGAGGGCACCTGGGTGGCTCAGTTGGTTAAGCATCCAACTCTTGGTTTTGGCTCATGTCGTGATCTCAGAGTCATGGGATCGAGCCCCGAGTCAGGCTCTGCACTCAGCATAGAGTCTGCTTGTCCCTCTCCCTCTGCCTCCCCACCCTCTCCACTCAGTCTTTCTCGCTCTAAAATAAATTTTTTAAAAATTAAAAAAAAGGAAATAGAGATTGTAAGGTTATGATCTCTTGCACAAACCCTGAGGTACAAATGGGACTTGCTGTGAGGGTTCTTGGAATCTTTGTGGAGGAAGAATTTATGATTGAGGAACCTAAGACTTGAAGGGAAAACAGAGTTGGGGGCGGGGGACTGAGGATGCAAGTGAAGTCCTGAAAGCTGTTATAATAGGCTGTCAACCTATTAAAACAACATAAATGGGGCAACATGTTAAATAAAGCAAGCAAAAGTGACATTTCATAAGTCCTAAAAGAGTTAATTATGGGCATTATAAAATTAATTCCCATTTACCATTTCTAACTCTGCAGAACTTATTCATCATCCTCTATTGAGCTGCTTTCAAATTCATTTTGCTTTGTTGCTGATAATATGTATTTTAAAAAGCCCTCCTCCTCCCTGCCTCCTACTGCCTAGTTAGTTTCATTCTTGATCCCAATGTTCAAGACCTTTTAAGTTTTGTCACTAGAAGATGTTGATTCCCGCCTCCCAGGCCCACGATGTTCTAGAGGCAAATAAAGTGAAATAGCACCTCTTAAGAATGTTCCAGGGCGCCTGGGTGGCTCAGTTGGTTAAGCGACTGCCTTCGGCTCAGGTCATGATCTTGGAGTCCCGGGATCGAGTCCCACATCGGGCTCCCTGCTCAGCAGGGAGTCTGCTTCTCCCTCTGACCCTCCTCCCTCTCCTGCTCTCTGTCTCTCATTCTCTCTCTCTCAAATAAATAAATAAAATCTTAAAAAAAAAAAAGAATGTTCCAGTGCCCTCTTTTAGAAAAGACTCAGTCCTGTGATGATTTTTTTTCTCAACTTCCAAATTCTCACATACAGTTTCATTAGAAAACTCCTACTCTGTCATCTGCTTTGTCTCCTTTCCTTTTATAAGTAAATGGTTTTTTCTTTTTTTAAAGATTTTTTATTTATTTATCTGAGAGAGAGAATGGGAGACAGAAAGCATGAGAGGGGGAGGATCAGAGGGAGAAGCAGACGCCCCGCTGAGCAGGGAGTCTGATGCGGGACTCGATCCCGGGACTCCAGGATCATGACCTGAGCCGAAGGCAGTCGCTTAACCAACTGAGCCACCCAGGCGCCCAAGTAAATGGTTTTTAATCAATGAATAAAATATGAAAGTCCAGCTGTGATGGTGGTGATGGTGATGGTGATGATGGTGATGATGATGATGGTAACTCTGGGCCAGGCACTTTTCTCTGTGCTTTGCACGTATTAACACATGCAATTCTCACATCAACCCTACAAGGTAGTGTCAGAAATATTATCTGAAACCTAGTAATAGGGAAGAGCTAAGTTGGTGTCTTTCCAGGGCATGGCCGGGCTTGCAACTTGTCTTGATTTTTCTATTGCCTGAACAGACTATTTTGCAACTCTGCCCAGGCAGAGGTTAACTTGTAGATTTGTGTTGAGACACAGAGAATTTCTCTTGGGTTGGTGGGCCAGTGGCGGGGGGATGCGGTAATCCCAAAGGTTACGGTTCATTGCCCTCTTGGACATTAACCTATTTTTGTTTCTAACCCTGCAATCTTTTCTGAACATTTGTTTATTACACTGCCTATAAATGCATATCTTCTCAAATGCTCTTTGGGCCAGTTTTACCATCTTACTGTTCCCTCATTAACTAATGATTTAAATAAAATCCATGACACAATCACTTTTTTAACCTTTTGAAAATCATACTCTCTCTTTTTTTTTTTTAAGATTTTATTTATTTATTTGACAGAGAGAGACACAGTGAGAGAGGGAACACAAGCAAGGGGAGTGGCAGAGAGAGAAGCAGGCTTCCCGCCAAGCATGGAGCCCGATGTGGGGCTCGATCCCAGGACCCTGGGATCATGACCTCAGCCGAAGGCAGATGCTTAACGACTGAGCCACCCAGGCGCCCCGAAAATCATACTTTCAACACTAGGTGTGTTGCCTTATAACTTCTTAATGATTGTGTACTAGTCTATTGTGAGGACTTCAATCAATTTACTCAACTGATTTCCTCATTGTAGGGTACTGAGGTTACTTCCAATATTTTTCCTTTTAAGAAAAAAATGCTATATGAAATATTTAGTGTTCAGTTGTTCAATTATAACCATACAAATGGAAAAGTTTGTACCAGTTTATATTTCAACAGAACATGAGAATACTCACTTTCACATTTCACATCTCTCTTCCCTGAATGATTCTCAACAAGAGTGACTCATACACATAAATTAAAAAGGAGGGATTGATGAAAATGCATAACTAAAATTTTGAGGAAAGAGAATTTAGAATTGGGAACAATTTACTGCACTATGTATTAAGGGCAAATTCTACGATTTGAGAATGAACTGAGAAGGTTTGACAAGTTATTTTCTAACTAATCTTTTTTTTCTTTTAAAGATTTTGCTTATTTATTTGAGAGAGACAGACAGCCAGAGATAGCGACAGAGATCACGAGCAAGTGGGGAGGAGAAGGAAAAGCAGGCTCCCTGTGGGACTTGATCCCAGGACCCTGAGATCATGACCTGAGCTGAAAGCAGATGCCTAACTGACTGAGCCACCCAGGTGCCCCTTTTCTAACTAATCTAACATTTGTGCCTGGATGGCTGCCTACAGATAGGGCAGTGGATTATTCATAGAGAGAATCAACTTCTTTTCCTCCCTCATTTTTTTCCCTTCCTTCTTTCCCTCTCTCTCTCCTTCCTTCCCTTCCTTCCTTTTTTTTCCGAAACACGTATCTAGATGCTTTACAAAAAATGGCTAATAAAAGCCACAAATTTTTACATCATCAAGGAGGACAACAGTAATTTCAGTGTGGAAAATACAATATTTATTATGAACACCTAACTATGTATGGACTTGCACAAATAACCTAATTTTTAAGAAGATTTTATTTATTTATTTTGAGAGAGAGAATAGGGGTGGAGGGGCAGGGGTAGAGAATCTCAAGCAGACTTCCTGCTGAGCATGGAACCCACAGGGGGCTGGATCGCATGACCCGGAGATCATGACCTGAGCTGAAATCAAGAGTCAGATGCTTAACTAACTGAGTCACCCAGGCACCCTGAGAATACCTAATTTTAAGCCATATTGTTTCGTTCACATCACCATAGTCTATTTTATAGTGGAAGTTAAAACTTATTTCTTAAAGTTAAATAAAAAGGAAGAAAAAAGATAAGTGAATTTTAAAAGATTTTAGTAAATACATGTTTTGAAGTACATAGAACATGGCAACTTCCACTATCTTATCTATCTAGAACTTAATTCTATTTTCAAGGCATCAGAAATGTAAATTCTTGAAGCTTGTGGTTTCTTAAAGTCAACCGTGAAAGCAAGTCCCAAAACATTGCTATCACTACTGCTCGTTCTACAATCTTTTAGTGCTTTACAAGTATTTGTTTTAATATTTAGTGAGTGATGTCACTAAGCCCAGACAAAGAGTGCGTGACTGGAAATGTATTCAGGGCTCAAAGAACTAAGAGGAGGAAGAGAGGCAGATGCAAGGAAGAGAAACCAGTGCTCCCAGAAACAAGCGGAATGTGTTGTGTTCTTGCTACCGAAGAATTTCTAATAGAGTGAAAGCATTGACAATTTGTCTTGAACACCTTACAGCTTCCCTTTTAGTTCCAGAGTGATCTGGAGTTGGGAGGGAAATATACGTATATTAACTAATTTAAACTCGTTGATGACTTAATCTTGAACATGAACAAACCTAAGGGTCTGAAGGTAAATTAGGCAAACTTTGCCCCCATCTCTGAGATTCCCCAGGGAGGTGAGAACCATGCAGAGAAAGGAGAAGACAAGCAGTCGATTGCTGAAGAATCAGAAATTGTGGGAAGTAGTGCTCACATCTCACCAAATTGCTAACCTGGCATCAGACCTGAGTTTGAAAAAAAACACTCTTGGCATGCTATACCAGGAACTTCATGTTGTTCTTCTCTTATGTGTTTACTGAATTTCCGCTAAAAGCACTTAGCTCCTTCTGGTCCTTAAACACGGTCCAAGTTTTCATAACCATTAAGGTGAACAACAACAAGAAGGTTGCCAAAGTCGTTAAGCTCAGTGATCAAATATCCAGATGTTGGGGGATGTTTACCAGAAATTTTCCCTAATGAGCCAGACCATTTGGCACAGGTTATGGGTGTTGCTCGAAAGGCTTTCTTGGAAATTAGTTCAAGAATATCCTCTTTGACAAAAGGGCCGGACCCCACGCCTGAGAAATTAAAGATTTATTTCTAACTGAGTCATTTTCAAGATTAAAAGACAAACTAAATTGAGTCTGGAGCAAGGGTGGAGTTTGAAGGGTTGAGTTTTTCTGCCAGCTCTAGAATATAGTTTTAGGACACATAAGTGGAGTTTTAATGCGTTGAACAAACTAGGTAAGTGAATAAATATGCATTGGTCTCTAGAATTCATACTTTCTCCAGCACGGTAATTACAAGTACTTTGCATACCTATAGTCCCATGAAAAATATTTTAGCTGAAGAAAGGGGGGGGGTATAGTATAATGATTTTTCCAAGCTTCTCTGTTTGATTTCCTTGAGGAAATCTGTGTTCTCTGAAGTTTGGTATTCACCAGAATCTGCCTGATGCGACACTCCTCATGTCTCCATGCCCAAAGCCCAGCCCAGGGTTCCAGCCCAGGTATGACAGGCCCTGGGGTGCCCACGGAAATCCTAGAGCTGCCACAGTTTGGGATCTCCTGGGTGTTGCTCTTGTAGTACCAGGCTGAAGAAGGATTGTAAGAGAGCCATAAGAAGAGATACTCTAGGGGAGACGGTGGGCCAATCCAGACGCCTGAAGGCTTTTTCTGAATGGGATTATATATAATGTGTTTGTACCCCATAGGTATTGGAAATGTAGTTATTTGTCCTGGGATGAGGTAAGAGTGGGATTTGCCTCTGTGAGAGAGGAGGTAAAAGTTGAGATTGTCTCAAAACAAGGATCCGAGTATGTTTTCTCCTAGGTCAGACTTTGGGTTTAACTTTACAGTCAGACAGTTCTTTACTTTCAGGGTTGCATTATACCTTCCTGCCTTTCAGGTAACAGAGAAAACAAGTGTGAGGGTGGTAAATGGAAGCTAAGTGGCGCTTCTCCAACTGGGGAGCTGGAGAGAGGACTGGGGTTGCGGGGTGTGGTCAGGGTCACTCGGGAGTCACAGAAGAGCCCTCCAGGTCAGTGTCTGCAGGGGAACGTGTCCCTGCTCCACGCCCGGGGGAGGTAGCGACGCATCTCCTCCAGGAACACCAACTGGAGACAGACCTTCCATCTCCCGGCCCTTCCCAAAAGTCTTCTCTTCAACCTTCCACGATCTGATGTGAGACTCAGAAGAAAAGGCCAAAGATGTTTTCTTGTGAGCGGAGGGCTGGATCCAGGGGACACTTCGGGACATCCTTGGAAAACTGTAAAATAAAAAAGTCTGAGACCCACTGTGTCCAAATCATGTAACTTTGGATCCTGTAAGGTGAGCTCTGAAATGACAAGGCTCAGGGCGGGAGTGGCTTTCCCAACGGAAGTACCCTGCCTTTGGAGAAGCTCATCACCGAACCTAATTTGATTTTTCCGCATATTCCCTGTGTTCTTTTCATTTCTCAGAAACCAATTTCAGAGGTAAATAGCTGCCTGTCAACTTCACAAATTAAACAAATGTCATATAATTGTATAATTCTTCACTATTTCCCAATTCTTCTTCTTCTGATGCCTCAGACTGCTGAAGGAGTGCATTTATCCACATTAGCTTGTTAATCTAAATCCTAGGCAACCTAGTTTCCAAAGAAATTGACATTTATATTCTTTTAATGTGATATGGCAAATGGAAGGCTAGTATTTATTGTGGAAATAAGTATTTCAAGCACATGGGTTTATTTCCAATTTCCTTTCTTCTCATTATTTCTTTTTATTCTGATGTCTCCAGATTATTGCAGACTTTTTAAAAAAAATCTTTTTAGATTTAAGTATTTTCTGTGATGATTTCTAGTCCTGATCAGAAACACCAGATGAAATAGATAGATTTCAGGCCTTGTTTGGCATCATATGTAAATATGAAGACCAATGGACATATCTTTTTATACCAGTTCCAAACAAATACTAATAAAGTTAGCTTAAAATGTATATTATTAGTTATAAACTCCTCAGGTTTGAAAAAAGCTGTTGAAATTGTTAGGTGGATTGCACAGCTGAATGCCAACAATAACAATAAAAGTTCTAAGTTGAAATAAGCTCTTTGCATGCATTCTTTCATTTAATCCTCACAATGCATCATGAAGTGGGTGTTTCAAATAAGGAAACTGATATTTAGAAATTAAGCAACTTATCTCAATCACTCAGCTAATAGGGAGCAGATTCAAAGTTTGAATTCAGGTTTTTGGTACCAATGCTTTATACTCCTAGAAAGTCTCCCTAGCCAGAGTGAGAATAATTCATGTAGAAATATAGTCATACCTTTCCTTAAGATTCACTAGATCTCCTTCTTTGGTTTTCAAAGATTTTGATTCTTAATTTAAAATTTTGTCTATATGAATTACCATATATTTAGTATCAAGGAAATAGGCTGATAGATGGTGTGAGTATTCAACCTGATATCCATAACTGTTTAAAGACATTCATAAAGGGGCGCCTAGTTGGCTCAGTTGGAAGAGCACATAATTCTTTTTTTAAATTTAATTTTATTATGTTATGTTAGTCACCATACAATACATCATCAGTTTTTGATTTAGTGATCCATGCTTCATTGTTTTCGTAGAACACCCAGTGCTCCATGCAGTACGTGCCCTCCTTAATACTCATCACCAGGCTAACCCATCCCCCCACCCCCCTCCCCTTTGTAACCCTCAGTTTGTTTCACAGAGTCTATAGTCTCTCATGGCTCGTCCCCCCTCTGATTCTGCCCCCTTCATTTTTCCCTTCCTTCTCCTCATGTCCTCCATGCTATTCCTTATGTTCCACAAATAAGTGAAACCATATGATAATTGACTTTCTCTGCTTGACTTATTTCACTTAGCATAATCTCCTCCAGTCCCATCCATGTTGATGTAAAAGTTGGGTATTCATCCTTTGTGATGGCTGAGTAATATTCCATTGCATATATGGACCACATCTTCTTTATCCATTCATCTGTTGAAGGTCATCTTGGCTCTTTCCACAGTTTGGAAGAGCACATAATTCTTGATCTCAGAGTCGTGAGTTCAAGCCCCATGTTGGGTGTAGAGGTCACTAAATAAATAAATAAATAACTTTAAAAAAAGATTTTAAAGAAGTTCATAAAATTTGTCTTTGCAATATACCTGTTCTAATGTGTGGTTGTAATAGCATGATTAGAAACTGAAGCTACACTGTGTCTACCTACCATCTAACTATTTTTTTCTAATTCTGTATTTCCAGATGGTGTACATTTCTTTGTCTTATGCCTGACTTTTTCCTGGGTAATTTTATGCAAAGGCCCAGGCATTTTTCATGTCTTTGAAATCAAATCTAGTTCAAAGTCCCTCTGACCTTAATGGCTTATTCAGTGAATGGCACACCCCGACCACTTGCAGAAACATGCTCTCTAGGTAACATGCCTCCTGAATTCATGGCTGGCACAGACGATGGTAACACAGCTTTCTTACTCTTTTCTTTTCACCTCATTGTATTATTCCATTCTGGATGTGTACGTATCTTCTTTGGCATTAAAAATTTGGTTGTGCCATTATTTATTTTTATTTATCAGCAGCTGAACAATCTCATTTATGACAAATCAGGATCCTAATTAGTTAATGGGATAGTATCAGATTCCAAGTGTATGTATTTTTATTCCTAATTTTGGTCCAGAAATAGAATTTAATGTTCAGAAGAATAAAATTACCTCAACGAATGTTCAGTACACAACACATTGACCATTATAGTTTCTTTGGCTGCTTTGAAGTTCTTTGGATATACATATTTGATTTTGCTTTCACATCTGCCACCAAGATCTGGTCTCATTCTGTTGGATCAAATAACCATTGTAGAAATTTAAAAGATGACCCTTTGACTTCTTATTGTATTTTGTATTATTGTTGTGCAATAAAGTTTATTTAAAAGAAAAGCTAATATAGAAAAGAACCCACGGGGGAGTATATCAGAATTAAATCTCATGTTCTTTGCAACTTCCCCAAGGCTAGTTTCCAACCTGCATTGTTTTCACAATAAAGCAGCTGATTTCACATAACATCTGTCGCTATGGTGACAATAGGACAATGATAGCTGGAAAAGCTAATAGTGTTTTTCTAACTTGCCTTCTGGAATGTGTAGCAGACATGAAAGCAGGAGCAAAGGGATTCCTGCAGGGTGAGGTCAGTGATGAGCCCATCCAGTGAGGCATTGTCTCTCCTCCGAATCAAGGACAAGAGCCTTTGCCAACCAATCCTTTCGCGTTTCTGCTTAAGTGTCCAGCATTTCACCTGTTTGACTGCCTGAATTTCTTGAGAAGAAATCAAAAGAGTAACAATAAGCATTGCTAGGAAGAGCATGATGGAAGGAAAGAAAGAGGGATGGAGAGATGAAAACATAAGTGCTACTTGTCATGGCTCCAAATGATCTGAACCCGGGAAAGGGAGAGAAGGGGAGAGCAATTGCATCAAAGGGTAAATGGGGAGGAAGAGAAGAAGGCATGGAGGTGTGACTTGCCATCAGCCGCAGTAGTTACAGCCCGTGTGACTAACAAGTTTAAAAGCATAGCTTTTTATATGGTAATCTACACGTGCCTCTGGCTGTGTAGCGTTATTGGAGCACAGATGGAAATATGGAAGGATACATGGATACATGCAAGCAGTTAGCATGGGTTACCTTGGAGATGGGGTGTATGTGGGGGGGAGGAGAGGAGAGAGGCAAGTGGGTGCCAAGAAAAAATAAGATGAAGCATGTATGTGATCACAGTGTTGAAGTTCTCTAAAATTATAAAAAGATGTAGAAAGAAATGAACTCTCCTTCAGACTTTGGAGGGACTTAGCACAGACAATCCCATGGCAGTTGGTGAAGGGTGTTTTGCTCGGGCATGTCAAGGGAGGAGCTGATATGGCCTGGAGGACAGTATGTAGGCTGTTCTAATGCTGCCCCAATACTTAGTTGCAGATTCTTTTCCCACAATTTTCTTATGCTTTTTTCTGGGGAGTTGGGGTGGGGCTTGATGGTAAGATAGGGAAACCTTGGTGAGGTAATTTTCTGGAAAGGTAGCCGGCCAGCATTATACCTAAAGGTGAAAACAAACAAACAAACAAACACCACTGAGTGATTTGAAGAACGTATAAAAGCTCTCTGTTTAAAAAGATCTTACTTAGAGAGGCTGCTGGGAAGATGGCGGAGTAGAATGTCCCTGGGCTCACCTCTTGCGTGTGGTCATCTAGAGAGTACCCATGTCAGCATAAATAACCCAGAAAGCAGTCCAAAAACTGGCAGAACAGACTCTCTGCAGCCCGCATAAACAAGAGGCCAGAGTGAAGCAGATGCACCCCCTCCGATCGCTCTTGGCAAGATCTCATCAAAGCCGTGCCACAAGCCTGGCAGTGTGCATGTGGCCCAGACAAGGGTCAGCACCACTCCAAAGTGAGTCCTGCCCCAGGGAGAGGGGAAGATAACCACACACCAATCTGACTGTGACCCCAGCAGTGGGCTAGGGGCAGGCAGCAGGCCCCACCCACCAACAAAAGCTTCTCCGGGGACAACACAGGGACAGTGCCTGCAGTCTGGTGCTCCTGCATCTCTGGCAAACGCCTGGTCTGACTCAACTCAAGCCCAAGGCAGTCCCGGACCAGCCCACTAACACCACGGGCACCAGACTCTGCCCACAACAGGCAGAGAGCCATCGCAGACAACAGGACTGAAGGCAAATACATCCCGGCCACAACGGTAGGACACCCCTGGAGCAACACACATAGGAGACCCCCCTGAGCACCAGGTTCTGGGGAACAGACATTGCACTGCAGGACCTCTTCTTCATAAAGCCACTACTTTCAAGTGCAGGAGACGTAGCTGACTTTCCTAACACAGAGAAACAGACAACACAAGAGACAGAATGAGGAGACAGAGGAATATGTCCCAAATCAAATAACAGGACAAAATCAGAGCAGGAGACCTAAGTGAAACGGAGGTAAGTAATATGTCTGATAGCGAATTTAAAGTAATGCTCATAAAGATACTCGCTAGAATTGAGGAAGGAGTGTAGGGCCTCCATGAGACCCTCCACCAAGAGACAGAAGAGGTAAAAAAGAACCAATTAGAGCTATTGGACTCACTAAATGGAAATAAAAATAGACCATCTGGAATAAATTGCAAGCAAAAGGAAGTAGAAGAAAGGATCAGCCACCTGGAGGACAGAGTCGTGGAAAGTAATCAAGCCAAGCAGATGAGAGGGGGAAAAAATACACAAAATGAGAATAGACCCAGGGAACTCAGCAACACTGTCAAGCATAACAGTCACATGATAGGGATCCCAGAAGGAGAAGAGCGAGAAAAGGGGGCAGAAGATTTGTCTGAAGAAATAATAGCTGAAAACTTCCTGAATCTGGGGAAGGAAAGAGAAATCCAGATCCAGGAGGCACAGAAAGACCCCAACACAACCAACCCAAAGAGGACCTGCGCCAAGACACAAAGTAAATAAGATGGCCAAAAGTAGTGATAAAGAGAGAATTTTAAAAGCAGCAAGAGAAAGGAAAGCAGGTACATACGAGGGAAACTCCATATGGCTATCAATGGGTTTTTCAGCAGAAACTCTGCAGGCCAGAAGAAAGTGGCATGATAAATTCCAACTGTTAAAAGGAAAAAATCTATAGCCAAGAATACTCGATCCAGCAAGGCTTTCATTTGGAATAGAGGGAGAGATCAAGTTTCCCAGAAAAACAAAAATTAAAAGCAAAACTGGCCACGTCCCTGTCACATATGATGCCATCAGCCTGTGGGTCCCAAATTCATAGTCCAGCCACCCTCCAGCCAGAGTCAGCATGCACAGCCTGCCACCTGCTCGATGCCAAGTCAACACGCCTTGACTGCAGACTGACAAGGACTCAAACTGACACTCTTCCCCTCAAATTCCAGCCCCTGTGCTCAAGTTTGTGCACAAAAGTGGGCATAATTATAACAGCAGAATGAAGCAACCCAAACATCTAACTATTTCTGTAGAACATAGAATGGATAAAAGGAGTTGCTAGGCTGAGAACATCTCCAACAAGCACATCAAAGAACAATCTATATAGCATGATTCTGGTTAGTTAAAAAAAAAAAAAAAAAAACTGGGAAGAATAAAACAAGATGAAACCAGAGAGGGAGACAAACCATAAGAGGCTCTTAAGCATAGGAAAGAAACTGAGGGTTGCTGGAGGGGAGGTGGTGGCGGGGGGAATGGGGTAACTGGGTGGTGGGCATGAAGGAGGGCACGTGCTGGAATGAGCACTTTGTTTTTTATGCAACTGATGAATCACTGAACTCTACCTCTGAAACTAGTAATACACTATATGTTAATTAATTGAACTTAAATTAAAAAAATAGGAACCCCCCCCAAAATATCTTACTTATAAATGCCTAAAATTTCACTTACAGTTAGGCAAGGAATAGTAAATAGGTTTCAATTCATGGGCATCTCCATTCCATTGGTTGTCTCTGTCTAGTATGCCATTATAATTATGTATTGTTGTCTGTCAAATCATCCCAGAACTCAGTGGCTTAAAACAACAATAGACATTTTATTATGACTTGACTTCTCTAGGTCAGGAATTTAGGAAGGGCTCATGTGAATGTCTCCCATGAAGGACACTCAGACAGTGATTAGGGCAGTGGGCGTCGGGAGCAGTTGGGGATTGACACGGCATCTCTCTCTCTCTTTTTATAGATCTATCTACGTCTATTGATTGATCAACTAATTTATCCATAGATAGTCTCTCTGCAAGGCTTTCTCATAGCATGGTGGCCTCAGGGTGATTGAATGGCTGAAGACTTCAAGGACATGTACTTCACCTTTAAGAGAGAGCATTTCTGCTAAGAAGGCAGAAGCTGCATCATCTTCTATGACTTAACCTTAGAAGGCCACCAGAGTTGCTTCTGCTACATTCTGCTGGTTACATGGGAGCCACAAATCCGCCCAGACTCAAGAGGAGAGGAATTAGACTCCACCTCTTGGCTGGGAGGCAACAAGGTGCTGGAAAGCTCGTGGGAAGCTATGGCCATCTTTGAGAAGCACCATCTGCTAAAGGTGCTTTATTGAGAAGGGTTTCAGGCCACACCCATGGTGCATGGGAGCGCGGGAGCACTGGAGTGTTGTAGCGTGCAGTGGGAGGTGTGTGTCACAGGCACTGATGAGCCAATGCAGCCTGTGTTATGTATTTGCCCTCCTTGCATTATGCACTTTCTTCTCTCTAGCCCTTTTGTCAAACAAGTGACCTTGCTAATAATATTCCCATATTATTTTCTTCTTTGACAAAACAGATTAAGTCTGCAAACAAAAAAGGCAAGAACAAAACAAACTCCCCCCAAGTCCAGGGTGACTTAGAGGATGCAGCATGGCAAGAGAGTAGGTAGAAAGAGTTTGGGGAAAAAATAGCCAAAGGCTGGCTCTGGAAGATGTCATAGGAACCTACTGTTGTAAAGCTGTGGAATGCGGAGAATATCTGTATATTTTTCGGGTACAGATTGCAGTGGTGTATACTTCTTAGACAGGAAAAAAAGAATAAGTAACAAAATTTGAGAGAACTTTATACAGAAATTAAGAGCTTCAGTATGACAAAAGAAAACATTAAAAAGTCAGAAGACAATCAGATAGGTTGGAGAAAAAATGTCTGCAATACACATAACAAAGGATTATATTTCAAAGAGCTTCCAGCAAATGTGCAGGCAAATGATAAACAGCCCAATAAAAATATGGCCTAAGGATATCAACAGGCAGTCCACAGAAAAGAAAGGGAAAATGTCCAATAAATATATGAAACTTCGTGATCTGGAAATACAAATTAAAAGAAAAGTGAGCTACCATTTTTAACCATTAGGTTCCAATATTAAAAATAATGACAATATTGGGGCACCTGGGTGGCTCAGTCAGTTGAGCTTCCAATTTTGATTTCATCTTGGGTTGTCGTCTCAGGGTCATGGGATCGAGCCCTGCATCTGGCTCAGAGCAGAGCCTGCTGGAGATTCTCTCTCTCATCTCCCTCTGTCCCCTCCCCCCGCTCACTCTCTCTCTCTCAAATAAATAAATAAATAAAATCTTTTAAAAAAATCATGACAATATCAAGTGCTGGCTAGGGTATGAGGAACTCACTAACATTGTTGGTGTGATTGTAAATTGCCAGAACTTACACAAAAGTAATCTGGTATTTTTATTAAAATTGAAAATGTATATGTCTTTAATGCCACAATGTACACGTTTGAGAATATATTCAGCAGAAAAAATTATTTGCTTATAAATTTAATGCATATATTAAAGAATGTTTATTATGACAATTTTCTTATTTACAAAAACCAGAAAAAAATTAAAGGCTTGTCAAGAAGGTAGTGATTGAATTTTTTAAATTATAGAATTTTAGTCTATAGAATACTATGTAGCCAAGTAAAATGTTGAGGTGTATCTCTACATATGTCTTAAACATATATCGATACAGAATAAAGTTAAAAAGTTACAGAGTAATATGTATGTGTAGATTCTATAGTTTATAATATGCATAACAAAGAAAATGATAAATATATGTGCATATGATTAGTTAAATAAAGGAACTATAGAGGGACTCACTTGAAATTGTTAGTGGGATTAACAAAGGGTTGTTAATGCCTACTTGGGGAGACAGGAAGGGAAACAACTTTCCTATAAACATCTTTATCTTTGGAAATATTTCTGGAAGCATGTATTGCTGTTTAATCCAAAAGACTAGAGAAAAGGAATGGCTAGCTTAGCTTCAGTGCAAATAAATACCTATTGAATGAATAAACGAATTTCTTGGATCCATCCCCTCACTTATATAAGTCTGTTTTCTGCTTAGAGGGAGCCTGGGATCTCTACACTGAAATCCCCCCCACTTTTTTTTTAATCAGTGATCAGGGGCGGCTGTGTGTCTCATTCGGTTAAGCGTCTGCCTTCGGCTCAGGTCATGATCTCCGGGTCCTGAGATTGAGCCCCGCATTGGGCTCTCTGCTCAGCAGGGAGTCTGCTTCTCCCTCTGCGTCTCCCTCTGTGCTCTCTCTCTCAAATAAATAAACAAACAAACAAACAAATAAATAAATAAAATCTTTAAAAAAATAATACATCATAGGGATAATACTTCTTGTTCTTCCCATGAGGAAGGTTATTCCAGTAAATCAAGTTTCTATTTTGATAATTCAAGCCTACATAGGATTGTCAAAATAATTCTAGCAAAACAAAAAACACATGAAACAAATGTAAATGGCTCCGCTTTTCCTGTATGTAGAGGATCAAAGATTTGCGGCATAGATGTTTCCAACCTGATTCAGTTCTTTGCCCCAATTAACTAGAAAATGCTCATTTCATGCAATTACAGATCTTTATTGCTTTTCATTATAGAATGTTTTCCTTAAGGAATAGACCGTTTTTGAGAAAGCCTAATTTTCTGCAGTGATTAAAAAAATTATAACACCTCATCTTTTCGAAAATTGAATTTGAACAAAATCCAAGAACAGTTTAAAATTCAATTTCCTGCCTTGGAGACTCCGTCAATACCTACCACCTACCCAGTAAAAGTCTATGTTTCTTCTCATTGTGTTTTGATCATCTGATTATAACAATGGCTTAGTTTTTGATGGAAAATCTTGTTTTTTCTACCCACACGATTATCTCTATGTGAACCTGGTGGTCACTAACTACATTCATTCTTTAAGGGGGCGGGGCAGGGTGCCTCCTTCAATGTTCTTGCCTCTTCCTTAGTTCCTATTACTAATGTCACCAGCTTGGGAGTTCTTTATCACTCACCCAGCAAGGAGCAGGGTCTTCTCTGCAGATAATATATGCACCTGCACCTCACCTCCTAGGCTGCTCCGTGAAGGCAGAACACCCTCCAGACAGAGAAGCGTCCCATAAGCTTCTGCTTTCCCAATTTCTAGGTACCTGGTCTGGAGGCACTACAGAAAGGCTGTGCCCCTTCAGGGAGGGAGAGTTCACTTTATTCTCCCACCTGCAGACAGGGTGTAACTCAGGCGGCTTTGAGAGTGTTCGGTGGCAGGAAATGTGCTAAAAATGCAAGGTTTTTTAATTTTTTTTATTTTTTTTTATTTTTTTATGTGTGTGTGTAGGGAATTTTTCCAGGGAGAGGGGCTTAATTTAGAAGGTCTTCACAACTGCCAGATTGAGGAGACACGCAGCCCTCCCGTGACAGTGATAGGCAGCCCGTAGGAGGCTCAGAGCCAAGGGGCAGACTGCGAGCTGCACATTTTTCTCTGGGGACAGACATTTCTCAGAGAGATCGCGACTCAGAGGGAACTACTCTAATTCTGTGTAATTAAGGAGTGAGATGGAGCACAGAAATCCAACTGATGCCATTTCAGTGTATAAGATCCAGATTTGGAGCAAGTACGGGAAGCCTGAAAATGTTGGGATGCTGGCATTAAGTGTCGTCTAATGAGGAAATGACCATTCCGATGAGACCAGCCTGAAAGAGAAGACGAACAGGGCACTATGCAGGTGCCCAGCAGAGAAAAACAATTCAGATCAGACCAGAAAAACGATAATTCCTTGAACCATATCTGACTAATGATTTTCCTGATTCCAAATGAGAAGGGATTGAAAGTTAATAGAAAAACCCCAGGATATTTAAACTGTAGTTTTAATATATTAACATATATCTTCACGCCTGAATTACCTTTAAAAATAAGCTTTATGTAATTCTCCATTTTGTGTGTGTGTGGTATTATGCATTCGCATCTCCCTCCTCAGGGGTAGGTCAAACGGAAGCTGTCTCAGTCAAGAATGCCCTGCGGGTACTGAACTCAGAGAAATCACAGCATCATGCACATTGGTGCTGCAACAGACTGCCGGTCTCACCCACACTGGGCCCTCAGCGCTGCCTAGTGTTCCTCTCAGATGTGGTCACTATGAAGCCCCCTCGCCCATTCTTGATCTACATGCATGGGCCAGAGAATGTAGGGAAGTGATGAAATCACAGTTATTAGCCAGACCATACTGGCTGATCAACTGAGGAAATAAGTCATAAAATTCAGTTCGAATCGCATGTATACATTCTCTAAGGCCAGATCTTAAAGACCCACACTTGTTAATTACAGATTCCCATTCAGTAGTAGGTCTGCAGTGGGAACCAGAAATTAGCCTTTTACATAAGAATCTCAGGTGAGGGCTCCTAGGTGGTTCAGTTGGTTGGGTGACTGCCTTCGGCTCAGGTCATGATCCTGGAGTCCTGCATTGGGCTCCCTGCTCAGCAGGGAGTCTGCTTCTCCCTCTGACCCTCCCCCCTCTCATGTGCTCTCTATCTCATTCTCTCTCTCTCAAATAAGTAAATAAAATCTTTAAAAAAAAATTATTAAAAAAAAAGAAAAAGAATCTCAGGTGAATCCAATACAAGTGGTCCATGGCCCATCATTTGAGAAATGTTGCCTAAAAGAAACTCTGGTTCCTGAGCTAAGCAATTTGCAGACTTATTAGTGAGTGAGCAATTGAAATTTCATGGTAGCTATTTCCAGTCTATGTGTGTAGAAATGAGCTGAGATACAGGTGTTGTCAAGAAGCAGAGTTTTTTGGGCCCAGTTGGCCTGTCACTCTTCAGGCTGCCGTAAGCATTTCCCATGCCCTATATTGTTTTCCTTCTTGGATTTGCTAAATCAGACTGCTATAAATATGGAAAAAAAAAAAAGGAAGATTTTTCATGCACATTAAAAATAATGCCCCAAGTTTACTCTCCCCACCAAACCAAGTAAACCAATGAAAATAAAATCTACAGTAGGCAGAAAAGGGTGCCACCATACAATAAAAAGAGGTAATGGGAATAATGATAATGTCAGCAAAAATGCACTGTAGAAAAAGAAGGGTCAGCCTTCAGGGCCCAGTGATAACAGGACTCTGTTTTCTCTATGGGTAAATGCCCGTTTAGCCACTCAAGTTAACACCATATATAAGTACTTGTGTGTTAATTTTCTCCTGAGTATATACTTAAAATTGACAAAAAAATTTCTTTAGTGTGTTTGCAGAAACATGAAATCCTCGCTCTTCTGAAGAGAAGATAAACGGACCGGAGGCAGGATACTTTTTGGAGATCACACTTCTGGAGCCTCCCTACAAAGCGAATGAAGGAGATTTATTCTTCTTGGCCTCTAGGTTTAGGACAAATGTTTTTCAATTGGCATGTCCCTAAAACGAGGTAATTTAAAAAGCTGATTTTAAAACTCTTCTCCCATCTTCTAATTTTGTTAGAGTAGGCAGTTAGAATGAGCAGGAGGGGAGAAAGGAGGGTAACACAGGGACATTTGCCAGCGACTACCCACCCTCGGCCCAGAGACCCATCTCCCTTGGACCAGCCCCTTTTGCTATTTAGAGAACACTGATAAGCACAGGCTACGGGCTTCAGGGACTTGCCCAACTTTGGAGCATGCGCACTTAAGAAAGACTGTGTCTGCTAGAAACCCCAGGGATATTGTAATATCATTTGCACTGCGCTTGGGGCCCTCCGTGGGTTGTGCTTAGGCGCTCATGGGAAGAGACTACCACAGACTTGCGCACAGGGTTGGAGGGGAGGAAACCAAGGCCGACACAAGGGTGGAGTGATAATGACAAGATGGGAGGGAGAAGACCCAATCACTTATGGGGAAGTTTCCTTCCCCATAAAATGGAAACAATGTCTACTTTGATGTTTGCCCTAGGATCGCACGAAAGAGGGTTGCCAGATTTAGCAAATAAAAATAATGCCAAGAGGCGCCTGGGTGGTGCAGTTGGTTAAGCATCCAACTCTTGGTTTTGGCTCAGGTCCTGATCTCAGGGCTTTGAAATTGAGCCCTGTGTCGGGCTCTTCTGCAGTCAGTGGGGAGTCTGTTTGAGATCCTCTCCCTCTCCCTCCACCTCTCACCCTCCCCACTAAAATAAATAAATAAATCTTAAAAAAATATAATGCCAGTATAAGTGAACCCCATGCAATATTTAGACTATACTAATATTAAAAAAAATGTTACTTATCTGAAATTAAAATTCACCTGGAATCCTTTATTTTTCTGTCATTCTTAGAAATAGTATGTGATAATAGCAGCCGTTTGTTCAGTGCCCTTCATGTGCCGGGCACTGCTAGGTACTTGGATCGCTCCGGCTCTATGGTAATAGCAGTCAAAAGCAGTTATTTCTAAACCCATTTTGCATCTAGGGTGGAAGTTTTCCAAAATCAAATAGTCAGTAAATAGCAGAGTTGAGGTTCGAATCCACCATTTCCTGCTGTTTCTTTAGTTGATGAAAGCATTTTGAAATTGGAGAATACCCAAGTGTTTATTATTACAAATGGTCTCTGGTCATCACTCCTATCCTGGGTACAGCAGAAGGCGCTGGAGAGAGTAATGGGAATATGGAGATTAAGAGGTGCCACCGAGTGTAGAAAAAAGCCTGTATTTTCTTCTCAACTTCCAGGGTGATGGTCTTGTGCCAGGAAATCTGTGTTTCTAGGGATACCGAGGCAAGGGCGTCGGGGCTCTCTAACAACATCACAGTGTGTGATGCAACACAGGGGATGTAATGTATCTACTGTCAAGCCCATGCCCGGGCAGAGATTTGTTGACTAACTAGACTTAAAATAAATTGTTATGCAAGCCACCATATTGACATTTTTACCTTCTCAGTAACCTTACATATAACCAGAATACCCTAAATAACAGCTACCTTTGTCTATTGCAAATGACAACTAAACAAAGATGCCATCAGGGATTTTTCTCATTCCTCCCTTACCCTCCCCCACCAAACCCATAACTTCCAATCTTTTGAGTACACTCAGAACTTCATTCATTCATTCATTCATTCAGCACTTATATAGCACTTTCCAGATACTGTTCCAAGCACTTTACCAATATTACCTCATTTAATTCTCATGTAAGGTAGGTATTGTTATTACTCCCATTGAAATTTGGAATGGCACCCCAGGTTCCTGCTAGGATCTTGTGGTGACCAATACCTCTCCCTCAAGATGTCTCTGCCTCAATCTCTGGAGGCTCTGAACGTGTTATGTTGCGTGTCAAAAAGTCTTTTTACACGTAATTAAGATTATAGACTTTAAAATCGGGAGTCTATCCTAGATTTTTGAGGTGAGTCCAATCTAATCCTATCAGCCCTTAAAGCAAAGAACTTTCTCTGACTGGAGGCAAATAGATGCAGAAGGAGACATCAGGGATGAGAAGCATGAGAGGGACTTGATACACTGTTGCTGGTCCTAAGATGGAGGTTGCTGCATGATGAGTAGGGCAGCTGGCCTTAGGTGGCTGAGAGGGGCTCCCCACTGACAACTAGTGAGGAAACTAGAAACTCAGACCTGCACCCACGAGGAACGAAAGGTGCCAACTACCTGAGATGGAAAGCAGATTCTCCTAGATAAGGGAGCTTCAGGTGAGAGCTTCAGATGAGTGCTCAGGCTGGCCTTCTGAGACACAGAGCAGAGAAACCTGTTGAGCTCCTGTGACCTGGCCTAAGGAAGGGGTGGGATAACACATTCGCATTGCTTAAGCCACTAAGTTCGTCGTAATTTCTACAGCAGCAAAGAAAACTAATATAGAGGTATCATTTTAGGGTACTGTTTTTTACGTTTTAATATGGTGGCCATATCACCCTCAGCTGACCAGAGTATTTAATTAAGTAGAATATTTCACTTTGTAAGGATTGTGTTAACGAAGTGCTCTTTGTATTGTGCAGTTGAAGAGGCTTAGTTTACAGTTCCTCAGATAATGGATTCCTACCCATTTCTCGGACTCATTCCCTACATTACTGACTTGCTTGGAAGGGGAATCGAGCTCAGAGAAAACTCTACAGAATGGAAGAGGGAACGTTCTTGCAATGTTGAATTAGGCATGACAGCAGAGTGAGGGAATTAAGAGCACAGATTCTCAGCCTGAGTCTGGCTTTAAACTCGGGCTTGATTACCTACTAGCTATGTGACCTTGGGGAAGTTACCTAACATCTCTGTGTTTGGGTTTATCTTCCAAATGTGAGCGACAAGAAGAGTACCTAGGGTTGGTGTCACGATTTAATGAGTTAACATATAGAGAGAGCTCTTGAAATATGGCCTCAGAATATGCACAGATGATCTAGGTTTAGCTGTATCATGAATCTTTGTTGCAGAAGGTGAGGTGGAGATGGCAGTACACCAGATAAGGAAAAGCTCACAAAGATTTGTAACCAGAGAACTGGAAATCAAAATAACAGGGAGATACCACTTTAAACAAATTAGACAAGCACAAGTGAGAGAGCTGGATAGTGCCAGTGTTGGGGAGGACGTGGAACATGGCTACCACCCTCAGTACTGCTGCTGGGAGTGAGATGTGTGCAGTCATTCTGGTAAGCAACCAGCTACTACTTAGTCAAGGTAAATAAATACACCCCCTATGTCTTAGCTGGGATTCTTCCAGAAACAGACCCCAAGATGAGGATTTGAAGGGAGGTGATTTATTTGAGAGACGAGCCCAGGAGACCCTGGTAGGGGAGAGGAGACGTAAGATAGAGAAGGAAAGGCACTCAATAAAGGGTATGTGTTCAAGCATGTCACCACTGTGGGTTCATGGAGCTTGACTGGGGGATTCCAGGAGCCAGTGTAGAACAAGAGCCTCAGAGTTTGCTCACTGGAGGGATTTCACTTGGTTGAGGGCTGCTGAGAAAGCCCACAGGCAAGGAGATGCAAATCCTGGCAGTGGGCAGTTGAGGAGGCCTGTGTGCTCATGCGTGCATGTATGTGCACACAGTGGGGAGACCAAGCAGATGTGGGTATGGCACTCATAGAGACTGCCATGAGGTTGGCTCAGAATTCCACTCCTGAGTATAAGCTTAAAGGAATGATTACCAAGTTCCATATGGGATTTGTATGAGGATGTTCTTTGCAGCATTACCTGTGGTGTCAGAAAGTTCTAGGCAAACTGAGTGATCATCACTGGGAGAGTAAATAGACACAATGTGGAGAATGGGCACAGGGAGTATTATGCAGTAGTTAAAAATAACAGATTGGATTATACATAGCGACATAATGAATCTTAAAAATGATCTGAGGTGAGAAGATAAATAGAATGAGATCTGTAACACACACACACACCAATGAACATTTTATAGCAACACACTTAATCAACAAAATACACATAGACATGTTAGAATTGTTTTCTACAGGGGAGTCGAGGAAATGGAATTGGCTATGAGAACAAGATAGTAAATAAATGATTGATTTAATTAATTTTTTTTACAACACAAAAGGGGAACCTTGTATAGATGGTTGATGATAATGTGCTACGGACCAAGGAATATGAAGAATTCAACAACCTGACACCCAAGAGATAGAATGTACATTAGTGATTTCTGATGATCTCCATTTCTCTAATCCAATGTGCCTGTGTGTTGGGCTCCCGGACTTGTGTCTCCTCAGTGGTGAGTCCGTGGCATGAGAAGGGGGACCTGGGAGAGGACAGCAGAGGCTGCAGGACTGAGGGGAAAGGGCAGGGAATTCTCACATGGACCAAGGTGAAGTTGGGGTAGAGGGGTTGCCTGCATATCCCTACCTGAGGGCTAGAATGCAAGCCAGGTTAAGCATAAAGTAGCCAGAGGATAGGAGTGGGGGAATGCAAAGTGGGGGAGAGAACCAGGAAGGAGAAGGCCCGGCCGAGGGTGATACGTAGGCGCCATGTTCACAAAGCGGAGTCCTAAGGTAGCATCAGGTGGAAGACATCTCAGAGGCAACCTTTATGTGCTTATATCTGCCACTGCCAGCTACTGGGACAGATTGTCTTCCCTAATGAAATGGTTAGGAGTATTGGAAGTTATGTAAAATCTTAAATACGATTTGAAGGGGCTTATACGAAGGATGGTTCTGATTCTGATTTTAATATAGTCTGTATACAAACAGTGGGCTTGACTTCCAAAAAGGGAATATATTTTTCACTTTAAAAAATCTGTTTGTATGTTTGTACTAGTCGAGAACAACTATCTTCCCTCTTGTGATTTCCAGCAATCACGGTGCAAATATTTAATAAGTACGTATTATGGAGTAGACTGTTTTGCACAGGATGCATGAGAAATTTTGGACTTTAATTTGAAACCTTAATGAATTTGAGGTGTCATTCCCAATACAGTTGTGTAGATAAAGATGAAAAAGTCATGGTCTATAAATTTCATCTGTCTTAGAGGTACATTATACTGTTGTAAGTCAGTGTTCTAGAAAGAGACTAATCAAATTTCCAAGAAGGTGGGTATTTTTTTATCACATTTTGGAAGAAGTTTAGAAATAGGGCTTTTGCTCTAAGTGCTTAGAAAAAAATTATTTGACCAAAGACTTGGAAAAATTAACAGTGGGGGCGCCTGGGTGGCTCAGTTGTTAAGCGTCTGCCTTCGGCTCAGGTCATGATCCCAGGGTCCTGGGATCGAGCCCCCCCCCGCATCGGGCTCCCTGCTCAGCGGGGAGTCTGCTTCTCCCTCTCCCTCTGCCTGCCGCTCTGCCTACCTGTGCTCTCTCTCTCTCTGTCAAATAAATAAATAAAATCTTAAAAAAAAAAAAAAAGAAAAATTAACAGTGTTTTCGGTTGGTACAGGGGCCTTATCTTCTATCATGCCTTGCTTAGCACTCCGGAGTTGAATTCATAAAGCGTTCTGGCTGACTTAGCTGGATTGGGTGGTTAGATTATTTCTGCCTTCTTAGCCACGTGACAGTGACTCTGATCGATTGAAATGGTCCACTCTTGGTGGAATACCTTCTTGTTGCCAAAATGCAAAGAATCCCCTTTAATGGTAAATTGTAAAATCTCTGCGTGGCTCCCAGCTGAAATAGTTTGCATTCTCTGTAATAAATGCTTCCTTTGAAGCAGTTGCTCTTTCAGAGGAGATTGTAGGCATTTAAAAAATCTGGGTCACTCCTCATGCATTACAGAAAGGAATCTGTGATAGACTAAGGCCTAAGGACCCATCTGTAGTTATGTGGGAACTCTGTGAGGTTGTAAATAAATCTGGTGTGGGGCCCAGAGCAGCTTTCAAACCTTGACCCTCACACCTGAGATTGCCAAATACTGAAATCTGTGGATGAGAAAAAAAAAAAAAGGAAAAACGGAGTCTTTATGTAAATACATAATTAGGATGCTAATCATATTTGCATTAATGATGAAGATTTTAATATTGAGGGAGGGATGACAAAGGAATGAGGTTACAAGGGAGAATCACTGAAACTCCGTCCATAATGATTTGTCTTTCCTGACCGTTGACCACTCTTAAAAGGAATAGTCACATTAACCTCTTTTTGGTTTTTTAAAAAAAAACAGTCACACTGATATTTGTTAGGGCCAAAGATCGACCTCTGATTGGTGGAGAGTTCAAGTGGCAGAAGGTAGGAGGTTTACTTTCCAGTTTACCAAGGTCACACAAGCATACACATCCAGTACTCTTAGTACTTTGCACTTTTAAAAATGTTTTCTCAATATTTTATAAATATCTTGTGATTGACTCATCGTATGGTGGGGCAATGTGGAATAATGGGTAAGAGCGCAGATATTGGAGCTAGACTCATAGTTTTAAGTCTGCCAGTTACTGGCTCTGTGACCTGGGGAAAACTATCTTTCCTCTCTGTGCCTCATCTATTTATCTGCGCAAGGGGTTTTATGTTAAGGATATAATTAGAATGCTGTTTATAGTCACATTAACAATGCATACTTTAATATTTTAATATTGATAGGGTTGTTGGTGAGCAGTAAGTGAGTTTAATATAGCAAAGTAACAGCATCTAACGTGTTAAGACCGTCAGTAGGTATTGGCTATTGTTAATTCTTGCTTAAGAACTTAAAAAGAAAGTTGCACTCTCTGTATCAGAAATTTTAGTATTGCTTAGTGATTATGAGTATCAGTGAGCTTTGCCAAACTCATTTCTCTCATTTCACAGTTTCTAGAAGATTATTTCCTTACCAACATGGGTAATACCTCCAGGGTTTACTGAGCCCTTACGCTTTGCCTCACAAGCTCACAGGCCAGGTACAACTGGGGCATGCTGAGGATGCTCTTAACTTTGATGTTGCTCATTTAGATGTGTGTTTGTTTGCTAGGACTGCCATAACAAAGTCTCCAGACGGGTGGTTTAAGCAACAGAAACTTATCTCCTCATGATTCTGGAGGCCGGAAGCCCAAGGTCAAGGTGTCCAGAGGGTTGGTTTCTTCTGAGGGTCTTTTTCCTTGGCTTGTAGATGGATGTCTTCTGATGTCTTCACATGGTTTACTCTGTATACCCGTCTGTCTGTGACCTAATTTCTTCTTTCAATTGGATTAGCGCTTACCCATATGACCTCATTTTACCTTAATTACACTTTGAAGGCCTTATCTCCAAATACAGTCACACTCTGAGGTACTGGGGATTAGGTCTTCAACATATGAATTTCCAGGGTAGGGAGCACAGTTCAGCTCATAACAAGGAGTTCTGCTTTCTAGTTAGGAGATGGAAGAGAAGGATTAGGGAATTGCAGCTGCCTGCCAGACTCAGCTCAACCTTGCCTCAAGATTTGGCATCAATCCTGTTCTCCCTCAGAGGCTTTGATGAAGTTCTAGTTCAATAGCTCAAGTGATGACTGACATCATATCACTCTTGCTGTAAGTCATTTTCTAGCTTTCTAATTCAGTGCTCATAATAATAACAGCTACTTGTATAGAGTACTTACTGAAGGCCAGGAACTATGCCAAGTCTTTTACTTGTATTTTCATTTCCTTCTTAATGAGTCTATGATCCACTAGACCCAGTCTGGTAGTATATATACACATACATATAATATGTATATGTAGTATTACACTCCAGCAATGTAATCAGGGCTCTGACATTGCCTCCCTTATTGGGCCTCTCCATTTGCCAGTCATGATTTGTTTTATAATTGGAAGTATTTACCTCTTAACCCTCTTCATGTATTTCACCCATCCTCCCCGCCCCGCTTCCTCTCTGGCAATCACCAGTTTGTCCTCTGTAATTATGAGTCTGTTTCTGTTTATTTGTTCATTTATTTTGATTTTAGATTCCACATATAAGTGAAATCATACGGTATTTGTCTTTCTCTGTCTGATTTATTTCACTTAGCATAACACCCTCTAGGTCCATCCCAAAGTCATTGCAAACGGCCAGATATCATTCTTTTTTATGGCTGAGTAATATCCCATTGTTCATCTTACACAACCTTCTTTATCCAATTCATCTGTCAATGGACACTTAGGTTGCTTCCTTATCTTGGCCATTGTATCTTGGCCTTATCTTGGCTGCAGTAGACAGGGGGTGCCTATATCTTTTTGAATTAGTGTTTTCATTTTCTTTGAGTAAATACCCAACAGTGGAATTACCTGATCATAACGCTATTTCTATTTTTAGGGTTTTGAGGAATGAGGTAGGTAGTTTTATCCCTGATGAATTTTGTGTCAGCTGACTGGTCATGGGATACCCTGATTAAACATTATTTCTGGGTGTGTCTGTGAGGGTGTTTCTCGACAAGATTAGCATTTGGATTGGTGGACTCAGTAAAGCAGATGGCCCTCCCCCATGTGGATGGGCATTATCCAATTTGTTGAGGTCTTGAATAGAACAAAAGGTGGAGGAAGGAAGAATTTGCCCCATTTTTTATTCCTGCCTGTTTGCTTGAGCTGGGACATTGGTATTCTCCTGCCCTTGCACTAGGATTTTGCACCATCAGCAGCTCTGGTTCTCAGGCCTTTGGACTTGGATTGTATTAGACCACTAGCTTTTCTGGGACTCCAGCTTATAGCTGGCAGGCGATGGGTCTTTTTGTTCTCCATAACCATGTGAGCCAATGCCTCATAATCTCTGCCTCTCATCTATCAATTTATCTATATATCTGTGTATCTGTGTATCTATCTATTTATCTATCTATCTATCATCTATCTATCTATCATCATCTTACTGGTTCTGTTTTTCTGGAGAACCCTGGATAATACAATCCCAATTTGACAGATGAGGAAGCTCAGAGAGATTCAGTTACATGTGACCTTGTCCAAGGTCACATCGGTGGCAAATGGTAGAGCTGGGATTCATGTGCAGATGTTCCAGCTCTCATGGTCTTAAAAGGATGTTGCAGACATTGTCAGTGGCCCTCCCACATCCCTTGGATCTTCCAGTGAAGTTTGGCCAACTTCTACCTGCTAGTACCTGCAACTCTGGGTCTTAAACCATGGAATCTGGTCCACTTATGCCTGTAGCAGGCCAGGATGATATCCTTGACCAATGACTTTTGGAAATTAGCCTTTAGATGGGAGGATCCCGGGTGCTGTGTTTTGTGCTTTTTCCCAGACTTTCCTCGTCACCCCCCAACTTGGGTAACTGGCTGCTACTCTCTCTTTAAGTGGCTACCTTGCCTTGCCTGAACCCCTTCCTGCTTTCCCTACTACTGTTTCCTGCACTTCCCAAATAATCTATTTGTATCCAAGTGCCTGCCTTCCGGTCTGTTTCTGGCAGAACCTACCCTACGACAAGTAGCAACTGTACTTGCAGGTCACTAATCAGTGTCTCCAGCCCAGACTTCTCTCCTGAGCTCCCGATTCATACATCCAACTTTCTGATTGAACGTACATTTAAATGCTTACAAACAGTCCAACCTGAACAGGGGATATTAGAGGGCTGGGAATCTTTTTAACTGTTTCTCTCCAAGTTCTTCCAAGTGTATCTTATGATGTGGAGTATAACATACAAGTCCTTGCTGTGGTTTGAAGAGTCCTTGTCATCTCAGCTGCTTGCCTCTCTGGACCATCTTTTTTTTTTTTTCTTTTTCTTTTTTTTTACTCCCACTCTGCTCCCTGGGCTCTAGGGCACTGGTATCGCTCAGGTTGCCAAACAGGTCGTGCTTGTTCTCTCCAGAGGCCCTGCACTTTGCCCCTCCCTCTGCCTGGAAGTGTTCTCACACCCTCCAGGCGGGGGCTTAGAAGCCGCCTCCTCTAAGAGGTCTTCCCTGGACCCCCTCTCTGAAGGTGCTTCTCTCCTAGTTGTGCTCCAGAACATCCCTCTTTTATTTTCTTTGTAGTCCTTAGCACCCCCTGAGATGATCTTGCTTATTTGTTTATATGTGTATCTTCAGTCTTCCCCGCGATCAGAGCAGGAACCGGCTGTCCTGTCCCCAGGCACTTCCCAGAAGTGATACTGGGCTGGCACGGCGTAGACGGGCTATGCAGGAATACCTGTTTGCACTTGTTGGAATGAGATTTTTAAACATATAACATCCAGAATTTCTGCAAGTAATTTCAATTCTTATTACATTTTCTTCACTTTCAACATCGACCCATCTTTATGGGAAATTTAATTGAAATGCTTTACATTTTTACCTCAACTGTTTGTTTGGTTTTTTTAAAGATTTTATTTATTTATTTGACAGAGAGAGACAGCAAGAGAGGGAACACAAGCAGGGGGAGTGGGAGAGGGAGAAGCAGGCTTCCCGCGGAGCAGGGAGCCCGATGCGGGACTCGATCCCAGGACCCCGGGACCATGACCTGAGCCGAAGGCAGACGCTTAATGACTGAGCCACCCAGGAGCCCCTTACCTCAACTCTTTTTAAAGAGATTTTTTTTGTTTGTTCGTTTGTTTGTTTTCCACCTGTTTTTTTTTTTTTTAAACTCTCATTTGATTTTTTCATGTAAGAATTCCAAAGTGTTTTTCTTATGAAAGTGCCCAAATGTGAGGACTTGAATATAGATTTTTTTAGTTTCACCGAACACATCTTTCTGAATTTGTTATTTTTAAAATAAGATAACCCTTGTGGTACACATAAATGATGGAGAATTATTATACTGTATGTGTATATATATATATATTTTAAAATAAGATAACCCTTGTGGTACACATAAATGATGGAGAATTATTATACTGTATGTGTATATATATATATATATATACAATTCAGAAGATTAGACTGTAGATTTAATTATTGTTATCCTAGATTCTCCACTTATTTTAGAGTAAAAATATATTAAATATGTTACAAATAAATTAAAAGGTACTAATAGCCATTATTTTCAGTAGCAAGATGTATTACTGAAGATTTCAAAGTTTAATCCATTAGTTCAATTATAGTACTTAAGCAAAGAAGGCACTGAGCACAAATCTGAAGCCCCTTACCTCATTCTGTTGCTACTTTTCCAAAGATGACTTTGAGGGGCTGATCTTTTAAAAGCGTACAGTGGCTTCTTCTAAACTGGACACAATGTAGAAGATAATATGAAATGAGCCTGAAATAATCATAATCTGTGACTTAGGGTCACTTAATAAACAACAGGATAATAATATTTCAGCAGCCTTCCCTCTGCTCAGGGTAAAGGAAGATTTTACCTGGACACAGTCTGCAGATCTGGGTGTAGCACACCAGAGATTTCGGGGAAGGGTGGGCAAGACAGTTTGTTGGGTTTGCTCTAACTGAAAAGGGGAAGGGAGAGAGAGATCCAAAAAGATGGTGTTAGGCTGAGACTAAATTATGTGAAAATGCCCACCAAGGGGTTGAAAATGTGTGGTAACTATTCTTCAACTTAAGGTTATTTATAAAATGGTTTGACAAATCAGCTTTTCGAATGCTCAAAATGGGTCAAAGCTTCTGCTTCCAAGAGGATGGAATACACACATTTCCCCCCATTCCTCCTGATCAGTGCACCTAAAAGCTCTGGACATTATCTATAAAACATATGAGTGGGCTCTGAACTACTTGACTCTTGGGAAAAACCTCTTCCCGAGAGGCGAAGAGAAGGAAGCAGACTTCCTTGAGATCTCAGAATGTAAGGAATGATACATACAGTGGTGAGTTCTTGGAGTTTTCTTTTAGCTTAATATACCCCAGACCAGGAGCTGAAGAAGCCATCGCCCCAGAATGGCCATGAATATAGACCAAAAAAACCCACAAAAAAACCCCACCCAATCCCCCCCCCAAAAAAAACACACAACAACAACAACAAAACCCTGACAAAAGCCTGCCCTCTCTAGCCAAAGAACCAGGAAAGGAGCAGCCCAGCAAAACAGAAAACGTTTAGGCAATAATTGCTGTGTTACGGCATCACCCCCACCCATCCAACAGTTGGAGTGGGGAGTCTAGACTCCCACCTTTATTGGGCTCGACACCCCAAACCCCGACCAAGGTGGTGTCAGAAAATGCTGATTAGGGCACCAGAGCGTTCATCCCCACTGGGCGGTAGCAAGAACCGCTCCTCCCCTGGTATCTGTGAAGACCATGTGAGAGCCCAATCTTCCACCCCGAACTAGCAGAGAAGAGGCATCCCATACTCTTCCCATTAGACTGATGGCAGAGGAGGGCCTAGGAAGAAGCAGGCCTTTACCACCACCCAGTGATAACAAGACCACCCCTTCCCCTGTGGTACAGTAAAGCCACCTGGGGAGCAGTAACAAGGCACTCTGACCCTGCCAACTAGGGAAGACCTAGTGGAGACCTAGGGGGCAGCTGGATCTCCCGGCCCTGGCCGGGAGTAGAGAAGAGCCTCCTCAGGTGTCCGTGGAGGCCAAATGGATAACTTGGACTTGCCCCCAGCTGGCGGGAACGAGGTGATGCTGCAGTGGTGTCTCATGAAGGCCAGCTCACACAGAAAGTCTAAGTAGGGCCTAGAGTCTCCTAACAGTATCTAAAATGTATATGGTTTAATCGTTATTCACGTATTATACCAAGAATCAGGGAGATCTCAAACTTAATGAAAAAAGACAATAGACGCTGTATTAGTTTGGTAGTGCTGCCATGACAAAATGCCGGAGAGCGGGGGCGGGGGCACTCACACAACCAGAATTCATTGCTCAAGGTTCTGGAGGCTGATAATGGGCAGTTTTGGTTTTTCCTGAGGGTTCTCTCCTTGGCCTGCAGGTGGATACCTTCTCACTTGTCCTCATACAGCCTTTCCTCTGTGCATGCACATCCCTACTAGCTCTTCCTCCTCTTATCAGGACACCATATATTGGATTAGGGCCCCATCCTATCGGTCTTATTTTGACTTAATCACCGCTTTGAAGGCTCCATGTCTAAAGAGTCACGTAGTTCAGAGCCCACTCATATGACCCCATTTAACCTTAATTACCCCCTGAAAGGTTCTGTTTCCAAATACAGTTATTTTCTGAAGTTTTGGAGGTTGGAACCTCACCAAATGAATTCGAGGGGGACACAATTTGCCCTGTTAAAAATGCCAACATCAAGGTGTCAGGAATTTTAGAATTACTGACAAAAACTGTAATGTAGCATCATAAAAATGTTTCAGTGGAAGATTATGAATACACTTGAAACAAATGAAAAAAAAAAGTCTCAGCAAAGATATAAAAGGGCTCAGCAAAGCATGAGAAGGTATAAAGAAGAACCAGCTGGCAACTATAGAACTGAGAACTATAATCAACAAAACAAAAAAACTCAGCAGATGACTTCATCAGAGGAGGGGACAGAGGAAAGAATCATATGAACTGGAAGACAGAAGAATAGAAATTACCTAATCTGAGCAACAGAGAAAAAACAGCCTGGCAAAAAACAAATAAAATATCCCACGGGGACCTGTGGGACTCTAACAAAAGACTTAACATTTGTTCCCTTGAAAGTCTGGAAGAAGAGGAGAAAGAGTAAGGTCAGAAAAGTACTCAGAAATAATGGCTGAAATGTCCCCAAATTTGGCAAAAGACATAAATCCATCGATTCCAGAAGCTGAGTAAACTTCAGACAGGCTAAAGAAATCCACACCAAGTCGTAGTCAGACTTCTGAATTTACCACAACTAGGAAATGGTGGACTGTGCCCTTTTGCACACTTTGTTTATAGGAGGGTGGCGATGTAGTGTTTAGAGAATGTGTAAACAAAAGTCAGAGGGACTTGGGTTTGAACCTGGAATCTGCTACTCCAACACATTCATCCTGGAGCAAATTATGGAATCTCCTTTGAATTTCAGATTTCTCATCTGAGAAATGGGGTAATAATATGCCTCCCCCAGCCCCAGGAAATTATCCTCAGGATTTAATGAGAAAATATATATATAAAGCACTTAGCACACAGCAAGCGCTCAGTATATGTTATCCTCTTTCTTCTTCTGTAGCCCTGACCCGTCTCAACCAATGAGAAGCCCATGAGCACTACAGCCTGGAATGCAAAAGCCTTTGGATAAGATTAGTGGAGTTTGACCCCAAACACCGGAAGATCCATTAAGTGTTCTAATTTCTTTGCACTTAAAATGTGTATTTTCCCTTCAGTTGATTTTTCAGCAGATACTGTTTTTTTCTTTCTAGGGAGATGGTTTTAGCATCATGGTTAAGAGGCTAATTTCTGGAGTCAGGCAGCATAGGTCTAGACCCTGGGTCCACAATTAGGTGGCCATTTACTTGGGTGCCTTGAGGCTCACTTTCCTCATCTGTGTTATCCAATCACCCCATTAGGGTTGCTGTCCTGATGGATGATTTATTATATGTAAAGACCTTAGAACTGTGTCTGGCCTTGGAAAAGTACTCAGCAAGGACTGTAACTGTTTGTTGAGCGTAGATGTATGGATTACCTTGTTGCCTGTGGGCTGTACCTAGGAGCTACGTCTTCTCAAGAAAATTCACCTTGGTCCCTGATCCTCAAGCGGAGTTGCTGCTTTGAAATCTTGCCTTCTCCACCCTGTACCCCACACTCCTCCACTGGTATAGGGTCTGCCTTAACGTCCCAGCAGGTAGGCACTCTTTGAGTATTAGTTCAAATTGAATTGGGTAGAGTTATAGTGTATCTAGGGTTCTCCAGAGAAACAGAACCAAAAGGATGCACACATACACCGTGTATGTGTGTGTGTGTATGTATATATATATATGTATATATATCTCTCTCACAGCACTTCACATATATATGCACACATTATATATATATATACACACATTATATCTACATAAACATTATATTTATACATTATATATAAAACACATTATATATATGTATATTTATATATAATCACATATATAAATATCCATATATATATGAGAAGGAGAGAGAGAGATCAGGGAGAGAGAGATTTATTTTCAGGAATCGGCTAGCGCTAATGTGGAAGCTGACACGTCTGAAATCTGCAAAGCCAGCCGGCATGTTGGAAATTCACAGAGTTGGGATTGCAGTCTCGAGTCTAAAATCTGCAGGCTGGAAACTCAGTCAGGGTTCTAAGCAATTCTTCCAAGCCAGGCAACTACCTGGGGCATAGTAAATTGCCCCCAATTGGAATATGAATACGAGTGCTTCATTTCCATGAATGGTACAACATCGCATACTATTACCTTTTAGAAGTTCAGCCATCTAGCTCGGCTGACCTCACTTACCTGTCGGGCTGGCTTGGTGTGATGGTGGGGCCCACGGTGCGTCTCGGATACCGTGCAAAAATACTGGGTGTGTGATTTTCCTTTTCCTCACATAAATGCACTTGTCCACTTCAGTCCTGACGGAGCCGATTTTCACTTCGTCAGGTATTCAGGGAGGGATGTGTGGAGGCTGAGGTGATTGGCACTGCGTGTTTACGTGGATTCTGTGATGATTTAAGGTCATTTATAGATCAATATCCTGGGCAGCTCCCAAGCTAACGTGGCCGGCAGCGTGACTCTGTTACAATATACTAGGTGGGCAAGTCTGGCTAAAATCCAGGGGAAAAGGTGACTACTGCCTGAGGGATTGCTTGTGCAATCCTCGTCTGAGGAGGAGCACCTCTGAACTCAAGCCACATCTGATCCATTTCACACACATCTCAGCTCCCGGCCTGGGCAGAGGGAAATGCCTTTAGAGAATTCAGAAGGAGATTTTGAGAAACAATACTTTGTTTTCCTCTCAGATATAGGAAAAAACCTTGAACAAATCTGCATTAGTTAATTTTGGCAAAAATTGACAGTGAAAAAATTATGAGAAAAGCAAATCATAAAATAATGCAAATGAATCAATTTTATGTGGCACACATCAGAGTGTTTTTCACCGTTAATTGATAGACTTGGGAGCATGTCAGAGTCACCTAACCTGGTCTCTTTGTTCTTAGATGATGAAGCCAAGCCTAGGAAGGGTATTGCGTTTGCCAGTTAATTCATTAATTGCCAGCCAGTGGCCGAATCAAGACGAAAACCAAGCATCATGGCTTCCTGCCCAGGACTCTTTCTACCACACACCATGTAAAATTATTCTTCAATACTTTCAGCTTTTTTCTTTATTCCTTTAAGAATTCCCTTTATAAAAATTCAGCTTTGCTTCAAATTATAAAACTGGTGACGGAGGGCAGGAACGTACCAACAGAAGTCAGATGCTTGTTTTTGTACATTCCTGCTTTTCTCCAAATGTTTTTATTCTTGTGGTGGTCTGGGAGCTCCCATTGGATCCCTAGACACCGTTAGTGCAAACTGAGCCTCTGAGGCCCAGTCCCCAAACTCATTCAACCATCAAGGCCCCTACCCTGTGCCAGGCAGTATGCCAGGTACTGGGACTACAGAGATAAATAAGAAATGATTTTTTCCTGAAGGGGGTTTCATGTAGTTGGAGAAAAGCACATGTAA
Organism: Mirounga angustirostris; assembly: GCF_029215605.1. NCBI lineage: Eukaryota > Metazoa > Chordata > Mammalia > Carnivora > Phocidae > Mirounga > Mirounga angustirostris. The sequence continues at coordinate 113,523,169 of NW_026991716.1, forward strand.
TCAAACACAATACAAAGATGAGGCAGTAAGTGTTGGAATACAGGGCCCTGGACTCTCAGTGAAAAACCTGTACCTTCAAGAGTTCAAGAGTCTCTTGAAAAGGTACCATTTGAAACAGTCTATGAGGATGAGAGTAGTTTATCAGGCAATGAAAGGAGAGGCCTCAAAGGATGGGGAAGGGCCCACGGGGAGGTATGCAGGGCACGATGGGTCAGGAGACGAGAAGAAGATGAGGTGAGAGAAGAGGGTAGAGAGGAAGGCTGGGGTCAGCTCGGGAGGGATCTTAGGCCACATGCTGAGGAGTGCTTCTACCATGGAGGATTTCACTGCAAAGGTCAAAGTACACGTAATACAATGTCCCATCACAGAGACTTACAAAAAGAGAGAATGGGGTTTGACAGATTTATTTTTCTGAGAGAGAATGCTGATCCTCATTTACTTCACCTAGGAATGAGATGAAATATTCCTGATATGATGTGTGCTGTAGGAATCACATAGTGCGTGTGAAAGCACCTGGTAAATTGTGCAGCAAGGTGTGGGGGTGAAATAATTTATTAATGTCACATGATAATAACATCAGATGGTGAAGCTCTTGTGACGGTGAATGCTGGGTGGACAGCGCACTTCTGAGCATCAGGGTCATCCTGAGATTGAATCCTGAGGATATTTCCAGCAGATTCTACAGCATGGACTTCAGCACCAAGGCCTCTCTCCAAATCACGTTGGCGAAATTGCACATTCATGCTCTACACTCGGCTTTAAGTGAGGGTCCCTACAAGAAGCAGCATCGAAACTGCTTCAGCATTTGCTGGGAAACCCTCTTCAAGAACTTTGGTCGTTAAATATCTCAATGTTTTCCACGAGTCAATTAATGAATTCATTATCTTACATCACAATCATAATTATTAAGTTATGATTTAATTAATTAATGCCAACTAAGGAAATAAAAGAGGGTGCACACAAAGATTTATATACTAGAATGTTCACTGAAGTGTTATCTACAATAAGAAAAATCAGAAATGACTTTAAATGTCTCTCAAAGGTGGGGAAAAGCAAATAAACTATAGTCTGCCTCCAGGGTGGGATATTTTGTAACCATCAAAAATGATTTCAAAAATCATGGTGTGAAGAAGTGTTCATAATATTAAGTGAAAAAAATTGTAGGGCATACCATTTGTTCCCTATTTGGGGATGGAAAAAAATAGTAGTCCCTCCCAAAAAGATTGAAAATGATAGATCAAATTGTAATACTCATTTTTTTCTGCATGAAATTATTACAAAAGATTTTTCTTTTCTTTTCTTTCTTTTTTTAAAAAAAAGATTTGACTTATTTATTTGAGAAGAGAGGGCATGTGTGTGCGTGCACGTGAGAGAAGGAGAGGGAGGGGTGAGGGAGAGGGAGAAGGAGAAGCAGATTCCCTGGACTCCCTCAGCAGGGAGCCTGGACTCCCGGCTCAATCCTAGGACCCTGAGATCATGACCTGAGTCAAAGGCAGATGCTTAAGCTTAAGAGGTGCCTCTCTTTTCTTTTTAAACTGATTTCCAGAACTTAAAAGAATTGTTACTAACTCTATAATGAGGACAACTAATGTTAAAAAAATGTATATTGAGTAATCTTGTGCTAAGAAATTATTATTCTGTGGTTTAAGCTTTTATATTTTTGATGGAATCTCTGCTCCAACTATTGGTACCAGTCTGGGAGATTTTATTCTAATAACTGGAAGTTTCTGAGTTCTTCAACCCCCTTTTCTTCAAGAGCAATAAAAAACCACTCTACTTTCTCACCGCTCTATTTTCAATTGCTTTATTAATAATAAAAAAAAAATTTCAAAAACATTTGCATCTGGCCAACCGAAATATTCTGAGTGATATAAACCAAACATGCTGAGGACACAAAAGAAGTTTAAAGTCTTATTTCTGTACAGAAAGAGCTTATGATTTATGTGGGAGGATGAGACAAATGCAGGGAACAACTAAGACATAAGAATCATAGTGATTTCATAAGAGCAACAGTGATTTTCCAAGATTAGTCCATCACTTTGACTTGATAGATGAAGATAAAGAAGCTAAGAGACAACTGGTTTTTAATATCACATAAGGCTCCAGGAATCCTGGTTCCACTGTACTGAAAAAATGCAGGATAATACTTGAAATCCAAGAGGAAACCAAGGTCAGCAGCCTCCACGAAAGAGTTAAAGAAAGAAGAGATGGGGGGGGGGGGTAGTTAATAACCATGCCCTGGGCTTTGACTCTTCTTCAACAGGCATTGAGTCTGTGGGCCCTCAACCATTGAGATTATCTCACTGATGATATCCTATTGAGTGAAGGTTCAGTTTTCTCCCCTTATCCATGGGGGATACATTCCAAGACCCCCAGTGGATGCCTGAAACTGCAGATAGTACCAAACCCTATATATACTATGTTTTTTCTGATACATACATACCTATGATAAAGTTTAATTTGTAAATTAAACACAGTAAGAGATTAATAATAACTCATAATAAATAGAACAACTATAGCAATATACTGTAATGAAAGTTATGTGAATGTGGTCTCTCTCTCAAAATATCTTATTGTTCTGTACTCACCCTTCCTCTTCTTGTGATGATGTAAGATGATAAAATGTCTACATGATGTAGGCAGCGGTAAGTAGTGTTAGGCTACTGCTGACCTTATGACGATAAGTCTTCCATTGACCATAGGTATCTGAAAGTAGAAAGTGAAATCATGGATGGAGGGGACTAGTATATGTCTGTGGCATCAGACACTAGACTTATGAAGTGCTTCACTTTCACAGAGATAAAAATCAAATGTTCAGTTGGGCTGCAAATTAGGATGCCTTTATTGCAAGTGACAGACACCCAACTCAAACCATAACAAAATAAATAAATTAGAGGTAGAGGAGGAATTTATTGAAACATAACTGGGATGTAGCAGGCTTTAAGACTGGCCAGGTTTTGAGTTCAGATATTGTCAGGGCTCTTGTTCACTCTTTCTATCTCACTATGTCTCTGTTTGGATTCATTCCTTGGCAGGTGTTCCCCAGATCATTGGCAAGATGGCTGCCAGAAATCAAGGCTCACACCTACTGTTTAGGAACCCCCTGAAGATGTTTCCCTGGAAAGCTCTTGCAGAAAAGTCCTTGGGAAGACCCTTATTCCCCAGGCTCTGCCATGTGCCTGTCCCTGAGTCAGTCACTGTTGTGAGGGGATCTGGTTTGTTGGAGATTCAGTCCCATCCTAACCACCTGAACAGCACTCCCCTTAGTGAAGAAGTGTCCTATTAACTGTTGAAGTGTTGGCAGAAGGGGAGGGGGGGGCTCATCACGTGTCCACTGTGGGAGGTAGAGCCAATGACCTGAGTATTAACTGTGTAGCATACATGATAAATACAGAAAGAGAGAAAGGAATAATAATGAGATTACTAGCACAGTTTTCCCAGAGAAGATGGGTGATGACATGCGCTAGGATAATATACAATTCTGTTAATAATAGACTAAATCAAGCCTAATTGGAAAGTAAACCTCCTCTAAAGAAAACTCACACTATACTCACAAATACATTTTCATGAAATATGCTTTTAGGAGTAATTGCAGGGACTAAACCAGTCCAACCTGCAGCTCTTGGGAATGAGATTATGCTTTTGAACAAACACTTAGTCTGGAATCTAAAAGGTAGAGATGTAATAGTAATATCTCTTTAGATAATGATTTCAGAGATTAATCACTCATACAGCTGATGGAGCTGTTCATTAGGTAGCCTAATTTCTGAAAACAATGGAGGAACAGAACCCCAGCAACACCTGTGTGCAAGAGTGAACTCATCACCAACGTGGTGGGTGCAGCATTTATCACAATAATTCCTCCTGACATTTGTCTCCTGCATTATACTGCCGTATATTGACTCCGTTGATCTTTGTAACATTCCCGGGAAAGAGGTACTATTGTCATCACCAACATTTTATAGATAAGGAAACTGAGGCACAAAGAAATCACAGAGCTAATGAGAGGTGGACTCGGAGTCTCCCACTGTGTTTTTCCATAGCTCTTACCTGCGAGACAACTGAGTTTGAATCCTGCCTCCACCACCCACTAACTCTGTAACTATGTCCTTTTGACCCTCGTTTTCTCAGTTGTAAAGAAGCAATGTCATATATCATCTAATGGTATAATGCTAAAGATTGTCTCTCTTCTTAAGTTCTCGTATGGGGTCCCTCTCCTGCTCTCCAGACATCATTCTGTTTAGCCTTCAGGTTGGAGCAGGGAAGAAAAAGGAAGGGCCACAGCCTATTTTCCGGGCCACCAGCCTAGTAAAGGAAGAACCTACCCACAAGACAGGGAAGTAAAAATGCAGACAGAAACTTCTGGCCTGAGGGGTAAACACAGGGAATGAAAGGGGAGGAAAAGGGCAGGAGCAGAGTTTTAGTTTTCTTTTTTCACCTTCTCAGGTGTAAATTCAAGGGGAAGGGATATGGGCAGGCCCAACAACAGAAGGTCTTCTGCCTCCATTTGTGTTTAGATGGGAAGGCAGATTTCCCTTCACACCCCAGCTCACCCAGCCCTGTCCTGAGTAGTTCTATCAAAACCTTGGTGCATGGTGGCAGGCTTAAGCAGAGGGAGGGGCCTAATCTAGCAATCCTGAGTGCCTTGGTTGCCCCTGGCAGGGTGGGGCCTGGCTGGGAATTTGCTAACCCCAAGACAGGGCTCCAGATGGACAGAAGTACCCAGAAGATACACAGGGGGTCAGTTGGAGTTGGAGATTTAGATTTGGAAGTTGTAAGGCTAACTGAATGCTTTTGCTTTTCCCTGTGAAAATACATTTAGTGTATAGAAAATACAAATAGTGAATTTAGCGAGGGTTTTCTTCTACAAATGTATTTTGAGGCCATTATCTCTTCACTCTGAAAGCAAGGCATTTCATAGTGTTCTTCAGAAGTATTAACCAGCACGGAACAAATACTAGGTTATAAGCCAGAATAAAGCATACCTGTTCTTAAGACAGATATTGTATTATCTCATTTAAACGTGCAATCTAAAAAAACCAAACTCATATAAACAGAGAACAGATTGATGGTTGCCAGAGGTGGGGGGTGGGCGGGAGAAATGGTTGGAAGTGGTCAAAAGGTACCAACTTCCAGTTATAAGGTAAGTTAGTCCGGGCGCCTGGGTGGCTCAGTTGGTTAAGCGACTGCCTTCGGCTCAGGTCATGATCCTGGAGTCCCGGGATCGAGTCCCGCCTCGGGCTCCCTGCTCGGCAGGGGGGTCTGCTTCTCCCTCTGCCCTCTTCCCTCTCATGCTCTCTGTCTCTCATTCTCTCTCTCAAGTAAATAAATAAATAAAATATTTAAAAAAAAAAAAAGGTAAGTTAGTCCTGGAGATACAGTGTACAACAAGCAGACTAGAGTTAACGATACTGTATTTACAGTCGAAAGTTGTTGAGAGTAGATTTTACAAGTTCTCACCACAAGGGGAGGAAGTGTGTAACCATGTGCGGTGATGGATGTTAACTAGACTATGCACACTGGGGTGGCCATTCTGCAGTATACACAGATATCACATCAGCACGTTCTATACCTTCAACTGCCACAGTGTCAATTATATCTCCGTAAAACTGGGAAAAGCAGAACACATGCCCTTTACAACCAGCTTCAGTGTCTGCTGGCCTGAGATGGCGAAGGCCTGCGGTTTCAAACAGATCCCAGCCATCCCAGCACTTCCGCGTGCTCCTGGGGCTCTGAGGGCGGATGTGCCCCGGTCCTGGCGGAAGTGGTCTGCAGGGCCGTCGGAGTCACCGGCGCAGAGGCCCAGACCGTTACCCGCGGCGTTAGCCTCCGCACGCCGTGTGAGCAGCGCTCGCGGACTGCGTCGCACATGCGCATTTCTTTGCAGACTTGCTCTTAACGCGGCAGGGTCTCCGGCCAGACCTGGGCATTCACAGAAGCAGAACTTTCTCCCGTTGGACAGCCCTCTCCGCTCGCTACGTGTTGACGAGGGCAGAGTTTCTCAACCTTTTATGAGGGCCATTTGTACTGGATGATTTTTCCTTGTGGGGAGCTCGTCTACACGTGGTAGGATGTCTGGCCTTACTCACTAGAACTGGCAACAGTCGAAATGTCTCCAGACATTGCCACATGTCCCCTGGCCCGGGTTGGGGGGCGGAAGGAACAAAATCACTTCTGGGTGAGAATCATGATGTACAGTGTGACACCTACGGGCTTTTGGTCTACATGCAGTTCATTGGCCATCGTCTCCCCTGGGGGACCCACCCCCAGCCCGCCGGGCCCGGCTGCAAGCCCCAGTGCAGATTCAGCCAGTAATTCAGGAGAGCTTGGCTAGTGGTGGTTGTGGGTGTAGATACCCGTGAGAGGGTAGGTGGGGAAGTGGGTAGCTCCCTAGCTTCCAGCGAAGTCTATATTTGCTTCATTTTCTGCAGAATTCAGTTAATTATTAGTAAAATTACCATGATGATCAGGAACTTTCTTTTTACTTCAGTTACCCTTAAAACACGACCCCATCTGTTTATTAATGTGTGCTGTGCAAAGACCATCATTGTTAATGTGTGCCGTGACATAAACAAGTTTGGGAAAGCGCTGTGATAGCGATTTAGAAGGATGTCCCTAAAAACACAGAAGCTACCCTCAGGGGTTTCTCTACATCATTTCTAGTGGACCACTTGCTCATGAGAAGAAGGAAAATCATTTCCTAATTCCTCCTCAGTCAGCTGGAGGGCTTCATTATTTCCCGATTAAAATCCCAAAGATGGAGACTCCTACCCAGAAATGACGTCTTGGTTACGTGACTGAATTTTCCCCCCAAAATCAATGGAGGGAAATCAGTGGAGGCTGTATCCATCTGCAGCCCTCTTCCCCCGTGAAGATCAATGTGCTTGACTCAACTAGTTAAAAATGAGAACTGAAACAAACAGCTGGATTCATTTAAGATGCTTCCTTTTCATTTCAACTTGAAATAAACTCTTCAGCAGATTGCCTTTGTGGCAGTTGAAGGCCAACATAAATTTAAACAGCGGGTCGCTTGGCTTTAAGAGACCAAGACTCCCTGGTGCTTTGGCCAACAAAGCCTTGGCTGGGAGTTGGCAAGCAGCCTCGAGGCACCAGGCTGTCAGCTTCTCATGCAGAAAGGGGCACCTGCTCTCGGGGAAGATGGGACCAATTCAAATACGACCTGGCAGGGGGACCCTGAGGATGGGCTCACAAGTTGTCAACTGATATCATATCCTGCTACTCAATAGGGTCCCCTGCCCAGTTCCCGGTTGATTCCCTCCCTGGCATCCCTCCTGCTCACGCAAGAGGAGATTGCTAATTTTCCAAAAGGGGAAAAAGCGATAGCATGCTGTGAAAATCTCTGTTGACTGTGCGAAAGTAGTGTTTGTCCTCATTTCTCCAGCCTCGGCTTTTGTTCAAGTTGATCATTTTCTCAGAGGGAACAGAGGCTGCTGATTACCTAAGGATTTTGCTCTGCGTTGACTGCAGGTCTGCTGGGAGTGTACGTATTGATACCACCTAGCAAAGCGGGATGAGACAGTACGGATGGACAAGGTTCAGAGTTTCAGTTGTTAACTCATGCAACAAGTAAGTCTACTGAATATCAATTACGTGCCATACTCTGTGTCGGATGCTGGAGACACAACAGCAAACAGACTTCGTCTCCATCTTCATTGGGCTCATCGACATTATTTAGATAATCATTCAAATAGATGTGAAAGCACAGGTGTGAGGGGGCCTGGAAAGGAGGGGGAGGCCTTTCCAGGGATTTGGCCAGAAAAAGGCTCAGACCACGGAAGTTCACGTTCAGTGTTAGGTCTTTGTCTGTGAGCAATGAGCATATCATCGATGGGTGTACTAGATGTGTGATACAGCCAAGTTTGTTTTAGAGCACTCTGTGCTTATGACCCGAAACCCAGGTCGACTTCATGGCATGCTATTTGACACACGTTTGAATGCAGAAGGTATTCTCATCAGTGCTATAATTAATTTACTTGTCTGGACTTGAGAAAGTATGGTAAAAATGCCCTTTTTAAAAATAAAAATCAGAAATACTGACAGCCAATAAGTTGAATTCTCTTGTTAATCTCAGCAGATGAATGAACTGAAGTTGCTAACTCAGATTCAGGAAATTACTTGGATCTTGGTTTATGTATGTTTATACTCGACATGCAATCATAACTAAATACACAAGCTAACGAAGTTGTTTCATGGGTTGTGGAGGGTTGAGGAGTGTCCTCCCAGCATTCACGTCTACCCAGCCCCTCAGAATGTGACCTTATCGGAAATAGGATCTTTGCAGATGTAATTAGCTAAGTAAGGATCTCCAGATGAAATCATCCTGGGTTTAAGGTGGACCTTAAATCCAGGGATTGGGGTCTTTTAAGAGGAAGGAAGGGAGATTCGAACACAGAGACACAGACATAAGAGCATGTGAAGACAGAGGCAGAGATTAGGTTGCCACAAGCCAGGAAACGCCAGAAGGTACCAGAAGCTGAAGGAGGTCAGGAAAGAGCCTCCCCTAGAGCTTTTCTGCTGACACCTTGATTTCAAACTTCTGGACTCCAGAACTGTGAGAGAATACATTTCTGCTGTTTTAAGCCACCAAGTCTGTGGTAATTTGTTATGACAGCCTTAGGAAACTAATACATGGGTGCAAACAAGCTTCTTACACTCCCAAATTACACGGTAATTATTGAAAAATTATAAGCTGGCCCTGACACATGACGAAATTGCTTTGTTGCACCAATTTTTGAACTTGTTTTTCTTTTCTCATTTTTTAAAAAAGGTAAACCAATGGTAAATTTCTCATGGTTCTTACTGCCTGCTTTAGCAGCATAAAAAACATAGGTTTTAATCTATTATAATAGATTTTTAAAAACAAAATAACTTGTTTATTTATTGTAAACTTAAGTTATGGACAACTTTTGGTTCAAATTTGCACAGGGTAAGTTAAAATAAATTTCATTGTATTAAATGACATGAATGTTTTTTTGAAAGCATGGTTATATTGATGTAAATTTTAGTAAAGAGCAAACACACAGCGGACAAAAACAACAAAAGTCATTTGGGCCACAGTGGGGAGAACAGATTGGAAGGAGCCAAGACTGGGGAGGCAACTCTTCACTGGAAGGGGAAGAGGGTTTCGTGTGTGTGCAGGTTTGGGGGGTACTCTGGTTCTGTGTGCAGGGAGGACCCCAGATGGGGAGGCCTGGGTCCTGAGCACTGAGTCCTCAGCCTGTCTGGGTACTTGAACAAGATCCTCATGGCCAGGGCCTGGAGGGAGCAGGGCTGCCCCCATGTAAATGGACCAGTGGGCTAGGACAGAAAGCTTCCTCAAGGGGCCATGGCAGCCTGGAGACCAGAAAGTCTTTTTTGAGTTTTGTCAAGCATTCTGTGAAGAGGGGTCTTGTGACAACGACAGATCTCAGGTATCATCCTCTAGGCTCAAAGGTCAATTTAATTTAGTTTAGAAAAAGAAAATAATATGATTGGCACATACCCAACATTATAGAGCAAAATCATCCTGGTTACCTCAAGTTTCTTTGCAAAGTTTACACTTTTTGGATTAGATTCTGCATGAAATTTGTAGTCCAGATGTACCTCTAAGAGGATCCAAATCATGCTTTGAGTCTCAGCGACATTGTCCACTAGCTATTTTACCCCTGTCAGAATTACTTCTGTTTTTTTTTTCTGTCCGTGACAGAATTCCTTCTGCTTGCCCCCACTTCACTTTCTCCAGGCTCCCTGGTGCTTTGTTGTCTATCTGCTGTTCCTCCAGATGGCCAGTTCCCCAAGGGCACGTTCTAGCAGAGCTGATCACTGTCCTGGCAGTCACCTTTCTAAACCTGGAGACTGCTAACAAGTTAAACCTGCACTGCATAAACATACAGTGCACCCTAGAAGGGTACCCGAACAATGGCAGCCTTGTGTCTGGAGCCATCTCACTGGCCAGGGACTAGGGGAAAGTGCATGGTTCTCTTCACTCTGCCTCTTTCTGAATATTTAAAATTTTTCAATGGATTTCTGTTGCTATTACCCCAGAAAAAAAGTTTTATTAAGCAAATAAGATGACCATTTAAGTATAGAAATTAATTCCGTGCTTCAATTAAGTGTTCCAAATTCCTGTACCTTTTCCATAAAGCATCATTTCCCAACCATTTTATATACATCCATTCCTTTAGCCCTTAGAGCAACCCCGTATGGTAAGTGTTATTTTTATGCCGGGTTTACAGATGAGGAAACTGAGGCATAGAAATGTCACCTGATTTGCTGAAGGCTGCAGAGCTATTTACAGCACCTCAGGATCAGAGCTCAGACAGCCGAGTCTAGAGCCCAAGCTCCCAGCCCACGCATTGCCACGCCTATTACTGCTGTGGGTGGTATGCCCTTGTCCCATGGCTTTCCTTTCTCCCACCATTCCATCCTTGGGAATGTCTACATAAGCCTGGTGGAGTGGAATCTTTGAGAGTGTATGTTACTGGAAGGACCACAGGTCCTCTTGAGAAAGAACACACAGTAGGGGAAGAAAGAGCAGAGCCGATTCAAGGACAGCCTGATGTCTCTCTCATCTGTCTTCCAGGCCAGCCCCTATGGCACCAAGGCTGAGACCGAGGGTGAGCAGGGAGAAGGGTTGTGAGAGAGAAAGCCCCAGTCGCAGGAGATGGTGACAGGTTAGGGAGATGGTACCCTCAAGGCAGGAGTTTCCCTGCTCGGCGCTGGCCTGGATTGCTTTGACTCGGGGAGGGTGGGCACCAGCAGAAGACCTGGTATCAATGGCTGAGTGCAACTCTTCCTGTCAACAGTGGCAAGACCCCTCTCTGTTATGAAGAGAGACAGGCAGGAGGAAAGTGACAACTGTCATTGCTAAGAGAATTTAGCTTGGGAAACATATGAGATACTCCTGGAACTTTCTGGAAATATTTGGAAGGAATTTCAGGAGGACTGAAACGACCGCAGAACAAGCTGCCGTGCAATCAGAAAAACTCTCTTTTGGGTCTGACTTACTCCCAGGCTGGTGTGGCCTGATTTACACAGGTTCAACAGTTCATGTTGTCTAGTGTCTGCATATGAACAACGGGGTGGCCTTCTTCACGGATCGGAAAGTACAAGTGCAAAATTAGGCGGAGGGCCTCGGAAGAGGCTGTGGCCAGTGGTTTCACGAATTTTCATACCTTCTCTTCTGCAGGGGTGGGAAGAATCAATAATATCCACATCTATCACACGTTATGCATTTCTCAACTTGCTTCACCCAGCTATGGCTTTTTAAAGGATCTCATTCTAAGAAAGAAACAATATACAAGAAAGCACAAATGAGTTAAAGTTGCAAAGGGTGATCTCTGCCATGAAGCTCTGGTGTGTTGATTAATGGAAAGGATTATTAGCTTAACTGCCACCCCGAATAGAATTGTGTCTCTAATATCTTTCAATTGGAAGTATAGATCTACTCTAAGTAGCAGATTGAAGGTCAGGCCAAAAGAAAACCAATTATCAAGTGTGAAATGCATTGCTGCTTAACACCTTTGTAGACACAAAGCAAACCCCTCCTGAAAAGACACATTTACAATATGAAAAAGCACTTAAAAAGATGACTCTCTGTGGGTGCCATAGAGTTTAGCTTTCATCTCTCCTTGAAGAATCCAAAGTTGAAGAATCTATCCATCAAGCAAAGGAGAACATAAGGGCCAAGAATTCCATTTTGGTAACTCTAGATGCCACGGTAAGGGTGATGACATGGACTGTTTGTAATTGCCAATTTAAATGTGTCTTTGATCAGATTTGTGTAAAAAAGAGAAACTGTCAAACCTAATTTCAATATTTTTTCCTAAGTAGCAGCTCCTCAATATTGCAATTAAATATTTATCTCTCAAAGTTTGGTTTCATCCTTTTAACTAATCTAGAGAGAATACAAGCTAAGTTTCTGCTTAGGTTCTGTTTTTGGACTCCTTGCGATCTTGTCTTCATTCTTGTTGCCTCAGTAATTTCTACTACCCTGCTACCTCACTTAAACTCCTTTGGAAACTCCTCATCAAAGACAGAACATGGTATGAATCTTAGAATGGCATGTAAGGACTTTCATATGGGGCCCTGACTTCCTATGCAAACCCCCTCCCTCTGACGATCCCCTCGGAACTCCACCCATCCTTGCTGAATGACCCACATACAGCTCCCCTGGCCCTCCAGCAGACTGCTCCCTGGAGCCCAGAATGCCCTTTCCCAGCTCCTGGTAAACAATTGCTTTCCTTGTAGACTCAGCTCCTGTGACACTTTCTCTGAAGCTTTTTCAGATGAGTGATCAGATTGTCTCTGTATTCCCTCTTTCCCATGGACCTCCACTCAAACACATTGAACTCTTCAGAGAATTGTTTACTGCAAATCTTTCCCTTCTGGTCTAGAAACTCAAAGGCAGAGGAGATCTAAGACCATGCCTTAGATCACATTCCTTTTTGCATTTGGTGCTGGGTACGTAGTGCGCGCTTAATAAACATTTGAGGAATCATTAAATTGGGTGATGGGCATTAAGAAGGGCACATGATGGGCCTTAAGGAGGGCACGTGATGTGATGAGCACTGGGTATTGTACGCAACTGGTATATTATTGAACACTACATCTGAAACTAATGATGTGCTATATGTTGGCTAATTGAATTTAAATAAAATATTTTTTAAAAAAAGAAATGGAGCAGAACTTTGAAATGAACTGTATCTCCCTCCAAATATCCAGATATCCTTCTTTCAGGTGTCTGCTTAAATGCCACCTTACGTAAAATTATACCTGTCCTCCCGGCTTCTGGCACTTTCACACCCTGCTTTATTTTTCTCCGTAACAGGCCATCTGTGCTTGTTTCCTTATGGATTGTCTCTGTGTGCCTCAGCTCATCACCAGGATGTAAATACTCTGAGATAAAACCAAACCCAACCCAACCCAACCCAACCCAACAACAGTTCCCGGTTTCCAGAGCTGCCTGCGCTCCTTGGCTCATGGCCCATTTTCTCTATTTCAAAGTCAGCTACATTGAGTCCTTCCCAGGTTTTGCTTCTCTGACTTCCACTTCTGCTTTACCTCTCCTGTCTCTTCTGCTGCTCAAGTGATTAGCTTGGCCCTCACTTCTGTAATCCAAGATAACCTCCTTATTTTAGGCCCCATGACCTTAATTCCCTCTGCCATGTCCATTTTGCTGTGTAATGAAACATATTCACAGATACAGGGGGTGAAGATCATGGGGGCCAAAATCCTGCTCGCCACAGCTACCTGTGGCCTTAGAAAACAAGGACATATACACATATTTGAAGAATATAAAAAATGATATATGTGGTTAGCTACAGTTGGTGGTTGTGATGATGAAAACGCATGGATTATTAAGATTTCCCAGTGTAAAGCATTTGATATCATTTCGATTTTTGAACCAAGTGAATATATTACCTGGTTTAAAAATAAAGATCCTTAAACAAAAACAGAGTTACCATATTGGTCCAGCAATTCTATTTGGGGGTACATAGCTAAAGTAATGGAGAGCAGTGTCTCAACCCATGTTCATAGCATTATTCACAGGGGCCAACAGGGGGAAACCACATAAATGCCCAACAATGGATGAATAGATAAACAAAATGTGGTGTTTACATACAAGAGAATATTCTTTAGCTTTAAAGGAAGGAAATTCTGACACATGCTACCACCACCTTGAGGATATTATGCTAAGTCAAATAAGATAGTTGCAAAAAGATGAATACTGTCCAATTCCACTTCCATGAGGTACCTAGAGTAGTCATATTCCTATAGACAGACAGCAGAACGGTGGTTGCTAGGGGCTGAGGGGACAGGAGGATGGGGAGTTGTTTAATGGGTACAGAGTTTCAGTTTTGCAAGATAAAAAGAACCTGAGGCTTGGTTGCACAAAAATGTGAATGTACTTAATACTACTGAATTGCACACCTAAAAATGGTTACAATAGTACATTTTAGGTTGTATGATTTTATCACAATTAAACATTAAAAAAAGAAAAAAAATAATAAACTGTTGCCTTGTAAAGTGGATGAAAATCAAGCAATGGGCTTGGCGTTCCTGTGGTCCAAGACCCCTCACCCCTGCCTGCCCCAAGCCAGCAACTGGGCAAATGTGGGTGGTGAATATTAATCCCACTGGTTAAATGGAAGCTGCCACCAAGCCCTATTGATCAGTGGCATAACCAGCAAAAATGCTACATGGCTTCGTCCTTGTAGCAGGGGCTGACTTATCCCAGCGCTGAGAGTATGGCGAATCTGTCTATGTCTTGGACATCAGACCCATTTCTCTTGAGACTCTCCTAATCTATGGTTTGCTTCCCTGAGTTCTATGCCTGTTCTACAAAAAGCACATCTCCAGATGACTGACAGTGAGAATGTTCAATCTCTTCAGGTGAACCCCCAAACTTTGCCCATAGCAACATCTTCTTGCTCAACAGAATTACTTCAGAATACAGTGATATAACATCAGTACATTTTGGTCACTAATAACATCACCATTTATTGGATGGGAATATCAATTATATTTCTCATTGTTTAGATGGAGATGCCAGGAGTGTAGTCCAATTCATTTGTGTTTTTTTCTTCCTACATAGACCAGGTGATGTTAAGAGCTGAATTGTGTCTCCCAAAATTCATGTCTTGTCCTAACCCCCAGTACCTTAGAATGTGACTGTATTTGGAGATAGAGCTTTTAGAGAGGAAATTAATTTAAAATGAAGTCATGAAGATGGGCCCTAATTCCAATATGACTTGTGTCCTTATAAAAAAGGAAATTAGGGGGCACCTGGGTGGCTCAGTTGGTGAAGCATCTGACTCTTGATCTCAGCTCAGGTCTTGATCTCTGGGTTGTGATCTCAAGCCCTGCTTTGGGCTCCATGCTGGGCGTGGAATCTACTTAATTAAAAAAAAAAAAAAAGGCAATAGGACACAGACACACAGAAAGGAAAGACTGTATGAAAACAGAGGAAGTGACCATCTGTAAGCCAACAGAGAGGCCTCAAAAGAAATCACTCTGCCAATACAGTAGTCCTCCCTTATCTGTGGGCAATACGTTCCAAGACCCCCAGTGGATGTCTACAACAATGAATAGCACTGAACCCTATATATACTGTTTTTTTCCTATACGTACATACCTCTGATAAAGTTTAATTTAGAAATTAGGCACAATAAAAGGTTAACAATAACTAATAATAAAATAGAATGGTTATAACAATATGCCATAATAAAAAAATGAATGTGGTCTCTCTCTCTCAAAATATCTTATTGTGCAGCACTCACCTCTCTTCTTCTTGTGAGGGTATGCGATATAAAACGCCTTCGCAAGTCGGTCAGATGGACTGAGCTGAATGACGTAGGCGCTGTGCTGTAACTTTAGGCTACTGCTCACCTCACAGCAGAGGATCATCTGCTTCTGTGGTTTGACCTCGGCTAACTGAAACCACAGGAAGTGAAACTGTGGACAAGGGGGTGCATGTGGGTGGAGGGGACTAGGTACCGTGATCTTGAATTTCTAGCCTCCAGAACTGTAAGAAAATAAATTTCTGTTGTTTAAACCACCCAGTCTGCGATGCTATGTTACGGCAGCCCCAGCAAAGTAATACAAGTGAACAACTGAATCTCCCCAGGAATGAGCAATAATTCCACACAGAGAAAACAATTATGTTCCTGGAGAAGCAGAACACAAAATCTGCTGAGAATTCGCTCTGGCCACACAAATACACAAATTTACTTCACCAAAACAAATACTTCCTTTTCAGGCGATAACATCTGTTCTTCTAGTTGTTTAACAATTTTCTTGAAGACCCGTGTGCCCTACTTTAAATTTGTTTAATTAAAGGGGTGGGGTATGGGGGGGAGCAAGAAGGAAACCCCCCCGGCACACTGGGGAAAGGGGTTGCTCCAGCTGTTGTTCCAGCTAAAGCCTGTTGGGCCTCAGTCTTGGCCAATGGCCTCTTAAGCCCATAACATGGGGCTTCTGGAATCCTCCATGGGACCCAAAGTATTTCTCAGCCGACTCTGAACTCAATTCATCGCCATCCTTTATTATGCCTTCCTTTTCATCCTGCCTCCCACTCCCGACCCTCTAAACAACATTTGTGTGCACACACACGTGGAGGCTTAAATCACTCCTGAGGTTGTGCAAAGGGAAAGGCTACATTGCCAACAGCTACAAAAACATACCTGCTCCAAGAGCTTAGGGAAAGAAAGGAGGATGGCATGGCTTCCTGGAATAGCACAATTTTCCCGGTGAAACTCAACGCACAGAAGCAATGTTTAATATTGCATTGTATATATATTATGCAGCCATCAAAAAAAATGAAATCTTGCCATTTGCAAAGACATGGATGGAACTAGAAGGTATTATGCTAAGTGAAATAAGTCAATCAGAGAAAGACAAGTATCATATGATCTCACTGATATGAGGAATTTGAGAAACAAGACAGAGGATCACAGGGGAAGGGAGGGAAAAATGAAATAAGATGAAACCAGAGAGGGAGACAAACCATAAGAGACTCTTAATCTCAGGAAACAAACTGAGGGTTGCTGGAGTGGAGGGGGGTGGGAGGGGAGGGGTGGCTGGGTGATGGACATTGGGGAGAGTAGGTACTATGGTAAGCGCTGTGAATTGTGTAAGACTGATGAATCACAGACCTGTACCCCTGAAACAAATAATACATTATATGTTAAGAAAAAAAAAAGTGATGTCTAAGGTCCTCTTTAACTTTGAAATACTATGTTTCTGCATATAACTGTGGGACTATTCGTTTTGCTTTGCTCCCCTCCTCACTGGTACGCAGTGAGAACGAACCAGGAGGATGGCAGGTCAGGAAACCAGGAGACACTCTCACTGTCGTTGCTGGAAGGGGAGAAGGGTACCGATGCCCCAAGCGCACCTGCAGACCGCTAATCCTTAGCGGCAAGGACGTGGAGGGCAGTGAGGCCGGCGCGGCGCGCGGCTGCCCTCCTTGAACTTGCGCACGAACTTAGGGAACGGGGGCGTGGCTGCGCCAGGCCCGCCTGTTGGGTTCTCCGTGGCGTGTCCACTCCCTCAGCGGCGGCAACTGCTGTGGCACAAAGGCAAGCTGTGCTAAGGGTCTCTTTATAAACGTGTTTAGACACAGATAAAAGGCTGAATACGGAACAGGGTATAAAATGGCTGATTTTCTTTCCAGCTATAGCAGCTTTTGCTACAGTTTCCTCCGCTGAGCTGGAAAGGGAGCAGGAAGCCTGAGGATTTATTTCTGAACACACACACACACACACACACACACACACACACACACACCACGGCTCAAATTTATTTATAAATATGCAGGCTTTGTGACATACCGCTGAAGAAACTCGAGTCCTCTTCTCGTGCTCGGAGCTGAAAAACAAGCCTAAGTTATTTTGAGTGTAAACTCTTTGATTTTTCATAGAACAAGAGCCTTTCAGGGGCGCCTGGGTGGCTCAGTCGTTAAGCGTCTGCTTTCGGCTCAGGTCATGATCTCAGGGTCCTGGGATCGAGCCCCGCATCGGGCTCCCTGCTCCGCGGGAAGCCTGCTTCTCCCTCTCCCATTCCCCCTGCTTGTGTTCCCTCTCTCGCTGTGTCTCTCTCTTTCAAATAAATAAATAAAATCTTTAAAAAAAAAATAAAAAAGAACAAGAGCCTTTTCATTTGACTTCATTGATCAAAAAGCCAAAATGTTATTAAACAGTGATTGTAGATAATGTAAACCAGAAGGTAAAAGTATAGAGAATTGCCAAGTGTTAAAAAAAAAAATATGAATCACTTTGTAAAAAAAAAAAAAAAATCATTGATAAAACCCAGAAAACCGGAATCGTCAAAGTCATTGAGATCCGCTGGACCAGAGAATGACCGTGAATTAAAACAGGTGAATCCCAAGACCTCCAAGGCGTGTTTCAGCCCCAAAGAGACACACCCAATAAAAGTAAACAGGTCACTTGTTTGGTCAGCTTGGGTCTGGGACAGTTTTGTCTGTTTATACAGATACAACAGGAGGTCTGAAGCTCACATTTCAAACACTGAATTGTTAACCATATAAAGTGACCCTACGAAGGAAGACTGTGTAGCCAGCCTGTGTGGACTAGGAAAGGCGCGCAGCATCCAGCGCCGGCCCGGCCCACTGCTCCGCCTCCAGGATGTGTCACATCATTGCAGAGCTGAAGCTGCCTGTCACCCAGGGAGTTGGAAAATCAGAGAAGCTAAACTCTGGGGGCCTCAGGTTCTTATGTGTAAAATAAGGAAATTGGAACAGATGGGTATTTCCTAAACTGAGAGCCAGAAAAATTGGATTCTATGGACAAGTTTAGAAAAGTCTGGGCTCAGTAAGTTAAAGAGGATTCTTGATTTAATACATTTAGACTTATTTAATATATTAAATCTTATTTCTTAGATTTAATATATTAATGATATTGTGAATCCCCCCTAAATGGGGATAAGATAAATGATAACTTTTCAAAGGTGCTTGAACACAGAATCCTTTGGGAAATGCTGAACTAGCAGGTCTAATTCTCCATAATTCCAGGGAAGGAATGAGGCCATGAGATAGGAGTGGGGAAAGAGACACTTGGCTCCTGCTTCCAGAATCCCCTCATGCCTACCCAAAAATGGAAAGAGCTTGGTAGGCCCCTTGGAGTACTCATGGCAATGTCAGGGGTTATAATTTTGCAAAAATAAATGACATCAGCTCTTTCTAATTAAGATGAAATGTGTTTAGGCAGAGAATGCCCTGACCTGTGATGTGTTGGCTTAGGTGCTGAAAAGTTAACTCCATCCTCAAAACTCTTGAGCCACCAGTAATGAATTCCTTAATTCCAGTCATGTTCTCTGTGTTATGTTAAAATGCCACCGCCCCAGGAGAGAGACCCTTAAGCCTCATATGTCATAAATGTGTATGAGGCTGAAGCTGTCAGATCTTTCTCTGAGGGAAGATTTTGATTTAAAAAAAAAGAAGAAAATGTGAAAAATGTGAATATTGGCTGGCAGAGAGGAAAAGGACAGAAAGAGGATTGAGGAAATGACGTAAGAGAGTCTCATTTTATCTAGTTGCACTGTCTTAGATCGGTTTTCTGAGAAGCAGAGCCTCCGCCAAGATTCTTGTGGAAGAGGTTTGTTGAAGGAATGCTCTCTGGAGAAAGAAAGTTGGGAAAGCAAGATGTCTGACTGAGGAGAAAAGCTAAGCAAGGATGAGCTGTAGCCTGGCTTCAGCCAGGCCCCACAGGGGACACTCTGGGCCACAACTGTGCCACAGAATTTGTCTCCCCCCAGGAGAGGCCAGCCTTTTGTACCTCTGTGGTCAGGTATTCCCTGGGGCAGGACATGACCTTGCAGGCAGGAGACTCTCATACAGCTGAGGGCGCTGCGCTTGCGACAGGGGCAGGTGTGAACTATCAGAAGCCAACACTCCTACCAGCTGGGGCATGGTCCCTGCAGCCAGATGACAGGGATCTGGGGGATGGGGGGGCACTGGCTGTACCCATAACCCACGTGTTTAGAATTGGCTCAGTTTGCCTGACAAAACTTTAAGTAACTGGAATAGCTTATGAAATTCCTCATGTCCCTCCATACCTTGGAGTCCTAGATGTTGATAAAAGACTTCTCTGATGAGAGTTTGACATTTCCTTGGGGGAATGTTAACCATACTCTAAGCTCCTCTCTCAGTTCCAGTAATTATTAAGAGTTAAAGGAATTCTGTTGATTTCCTGTCTGTCTAGATTATTTTTTTCTTTCTATCAAAAGGATTTTGTAAAGGCCACCTGACATGCCCATATCCTTTTGAGCGATACCAAAGTTCTATATTGAAAAAAAAAAGGGGGGGGGTAGGGGAGGATCTATCTTTTGAAAAGAAATAGCTGGTTTCATAGCATTATTATTATTATTTTTTTTTTTTACAAATCTGCCAGGAAGGAAGAAAGAAAGAAAGAAAGAAAGAAGAAGAAGAAAGAAAGAAAGAAAGAAAGAAAGAAAGAAAGAAAGAAAGAAAGAAAGAAAGAAAGAAAGAAAGAAGGAAAGAAAGAAAGAGAAAGAAAGAAGAAAGAAGACCCGCCTTTCAGGTATTTTTTATCATAAAGCAATTCTAGACCAATGTCAAGGAGATTTCGAGGTAATCCTCTGCAGTTCTTAGTGTAAAGTAAGAATAGTGTGCTTCCTACTGTAAAGGTAATTTAATTTGCCTAAGAATTATTATTTAGCTATAAAGTCTTTTCTAGGGTGTGCCTTGGAGAACTGTTAAGGGCTTAGATTTTCTCTTTTAAAAGCCTCCAGGTCTCTTTTTTAAGGGTTCATCAAATGATGGGGGGAGGGGGGGGAATCTGCTTAATCCATTCCCCTATTTCTGCTGGTGTTTGGTAGCTCATTTAGGTGACCTCAACGTCCTATGTATTTTGTAAAGTGGCGTTTCTAGTCCTTTTGGAAATTCATCAGGCAAAGGTCCACGAACATTTCTAGAAGATCTTATCAAAAGCTGTATGCTTTCTGGAAGCACAAGCACAAGAGCCAGGAATCGTGGCAAAGTCTAGGTCAGTATGAAGACAAAGAACAGTCTTCATGTGTCTCTGTCAAGAGGATTTGTCCATCACCTTCATCAGGTTATATGATCCTTTCTTAAAAGGAAATTTTCTTTTATTCTCCAAGAGCCTTGTACAAAAGAGACATTTAAAGTAAATTACAAAATTCCACATCTTTCTGCCTGCTGGTCAGACTCTGTTCCTTTTGATGTGTTTTGTGGTGGGGCGGGGGGAGAGGGAGGGGGCAGCATGATGTCATATAGCAAAAGCAGCTATTTTGTAATCTTTCCCTTCTCTGTGGCTTATTTACAAAGTCTATGCTTTTAATTTTCCGAGCTTTGGCTCTATATTCAAAGTCAGCCCTAGAATTCTCAAAATAATACCCCCCCGCCCCTCACCCCCCACCAAAACCCTCCTATTTCTTTCTCAAACAAGTCTGGCTTATGTACATAAACCATTGCCATGGCTTTGCTTCTAAGCCATCAGGTCTGCTAGGAATTTACAAAATCCATGCAGCAATTCGTTTGACTTCAGGCTTCCTGCCCTGGAAAGCAGTGTGCCTCTGAAGATTCTCGTGAAAGCCAAACTTCCTCTTGAATTGTGGAAATGTGCAAGAAAGAACAGAGAACAGCAGCTTCCTAATGCGGTCAAACGCCAGTGCCAATACATTAGTACCTGTTTGTAGAACCCGATCGAATGCCGTGGGCATAGCTAGAGGTTTCCAGCAGGTATGGGGAACCGAAACCATCCTGACCCGCTGACAGCACTTCCAGGCCTCCCTGGAAGACCACACAACACAGGGACTCATCCTTCATCCGTCTTGGGCATCAGAGATGAAACAGAGGCCCTCAGAAAAAATTGCCATCAATTCCTGCCCACTCCCAAACTAAACTCAGTTGGTGCTCATATTTTTTCCCCTCCTGACTCAAAAGATGCATCGTTGCTATTTCCCTCTAATACCAGTTCTGGAAAATGTCTAACTGTCTGTTAGGACATGGAGTAAATGTCCCCTCTTCTGTGACTCCTTGACTGATTCAGCATCTGTCACATCTGTCACTCCCCGTTTGTGCTCCTCTATTTTGGCTCTGCACTCTCTGTTCTGTGTCTCTAGATGCACATCTGTTTCCCACTGGATTGTGAGCTGCTCAAGCGTGGAGACTGTGCCTTATTTGTGTTTACCTTTGGAATATACTGCTTCCATGTGAATGTGCTCCTTATAAGGATGTAGAATGAGTGACAGAATGTCACATGCTTCAAGGAAATTAATGTGGGAACATTGCATAAAATGAGAGGAAGAATGAAAAAGTTTGGTGATGGGGATGACTTTGAGAAAGCTATTATAATAATCTAGTTGATAGGCAATGAGCGCCTGACAAGCTAGGTAGAAGGGCCGTGTACAGACTAGTAAGGAGGAGATTAGAGTCAGAGAAGATTCCAGGTTTGCAAGCCATTGTCAAATCTTGATAATATTCGTTCATTCATTCATTCACTCATTCATTCAGTATATAGTACCTCTTCTCATGCCAGGCACTAGTCTAGGGGCTGGAGATACAGAGAGAAATAAATCAAAACAAAACAAAAACATAGAAGAATCAGATTTAAGGGGGTGTTGAAAGTAATACAGTCAGTTGTATTTAGCTTGTCAAGTTTGACAGGTAGTGGGCAGTTGGAAATCTAGGACTGGAGCTTTGGAGAAAGTTCAGATATTTAGATAAATATTTGGGAAACATTGTGCAAAGGGAATAGTTACTTAGGATTCCCAAGGGTAATGATTGCAGGAAGAATTATTGAGAAGATACAGTCTTGTGAGATCCTTGGAATATATATTTTGAAACCATTGAGAAAAAATCCTACAAACATTTGAACAAGAGAAACAGAGGTTACCTCTTCGAGGGAACACAGCCTAAGACACATTAAGGCAGAGGCTGAGAGAGTCAGTAGGACTAGTCACACATATTCTTGTTTTCTCTTTCTTCTGGAAACATAGTAAGATTATCTGTTCTTAATCCTCTTTGAATTAGGTGAGAAGGTTGACTTGAATTGTGAGTGTGGTGTGCCTGACTTCCAGCTGGAAGCTTTAAGAGACAGAACACAGTTTGCTGAGTGCCCTTTCACCTGTGTGCTCATTAAAGAATATATTTAGATGAAGCCCTCAGTTAAGCTGGAACCCTGAGTGACTACATGAGCAGAGCCACCTTAATGACCTGTGCTGGACATGTAACATGAGTGAAAAATAAACCTTAGTTGTGTTAAACCACTAAGCTTTAAGGGTTGTTTGTTACTGCAGCATAACCCAGACAATGCTGATGGACACACAGACTAAACTGCTATAATTAAGAACTCAAATGTCTGTGCACCACATCGTCGTTTATGGTTACAGGTTCCTCCATTTTCCAGTCTTCCCATCCTCCTGGTGTATTTCCTCATTCACATGGTCAAAGGTTGTTCACCAGCCCCAGCCCTAAAGAAGGAACAAAGGGCAATCAACTTATTTTTAAGGAAGTGAAGTTAAAGTTGCACATATCACTCTTCCACACATTCTGTTCATGAAAGCTGGGTCACAGAGTCACACCTAATAGCAGGGGAGGCTGGTAAAAATAGTAACTAGGGAAAAAAAATGTAGTAACTAGCAGTTATGTGTCCTACATAATCCAGAGTGAGATCAGTTCTATTACTAAAAAGAAGACAATGGATACTGGGGGAAATTTTCAGTGTCTGCCATAGAGTACCTAACATGTCCAAGGAACTAAATGTAATATAGCTATGGCTGGAGAATATAGAGAGACATGGAGGTTAGCTCAAGAAGAGGTGGCAGAGATGAGTGGGGTCAAGATCGAGGAGGGACTTCTAAGACTTATTTAAATGTAATGGAAATCCATTAAATAGTTTTTTTAAAGATTTTTTGTTTATTCATTTGAGATAGAGAGAGCTAGAGCGAGCAAGAGAGAGAGAGCACAAGTGGAGGCAGGGAGGGGCAGAGGAGGAGGGAGAAGCAGACTCTGCACTGAGCAGGGAGCCCATTGTGGGACTCGATCCCCGGACCCTGAGATCATGACCTTAGCCAAAGGCAGATGCTTAACTGACTGAGCCACCCAGGTGTCCCAATTGAAGAATTTTAAGTGGGGGAGCAATACAGTCAGATTTGCATTTAAAGGATTCTCCTGTTTGCAGGAGGGAAGATAGATCGAAAAAGATCAATTAGGCAGCCTTTGCAGGATCCAAGTAAGAGCTGGTAGTCACTTGTCTCCATAGCAGAGGCTCTGTAGATAGGGAGATGAAGATGAATTCCATCGTTATGTAGAATCCAGAATCAAGAATACTGAAAGATGTGGGTGAGTGATGTGGGGGCTGAGGGAAATGGAGAGTTAAATATCTTCCCAGATTTTCTGGCTTTAGGTTTGAGGTGGATAGGGCTGTCACTTTCTGGAGGAAAAATTCTGGTAGAGGAGCAGTTTACTTACTGGGAAAAAAATGAGTGTTATTTTGAGTACATTGTGTTTAATGTGCCTGGGAGATATCAAATGGGGATATCTGGTAGTTAGTTAGATGTCTATGGGCTTGGGTTCAGGAGAGGGGTCTAGGATAGATCTAAAAGATTGGGAATTGTTAGTGTATGGATGATACTTAAATACAAGGAATGGGATGAAATGGCCTGGGGAAAGTGGGTTGGGAAGAAAAGGGGAGCTCTGAAGAGCACAACATTTGAGGAATGGGAAGAGAGGACAGCCAAACATCATAATTGAGAAGAAAGTGCCAGAGGGAAGACCAAAACTCAGGAGATACATGGCTTCATGGATGCTGAAGGAAGCAAGAGTTTCAAGGAGAAAGTGAACAAAAGTATAAAACTTAATGAGAAATAAAACAAAATAAGTGCAGAAAACATGTTTAGATAAGATACAGTCCATATAGTACAAGGCAGAAAGCAAATGAAACTTCAAATCATAAAAAAATAGGAAACATGCAATAAAAGGGTTGAAGTTAGATCAAAGAGAACAGCTATGTCATAAAAGGAAAAGGACAAAACAATGATTTTCAGATTCTTTTTAAAATCAAAATTCAAATACCTGTTGGTTACAAGATGCTTGGCAGAAACACAAGGTATCACTAATGGGTTTTTTTGGAAGACGCAAACACCACCTAGAAAATTTGAATGGTATGCTGAATAAATACAGAATGGCTAATTCCACAAAGAAGCCGTTCCAGGTTCAGGAAATCATACAATGATTAAATTTGAAAGCCTGTAAGATGAAAAATGTTCTGAAAAAAATCACCAGGGTAAACTCAAAAGCAGTTAGAAATCAATAACAATAAACCAATCAGCACAGGTCGATGAGGTGGCTCTGGGGGAGGAGGCTGGGCAGGTGTGTGTGGGCTTGCTAGCAGGGATGGGTGGGCGGGAGGCACTGCTGAGATCCTGCTAGAGGTGAACAACCACGTCATTGAGGGGACGCTCACACTCAAGTTCGAGAAAGCAGCTGCCGGTGACAAATCAGAAGTAGTCGAAGTAACGTGTGCAGATTTTGATGGAGTCCTCTATCATATTTCAAATCCTAATGGAGACAAAACAAAAGTGATGGTCAGTATTTCTTTGAAATTCAACAAGGAAGTTCAGGCACATGGTGCGGATGAGCTATTAAAGATAGTGTACTGGAGTTGCTTGGTAAATCCCAAATCAGGACACAATGTCTCTGCTATATGACCTTGAAAATCTGCCGACATCCATTGTGCATCAAGGCTGGCACGTTGAAACGAAATTGTTTTGCCTCTGTCTTTGAGAAAGACTTCCAATTCCAAGAAGAGGGCAGGGAAGGAGAGCACAGGGCAGTTATCCACTGGAGGGATGTATGTTGGGTCTAAAAAGGACAGAGTCACAGTAGTCTTCAGCACAGTGTTTAATGATGACGACGATGTGGTCATTGGAAAAGTGTTCATGCAAGAGTTCAAAGAAGATCGCAGAACCAGGCACAGAGCCCTACATGTCCTCTTTAGCCACAGGGAAGCTCCTCTGGAGCTGAAAGACATGGATGCTGCCATGGGTAAGAGCACTGGCTGCATTACCATCATGCCATTCCCTCGCCACACCCATGCCAGCGCTTGAGACAACACCATCAACCTGATGCACCCATTCCAGGACAGTCTGCGCTAGCACATCAAGTGCTCTAAGGCTGATATTCACACACGTATGCGGGCAGAAACAGCCGAACTCCTCAAGGTGCTGAACCGTGCACACCCAGAGGTCGAGAAAAAAGAAACGAGAACAGTCACAGGGGAAGATGCTTTCATCCCACTAACTCTTGGGAACAGGAAGAGAAGGCGGCTGGCAGCTGCAGGCTGGAACACTTGCTGCTGGGTATTCGTAGCTTTGAATGTTGTACCTCTTCATGTTCTTGAGGGATTTTCCATTTTGTTTCCATTTTGTACAACTTTGGAAAATAATCTACAGAAATGAGCTATGCTTGCAAGGACCTCATAGTTCTCAAAAATCAAAAAAAGAAAAAAAAATGGGGCACCTGGGTGGCTCAGTCGGTTAAGCCTCAGACTCTTGATTTAGGCTCAGGCCATGATCTCAGGGTTATGAGATCGAGCCCCACACTGGGCTCTGTACTGGGCATAGAGCCTACATAAGATTTTCTCTCTCCTTCTCCCCCTGCCCCGTCTCTAAAAATCCCCACAAAAAAAGCAACAAAAAACCCCCCACTTTTGTGCATCAAAAAGCACAATCAGGAAGTAAAAAAAAAAAAAACAAAAAACAGTCCATGGAATGGGAGACAATATTTGTAAATCATATGTTTCATAAGGATTTAGTATCCACACTATATAAAGGATGCTTGCAACTTGACAATAAAAAGACAAATAACCCAATTTAAAAATGAACAAAAGGTTTGCACAGACATTTCTCCAAAGAATAAAGATAGCCCATAATACCATGAAAAGATGCTCAGTGTCATTAGTCATTAGGAAAATGCAAATGAAAAACACAATGAGATAACACTTCATACCCACATGGATGGTTAAAATCATGGACTATAACAAGTTTTGACAAAGATGTGGAGAAGCCAGAATCCTCATATGTTATTGGTGGGCTTGTAAAATGGTGCAGCTATTTGGAAAATAGTTTGGCAGTTCTTCGAAAAGTTAAAGAGTTACCATATGACCTAGCAATTTTACTCCTAGGTGTATACCCAAGAAAGTTACAAACATATGTCCATACACAAAAACTTGTGCATAAATTTTCATAGCAGCATTATTTATTGTAGCCAAACAGTGGAAACTGTGATAAACACAAATGTCTATCAACTGATGAATGTATACACAAATATGGTATATCCATACAATGGAATATTATTTAGCTATAAAGAGGAATAAAGTAC
The DNA here is from genome assembly GCF_029215605.1 of Mirounga angustirostris. NCBI lineage: Eukaryota > Metazoa > Chordata > Mammalia > Carnivora > Phocidae > Mirounga > Mirounga angustirostris. The sequence continues at coordinate 113,550,053 of NW_026991716.1, forward strand.
TGATAATGTGCTACAATGTGGATGAACCTTAAAAACATCCTAAGTGACAGAAGCCAGTCACAAAGGCACATATTTTATGACTTCATTTATGTTAAATGACAAGAATAGGCATAGAGACAGAAAGTATATTAGTGGTTCCCAAGGCCTGGGGGTAGGAGGGAATGGAGAGATTATTAATGGATATGGGTCTTTTTTTTAGGGCTGAAAATATTCTAAAATTCAATAGTGATGATAATTGCACAATTCTGAATATACTCAAAACCACTGAATTTGTACACTTTAAAAGATTAGATTATTTTGGTGTGTGAATCTAATTTCAATATTTTAATAAAAATGCATCATGCTTTTATAGTTACCTATGTAGTTACCTTTACTGATACTCTTTATTCCCTTGTGTGGATTCAAATTACTGTCTACTGTCCTTTCATTTCAGTCTCAGTGACTCCCTTTAAGAGTATTTTTGGAAGATAAGTCTGCTAAGTGACAAATTCCCTCAGTTTTGGTTTATCTGGAAATGTCTTTTCTTCTCCTTAGTTTTTTAAAAGATAGTTTTGGCCAATAGTCTTTTTCTTTTAGCACTTTGAATATGTCATCCATGGCCTTCTGGCTTCCCTGGTTTCTGGTGAGAAGTCAGCTATAAACTTATTGTGGATTCCTTGTATGCGATGAGTCACATTTCTCTTGTTGCTGTCATATTCTTTCTTTGATTTGGCTTTTAACAATTTGACTACAATGTATCTATATGTGGATCTCTTTGTGTTTATCTTACTCATGGATCATTTAACTTCTTGGATGTAATGTTTTTCATTACCTTCAGATGGTTCTCAGCTACTAAGTTTTCAAATATTCTTTCTACTGCTTTCTTTCTCTCTCCTTTCCTTTTGGGACTCCTATTATGCGTATGTTGGCAAACTTGGGTATGATGATATCCCACAGGTCTCTGAGGCTCTGTTCTTTTTTCTTCATTTTTTTTCCCCTTTTGTACCTCAGGCTAGATCATCTGAATTGACCTATATTCAAGCCTACTGATTATTTATTCTGCTAATTCAAATTTACTGTTGAGTCTCTCTAAGTGAATTTAATTTCTGTTATCGTTATTTTAAACTACAGAATTTCTAATTATTTGTTTTTATAATTCCTACCTACTAATATTGTATATTTGAGGAGACATCAGTCTCCTAATTACCTTTAATTTTTAGACATGGTTTCCTTTAGTTCTTTGAACATACTTATAATCGCTGATTTAAAGTCTTTGTCAAGTAAGTCCAACATCTTGTTTTCATCAGGAGAGTTTCCATTGACTACTTTTCTCCCCTGTGTTTTTCCAGGTGGGCCATGTTTTCATGCTTCTTCGCATGTTTCATACTTCTTTTGTTTCAGACAAAAACAGTGCATTTAAAATAAATGAATAAAATGTGGGAACTCTGAAAATCAGGTCCCCCTCTCCCTAGCTTGGAGTTACTTTGTGACCGTTATGGTTGTTGTGACAGCTGATGTTTGTTTGTTTGTTTAGTCTTTCCTGGGTAACCCTGTAAAGTCTGTATTCTTGGTATGTATCCTCTGAAGTCTCTGCAGGTAGCTTTAGTGGCGAGGTAATGACTGGACAGAGATTTACTTAAATGCTTTGAACTTAAATGTCAACCAAGCTTTGCCAGGTGGTTCTATGTGTTTATTAAGGTGAGCCTCCAATGGTCTGGCAGGCACTTTACAATTTTGCTTTAACTTTTACTTCCTGCTCATGCAGAGCTGCAAGGTCAGCCTGAGGTGAGAGATTAGGGCCCTGTCAGTTCTTTTCTGGGCCTGCACACAGCCCTATGCATGCACAGAGCCTTTTAGATTTCTAGAAGTATGTTGAAGGTTTTTAAATCCCTTTATGAATATCTCATTCCCCATTCTTCCTTTTAAGTTTTTTTGTTTGTTCGTTTTGTTTTGTTTGGGTCAGCCTGGTATAAGCCCCAATGTCATCATTGCTTCAGATAGTGGTGATGTTAAACAATTGCTTGTCATCCTTTTTGATAAGTTCTTTGGTTATATATTGCTTGCACAGAGCATGCTCTGAGTGAGGTCAAATAATGCTTCATTTTCAGAGCTTTTCCAAAGAGCTTCCAGATTGGTCAAATGGTGAAAATGCTCTGGAGATGGAGCATTTTGAGAAGCCCCAAACCCTTTCTTATCCCTCCAGGACCTGCTTGGCTGCTGATTTTCACAGCTACTGTGCTTACAAGACTATTGGCTTCCAAGGCTACCATAGAGTTAGGTAATGGGGGATGGGAACAGGGCAAGTTAAAACTCTGCAAAGGTCACTCTTACTGAAACTCAAGTGATTTTCTTGAAAAAACATCCTCAGATTGTTGTAAGCCTTTGATTAATTTCTAGAATTTTGAATTTTGGTAATTTTTACCACAATGTTCTCATTGCTTTTATGGAGGGGGAAATTTTGGGAAATCTTCACTCCACCATTTTATAAGTACTTCTTCTAGGAAGCATTTTGAACTAAATAAAAATGAAAACGAAACATACTGAAGTTTGTGGGATGTTGCTAAAGAAATAATTAGGGAAAAATAACACTAAATATCTATATTAAAAAAGAAAAAAGATTCAAAGCCACAAACTTGACTTTCACTTTAGGAAACTAAAAAAAAAAAAGCAAATGAAACACAAAGTATGCCAAAGAAAGGAAACAATAACAATCAGAGCAGAAATCAATGAAATAGGAGACAGGAAACATATATAAAATGACAGCAATACAAAACTGGTACATTGGTGGGATTAATAAAATTGATATATCTCTAGATAGATTAATCGAGAGGGATGGAGGGAGAGAGAGAGAGTGGGGCAAGACACAAATATCCAACATTAGGAATGAGAGAAGAGGCATGACCACACATTTTGCACATATTAAAAGGATAATAAGGGAGTAGTATGAACAACTTCATGCCAATAAATTTGCAAACTTATGTGAAATGAATCACATGAAAAACAAACTATCAAATGTCACTCAAGAAAAGTAGATAAACTATATCTTCTAAAAAAATTGAATTTGTAGTAAAATTTTAACCATAAGGATTCTGATGAAAGAAACCAAAGATCTAAATAAACAGGGAGTTATTGTATAGACATAAATAGGAAAGTTCAATACTATTAAGATGCCAGTTCTTCCCAACTGGATCTATAGGCTCAGTGTAATGTAGATCAAAATCCTAGCAAGTTATTTTGTGGATATTGACAAACCGATTCAACAGTTTATATAGAAAGGTAAAAGACCCAGAATAGCCCCCACAACATTAAAGAAGCAGAACAAACTCAGAAGACTGACACTACCCGACTTTAAGACATCATAAAGCTACAATAAGCAATACAGTGTGGTATTGACAAAGGAATAGATAGATTGATAAAGCTGAATACAAAGCCCCAAAATAGACCCACATAAGTAAAATCTTGCCAAAGGAGAAAAGTCAATTCAATGGAGAAATAGTTTTTTTCCATTAAATGGTGGTGGAACAATTGGGCATCCACGTGCAAAATAATGACCTTAGATGGAGACCTTACACCTTATACCTTTCCCACTGGCTGCTCTGAAAAGCCATCTTTGCATTCCCAAGTGTGGCTTCCCCTTCGCTGCAGCCACCTCTGCTGGGCGCCTCCTCCGCCACCGAGGACTCTGGCAGCTTTATCGCCAGAGTCCTGGAATCCTCGCTCTGTTTTGAATCCGATGCATCGGATCAGAGAGTGCCCCACCAGATCACCGCGGTGGACACCAGCTCCAAGGACTTAAAGGAGAAGAAGGAAGTGGTGGAGGAGGCGGAGGATGGAGGAGATGCACCTGCTAACAGGGACACTGAGATTGAGGAAGATGGGGAGCAGGAGGCTGACAATGAGGTGGAAGAAGAGGAAGACATAGGGAAGGAGGAGAAGGAAGGTGATGGTGAGGAAGAGAATGGAGAAGAAGATGAGGAAGCCGAGGCAGCTGAAGATGAGGAGGAGGAGGATGCCGACACCAAGAAGCAGAATACCAATGAGGATGACTACACAGCAAAAAAGGAAAAGTTACACTTAACAAAACTTAACCTATTCACGCTTCGCCTCCCGTCTCAGACTCTAAATGTGGTCACCTTCGAGGACACAGTCCCTCCGGCCGCCCCATGTAGGCAGCGCCACCCTGCAGGTGACACACGCCCTCCACCAGCCAAAACCAGAGTGAGAATTTGCAACGGGAGGAAAGAAGAACCCAAACTTCCCAGGCCCTGCCTTTTTTCTTAAAAATACTTTAAAAAGGAAAATTTGTATTTTCTATATACATTTTATATTTCTGTACATATTGTTGGTGGTCAGCCATTTTCAGTCATCTCTGATGACCCAACCAGCTTTCAGAGCATTCTCTGTCCTACTTCTGACCTTACCTGTGGTGTGCCCGTGTTCATTCTAATCTCAAAAGGAGGAATAAAACCTTGTAAGAAAAAGCAAAAATAGCAACAAGACAATCTTATTCTGAGCATTCCAGTAACATTTTTTGTGTATGTACTCAGCTGTACTATAAGTCGTTGGCTTGTGTGAGATGGTTAAAAAGGCCAAAGATAGGGGCGCCTGGGTGTTGCAGTGGGGTAAGAGTGGGACTCTTGGTTTGGGCTCCGGTCATGATCTCAGGGTCCTGAGATCCAGCCACCTCAGACTGGGCTCAGCCCAGAGTCTGCTTGAAGATTCTCTCCCTCTGCTCCCCTCAACTTGCTCCCTGACTTGTTCTCTTTTTCTTAAATCTCTAAAAAAAAAAAGAAAAGAAAAGGCCAAAGATAAAAGGTTTCTTTTTTTCCCCTTTTTTGTCTATGAAGTTGCTGTTTATTTATTTATTTATTTTGGCCTAGGTGATGTTTGTGTGAAACAATGTTGTTTTAATAAACCAGAATTGTATTTTGCTGAGCTGTTCTAAAAAAAATTAACTCAAATGGATTATAAAGATTTTTTTTTAATTTTATTTATTTATTTGACAGAGACAGAGACAGCGAGAGCAGGAACACACGCAGGGGGAGTGGGAGAGGGAGAAGCAGGCCTCCCGCCGAGCAGGGAGCCCAATGTGGGACTCGATCCCAGGACTCCGGGATCATGACCCGAGCCGAAGGCAGCCGCCCAACGACTGAGCCACCCAGGCGCCCAACTCAAATGGATTATAGATTGAAATGTAAAATGTGAAACTATAAAACTTCTAAAAGGCAACATAGGAGATAATCTAAGTGATCTTGGGTTTGGCAATGAGGTTTTAGATATACCACCAAAAGCATAATCCATGAAAGAAAAAAATTAATAAGTCAGATTTTATTAAAATTAAAAACCTCTGCTCTGTGAAAGATGCTGACATTTTATTTTTTAAAAGATTTTTTATATATTTATTTGACAGAGAAAGACACAGCGAGAGAGGGAACACAAGCAGGGGGAGTAGGAAGAGAGAAGCAGGCTTCCTGCTGAGCAGGGAGCCCGATGTGGGGCTCGATCCCAGGACCCTGGGATCATGACCTGAGCCGAAGGCAGACGCTTAACCGACTGAACCACCCAGGTGCCCCGCTTCCGTTATTGTGTGTGTAGAATGGAAACACCGATCCAATCACTTCCTCTCACATAGTCGGTCATATTCCATTGTATATATATATTGTATATTGTATATATTGTGTATATATATACCACATCTTCTTTATCCATTCATCTGTCAATGGACATCTTGGCTCTTTCCACAGTTTGGTTATTGTGGACATTGCTGCTATAAACATTGGGGTGCACGTACCCCTTCGGATCCCTACATTTGTATCTTTGGGGTAAATACCCAGTAGGGCAATTGCTGGATCGTATGATAGCTCTATTTTCAACTTTTTGAGGAACCTCCATACTGTTTTCCAGAGTGGCTGCACCAGCTTGCATTCCCACCAACAGTGTAGGAGGGTTCCCCTTTCTCTGCATCCCCGCCAACATCTGTCGTTTCCTGACTTGTTAATTTTAGCCATCCTGACTGGTGTGAGGTGATATCTCATTGAGGTTTTGATTTGGATTTCCCTGATGCCGAGCGATGTTGAGCACGTTTTCATGTGTCTGTTGGCCATTTGGATGTCTTCTTTGGAAAAATGTCTGTTCATGTCTTCTGCCCATTTCTTGATTGGATCATTTGTTCTTTGGGTGTTGAGTTTAAGAAGTTCTTCATAGATTTTGGATACTAGCCCTTTATCTGATATGTCATTTGCAAATATCTTCTCCCATTCTGTTGGTTGTCTTTTGGTTTTGTTGACTGTTTCATTTGCTGTGCAAAAGCTTTTTATCTTGATGAAGTCCCAATAGTTCATTTTTGCCCTTGCTTCCCCTGCCTTTGGCGATGTTTCTAGGAAGAAATTGCTGTGGCTGAGGTCGAAGAGGTTGTTGCCTGTGTTCTCCTTTAGGAGGATGCTGACATTTTAAAAAGGGGTCTACTCTATACATAATCTAAGATTGAGAAACACTGTCCCAGAGAACAACTATGACTTTTATCTTTAGAAAAGTTCAAAATCAGTGTTAACAGGTCTCATGCCATTAAAAAAATCCCCAACAAAGTACTTTCAGAGGCTAAAATTTAATTAATATAACTTCTTATTAGATACTTTTGGTACTTGTAAAATGTACCCTTAGTTAACTGAATGAATTGCATTCTCAAAACATTAAAAGTCATTTTACAAAAATCATAGCTTTTACTTTGGAAACATTGAGCTTTAGCTTTTATTTCTAATTGTACTATAAATAGCAGGGCCAGACTCTGTTAAGATAATTACTGTTGTGTGACAATGAATCATGTTGCCTGCACATGGAAGAATGCTTACTGTTTTATTCTTTATGCATTCAGCTCATCAGAAAGTAATCTCAAATCCTTTGGGTCCAGGGGGCCAGGGCACACCCCTTATAGTCCCAGTAAACATTGTTATCAGACACAGGTGAAGAATGTTCCCACAGGCCCTGACATTTGTACTGATAAGGAGCTAGTTCTCTATTAAAATCAATGACGGGGGGGGGGGGGGGGGGGTTATATTTGAATTCGAAGAGCTTAGTTCATAACAGTACTTGATAATCCATAACAGTACTTGATACCAGCCCCTGGCATCAAAGGCTGAGCAAAGATCCGCAAAAACAAACAAACTTATTCCCTTAGCAGAGTTGTCTATAAGGTCCAACTAACAGAATAGCCACAGCTATTAGTTTAAGTACAGATTTACAATATATTAAGAAGGAAATTGATGTAGACTTTACCTGGAATGTCCAACGTGTTATTGGTTAAAATATGGAGGCAGTAGAGATTTACCTATTTTTTTTTAAAGGGCCTAGATTATACTATGTTCAAACACATAATGGTGTTAGTCGATGTAGGTTCTTTTCCTTTTCTTTCTTTCTTTCTTTCTTTCTTTCTTTCTTTCTTTCTTCCTTCCTTCCTTCCTTCCTTCCTTCCTTCCTTTCTTCCTTTCTTTCTTTCTTTCTTTCTTTCTTTCTTTCTTTCTTTCTTTCTTTCTTTCTTTCTTTCTTTCTTTCTTTCTTTCTTTCTTCTTTTTGAGTAGATGTATGTTCTTAAAAAGGTCTGGAGGCGGAAAATACTTCCTGGGTACTTAATTTTTCTAGAGGTTTCCATACAAACTTGGGAGAATTTCTGAATCTAGTCAGAATTAAATCTTAGATTTTTAAAAACAACATTTCAAGGTTTAGACAATAAACAGATTGATCAAATAATCATTTTCATTTTAATTCAGCTTCCCTCAGTTCAGTGAGCATGGGATTTTGACCTGAAAAAAAGCTGAAAATATTTTACAAACTTTGAATGTGTGAAGGGTGGCAGCAAGAGCCATATTTATTCTTGACATCACGAAGGCTGGCGCTTACTGATGGCTGTCCACGGGCCTGGCGCTAGGCTGAGCACCTTGCATACTTTCCTCATTCAATACTCAGATCACTATGAGGTCCATGCTATTGTTATCCCGATTTTACAAAGGAAGTTGAGAGCCTTAGAGGTTGAAGATTCCACTGCTGAATCCAGAGCCTGGCCTTTTCACCATCCTATAAATGAACAAATGCAACATGTCAATCTGTGTAAGATGATGGATTTAAGGGAGACATGGAGTAATTTACCTTCTATCAGTCCTGTGGTAGCATAGTTGACTCCTTGCAAGGAGATCAAAGTGGTTGGAAGATCTCACAGTCTCTACTCTTTCTTTTCCAGATTTCCCATCTATGTCTGACCATGAGCAATCAGTTGACACCCAGCTCCTGAGGAAGCTCTATTAAGGCTCTCATCAATCACTACCATCTCTTTGTTGTTCTAGCCATTGGTCTACCAAATAATACAGCAAACACATCGGATTACCACTCTAGCTGAAGGAGCAATAAATAAACAAGGCAGGATGCCTGTCTACTTGGGAGATACTACGTATCTAGTAAGAGAAGTGATACCTTCACATACAATCTATTGGTGGTGCAGTGCTTTCTCCTTCCTAAACATGCTTAGTGCTCATTTGGGGTTCGTACATGCCTAGGGACAGAGCATGAAATATTTACATTTTCAAGCGTGTGAATCTCTTATTCTCTTAGATGCTGTAAACCTCTTCATGATTAAACAAGGTGATGCTTTATTCTAGGAGATGCTTTCTCCAAAGATAATCATCTTCTCAGACCTGACTAACGTGACATTGTTATTTATAGTTATTTATAGCAAAATCTAGAAATGAGGGATACCTGGGTGGCTCTGTCAGTTAAGCATCCGACTTGATCTCAGCTCAGGTCTTGATCTCAGGGTCGTTAGTTCAAGCCCCATGCTGAGGCTTAAAAAAAAAAAGTCTGGAAATGAAAAGAATTTACTCTAGATTTAAATATAATATGCCAGCTTTTGATATTTGCAATATTTAAAAGAACTCTATGTCACCAAGAGACAACCACAAATCCAAAATATGATGTTAAAACAGAAAAGCACATCTATTTTCACTAAGTTACAAATCTAAACTAATGTAATAATTTCATCGTGTGAGAGAATGAATATTTTAGATATTTTTGTCTCAAGAATTACTGTAATAGTTTATAAGTGACATTTTATAAACAGGACAGGTGTATGAATTTTTACTATTAGACACAGTGAGAAATTTCAGATCCTTAGCAATCAGCATTTCTTTTTCTATGAAACTGTCCTAAGGAGAAAATCAAATATAGGCACAAAAATATAAGTATAAGCATGTTCAACATACTATTTTTTTATATAATACTAAAAAAACCCACAAAAAAACCCCCAAAAAACCACTTTGGGATAAAAAAAAATCCCCAACAAGAGAAGAATGGACAATTAGGTAGGCATATGCATATAGAATGTTTTCATGAAATAGTTAATAATATGGAAAATGCTCAGATAAGGAGAAAAGATAAGGACTAGCAGACAATGATGATAATGGTCTCAATTCTGTAATAACCATGACCCTTCCCATATGGGGTGCCCTCCAGCAGCATTTTTGTTTTCTGTAACTCTGACCCATTTCCCATTGAATTTAGGATTAAGGTTGAGATAGAAAGATACTCTTCTCTCCTGACCACAAATACAGCAATGTGCACATGGAGGTGGAGAGAGAGAATGAGAGAGAGAGAGACAAAGACAGAGACAGAGACACTAGTAGACACCTGGATTCCCTATGGCCTCAGGGGCTGTGTCCAGCCCCTTCCTGGTACCACTTTGGTTCTTTCCATTTCCACCGAGGCTGATGTCTTTGCATTGAGATATTACTCATATTACAATTAGATAAGTAAAGAAAATGTAGATACTTTTCAACTTGAAAATAGACCTCATCTTCCTTATAAGCTCCCCTGGGTATTGGGAAAACTGTAGTTCAGACATACCCAGTAAATGCAGCAATCCAATTGCAGCCCTGCACAGGGATGCAAGAGTGCGTGGCTCCAGGACTCCCAAACAGACCAGGTTCGGCCACTCACCACTGACGAAGTCCAAATGCAGAGAGACAAGGGGTGGTGAAACAAGAAAACAATTTATTTCACTGAGGCCAATACCGGGAAGACAGCAGACTAGCATCTAAGACTGTCTCCAAAGTGCTGAAAATGCTTCCAGGTTTACATAAGGAAAATATGGGCAAAGGTGTGTGGGTATGTGCAGGTAGGTAGTGAAGGTTTAATCAATGCTCTTGGAGTCCATCATGGGTGGGGTCCTGCTGGCTCAGGGCAGCCCTTGTTGTCTGAAGGGTAGTTTGGGTTATTATTGAGGGATGCTTTGCCCTCAGAGTCTTCTGACTGAGGGAAGAGACCAGCTGGAAAGAAGAACCCAACTAAATGAGGCCAAATGGAGGCAGCCAAAGTACTCTTTCACAATAATTTAAAGAGTCTCTGCAGATAACTCATATACTATGGATAACTTAGTATTTTATATTTTGAATTAGCTCCCACTCACTGTTTTCTCCAAAATGGTGTCCGGGAATTTAGAGGACTTACAGCAATTCGGTGTCCTTCGGGCATCCATTGTTGAAACAGGCAGCTAGCACATTTCAGTCTGTTCTGTCATGGTTTAGTTAACCTGGTAAGCCCTACGTACTGACCCATCTCTCCTTAAGCCTTGTTCTTGCTGTGGGTCCCTGATATTTGACTGTCTCTTATTCTAGTGGTACATTCCTCAGTTTCAGGGTCTCTTTATTTTAAAGATGGTAATCTCTTCCAGCAAATGTCTAGCCAACTGCTAGCTCATTTCTGAATAGCCGTGGGTGCGTTCAGGATCCCATTCTATGCCATATAGAAACTGAAGATGACTTGAGAGAGCCAAACGCAGGCCCCTGTCTGCTTATCTCCATAGGTGGTGGGGGTTACCTGTGAGATGTTCTCTTCAAATGGAAAGTAAGGCAATGGCTCCTGCCCTTCATGTCCTCTCTCCTGGCTCTTCCTTCTAGGACTTTAGCCAGATGGGAGGCATAGTAATATATCTCACCATGGACTTGCTTCTCTTTTCCTTTCTTCCGCTTCTCACAAGTCACCAGAATCAGAAAGGGTGGGCTACCTCTCCTTCCTCCTTCTTAACATCCTCTTACATCATATGCTCTGCCTTCCAGGGGTTGTAATCAACCTGTTCCCTTCCCTGGGGCTACGGGAGCTGATGAGATAGGGGTGAGGAAGAGACCAGCTTCCTGATAAGGGAAGTATCAGGATCAAAAGGTATATATCAGAATGAATGAAGTGGGTTCTTTTTTCTTTTTAAGACTTTATTTATTTATTTGACAGAGAGAGAGAGCAAGAGAGCCAAGCAGGGAGAGCAGCAGAGGGAGAGGGAGAAACAGGCCCCCCACTGAGCAGGAGGCCTGACAAGGGGCTCAATCTCAGGATCCCGGGATCATGACTGAGCCAAAGGCAGACGCTTAACCGACTGAGCCACCCAGGTGCCCCAGAAGTGGGTTCTTACTACTGGAAAACCAAAAGGCTAAGATACCAGGATGCACAACAGTATGCAGAAAATTATTCTAGATCTGTAAGCACACACACACACACACACACTCAAAGACTCTTTAGATCGCTATCTCTGCTTTATTTAGATTTGAAGTGTGGCTGTGATTCTTGTTAACTTGAGGCTTTGTTAAAAGAAGCTCAACTAAAAAGACCATAAGGTGAAGCTTCTCCATGCTTTGAAATGTGCATTTACTCGTCTGAGACCCCCTCTACACATCAGTCTTGGCTGGGCTTTCTGCCAGTGCTTTGTTGCAATTACTTGACTCCTGTAGATTGGATAATAGCCTCAGCTTCTTCACGGAAGAGAGACAAAAGATTCAGAAATATGCTCCGAAAGATCTTTATAGCTACGTTGCCCTGTGATCCTATAAAGCCTGAGTCTGGGGAAAAGTGGGAGGAAGGAGGAAACGGTCTTTCAACTCTCGCTTTCATCTTCTCCACAGTTTTTCCTGAACAGATCTGGTCACCCTTCCTCTAACTCAGAAGGTCTTTAAATGTTTTTCTCAGTTTCTCTTCCTGTCGCATTAAAGGAGTTCTTTAACCCCTCAAGTATAAAATGACGATTGTAATATTGTATATTACAATAAAGTGTTGTTGTGAAGGTTTGACCAGAAATAGAAAAGCCTTAAAAACCCTAAGGGACTCCAGGCACCACTGGGGACTGTTAGGGCAGGGTTTATTGCCAGAACCCCAAACTGGACCCTGTAGGAGCTCCTCACTCTGCTTTTTTCATGAGTGTCTTAAATCTTCCCTGATCAGGAAGTCAAGTACGGCAAGATGAAAAGGGTTAAAATCAGTTGATCAGTGTCTTGAGAAGCATAAGAGTTGGGAAAGAGAGATGATTTGAATTGGGATAATGGAGGATGAAGTCCTTCCCGGGGTTCTCACCAGTGTTGTGAGCTACAGCAAGTTCACTCCGCCTCTCTGAGCTCTGTTTCCTAAGTGCAAACAGTAACCCTGCTCTTCCTGGGAAGATCATTGCAAGGGAATAGACAGCTTCCAGAAAACAAAGCAAACCCAGAACCACCTGCATGGTGAATGAACATGTCAGACAATAACCAACTGCACTAATAAGCAGGGAAATACACAGTAAAACAAGATATGCCTCCAACTGGCAAAGATTTTGAAGTATCACAATATTGAATACTGTCAACATATGAGAAGATAGGAATTTATAGTCACTGTTATGGAGTTTCATTGATATAATACCAATGGGGATACACTTGCTTCTATTGAGGAAATTTAAAAATGTATCCCCTTACAACATGTGTACTCTAGAAATAGCTCTTACATTGGAGCACAAAGAAACATGTATGAGCATATTTATTTATTTGAGTACTTCCCATGATAACGAAAATTTGAAACTCCAATGGTGTGGAAAGAGGAATAGATAAATTAAATATTCATATGACTAAATTCTCCACAGTAGGTAGAAGGAATGAATAAGATTATACATAATATCTATAAAATAATGCACTTTGACATGGATAAATTTTTAAAACCTAATGTTATTGCCAAGTTATAAGCATACATTACTATTTATGTAAATTAGAAATACTCTTTCATACAAAACAATACTATATATTATTTATACTATTAATGGATATATATGTGTATGTATACACACACATATCTATGTATTTATATATATACATAGATAAGTATATATATAACTTATGTATAAGTTTCTGCTAAGAAACAGACTGCTAATATATACAAATGAAATGATAATGGTAATGGTTGCCTTTGGGGAGAAAGTGGGAAATGAGACTGGAAATGGGGATAAAGCAGATTTCAACTATATTATAATGTTTTCTTCTTTCAATAAGAAAGAAAAGCAAATATGAGCAAATGTTAATAGTTCTCAATTCTGTACATGGTTGCATTTTTTCTTAAATAAAGGTTATCATTATTCTTGACTCATACTTAGCAGTCATTCATGTGACTTCAATCTTACAAAATTAAAGAAAAATAATTTAAGTGAACCCTGCATTTACGTAATTAATCTATAGATGCAATTGAAATTCAATCTCTAAGGCTTCCCACTATGAGATTTTCAGGGAGGAGAAATGAGAAGAAAAGCACAGGAACAGGTGGTGGCATGGGAGGCACCCCATGATGTCAACAAAGAAGACAGGGGCGCCTGGGTGGCTCAATTGGTTAAGCGACTGCCTTTGGCTCAGGTCATGATCCTGGAGTCCGGGGATCGAGTCCCGCATCAGGCTCCCTGCTCGGCAGGGAGTCTGCTTCTCCCTCTGACCCTCCCCCTCTCGTGCTTTCTCTCTTTCAAATAAATAAGTAAAATCTTAAAAAAAAACCCAAAAAACAAAAAAACAAAAAACAAAGAAGACAGGACCAACCTTCCCCCATACTTCTTTTACAGACTTAAAACTACTTATGTTACTCCTTTGTGATATCTTTCCCCCTCTCTTTCTTTTTCATGACCACTTTGGATGGTCACATTAGAGTGACCTCCTCTGGATTAAGATGCTGAGTTGGGAGGAGGAGCCCAAGGTTGGCCTTGCATCCCACGCATCCCTGGGTATAGACTGAGAAACACCACCACCCACTCTGCCGCCCCAGCTGAACAAACCTCATAATTATTTTCTTATTAAATAGGCTTGCAGTGTGCCCTGGTATACAAGTTTGTCAACCATTCTACAAAGAGAGTATCAGTAGTGTTTGAATGGCATTGCTCAAGAATTTGGCAGTAAATGGGAGAAAAATGGAGGCCAAGCATAAATGAGAAACAGCCATTTCAATAGGTCAGTCATCACGCTTATTAAGCTATGTGGTTTTTCAAAGTGAATTTTCAACCAAAGCTGTCTTTTGCCCCATCAATTATTAAGTCAAAGAAAGGGCATTAAAAAAGAGGAAGATATTTTGAGATGTTTTAAATTCTTGGACTTTCTATTTTCAGTTAGTAGTGATAGGAAGCGGTTGGAGGAGTCTGGGGAGAGGAAAAATTAAAATTACCATCACAAGTACAATGACACAGCCTTCTAGACTTTGCAAAAATTACTGAGCTATCTATACAAATTAGCCATGGCCCAGAGGGCCATTTGGGAATGAAATGATCCCAGACCTAAAAAGAAGCAGATAAGAGATTAAAAAAAAAAAAAGATCAGAATAAATATTGTAGTAACGGTTTCTACATTAAGCCTTCCTTCTTTGAGTTACTGATTCATTGATCCAGTCTTGGGGTATATTATGATTTAACTTGGCATTTTCACCTTGTCTGAGATACACAGAAAATATCATATAGAAAAATGTTATTTCACAGTTGCTATACCCATTGTATTGATGGTTTGGATTTTATCTTTTTTTTTTTTTAAAGATTTTATTTATTTATTTGACATAGACACAGCGAGAGAGGGAACACAAGCAGGGGGAGTGGGAGAGGGAGAAGCAGGCTTCCCACTAAGTAGGGAGCCCAATGCGGGGCTCGATCCCAGGACCCTGGGATCATGACCTGAGCTGAAGGCAGATGCTTAACAACTGAGCCACCCAGATGCCCCTGGATTTTATCTTTAGCATACCGGCTGCAGTTATGCTCATTGCTCTTAGGGATGAAAACTGGAATTTGTGTAATGATATTATTGGGTAACTTTGAACTTGTTAGAATTTATTTCTAAAAGAAATCATTGTCCAAAGCTGGTATTTTATAACCTGTAACACTGGTGTTAGGCATCACAACTGATCATGAAAAACCAGTTTCCATCATTAAGAGATTAGTGAAACTTGATTTAGATTTCTGATTGTCAATCTCAGGTTCTGAGGCAATTAAGGGGAGTTTCAGAACAGTAGAATAAGCTCACAGGGGCGCCTGGGTGGCTCAGTCAGTTGGGTGTCTGCCTTCGGCTCAGGTCATGGTCCCGGGGTCCTGGGATCGAGTCCCGCATCAGGCTCCCTGCTTGGCGGGGAACCTGCTTCTCCCTCTGCCTCTGCCTCTCCCCTTGCTCATGCTCTCTCTCTCTTTCTGTATCTGTGTCTCAAATGAATGAAATCTTTAAAAAAAAAAAAAAAGAATAAGCTCACAAGGACTGGTTTGGAACTACATACTAGGAAGAAAATGTTGCTGTTAAAATGACCAAAAAAAAAAAAAAATAGTATTTTAATACACCCTACTTTTACAACATAAAGAGCTAAGATGGTTTGATGAGAAACACACTAAGCCTCTTAACACATAATCTAGGAAATATTTTTGAGAAGACATAGAATGAACTAGAATTCATAAACACTATCAGAAAACTTGAACCTTACTAATAGTACAAAAAATGCAAATTAAAATAGCAGGGAGCTACCTCATTTATGGCCTTGGAATTAACAATTAAAAAAGGTTGGGGCGCCTGGTGGCTCAGTCGTTAAGCGTCTGCCTTCAGCTCAGGTCATGATCCCAGGGTCCTGGGATCGAGCCCTGGATCGGGCTCCCTGCTCAGCGGGGGGCCTCCTTCTCCCTCTCCCACTCCCCCTGCTTGTGTTCCCTCTCTCACTGTGTCTCTCGCTGTGTCAAATAAATAAATAAAATCTTAAAAAAAAAAAAGGTTAAAAGATAATTCCATGTGCTTAGGTGGGTGCCACAAAATTACCATTTTCATAGGTTACTTGAAACTCTGACATATCAATTTGGCAAATATTTAGAGCCTCAAAAATACTCATAACTTTAGGCCCAGTAACTAGTTTGCATTAAGCTATACTTGTGTAGATGTTTATTATAATATTACTCATATGGTAAAAATTAGGAATTTGTAATAATTAAAAATTGGTAATAACCAATTTGGATTTGTTAAGTGATCTTTGGTACACTTATCAGATGGTGAAGGGAAGGAAAAATTCTTCCTCTACTCTTCAAAATTCTTCCAGCTGGACTGAGAATTAAATTTACATGAAATAGATTAATAGGAGAAAGAAACCAAATTATTACTGTGTGCACATGGAGGCCCAATAATGAAATTAAGACCTAAAGAAATGACTAAGGCAGGCAGTTTTTATACTTTTTGAGACAAAGTGACAATAAATCTGTGAGGAATTGACAGGACAAAGAAAACTTAACTTTGGGAACTTCAGTTAATAAGGAATTTTAAACAGAATTTGGGCTGGGGTAGTAAATTAGTAAAAAGTAACAAGGGCTGTTTTTATACAGCCTCCTTGGCTCTAAATTTCCCATCTCTGGTGATAAGAATGTCCTCTTGCCTCCTGGTATAAGAAAAGTATCTTTCACATGGGAGATTTATTTCCTGCTTTCAAGGGGACAGAGGAGGGTCTGTCTGAATGTTCTTCTTAGATAGACCATCTTTTAAGTAATTAAAAAGGAAATCAATATGCCAAAGTGGCACATTTTAGGGCAGCCTGCTCTTGGCCCCTATAATGGCCTACCATTTAGCCATTAAAGTGATACCTATTGAAGACTAGGTAAATACTTAAACATTCATAATAAAGTAATATGAAGTGCAAAAATTAGATCCACATCTGGATAGATAAAATTGCTACAATTTAAATCAAAAGACATAAAAACTTAGGCATAGAAAAAACAATGGAAGAAAACATGTGAAAAAAATCAAAATTTGCTTGCTCTGAGAAGGTAAAAACTGTGCCCTGCCAGTTATCGGGCTGGAATAACAGGCATAGATCAAGATCAAACCAACTGCTAAGTTAACAGGAAATAATTTTTTCCCAAGGCCATGCTACAGCTATAAAGTGTCATAAACATCCCCTTACTTAAGGGACTCTTAATCCCTTACTCACTGAAAAATCTTGTTTTCTAATATCTAAACTGTCAAAAGTTTGCTCTTTGGAATCATAAGAATAAGAGTGAAGCACCCGCCCTTTTGTTGGGAGGATTTCAGTCCTTTGACACAGAAAAGCAGCCTTGATTTCCAACCCATGTACAGAACTTCAGATAAGGGATTTCTGTACACATCATTTCAACATCCAGCTCAACTTTGTGGTTTCCCAAGAAAAAGGACTCTGGGTCCCCTTTGCAGTCCAGACATCATGTTGACTCTTTTATCCCCAGTCCTGCCTTGCTCTGAGTCTATCAAAGCACTGCTTCTCTTAAATCCTGCAATAACCCCGTTTCTTTCTTTTTTCCGTGAGGCATCCCATGATTTCTCTGGTTAGTGCTCTGCCTTATTGCAAAAAGTCAGCAAATGTGAATTTTCAGACTATAGCTTTGTCTGCTAATGGCCTTGGCTAACTGGGCCAGAATGCATCAACATGGTAATGGCAACTATCTTCACATGATCGGACTGTCCTATGTAAATTATGCTTTTCCACATATTTCTCAATGAAAAGCTATTTCTTTCATAATGCAGAAAAGTTAGACAATAAGTTGACTAAGCTGACTAAAATTAATCACATAAGTCTCACAGAACACATCACAATACTAATCACAATTCTATCTGGATGGTAAAATTATGGGTAATTTATTTTTCCTTCTTTGGGCTTTTCTGTTTTCTTTTTTTCTCTAAAATCTATAATAAAACCATGTTACTTTTTAAAATAAGAAATAAGTCAGTAATTACTATTTCAAAATCTTTGACAAAAATTCTGCTGATTAACAAAATGAAATCTATGTTTCTTGATAATTATACGGTGGCATGAGTGACTGAAATGACAAGTTCAGAGCCTGGTCAGAGGAGAAAGAAAGAAGTGGTGCCTCTTCCAATAAAATGGAGATAGCAGTCTCCATCAGCTCTGACAAGAAAATTTGACCTTTTTCTTGTTTGCGCTCCAGTAATCCAGAAGCTGTGGTTCTGGGAGGGTGCAGTTTATGTTAGCATCTTTTTTTTTTAATTAAGATTTTATTTATTTATCTGAGAGAGAGAGACAGCGAGAGAGGGAACACAAGCAGAGGGAGTGGGAGAAGCAGACTCTGCTGAGCAGGGAGCCCGATGCGGGGCTTGATCCCAGGACCCTGGGATCATGACCTGAGCCGAAGGCAGATGTTTAATGACTGAGCCACCCAGGCACCCCAGGAATGGACATTTTAGAAGTTCTCTTTGTCAGTCTCTCTCTTTGTGTAGCTTTATTCAAGTTCATTTTACGGCATTGGGCAGTGTTTTCTGAGGCTCTTTTGACAATCCTCAGTTAAAATGAAATGCTATGTGGAGGAAGAAGATAAAGGAAAATTTTTTAAAATTGTGCCAAGTTTTACAGAGCATAAAATTTTCCACTGAAATCATTTTAAGTGTATAATTTAATGGCATTAATTACACTCACACTGTTGTGTAACCATCACAGCTATGTATTTCCAAATTTCTTTTAGAATCCCAAATAGAAACTCTCTCCTCATGAAGCAATAACTCCCCATTTTCCCTTCCTTCCTAATCCTTGGCAACCTCAAATCTACCCACCGTCTCCATAAATTTGCCTATTCTAGGTATTTCATATAAAGACAATTGCTGTCCTTTTGTGTCTGGCTTATTTCACTTAGCATTATGTTTTCAAGGTTCATCCGTGTTGTAGCACATCACTGCTTCATTCCTTTATATTGTTGAATACTATTCCATTGTATGCGTATACTTCATTTTATCCATTCATCTGTTGATAGACGCGTGTGTTGTTTCCACCTTTGCACTATTGTGAAAAATGCTGCTATGAACACTGTTGTACATGTATCCTAATCTCTGTTTTCAATTCCTTAGGATATAGTCTTAGGAGTAGGACTGAAGGGTTCATATGGTAATTCTATGTTTAACTTTTAGCGGAACTGCCACCCTGTTTTCCACAGTAGCTGTACCACTTCCCATTTCATCAGCAATTTATGGGGGTTCCAGTTTAGGGGTGGAGCTAAATTTGGGACCTGATTTCCAATCCCAACTCTTCTAAGATTTTGTTTATTGTTTAACAAATCTAACGATCGTGGCATACCTTATTCTGAGATGCAGTGTTTTTTCTATTTTTTCTATTGAATTACAAATGTCACCCATTTCTGAGGAGATAAGGAGATTAATTAATCACTTGCCTTCATATCTACGTTTTTAGATTACCCTTTGAGTAATTACCCTGGTATTTGAATAGCTAAAATCTCATGGCTGGATGTCAAGATGGACTTTCCTCATGCCCAATTCCAAATCTCCAAATAATATTACAGTGATATAATATATATATTATGTATTTAATATATTATAAATTATATTATTATATTAAATAATTACATATAATTAATATAGTTTATAACTATATTACATTATAATAAAGTAGCCAAGAAATAAAGGTGACTTTTGTACTTACATAATGAGAAACTGTTATGCCTTTCTTTTGGGTAAAGAACCTGGAAAAAAAAATTCCCACTTTGATCCAATACACATAATTAATTAATTAATTAAACTAATTAATTATTTGAGAGCTTTATGCTTTAAGATGACCTAACTTTGGTTCCAAACGCGAGTACAAGTCACATCCATTTTCCTGAAAAGCATACTGATCCTTCCAGATGGTAGCTCTCTATTTTACTCCTAATTGTTCCTGGCATTTGGCAGTGGAATGTCTCAAGTGTTAAAATTAGTAAACTCAAATGCCATACAATCTTAACTGGATGTCTTAGAAGCATGCCATATGTAAATACTGAACAAACCTGCTCTTTAATTTCTTGGTTATTACTCCCTGATCATCCTGGTTTTGTGTACTTTTAGGAAGGATACTGTAAGGCTGCAAGTTTCTCATGCACTCGCTTACCTGGAGAATTGTGACATTTCAAACATGGAACTGCCTGGAAGAAATCAACATCCACATTCTCTCACACTACCATTCCAAAGGCAAAGTGTCAGAAATCTTCCATTTCTCCCTCCAGATTTACCCTCCTGTTCTCTGCCTTGAGACCTCTGTACACTGCATCTGCAGGTCTCCAAACCTCTGGCTTCCGGTTAGGTTAGGTCAAGGAGGAGTAAGGGGGAATAAGCAAGGACATCAGAGAGAGAAGAGTGAGGATAGTCTTCAGTTTCCTACTTGAGCAATTTGCCTCAGGCTGGTTGGTACCTTCATCAAAAGTCACTCTCAAGGAGCTCTTTTCTAGACAATTCTCTCTCTTTCTGGCTTCTGGTATCTCTCTCTCTCTCTGACCAGACCTGGGTTCCTGCACAATACCTTGTGGTTCTTCTAATGAGTTCCTTTGTAAATAAACACTTCCTGAGTTAGTTGAACTTGATTGTCCATCTGTTTTCTGTTGGGACCTTGAATAATACAGGCAGGAAAATGATTTTGGTATTGCTGCTTCTTTAAATAAAGCTCACCCTGGCTAAACTAGCAGTTTTTTTATCTTGGGTTGTGACAGTTCTGGGTGACACTATTTATTTCAATAGGCATCATGAAATTTCTCAAAACAGTTTCAACTGTAATTCGAAACCAAGAACTTGACATTTAGCACCTTGTAACAGGTGGGGACGAAGGAGTATGATCATCAAAGTCACTGGCTCAGTCATTCTTGAGTTGATAATTGGCCATTAAAGGAGGTACATTGCAGGAGGCTGGGCATGAGGCCAAGGAGTGGCAAACACACATGCTCAAGGACAAGGCAGGGGACGACAATAGAACATATTGAATATTGTGAATTAGAGAACGGATACTTTGCCTACGGGCATTCAAATTCAAATTAATTTTTTAAAAAAATCTATGAAACTAGCAAAACTAAGCTATAATCTTTTGGATGCAAGAACAGGTGTCATCTTTGGGATGCAGTGAGAAGTGATAACATGTTCACCAATGACTCTAAGTCAAGCGACTGACTAGTCTGAGGTAGGAGGGTCCTTCTGGGGTGCTGCATTAGTTTGCCAGGGAGGCTGTAATAAAATACCACAGACTGGGTGACTTAAACAACAGAAATTTATTTTCTCACATTTCTGGAAGTCCAAGATGAAGGTTGTTGACAAATTTGATTTCTTCTGGCTGTCTTCTCCTTGTCCTCGCATGGTCTTTCCTCTTTGCATGCACATGTTTGGTATCTCTCGCTGTGCATCCCAATTTTCTCCTCTCATAAGGACACTAGGCTTATTGGATTAGGGCCCACCCTAACAACCTCATTTAACCTTAATCATCCCTTTCAAGACCCTGTCTCCGAATACAGTCACCTTCTGAAGTACTGGGGGTTAGGGCTTCAACACAAGTCAGTTCTTAACAGGAGTTTATATTCTATTTTTTGACCTGGGAGATGGTTTCAGAGGTACTTAATGTATAATTATTTATTAAGTTATATATTCATGTATTATGCATTATTATGATTTTTATGTTCTTTCACAACGTTTAAAAGTTAAACAAATTGGCATACCATGCTGGCCAAAGGAACTGTTCTGAGCCACCCTTTCAGGCTTTGTATAGGCAAATAACATTCATTTCCAAGAAGAGTGTCAAAAATAAGGAAGTACCAGGACAAGGCAATTCATCTTCTTGGCACTGTTTTTCTTCCTCAAGAATGTTACGCTATGAAATATTTCAGGATCTCTATTCAGCATACCTGGTACATAAATACTTTACCTGATTTTATTTTTGACCTCTTCTGAATATCAAAACTGTGTGTATATTTAATACAAACTCTGGTGTCTATATAATCCCCACTGCCCTAAATCTGCAGGCACAAGATAGGCTGCTCTAGTGTGAGTTATGCTTTGAATCTGTCCACCAGGCTGTAGATGACCTTGTGAAACTGAAGGCTCTGGTAATGAAGTTGCTCTATTAAAAGAGAACAACATTTCTAAAAACAGCATCAGCATATTACAGTTCAGAAGGGGGAGAGGTGTTTTGTTTTCCATGTTCACAAGGAAAAAAGGTGTTCATCACAAAGCAGAAGTTTATCATTTCCGCACTGTGCTGTTGAGATAACCTAAAATGTAATTGGATTTTGCATTATCTGTTGTTAGTAGGAAAGATCACAAATTAGGTTGTGTAGTGTTACTTGAAATGTACCAAAAAGCCTTTCTCCTCCCAGTGGAGCTTATTCATCCACCTGCTATAGGATAAGAGATTCCCAATATTCCAGTTACTTCTCTATTCATCCTCTAACAATGTGCCAAGTAATGGAATGCAAAGATGAAACAGACACAGTTCCTGTCCTTATGGAGCTCTCTGTCTAGTGCAGGAATCAGATAGGTAAACCATTAATTACAACACAACACAGTGAGGCAATAATAGAGGTCTATAGAGGGGAATATGGAAATAGAAGGAGATACGCAAGGCAGTTTGGAGGTTCAGGGAATTCTTCCCAGAAGTAATTCTATGCTTAAATGCAAAGGAGGATAAAAAGTTAATCAGGTTACAAGTCAGGTGACAATGTCCTGAGGAGATGGACTCACATTAAAATGTCACAGAGCCATTAGCCATCTCAGGGTGTAGAACTATGGTCATTTGCATGTTCCAAAGGCAAAAATAGAAAACATGGTTGGAAGGTGAGAGAGAAAGGAACTTTTATTTCATGTTAAGGGTGATGATGTCATATTATTTTTAGATGTATTAATCTGGCTCCTGTATGAAGGACTTGGACTTGAAGAAGAAGGACTTGGACTAGGCAGAATGACCAGTTTGGAGAGATGATGAGAGTCTGGACTAAGGGGGTAGCAATGGTGAGAGACTGATAAAGTTGACAGGATTTGTGAGGGAGTAGATGTAAAGGTGATGGAGGAACCAAAATTGAGTCTCCAAATGCTATCTGGGAGGACTTCATGAATAATAGCAGCACTAAGAGACAGAGAACACAAGAAGTCTTAGGAGCAAGGTTGATCATTTCAGTTTGGGACTGGATGAATTTGTGGTAAGAGTATGATACTGGTGAGTAGTTAGATGTATATTCAGGAGAAGATTGAGAGAGGAACCTTCAGTACAGGTAAAGGTTTGGAAGTTCATAGCACACTGGTGCTATTTGGAATCATGAAAGTAGATGAGGTTGCCCTTTCAAAATTACTGTGTAGAATACAAGCAATAGACAAGGGTGAAATCCTAGGAAATGAATGATTTAAAGGGTAGGCAGAAGAAGATAAGGTTAAAGAGGAAATAAGAAATAAACTAAATATAAGAAAGAAAAGAACCAGGAAAGACAAATGTAATGAAAGCCAAGGAAGTAGAGAGTTTCAAAGTAGAGAGAGGCAACTGATATTGGCAAAATAGCATGCTAATTGCATATGAAATAATTGAAAAATATCCATTGGATTTGATAATCAGGAGATTATTTGTGACTTAACTAAAATAGTTCCAGCAGACTGATGGAGGAAGTAACCCAATTACCGCAAACTGTGCATTGAACAGGAGATGTGAACTAAGCTAGAGTCTGTATTGCTCTTTTGAGATGTTTGGGTAAAAAGGGGAAGGTGAAGACTAATGGTAATTCAAGCAGAACACTGGGTCAGAGGAGGATACTTTTATGATGGGCAATAAATACTTGATAGGCTGAGGGGAAAGAGCTAGTAGGCAGAGAGAAGGGATGATTGAATAAGGACCATGAAGTAGCAGAAAAGGATGGACTCAAGAGAAGAGATGGAGAACATACCAGTTTCCTAAGGCTGCTGTAGCAAATGCCACAAACTGAATGGCCTAAAACAACAGAAATTTATTATCTCACAGTTCTGGAGGCTAGAAGTCTGAAATCAAGGTAGGCCATGCTCCCTCAGACTCTGGGTGGAAACTTCCCTTGCCTCTCCTAGCTTCTGATGGTGGCCATTGATCTTTAGTACCCTTGACTGTTGTGTTTGTGGCTTCACATGGCATTCTTCTCCTTGTGTGTGTGTCTGTGTCCAAATTTCCTTCTTCTTAATGACCTCATTTCACTCGATTCCATCCGCAAAGACCCTATTTCCAACAAGGTCACATTCACAGGTACCAGAGGTTAGGACATCAACATATCCTTTTGGAGGACACCATCCAACCCCTAACAGAGGAGTTGATCTTGAAAAAAACCAAAACCCTAACAGAGGGGTTGATCTTGAGAAAAGGTATCTCCTCTTCTGAGAAAGAGGTAGGATGGGAATGGATATAGACAAGCTTGTTGATAAAGAGGGCAGGGAGTTGACACAATTAATGCCTAATAGCCTCAGTTGTCATCTGCTAAGAATAAACTGGGGCAGAGTGGAACAAGGGATTTAAGAGAGTGGCAAAGAGCTAGAAAAGGCATGAAAGGGAATGGACAAACTAACCCAGGATGAGTGAAAAGACTGATGGATGATAGCCATGAGGGTTCACTTAAGGCAGGAAAGTGGAGTGAAAAGGCTACCCTCAATCCTGCCAAAAGAGGAGGGAGGCATGTTCACATTAGATCAAAGAGTCCAGTGAGATTAATGCAGGGGAGGGGAAGAAACCCAGAGTAGGAGGAGTCCAACAAGGAGTAAGAGATGGGATGGAAACAGAGGGTGAGATTGCCTTTCCCTGACTGAGGAGTGAGAAGCATCACTGGAAGAAACTGGCTGCATGTAATTTAATTCTGACACATATTGGAATAAATTCTTCATTCCTTGGAAACTACGGCCAAGACTCAGTGAAGACCAAAAAAAAAAAAAAAAAAGTGTTTTTGGCTGCTTTACAATTTGTAAAGACTTTTCACATAGGCTGTTCTATCTAAAGGCAAGAACCATGTCTTATACGAATTCTTGCAGAACTTAGTTCAGTACATGGAGGGGCTCAAAATAAGCTTGTTTCTTGTGGATTCAGATATTTTACTTGAAACAAAGAAACGGTCCATTATGTCTACCACCACACATGGGAATCTAAGGAAAGAACGAGGAGTAGACAGTTATATTTTAATGGGAGATAAAGAGATAGAAGAGATGTTGTAAGGTGTAGCAGAAAAGGGCTTGGAATCTGGAGTCAGATACACCTCTGTTGGATCTTTGATTTTTGTGTGTTTGTGTGTGCGACTAGAGCGGAAGCCGTGAGTCTACTTCAGAACCTCAAAAATGATGACCAGGATGGCAAACTCCTGACGGGGAGGCTGAATGCCACTTGAGATGTGTCACGTTTGGCCGGCATGGAGCTTTTTTAAAAGTTGACTTCGAATGATTTTAGCCTGGGTCCTATCCATTTCTTATAAAAGGAGGCAAAGGGGAAAACACCACGAAGTTAGGAAATTTCAGAAACTGACTAATGGCTGAAGTAACCAGGTTGTTTTCCACCATATTGCGGGAATGGTGGCCAAGAGAGGGTTCGCTCCAACTACAGAAAATTCCAGATAGCTACCTTTCTTAATACCTGCAGTTTGTAGCCTATGAAATTAACACCCACTATGTTAATTAATACGAATTACTACCATTGGACTTTCTCGGCTCCTTAGCAGTTACAGTTGTGTGTATAACACTACAGCTTTGTTTTCCTTATTATTCTTGCTAGGAACAGGTCTTCTTCCTTCATATATCCTGTTCCCCTCACTCTGCTCTGCGTGTCGTAGCTGCAAGTGATTGAAGTGTAGGGCCAACAAGAATGTAACTTAGAGAAGGGGAAGGGAAGAAAATGAGATTGATTTAAAAAAATACATCTATTTCTCATTGTTAATAAACAGGGAAACAACCTCTTTAAAGACCTAAGAAAAATTGTTCCCAGGGCGCCTGGGTGGCTCAGTTGGTTAAGCGACTGCCTTCGGCTCAGGTCATGATCCCAGGGTCCTGGAATCGAGTCCCGCATCGGGCTCCCTGCTCAGCAGGAAGCCTGCTTCTCCCTCTCCCACTCCCTCTGCTTGTGTTCCTGCTCTCGCTGTCTCTGTCTCTGTCAAATAAATAAATAAAATCTTTAAAAAAAAGAAAAATTGTTCCCTATTAAAGCAATTTTAGTTGAGCTTTTAAAGCAAAAGTTCTCTACAAAAGGCCATTAGAATGGCAAAACCTCCTTCTTCAGTCTCCAGGTTAAAGAACTCATTTAAAATTTAAAGATGCTAAGGATAATTTTGGTATTAGCCTAAGAAAGTATAATTTAGATGTAAATAATTTATATGCAAATATACCATAAAATAGTCTTTCAGTTCTTTAAAGTTCAACATAACTTATTTAAAAACTATAATAGATACTCATGCAACATTTCCCAAAATGTGCTTCTTAAAAAAGTAATTTTATGGTTGGTAATAAGTAGAATGTAAAAACAGAGTTCTTTATTGCAGCATTGTTTATAATAGCCAAGATATGGAAGCAGCTTATGTCCATTGATAGAGAAATAGATAAAGAAGATGTGGTCTATATATACAATGGAATATTACTCATCCATAAAAAAGAATGAGATCTTGCCATTTGCAACAACAAGGACCTAGAAGGTATTATGCTAAGTGAAATAAGTTAGACAGAAAAAGACAAATACCATACAGTTTCATTTATTTGTAGAATCTAAAAAACAAAGCAAATGAACAAACAAACAATGAAAAAGCAGAAACAGACCCGTAAATACAGAGAACCAGATGGGAAATGTTGCATGAGTATCTACTTACTGTTTTTAAATAAGTTATGTTGAACTTTAAAGCACTGAAAGACTATTTTATGGTATATTTGCCTATAAATTATTTTCATCTAAATTATACTATCTTAGGCTAATACCAAAATTATCCTTAGCATCTTTATCTCTTGGTGGAGATGATTTATTTTATTTTTTCTAAGATTTTATTTATTTATTTGAGAGAGAGAGAAAGCGAGAGACAGAGCACGAGCAGAGGGGGAGGGGCAGAGGGAGAAGCAGGCTCCCTGCTGAGCAGACAGACGGACGCAGGCCTTGATCCCAGGACCTGAGACCATGACCCGAGCCCAAGGCAGATGCTTAACCAACTGAGCCAGCCAGGCACCCTGATGGAGACAATTTAGTAAAATTCTGTGCCAAAAGAAATTGGCTGAGTTTTAAACATTCTCTTCATGAACTATATAAAGTAAACATTTGATAGTGACCATATACAGACACTTACAGGACACTTTTGAAATGTTCAAATGATTTTAAACTTTAATAACCTTATATAAACAGGTAATTCTTAACATTTTTCTAAGATAGACTTAAATATAACTAATATTGAATTATCCATTCTGTCAATGTGATCCCTCAACCCATTATAAATATACAATATACCATCTTGGCTACTGAAAAGTTCTGTAAACATCACCCTCCATTCAGTGAACACTGAACCAGGATGCTCTATCAGAAACACACAAATAAATAACACATATGCACATATGTTTGTTTTTTATATGATGCTGATAATAAAATCCTATAATTATAACTAAGGAGAACAATGCATGACTTGGAATCCTTTCTTTTGACTGGTGTTATAACAATGTGGTGCAGGGACCCGGGGGGCTCAGTCAGTTAAGCGTCTGCCTTTGGCTCAAGTCATGATCTCAGGGTCCTGGGATCGAGCCCTGTGTGGGGAGTCTGCTTCTCCTTCTCCCTCGGCCCCTCATGCTGGCTCTCTCTCTCTCTCAAATGAATAAATAAAATCTTAAAAAAAAAAACACAGTGTGCTGTCATAGCAATTAGACAGTTACTTTTTTTAAGATTTTATGTATTTATTTATTTTAGAGAAAGAGAGAGAGAGCAGGAGTAGGAGGAGGAAGAGAGATGGAGGGAGACGGAGAGAATTTCCAGCAGACTCTGCACTCAGCATGGAGCCCAGGGTGGGGCTCTATCCCAGGACCCTGAGACCATGACCTGAACCAAAACCAAGAGTCCAACGCTTACCGACTGAGCCACCCAGGTGCCCCTAGAGACAGATACTTCTTGAGAAGACGTTGACCTTATAGTGGGCAAAATATTTTCAGGACCACTAAATGGAAGTCGGAAGACAGAGACAAATCTGTGTCCTTGAAGGAGTCAGTCGCCTCGTAGGGACAGGAGGTACCTCTATCTCACAGGTAAACGGTGTTCCTCAATAATGCTGACGTGTCCGTACCTCACATATTTTAAATTCATTTCCCATTTCAATCACTTCAGGTCTGACTGACACCTCAACTAATGGATGTTGATTTTCAAAACATTTTGTCCAGGTAAAAAACATCAATGTTGGTTGTATGATGGCCATCCAAAGATATGAAGTCCTACTCCCTTGAACTTGTAAAAGGTATCTTAATAGTACTGCTGGAGCATTTCAAAAAGGAAAGGGATGTCGAATGGAAAGAGAGTTTAATCTTGAGCAATTTTAGTTAAAATAGCTTAATCTTACAAATGTTGCAGAACATGTAACTAATTGAATACATTGCTAAGGCCTCCCCTAGGACTTTGGAAAGGGCTGGTGGACTTGAGGAATGTTGTAGCTTAAGCTTCATTAACCCCCCCCAGTGAATATACCTCTGCACTCATGAGATCTCATTTCTTCTTTTTTTTTTTTTAAGATTTTTTATTTATTTGACAGAAAGAGAGAGACAGCTACAGAGGGAACACAAGCAGAGAGAGTGGGATGAGCAGTCTGAGAAGCAGGCTTCCCGCCGAGCACGGAGCCCGGCGGATGCGGGGCTCCATCCCAGGACCCCGGGATCATGACCTGAGCTGAAGGCAGACGCTTAATGACTGAGCCACCCAGGCGCCCCGCCATCTCATTTCTTCTGATGCAAAGAGGAAATACTTCACTAACTAAGCTCATAAGACGCAATCCCAGACAGACTTCTTTATGTAGAATTCTTCTCTATAGCTGATGGTGCCATAAAGATTGCCAATTCTTATTTCAAGCCATTATTTCCCCCAATTAACAGTAGATTCTAAAGGAAGATGACTTTTTTTTTAAGATTTTATTTATTTATTTGAGAGAGAGAATGAGATAAAGAGAGCATGAGAGGGGGGAGGGTCAGAGGGAGAAGCAGACTCCCTGCTGAGCAGGGAGCCTGATGCGGGACTCGATCCCGGGACTCCAGGATCATGACCTGAGCCGAAGGCAGTCGCTCAACCAACTGAGCCACCCAGGCGCCCAAGGAAGATGACTTTTAATTGATATTTTCATCTGCTTTAAGCTTTGAAAAAGGAGATAAAGGTAGTGCATCTGCCACTCCGTACCCTCCCCCAATTGTTTTCTTGGATCTAAAACCATCCTCATGTGAGGCAGTAATAGTACTATTGGGAACATTTCAAAACGGGAACATTTGCAACAAAATGCTTCTTCACACATTAACAAAATATCTGTCATCACATTATTTTCATCTAAAGGTTTCAAAACACTTAAAGTATGGATTATCAAATGACGTTTGGGCTGATAAAATACGCTATTTTAAAGGACATTTTACATTTCTGAGAACACCCTACTGGTTAAAAACTAAAGGAAGAGAAGCTTTAGGCAAGTCTAAGACACAGCTGCAGGGTGTGAGCAATCTCTGTTTTTGTTTTGCTCATCATGTTGCTCTGCTTTTTTTCTTCTTGCTGTCGGAAAGCATGAATGAAATAACAGTATGAAAATTGATTTCTTTTATCCTTGAATCTGACAAGATGCCAAAGCCATAATATTGCTCAAACACTTAATTGGGTATGCAAAACGCGTAAGAAATTTTAATGACTTTCAAAAATACTGAGAACAAACCAGAAAACTTAATTTAAATTCACACATAATACATGTTCTAGAAATATTTGTTGATTCATATTCTAAAAGCAAAACTGCTTTTGAAGAATGCACTTTTGCAGTATTTCTTTTTGTAGTATTTCTTGAAGTGACGTTATATATAGAAACCAATATAAAGGAAACATTCTCTTTTTTTAGCTATTTTGGAATTAACAGTTCAAAAATATCTTGATTTAACAATATCTACTTGTATGTAAATTTATTTATTCTACTCTGATTATAAGTTTTAAATCTATTATGCCTAAATTTTTTTAAAGACTGAACTTTTTTTAAGGCTGAACTTTTACAATTGTCAATTTATAATTGACTTTAATTCACCAATTTGTTGTCATGAATTTTTCAAGTAAGTATTGAATAAATATATGATAACCCATATTAACATATGAAATAAGTAAAAAGGTATGAAGAATACAAAAAAAAAAAAAATGCCCAAGAACTCTGAAAGGGGAAAGCAAAGAAAATGTTACCATTAAATAGAACTTAGTAAGTAAAAGAGGTAAAATAAGAATTGAAAAGACATGGCTTCCTGCCCCCACTCAAAATGTTTGTATAGTCGCTGTTATTTTCCTTTTGGTTGCTGGGTCTTTCTTGAGCCTCTGCTTTTTAAGCCAATGAGACCGATGCACTTGTATACACTTAACTTACACCCTTTTACTTACTTTAGTGAAATAATTCCTTTACTAGAAATCATTGTGAAAATCATGAAAAATCAGAGATTTCCTGGAAATGGGGAGTCTGGTTTAATTGTTTGACTCTCAGTGTTAATTTCAAACTCATGCTTAGCTAAGTCATTCAGTTGTGTAGTATCTAGCTTTCCCATCTGTGACATTAATAATCAATAAATGATCAATTAAAAATGGTGATGATGGTAGTGATGATGATAAACTCCAGTGTAAAATCCAATCTCTGTACAACAGATAAGACTACTCTCCCCTCCTCCCCTAGCCTTTTGTTTCTTCTGCCAGTTCTCTTATTATCTCAGACATAAAATAGGCTTTGGCTGGACAGGGAAATTCACCAACCCTTGAGTTGACCCTGAGATTTCTTAACTCTGGTACTCTAATTACCTGTGTTCATGCTGTTCTAGACCAGAGATTCTCAACCCTGGGTGCACAGGGAATCACCTGAGGAGCCTAAACCCCACCCCCAAACTATTTAAGTTAGAATCTCTAGGCATCAGTATTTATTTAAAAAGAGTTCCAATTTGCTTCCAAATGCTAACATGATATGGAGGAGAGGGCAGGATGGTGTCAAGGTATAACTGAAAAATGTTTCACCTTAATAACTGTTGAAATTGGGTGATGAGTACAAAGGGGTTCATTATACCATTTAGCCTACTTTGCAAACATTTGAAATTTTCCATAATAAAATGTTTTTTACAAAAGCGTCCAAGGTGATTTTAACGTGCAGTTAGTCCGCTTCTTGGAGATCCTAATCTGTAATAGGAAATATGAAATTAGACTCTTCAGTCTCTTTTCTTTTTTAAGCCCTCCATTAACTAACGTTTATAAATGTTTATTCTGGGCTGGAATAGTCCTAGCCCATGTCAGGTTCTGGAGACCCCTGAAGGGGCTTACAGTTTAGTTGGATGAGGTATACCTTTAAACAAATAAGCTATAGGTCCTAGGGTAGATGTATGTTCAGGGAAAAGTAGGGCATAAAGAAAGTGCGTGCGTGTGTGAGTGTGTGTGTGTTTGTGTGCGTGCGTGCATGTGTGTGCACGTGTTTTTGTGTATGTGCACTGTGCGTGCGCACGTGCGTGTGTGTTTTGTGTGCACATGTGTGTATTTGCGTGTGCACATGCAGGTATGTGTGTGTGGCAGTGGAGGTACATTGTACCTCAGGGAAGCATCAGAAACTGGTTCATGAGAAAGTGACCGAAGATGAGCTTGGTGAAATCCTACCCACCCTTTAAGATCCAGCTCAAATTTTACTTCCTACGTCCTTAATTTCTGTTACCAAAGAAACATAATCTCTGTTTCCACTTGGTATTATAACCCTTTGTTTCTACATGTTATTTCAATTACATTAGGCCTCGTGTTATTTTATTGTAAGTTCCCTGAGATGAAAAGTTGTTTTATTTATCTTTGCATCCTTCAAAACCTTCTAGAAAAGTGACTTTTGAACATTTTAAGGACTCAAGAAAAGTATGCTGAATTAAATAAAATAGACTATCCTTGTAGTTTATTGCTGTATTAAATAATGTTGTCACATAACTTGACATTTGAGTTTACACATGTGCCTTAATTGGCAATCAATATTAATTTAGGAAAGACTACTGGTCTAAAAGAAAAATATGTCAAGCTGGAAAGAGAACCTTTTTTTGGGGGGTGGGGGTCAAAAATGGACACTGCTCTTTTCAAAGAGCTATAAATAAACACCCTAATTTTTCTCCTCACTGAAAGAGGCGCACTATCCAGCCAAGTGCAGCCTTGAATGTTAATTTTGTTCTATTGAAAGCACCTGGGATTAAAAGGCTTTTCCTTCTCTGGCTTGCACAAGAGCTGTTTTATCTGCTGCATAGAATTTGGAATGACCCAAATCTGTCACTTTGCCGGGAACAAATAATTAAAAGAAAGTTGGTTGACAGAGATAAAAAGCACAGAAAAAGAAAAAAAAGCAAAGCACAGGAAAGTATCAGTGAGGCGCTTTCTTGGCACTTTGTTGATTTCGAATGAGGTACTATTTCTTGCTTTGAACTTGGAAAATTCAAGGCCATTCCCTAATGCTTGGTTTACAAGTTCTGGCATAGCTAATAAAATGCTTGAGGGCTCACACCAGAGAGTATATTAGTAAGCCCACTAATCAAGAATGGCGGAAACAAAAGGAATGACTGGGCTCCATTTGCCTGTCAGGAGGCTGACTGGATCCTTAAGTCTCCTATTTTTTTTTTTTTTTAACACTTAAACCTAATGTCTTTGCAGGCAATGCACTGGAGCAGGAAATTTAGAAATGAACTCCACCATGAGAAATACACAGAAATTCCCAAATAAGTATTTGTGCTCT
Source organism: Mirounga angustirostris (assembly GCF_029215605.1). Lineage (NCBI taxonomy): Eukaryota > Metazoa > Chordata > Mammalia > Carnivora > Phocidae > Mirounga > Mirounga angustirostris. Next base: position 113,583,000 of record NW_026991716.1, read on the forward strand.
TAAGAATAGGATTTTTCTTTGCTACCCCCCAACTCCAGTGAGGACAAAACCATGATATGATACCCCAGAAAATCTGTTTTTAAACACTAGAAAACTTGTATTTTGAGAAAAATCATGAGAAATCACAAACAACAACAGGCATATTTTTTTTATTTTGTCAGCTTTTTGCTCACTAACAGTCCTGTCAAGAACAACTAGAAACACTGGATAAAATATTGCAAAATATCTACTTGAAAGGATCAGGGACCTACCAATGTGCCTGTGGCTTATGGGACCAAAATCCCAGAGAGAAGAAATGCACAATAATGTGAGCCCAACCTTCGCCAGCTTTACCTTTTATGTAATGTTTACTAACATTTGCTGATTTATGAGCAGGACTGAGAAACTAAAATTGAGAACTTCTAACAGTCTTGCAATACTGGAGTTAAAAAAAAGTGGATTCTGAATCTACCAATGAGGACAGACCCTAGCTTTCAGATGGGACCTAGAAAATTCTATATGTTGGCAGCAGGAGAAGCTGGAGATGGAGAAGCCCTGATTAAGGTGAGCTCTCCTTGCTCTAATCATTTGCCAGAAGGAAAAGAACCATGACAAACCTTAAATTTTATTTAGATGTTTTTCATGCCCAATATCTGACATTCAATGAAAAAAAATTATCAGACATAACAGGAAATAAGATGAAATGACTAAATGCCAAGAGAAAAAACAGAAAATACAAACTGACCCATAGAAGACCTATATTTTTGGAGTCCTCAGACACAGAATTTTAAATATCTGTGATTAATAAGTTCAACCAATTACATGATTTCAGGAGAGCACTAGAAGCCTGTGTTAAAAAAAAATCAAAAGTAAACTGTGGAACTGAAAATTTTAATAACTAAAATTAAGAGCTCAGTATATAGACTTAATGTATTGGACAATTTGAAGGGGATAGTGCCTACCTCTGGGGAATAGAAAGGTGGTAGTGATGTGGGGTACAGGAGGTCTTCTGGGATTTAGTTATATTCTCTTCTTTTATCCAGTTACATAAATGTATTCATTTTATAATCTTTCAAATTGTACATACATGATTTGTGTTCTGTTGTGTATGTGGGTTAACTGAAGAGACTTGTTCTTAAAACTTATGAAATACCCCCATAGAGACACTGAAATTCTTGCAAGGATGGAGTATTTCAGAAAGGTGAGTTCCTGCAGGTAGGGCAAACACCAAGACAAAAATAGACACTAACATTTTCAGTGTTAGAGTCTTAAATGACTTCCTCTGACCTGACTTGCTGGGTTAACTGACATACACCACTCCCTCTAGTCACTCTTCTGACGGATGCCCACAGAATGTTGAACACTCCTCTAGTAGGCTCAACACTGCTTCCCTTCATTAGGGTGTGTGATTACAAGGCAGTTGTGTTTGCTACCAAACCTGAAACCAAGCCTATTGTACTTGTTCCTTTAATAATTCAAGATTTAGTTAAGTATTATGTAAGTTAATGACATTTGAGTCCAAAAAAAAAAAAAAATGGTTTCTGTGAAAAGTTGAATACTCCTTCAATAAAGGTGAGTTAGTAGAAAGGAAAAATAAACAGACTGAGCAATGAATAAGGAAGGTCATTGAGAAATAACCTTTTTGTGTGCACCCACCATTATGTAATGTCCATTGAGAAGAATGTGAGTGCCCACATAAACACAGAGATATGTGCATGATAGATATAACCTAATCATTATTACTTCATAGGGTTTCCAAGAGTCAAATTAGTTGCTATATCTAAATGACTTAGAAAACATAGACTAAATGGTAGCTATTGTTATTAGTCATTAATACAGAATTTGGATTGAAGTCCTTAAGCAGAAATAGCTGCATTTTATGAAGGTTCTTTTTTAAGTTCTATTGTGTTACAAAATAATTTGCTGACTTAGATGAAGACATGCTTTCCCCCAAATGACCATACTCTGGCAATATTGAAATCAAGTGGATCCCTACTAATAATGGGAAGTGTAGGCAAATCATATAGATTAATAATATTAAGCACTTTTTTTTTCCAGTTAGAAAGGGACAATCACAGAAAATTTAAAATGATTGTTATAATTGACCACTAATAGAACCATAAACTGAACCAGTAAAATCCATGGGTTTAATTAAAAGTAACTTTATTTTTTTATCTTCCACTATCACTTTAAATCCCATGGCTTTGCTTCTTCCCCTGTCTGACAGAAATTTAGGATAAGTCATACTTACCTTAAAGAAAATCACAGACAATCCCAATTCAGTAATAGAAATATGCAATGCCTGAACTCCACTCAAAGTTCAGCTTCTCTCTTTTCTCACGTCAGGGCTTCCGCAGGCTGGCTGCAGACAGTGGGAGAGTGGCTGTTCCATTCTTCCTTGGCTGGCCTTCCACTCAACCCCATCTTGCTGCCTCCATTTGTGACCCTGCCAGGATCAGAACTGTGTGGGGAAAAGAAGGGAGAAAGGGGAAGGAAAAGCCTTACTTAACATGACTTTCCCTGAGCTTGGGAGATATTTGAAGCTGTGTCTCTCCTAGGACTATTCTCCCCCATCACTGGAGACATCTCTACCATATTCCCCGTTGTGGGACATTGTATTTCTTCTGGCTGCTCACCTGTGGTTTCTTCTTTAGCCTCTGGGCATATCGTGGTGTGTCTCCCTGTTAGGGTCACTTTGGACAGGCTCCCTCTGATGGCCCACGTGCAAGGACACACTCATGTTACCATTTCCCAGAACATCCTGGAGAACACAGGTAACCTCAGGGCAGTAACTTCTCTTTGCTGCAGTATCAGGGCAGCTGGCCAGGCCACCTCTTCTTCTTTGCATTCATGTGGTACTAGTTGGACACCAGATCTTGGATGGCACTCAGTGTGCAGGGGGACACTTGTTAAACTCCCCAGTTTCCTTAGACTTGAGGTAGAGAGAAGCAAGTCCCCTCTTCAGGGGTGGGTCATAGAGAATATTAACCACCAGACCCCTAAATTTTCTCTCCATTTCCAACCCTTCCTGGCCTCTCCAGCCTCTAGGGTGAAGGTGGGGGATCAGTTTGGGTCCAAATGCTATATTTTCACAAATCCCTTACTCAAATCTTGCATAGTGATTTCCTACCTTACTTTGTACTATGGTATCTATTGTCTTGGATCTTCAACCCAAATGAGACATAAATAATTCTGTCCCCTTGAGTCATTTTTTGCACAACTAGAATGGCAACAAAAGCGGACCTAATTCACTGATTTGTGTTTGTAGGTGTAGGCACTTACTAAATATTCATTGAATGCTGAATAAATGTGCTAATACATGTTTCCTGTTTGTAGACACAATTTGATTAAGTGGTTATGATGGAAGATAGGGAAATTTTCCTCAGACCTTTTGGATTTTATTAGGTTGTCCTGTCAGAAGAGGTGTGGGCTACCTTCCCTGAGATCAGTAGCAGGGACTAAAGGCTGTTACAGCCTTTTCTATGCCTAATGTCTCTAGAACCAATGGTCCTAAACTCGTGAAAAAATCAGAGCTTCATGTTCCAGCAGTAACTCTATTTATCTTACTTTCCCCTGAATTCTGTAATTCATTCATCAGAGCATGTTAGACTCTGAGAAAATGGATTTAAAATCTGACTCACCATTTTTGTTCTGGCTCCCGGCTGGTAAATAACCCTTCAATCAGCTGGTAAAAGGGAATTTTCACTTAATAATCAGGCTTCCCCAGACCCCGGCTGGAAAGAAATCAGGCCGTTGGAAAGGTTCTGAGACATGGGATCTAGGGACACCGTGTCTGGTCTGCAGGCAGCACAGTTTGGGGAACTGGGAGTGGTAACCAACCTGCATCTCCACGGTTGGGAGGAGGTGGGCTGCTGGGTATGAGGAGTAATTACTTGCGAAAGACTCTCCTGTTAAGACAGAGGCTGGTCCCCACCCCGCCACACTAAGAATGGATCCGAAGCCCCTACTGTGCCTAAAAGTCCATATCGCTTTCACCTCCGACCCTGCTGCCCAGTTAGGGCCACTCTGACCTACTTGGTTTTCCTCAAACAAGGCAACTCATATCAGCCTCAGCCATGCCACTTGCTGGCCTCCCTACCCCGGAACAAGTTCCCCCAGAAGCGTGCCTAGCTCACTCCCTCACCTTTTTTTCAGATCTCTGCTGTAATACTATGTCCTCAAAGAGACCTTCCCCGAGCATCCTACTTAAAGCAGCTCACAGTATCCTTACCGCAATCATCCTACTCCACTTCAATGTACCGATTTTACTTCTGCATTTTAATGCACCGATTCCTGCCTGATGTATTAACTTTTCTCTATTTGCTCATTTTCTGGAGCCCCCACTTGAGAGTAAGCTTCATTGGGGAAGGGATTTTATTATGGCTTTTCCTCAGCACCTTGAACGCTCAGTACAGGCTCCATAAATATTCTTGAACTGAGTATTATTCTACTTGCTTTTCATTTTTGTTTTGGTTAGGTGATGTATCTCATCTGCGCAGAAGTCTGATAGTGTGAATTACAAGCTAAACTGTGAGAAAGTCTTATACCCAACCCGGGACCATCAGAATTGACGCTACAGAAATTGAGTGTAGTGGCTTTCTTCAAAGTTACATGAAGAAATGATTATGGACTAGTTTCCCATGGCTGCCAGATTACCACAAATGAGGTGGCCTAAAATGACAGAAATTTATTCCCTTGCAGTTTGGAGGCTAGAAGCCCCAAATCAAGGTGTTGGCAGGGCCACATTCCTCTGGGGTTCTGGGGGGCAGGGGAGGAAGCCTTCTTTGCTCCTTCCAGCTTCTGGTGGCAGTTGGCAGACTCCAATGTCGGTCTCTATCCTCACATCATCTTCTCTTCTGTGTCTGTGTCTCAGTGCTATAAGGACATTTGTTTTGGGGTGTAGGGCCCATCTGGATAAACCACGGTGATCTTCCTCTGATCAAAATCCTAAATTCAATTATATCTGCAAAGACATTTTCCATTACGGTAACATTCATAGGTTCTGGGGATGAAGACACAGACATAAATTTGTAGGGGTCCACTGCAGAGAGTTCAGTGTTTCTGATTCATAGTTAAACTTACTAAGTCTGCGATTGCCATTTAGACGCCAATATTTCAAAAGCCTACTTCTTAAAAGGAAACATTCATCTCAACCTCAAGGCACAAATACAATTTAATATCTGAGCACCTGGGATCAACTCCAGCTGACTTTTTGCGATATGTACTAAATAATCAGGCCAACCCAGCCCTTTGTAAAGGTGTGAGCAGGTGGCGTGCCTCTGCCACTGCCTTCTTGTTCCCCTCTTTCCTTTCTAGCAGCACACCTGCCCTATTCCACAGCGTTGGAATCTACTGGCTGCCCTTCAGCACAGTGTTGCATATTTTTAACCTTGCCATCCATATTCATCGAGACATTTTCTGCTTTTATTTTTTCCCCTTAGTGTTTATTGAAGTAGTATGGCTGGACTTTGATTTCTTTTTTATCTTTCTTTCTTTCTTTCTTTTTTTTTTTTTTTGCAATTCAGATTTTAATTTGTAGACATTGACATCCCTGTTATGGATTAAATTGTGTCCCCCCCGCCCCCCGCAAAAGGTATATGAATGTCCAAACCCCCTGTATCAGATGTGATCTTATTTGGGAATAGGGTCTTTACAGAAGTAATCAAGTTAAAATGAGGTGATTATACAAAATATTTTATATAATGATGTATATTGGGGGGGCTAATCCAATATGATTAGTGTTGGTATAAAAAGAAGAAATTTGGACACAGAAACAGGCATGGGCAGAGGGAAGAAAGCCATGTGGGGATGAAGGATCGGAATAAGGCATCTCCAAGCCAAAGAACTACGCTGGCTACCATAACTACCACAAGCAAGGATTGCTTAATTACCATAAGCTAGGAAGAGGCAAGGAAGGAAGATGGCTTTGCTGACGCTTCGATTTCAGACTTCTGGCCTCTAGAAGTGTGAGACAATCAATTTCTGTTCTGTTAAGCCATGCAGTCTGTGGGACTTTGTTATGGCAGCCCTAGGAAATGAATACAAGCCCTAAGCTACCTTATCTCCTTTCCTTTAGCACACAGAATTCAGTCCCATCCTGCCATTGCCCTCCTAGTCTCTATCTGGGTTTTCATCTCAGTACTTTGGTAAGACTTAAAATAATGCAACAAAAAGCTAATAATCATTTGTTCAAAGCTCCAAAAAAGCTTTTAGAAGAATTGCTTTAAAATTCGAGGCAAGTGAAGGCATGAGTAATAGTTCAAGGTAAGGGCTTATTTATACAATCTCAAATTGGCTAGTGAATATGTTAAAGAAGCTACCTAATGATTTATTTAAACATGATTTAAGAAGACAAGAATCCTGCTGTGAGAATAATTGCACATGGGGCAAAGACTGGAGTAATTGTCTCACATGAATTTATGAATTTCTTAATTATGAAAATATGAATTTCCTCCTTTTCCTCATCATCCTCCTTCTCTACTGGTTACACCCCCAGGCCCCCACAGGGCATCATCCTTGCTCCTGCAGCTGTGGCATGCTCCATCTCCAGGGGCAGAGAGCAGAAGGAGCCCTTGGTATCCCCCAGGACACTGCAGGAGGCTGGACCCTACCTACACTGGGGCTTTGAAGACTGCCTGTGTCTTGGCTGTGGAAGGTGCTTCTCAGTGGGCGGTACTATTATTATGGGTTCTTCTCACCATTTTAAGATTGTTTAGGTGGGAAAAGATGTCTGCACGAAACATAGTTGGTAGTTTTATGGTATTTTTAACTCTGAGAAGGAAATTTGCCCTCTAACATATCCATTATTGATATTTGATCATCTAATATATGCATTTTTAGAATTCCAGTCTATATGAAAGTAAGATACTAATTCAAATTCTTAAAAAAAGAATTACCTTCCCCAAAAATATATGATTTTTAACAGGGACCTTGGTCCAAAGACCTCAATACCTGTATCTCCTATACCCTGAGGGTTGATGAGGGTGGATTTTTTTGGAAAGGGTCTTGCCTAATGTGTCTTAAAGCACCCAGCAAGATGGCTGCCTGCTCTGTCTTTGTATGAAGTTTGTCCTGAACGCTTAGCAAAATGAAAGTGCAGGTCTGCATGCAAACTCTGATGGTCAGACAGTGTGCAGCATCCAGCTCATGTGAGTAAAAAGGGTCATACCAAGTTCCCCAGAGGAAGGCATGTCAAAGTTTCCTTATTCAGGACACCAGATGATTGCCCCCTGTCCCTGAGACCAATGCTCCACCATACTCCCCACAGATAACATTTCTATGACCTTCCTTAAATAGCAACAAAGCAGCATTGGGTCAGTGTCACCATCTGGTAACTAGTGCTGCAAACCACCTAAACTGAAAGTTGTTCACCACCACTTTCTTGAGCAAATTAGACAAAACAAAAACCAATCTTAACAATATGCTTTTCCTCAAGAGCCAGCATTCACAATAAGGAACAATAAAAGCTATGCTCCAATTTTTCCCTCTTTTATTTAATTACCATATTGCAATACTATTTTCCATTGTAAATATATAATATTTAAGATATGATTATTTTAATTAAATATGGAGAAATGTGTTCATAGTTCCAAAATATTGAATTATTATTAGAATTGGACTTTTGGTTTGCAATCTCGTAATAATCTGAAATATATATGCTTATATATATATATATATATATATAAATCCTTTGTTTCAACATCAAGATGCAAAATGTGTCATTTTCTTTCATTCTTTAAATATATAAAAATTTTTTTGCTGTAATGGTGGGAGATTCGATCTCACTCATTATTAGATTCCCTTCCCCCTAGTCCCACTAGGGTTACTCAAAGAGCTAAGGATTCTCATTCAGACCGGTTCTTAGGTAAAGGGCCCTCTGGTCTTTGATCTTCATTGTCACTGTTGAATGTAGTGGCAGCACCCAGAGGGCAGAGAGATGGTTCTGGTGTTCTTAACAAAGGGGCAGAGACGTCTTTGTCAAGTATTGAGGTTCCCTTCCCAGGATCTAGCCTCTCTAGGTGCACTGGACACCTATTCCTCCCCAGGGGTCCTGCCATCCCTCCAGATTGCTGAGGTAGCTCTTCTCTCTGTCCTCCCGCTGCCACTGACACCTGCCCAGGTGGGGAGCATCCCTGCTCCTCCATTAGATCCACCTGCTTTCCTGGTCAGAACAAGTTCTTTCAGTTGGCCACTCTGCATTCCTACTCCCAACCCCATAGACCTCCATTCTTCACCCAGCACCCCCATTAGGCAGATATTTTCAAAATTTTTCAATTCTACAATGGGAGTAAAAGAACTTAAATCCTTGTTTGTCATCAAGGCTGGGGCTTGGGGAAGGACTAAAACTCCTCATCCCTTCTGGTTCTTTCACAGGCGAACAAATAAAACAGAAAGCAAGCAAAAATAGCAAAGAAACCAGACAAAAAAGCACCACAAAATTAATATCTTAATAAACTGCCCTTCAACACATGTATAATTGTGATTGATCTCTGATTTTCTTAATCTCATAAGGTGTTTTTCACACTCTGAGAAGTTACATGTCACATTTAACAAAATTATGTCATTAAGGCTTCAGAAAAGCCTAATAGAAGATACTGTTTGGATAGCATTTTGTGTGTCTTTAAAGATATATATCATTCTGATTTTTAAAAATTGGAGCTATTCCAGAAAGGTTTTCACCTTTGTGTGATATGCTTACTTAACTCCAAAACATTTAAAAATAATTTTTGAGATGAGAGGGAAGGTCTACCAGCCCAGTTGCAGTTGCTCTCAGCTGATGCTTCCTACAGAAAGGGGGAGATCCAGTATTAGCTAACTTCTTCCTTGCTCCCCTCTCGATTCAGGCTTTGTCCTTGAATCATTATCATAGTCCCCAAGAATTAAACATCTACTAGGAACAAATCTATTATTTCTCTTCTTCCAAGGAAAATAAAGATATGAGTGTTGGATGATACATTTAAAGAGTTGAATAGCTCTTTTTTTTAATGTCTTTTTTTTTTCCCTTTGAAAACCAACTTCTTTTAGTTTTCTTGGAAAAAATTTAAAATCCTGCAGAGCTGGTGATGAAAAATACAGCCCTTGGGCAGCTTTGCCTGTGTTGGAGGTGCTGATGTAGTTTCCTTTTTTTAGTTATTTCAGGCAATTGAACTCATTTAAATTTCACCATTAAAAAAAAAACCCACCCCCAAACAGTGCTGTTTCATGTTGTCTGAATAATTCACGAATGGGCAGATGGAAGTGCACATATAGTTACAAACTGAGTGTCCCTTCATACAAGCGTCCTTCTGTGAAATATTCCCTATTCAGTTCCATGGTGGTTAAAGCAGTACATAGCAGGAATCAACACAATCAACTTCTCCACTAAAATACCACATTTACGAGGATTTATTAAAACCATTCCCAGCCAAGCAATATGTCTCTGAAATCTTACAGAACAAGGACAGAGTAATACAGGCATTGTACTACAAAATAAGCATCCTTCAAAGAATTATGCTCCTGGTTGTGAGTTTCTTTATTCCTTAAAAAAGTTTTAAAATAACAATTATTGTTTTACCCATTCAAAAGCAGGAACAGAAAAGTAGAAATAATCAAGCTACTGCCATGTTTTCCTGAGATAACTCAGGCCTCCTGCAGAGCAGCCGTTGGGGGGCTGTGTGACTCAAGGAATCAGGCATTGAACTGAGGTCCCAGAGCTTGCATCTAATTTTTTAGTGACCTTGTGAAAATTACTTCGAGAGTCTGTGTCTCTGCTTGCTTTTAAGGTGAGGGGAATAATATCAGTCTCCTACCAAGAGAGGATGGGGGTGAATAGCAAATGAGTATAATTGAAAATGCATTGCTAATCCTGTATGAAGAGCCATGTGAAGTACCCAGTGATAATCCTAGTCAGTGTAGCATGACTGGAATGTGAGTTGATGACAAATAGCCTGCTGTACTAGATCTAACGATTCAGCCACACTGCAGCTTGGAAGTCATCTGAAGGCTTTGTCATGGGCTAAGAGCATGAGTAACCCATTTCAGTCCTAAGGAAATGAAACATTAACACTTGCATGTTCAAGCATTTCAATAAAAATTTGGAAGAAATATGTCTACTTCTAGTTTAGCCCAAGATTCTAGAGGGCTCAAAAGTCATTTAGTCCCCCACCACCCATGCCCAGTGTATAGGAACCACATCCCTGAGTAGGGCCATTTCCCATGGGAAGATATTCACCACCTCCTAGTGAGTGCATCAGGCAGAAATTCTTCCTGATACTAAGTTGAACTCTGATTCCTTATAGCATCTGTCCAGTGGCTCTAGTCCTATTGTCTGAAGCAACAAAATCAGTTTATTCCTTCTTCCATGTGACAGACTTTCAAATTATTGAAGTCAGAACTCCCATTTTTCTTGAGTTTCTGTCTTCAGCTAAAGTATTTCCATATATGACATGGTACCTGTAGATTCTCATCATCAGTGTCATCTTCTTGTAATCCAGTCTAACTTGTTATTGTTTCTTTTAAAATGTAGTCTTCAAAATGGATCACTACCTTAAGGGCTAGTTCAAAGCACAGTGAGGCCTTTTTTAATTTAAATTTTAATCAAACAGATACTTATTGGGTGATTTTTATGTGTTTGGCACTATGGATATAATGATGAGCAAAATGTACCTAATTCTTATCCTTACGAAGCTTATGTTTGGGAGTGGTAGAGGTGCATGGAGCAGACTCCCCTCCCAAAAGAAAGTTACAAAAAGTCAACAAAATAAGTCCAAGTCTTGAGATGTGTTATGGTGGATGGTTGACTGGCACTCAGCATTTCACCTTCTTCTAGCTTCTATTCCTTTTCTGCATAGCCTGAAAGCTAACACGATACTTCCCAGACTGCCTTGTAGGTAGGATTCTGGATGGAATTAAGTTTTACCACATAAATGCAACTCAAGTAGGTTTTTGTTAATGAGTTTTATTAAAGCAATCAAAAGCCATTGAAGGATTTTAAGCAGTGTTCTAACACTTATATCTTTAACAGGTTTGGATATTTGATAAGGCCAATCTCCCCTTATTTCTTTTTCTTTTTGAAAAAGTTTCTTAAGCTAGGTTTTGCTCAGTTATTCTTCTAGATGAATTTTAGAATAATTTATCAGTTAAAAAAAAAAACCAAGAATGGATGATTATATTGGGTTAAGCTTAAAAATTAATTTGAGAAGAAATGACTTAATTTTTCCATTATTGACATATTATTTCTCTCAACTTATACAAATCACCTAGCTCTCAACAAATTGAATAGTAAACTACACATATGAAATATTCCTACAATTTGGAGTTACTGGGTTACTGTGAGAACTTATTACAGTGCAACATAAGCCCTATTCATGATTATAGGTAAGTCCTTCCAAAAATGACATCTCAGTTGAGTCTTAGAGAATAAATAGGAGTTCACTGGGCAGAGAGAGAGTTGAGGGAAGAGACTTCCAGATAACTTGATCAAATTAGAGGAAGGTCCAGAGGCAAAAGAGAGTATGGAAAGGTACTTCAAGATACTGAAAAAGTTTAATATGGCTAGCACATAAAATTTGAAAGAAGAGGGTGACAAAAATGGAACGATCTAGGTAAGCAATGGCCAAATTATGAATAGCTTTGTAAGCTATATGTGGGAGTTTAGATGTATATTTGGAGATTAGATGGCAGAACTAACCTGATGTGGTAATGGAAGGGTAGGTATGGTGAAGTAAAGGGAGGTGTTAAGGAGAACGCCCAGGCTTCTGGCTTTGGAAATGGATTAATGGCAGTGCCTTTCACAGAAACAAGGAGAACAAGAGATGAATCATATATGAGGGAGAAAAAATCATGAATGCACTTTTGTACCTCTTGAATTTGAATTCCCAAGCGGAAGTTTCCAGTAGACATTTGAATCACAACCAAAGATCAAAACCACTGAAGAGTAATGTAGGTGGAGAGACTGATTTTTGAATGTGATAATTGAAGGCATGGAAGTGGACAATATCAGTTAAGGATAAGCAAGATAGTTCAAGAAGAACAAGAAAAACAACAGACCTTTTGCTCTGAAGGCCAAGGAAGAGCTCAGTGAAGTGAAAAGTCTCATCACACTGGCAATTCATACTGCACTCATGTAAACCTTCTGGTCAATTTCACACAAATTCTAGTGAGGCTACCTGGTTGTAGGTGGCAGATAGCCAAATCAAACTAGTTTAAGAAGAAACAAAAAAGGAACCTGGGTTCAAAGGAGAAGATCCAAAGTAGACTTCAGATATAAGTACACCCAGGGAGCTCAAAAGCTTACTTCTGATTTGCAAACCAGTAGAGAATCTCCTTCTACATGGTAGATGAGATGAACTCCAGCCAACCCAGCTCACAGCTTCCAAGCTTAGCAATATCAGTAGAAAGAATATTGGTCTCGGGGCGCCTGGGTGGCTCAGTTGGTTGAGTGACTGCCTTCAGCTCAGGTCATGATCCTGAAGTCCTGGGATGGAGTCCCGCATCGGGCTCCCTGCTCAGTGGGGAGTCTGCTTCTCCCTCTGACCCTCCCCCCTCTCATGTGCTCTCTCTCTCATTCTCTCTCTCTCTCTCTCTCAAATAAATAAATAAAATCTTAAAAAAAAAGAAAGAATATTGCTCTCTTCAAATGTATATATATTAATCCTAGAGAAGACACCAATTGGCCCTGTCTAGGTCTTATGCCCAACCATAGTTCAATCGCAGTGGCCAGAATAATAGAGCAGTATCATTGGGCATCCTGGATCAGGAGTGCTAAGAAAAATTAAAATTCTTGAAATCCACTCCAGACCTTCTGAATCAGAACATCCTGGAAAGAATTGCAAGAGTTAGTATTTTTTTTTTTTTTTTTACAAGCTGCTAGAGTGATTCTTATTGAGATGGGTTCACAGATCATGATTTGAGAAACACAGCAAGCTCCCAAACTGTCTGGGATGGGATGCTGCCTGAGAAGACTTCAGCGATACACCCCGTCAGCCTTGGTGAAGTTGGAAAATGTTCAGGCTTTGGAGTAGACTTAAATGGAATTGGAGTCAAATCTGTTCTGAATCATTTTCTTAAATGTTTGAGCAGGCAATCCCTTAACTCCCCTGACATTTAGTTCCCTCATCCCAGCACACAGGGAAGACTCACCTAGAATGGTTGTGCAAGGTTAAATAAAACAGCATTTGTGAGGTCTTACTGCCCACTAACATTCACCATTTCTCAGGTCCCTCAACCCCATGACTAATGTCCAGGCTTTCCATTGCTCAGTGTAGGGGTCCTGCCTCCTGTATCATCTGACAGTTCTCAGTGTTTATCCTTCCTTCTTTTCAGGTCTCTGATGTTGCATTTCTGGGATGCTAAACCCTGCCTGCCCACCTAGACCCTTACTGTGTCTCTGCCCCACCTTTTACCTGCCCGACCTCTCCCTGCCCTAACCTCCACACTCAGCCTGCTCAGGGAACCTCTTTAATCTCCACATTTTATACTTTTGAGCCCAAGTTACAGGCCTGGAGTATATTTTCATATGCAACTTAGTACAAGCAGCATTGTCTTAAGGTAAAAACTCATCTGGGCCTTTAATGAGTGCCAGATTGCAGGAGAAATGCAATTATCACTCTTTTTCAGGAGGAAAACATTTCATAGAAAGGACTTGAAAATAGACTCATAAGACTCTGCCTTGCAGAGCCACACTGGATAAAAACAGACCCCCAAACCCTACCAATGGCCATGTTACACTGTCCATATATTTGACCCTTCATCATTTTTAAATTTTCTTTAGTTCCAACTGCCATCTTGGGAAAAAGAGAAAAGCAGAGAGGATACAGAAAACTGACCTGTGATTTAGCAAGAAAATGACTTCTGACGGGGTTGACACGGCAACCATTAGAAATGGGACAATGAATTAAATGGTGTCTGCACTCTGTGACCTCAAGCCAGAAGAGAGTGTTTCACCACGCGATGGGGCAGGCTATGAGAATGCTGCCCGGTATGTGCTGGAAAAAGGTCTGTACAATTGTTCCTCTGTGAGGATGCTGGGAAAGCACAGCTTTTGCAGCTTCTAACTTTTTTGGAAATTAAGTGCACCTCAGCTGCCTTATGCATAGCCTGCCCTTCTGTGCAGTTGCTGGGTTTGTGCCAGAAAATAAGTTTATGGAGCTCTTACTCAAGTCATCCAAGGACCTTTATTCCATACTTTGTTCCTTACAGCTGAGTGGTATTTTTGGGTTAAAGAACTCGAAGTGACAAGATACTATTTTGGTCTTGTCTTATTCTATACTATCCCACTTTTTTTTTTTCTTTTCTGTATTTTCTTTGTTGAAACAGTTCTTTGCCTGGCCCTCCTTGTCTCCAGAGAAGAAGGGGCAGGATAAACTTGGAAATCCTGGCTTTTGTCTTCCAAATCCTAAACTCTAGAGGGCGAAGAAAATCTGTAAGCCCAAGGAAAGTGACCTTAATAAGCATGGCAGGTAAAGGATTCCCCAAGATCAGAAATATTCCCCAAGGCCCAGGGCTATATATATAGAGAGAGATGCAATGCCTCCTGCCCTGCATCCTGGTAGTACTACTAGAAAGGCAGGGAGACCTGTGAAAATCTTGGGCCCTAAGAGCAAAAGGGATGAAGGCCTGGCCTCCTGCAGCTAGACCAAGGAGATCAAGGCTTTACAGGTTCTCAACCAGGGTTATAAACATGTGGCCATGTTCCAAGTGGGTTAACATGATCATGAGGTTTGGAGTGGTGTAACTGGGAAACTTAGTGGGGCTGGTGCAAAACTCTAGTGTATGCCTGCCCAAAGGCTGTCTAACCCCACACTTAAAACTACTGTGAGGGCAGAAGAAACACACCTATTGTACTTGACAAATTTTGGCCCATGGTCTAGGGGCCACATTGAGTGGGACAATGACTGTTTTAGCAGTAGTACCGAGTGTGGTTACATAACTAAGGCTCAAGGGGCCCCCAATGCCTTGGTGCCTCATAAACCCCAAATATTGTCATTTACTCTGAGTGGAATGGGAGGAGGGAAACGTTGAAATGACCAGGTGAGCTACTTACAGAAGTATCAGAAAGAGGCTTCAAAGAGAGATTAAACAGAGTTATAGAAATTTCCTAAAGTTTCTGGGGCACCTGGGTGGCTCAGTCGTTAAGCGTCTGCCTTCGGCTCAGGTCACGATCCCAGGGTCCTGGGATCGAGCCCCGCATCCGGCTTCCTCCTCGGCGGGAAGCCTGCTTCTCCCTCTCCCACTCCCCCTGCTTGTGTCCCCTCTCTCGCTGTGTCTCTCTATGTCAAATAAATAGAAATAAAATCTTTAAAAAAAAAAAAAAAGAAAGAAATTTCCTAAAGTTTCTTAGACATCTGATTTATGGGCTGATACTCCTGTCGTCAGAGAGGTGTCTGGGTTAGTTCGGGCTTCGCCAGCTTCTCTCTTTACTGGCTCCTCCTCGTCATTGTTTAAACTTGTTCACAGAGCACCTTTATTAAAAAATGGAGAACAAAAAAATGAAGCCATTGCTCAGTCTTAGGTTTCCCTGCAGCTGCCTTGCTATCTCTTCCTCTCTCTTCAAAGTCAAGCATTTTGACAATGTTGTGTCTACTTCTCTCCCAACCTCCTCACCTCTCTGTCATTCCTCTGCCCACTGGGACCTGGCGTACATCCCTTGCCTTTCCATGGAAACTGCCCCTTCTTGACAAATTTCTGTGACTTAACTTATTCCATAACTGGAAGCCTATATCTCCATCCCACACCCATTCTGCCCCTCCCCCCACACCTTTCCCCTCTGGCAACCAGCAGTTTGTTCCCTGTGTTTATAGGTCCAAGTCTTTTTGTTGTTTATTTTTTTGTTTTATTTTTTAAATTCCACATATAACTGGGCTGCTTTCTAACACCATACACAAAAATAAACTCAAAATGGATTTAAGACCTAAATGTGAGACCTGAAACCATAATACTCCTAAGAGAATACAGGCAATAATTTCTTTGACATCAGCCATAGCAACATTTTTCTAGATATGTCTCCTACAGCAAGAGAAACAAAAGCAAAAATAATCTTTTGGGACTACATCAAAATAAAAAGCTTTTGCACAGCAAAAGAAACTATCAACAAAACAAAAAGGCAACCTACTGAATAGAAGAAGACATATTTTGAAATGACATATCCAATAAGGGGTTAATATTTAAAATATCTAATGAGCTTATACTACTCAACACCAAAAAAATCCAAACAATTCCATTAAAAAAAATGAGCAGAGGACCTGAAAATAGACATTTTTCCAAAGAAGACATACAGATGACCAACAGGTACATGAAACAATGCTCAATATTACTCATCCTCAAGGAAGTGCAAATCAGAACCATGATGAGATATCACCTTACACCTGTCAGAATGGCTAAAGTCAAAATGACAAGAAATGCCAAGTGTTAGCTAGGATGTAGAGAAAGGGCAACCTTTCTGCACTGTTGGTAGGACTATAAACTGGTACAACCACTGTGGAAAACAGTATGGAAGGGCCTCAAAAAATTAAAAATAGAAATACCATATGATTCAATAATTCTACTACTGGGTATTTACCCAAAGAAAATGAGAACATTAATTCAAAAAGATAATATGCACCCCTATGTTTACTGCAGCATTATTTACAATAGCCAAGCTGTGGAAGCAATTTAAGTGTCCATCGATAGATGAATGGATAAAGATGTGATATATATATATATATATAATGGAATGTCATTATAATGCAGCCATTAAAAGGCCAAGATCTTGCCATTTGTGACAACATGATGGACCCAGAGGGTATAATGCTAAGTGAAATAAGTCAAACAGAGAAAGACAAATACCATATGATTTCCCTTCAATTACCATCTTGAAAAAAATCTAATAGTGTAGTTGGATCATGTCTTACCTTTCTAGTTCCTCAACTCGCCTATCGAGTCTCCAAATCTTTTCAAGTCTTCACATCAGCATATTTTAAATCATTGCCCTTGTCCAAAACTAGCCTCAGACTCTTGCTATCTCTTACTAAGATTTTGAGGGTAGACTTCTGGCTGGGCTCGCTGCCTCTCATCCTGGTTGCCTCTAATCAACATCACAGCCAGAGAGAGCTTTCTAAAATAGAGGTCAACACTGATGAATCACAGACCTGTACCCTGAAACAAATAATACATTATATGTTAATTAAAATAATTAATTAATTAAATTGAAAAAAGTTTATATGGTTGATAGAATCTAAAGCAATAAAGTTGATGTGGTAGAAAAAAAATAGAGGCCAGCAAACTTTCTAGAAAGGTCCAGTGGGTAATTATTTTATTTTTATGTTTTATTATTACTATTTTTTTTAGCGAGAGAAAGAGGGTGAGCAGGGGCAGGAGGGGCAGAAGGAGAGAGAGAATCATAAGCAGGCCCCACACTCAGCACAGAGCCCCACCTGGGGCTTGATCTCACGAACCTGAGATCATGACCTGAGCCAAAATCAAGAGTCAGACATTTAACTGAATGAACCCCTAGATAGTAATTATTTTAGGCTTCGAAAGTTCTATGGTGTCTGTTGCAAATATTCAAATCTACCACTGTAGCATGAAATCAGCCATAGATAATATGTAAGTAAATGGGCATGGATATGAGTCAATAAAACTAGTTACAAAGCAGGCAGTGGACAAGATTTGACCTATGAGCCATAAGTTGCTGATCCCTGTTTTGAAACATAAACTTAAACACGTTCTTCCCATTGCCTTTAGGATAAATTACAAAATCTTGTTAACAGCTTATGAGCCCAGCCAGATCTCCTACCATCCACCTCCATTATGAACTCATCTCCAGCCATGTCGAAAGACTTACATTACTGTTTTGTGTTTTGATCCACAGCTGACTAAGCAGGTCTATTTGGGGCTGATACTCTAAACAACACAAGTTTAAGAGACATGAAGTGATGTCGGTCTAAGTTACAGCTCTATCCTTTCTAAAACTGCGATCTTAGGCAAGCATCAATTTCTTCATTTATGAAAATAAATGGGGATAATTATATTACTTGGGAATAATAATATTATCTATCTCTTACACAATTCAATTGCGTAAAAATAAATGACATAGTGAAGATGAAAAACATTCATAAACTGTAAAGTGTTCTGTAAATGTCGGTGTTGCCTACATAGGCTTGGCCAGTCCCCCTTTTCCCTTCCCCTTCAGAGTATCTCGACTGGTACTCTCTGCTCTTACATCAATCTGCTTTTTTTTTTTTTTTTTAAGATTGATTGATTGATTTGAGGGAGAGAGAATGAGCAGTGGGGAGGGGCAGAGGGAGAGAGAAGCAGACTCCCTGCTGAGCAGGAAGCCTGATGCGGGGCTTGATCCCAGGACCCTCAAGACCCAGAGATCATGACCTGAGCTGAAAGCAGACGCTTAACCAACTGAGCCACCCAGGCGCCCCTGTATCAATCTGCTTTTTGGCAGTGCAGGTCAGCCGTAGCTCAGTGGAACCCTGGAGGATTCAGCTGACTGTGCCCTCCCCAGATCAACCCACTTTGCCAAAGCAGCCCACTCCCACTTCCCTGCCCAGCCCCAAATCTGGTAATGGAAGCCCTGGCCCAGGGCCCAGCCCCATTTCTGGAACAATCTCTCATTCCCATGAATGAGGGCTAATTAGAAATGGTGCGTGGGTGTGAGGGGGGGCGGTTGGGAGAGGTGATGATAGACAAGGGGAGAATTAGTCTACTAACTCTATCTGACCCTCCCTTGTTCCCTTACTGTTCCAAGGAGGGGACGGTGCATTTCCAAATGGAAGAACTATGGACCAAGCAGATGTCGGATGTCATAAGGAGAGCAAGTCAAAGCAGTGCATATTTAGGGCTCCTATATTCCCTTTGTGAGCCTGGGGATTTTCCTACCTATTTGTAGCACCAAAATACAGTCCATCAAACATCAAACAGGACTTTTTATTTTTATATTTGCTTTTTTATTTTATTTTTAAAAGATTTTATTTATTTATTTGACACAGAGAGAGAGAGAGAGAGCACAAGCAGGGGGAATGGCAGAGGGAGAGGGAGAAGCAGGCTCCCTGCCGAGCAGGGAGCCCGACGCGGGACTCGATCCCAGGACCCTGAGATCATGACCTGAGTCGAAAGCAGACACTTAACTGACTGAGCCACCCAGGCTCCCCTATGTTTGCTTTTTTAAAAAAGCTGCTATAATATCTTCTAACTTTGGTTGTTTCTTAGTCAGAGATTCTCTGACTCATTCAGGCTTCTTAACTAACCTATTGAATTTTTCTGACAGGCATCAAAAGCATAGGGAACTAATCTTCGTATTCTTTAAAGTTTTGGAGAAATAGCAGCCCCCCATCTGGGCTCTGGAATCAATTACACAGGAGAGCACCAGAAAGAAATGGCAAAGGAACAGAATATAGCTGTTTTATATCTGCTGCTTGAACTAGATTAAACTACCTTTTCATGATAGAGAACTAGAGAATGCACTTGATTATATTTTATAGAATATAAATTACTTTTTTGGATTAGAAATTACGAAGAGCATCGTGACAGGCATCTATATAAGTAAATTCATTTACTGGGAGTTGTGCCTCTTACAAAGAATCTTTTGTGTATGTATATATAAGAATTGCATCATGTAGCATTTTTCACAAAGGAGGAAGTTCTGCAAGAGTTTTCGAATTGATTTTATTTCTAATGTGATTAGAAATCCTTTTCATTGTCTTAGCCATTCTTTTTCCTGTTTTAAAAAATTTCTATTCCTTTATGTGAACTAGTGAACTATATACAAATGTTTCTAGACATCGGCGTGGTGGCAACTATTGTTGCCATAATATATCCCGAATATTATGTTAAATATTAAACTGTGAAACAGAGGACTACCCAATCTATTGTTAGATTTCCTGAGCACCTCGGGAAAAAGTGATGGTCCCTTTAGGTTTCTGAATGGATAAAGAGGTGTCATCATTAAGCAGATAGAACAATTAGGAGCATATACACACCTGGCAATAGAGCCCTAAAATCTATGAAGCAAAAATGGACAGAATTCAAGGGAGAAATAGGAGGGTCTGCAATGATAGTTGACGACTTCCATACCCTACTTTCTATAATGAACAGAACAACTAAACAGAAGATCAGTGAGGAAACTGAGGCCTTGAACAACACTATAAATAAAGTAGAACTGTCAGACGTATATACAACACTCCACCCCAAACCAGCAGAATACACATTTTTCTCAAGTGCACCTGGAACGTCCTCCAGGATAGACCATATGTTAGAATACAAAGGTTCGTATTCACCCAAATATTTGAAATCATTCGAAGTGTCTTCTCTGACCACAAAGGAATTAAACTAGAAATCAGTAACAGAAGGAAAAATGGAAAATTCACAAGTTTGAGGAAATTCGTGAACACACTCTTACACAACACAATTCAACCCATAACAAGAATTCTTTTCTTTTCTTCTCAATCCCAGTTAGAAAGCAACCTGGAGATTGACTCTAACAGCCCAGCTGGAGATTAGGTGCTTCCCTGGGCCAGTCAACGGGGGCCAAGGTTCTAGTTTGGGGTAAGAGGATGGCCAACCTTTCTATAGGCATGCACTGGGGTCCGTGCGATCTCCCGGGAGCAGAAGGGGACTCGCTCAGACAATATTATAGGCCCACCACTCTGATGGTGGTTTGTATAAAGTCGAAAGAATTCTAAGGAAATTAATATTTAAGAAATACATGGAGAAAGAAGACTGTTGAGATGAAGGTCATCTATTGCTCTGCTGGGTGAGGGGAAGCTCTGAGCGACTTTGCCCAGGTAACGTGAGTCTCTTCATTTACAAGGAGCAATGGCCAGTGCATCTGAACAGGTATCTCTGGCTTCCTAAGCCAAAAAGAATCTAAGTGTATCTAAATGTATCATTAGAACAACTTCACTTGAGCAAAACACTGAGAGCTGAAGTACAGAGGAATCTGGTGGAAGAACCTAGGAAAGGTATAAGGAAAGAGGTGTGCCTTAGAAAAATGCCAAAGATGGGGCTGTTGCCCATGAGAATATATGTGCACATTTCTAGAAGCACATGGGAAGCCTAGGCTGGGTCGAATAGCAAGACCTGATGATTTTAAGAATACATTTTCTTTTTCTTATTTTTTCATATAGATTTAATTCCTTTCCTTCTTGGGGTCTAGAGGCAGAATGGATAGGACCTCTACATTCCGGGAACAAAGGTTTATGTTGTTATTGTCATTTAAACTGGGTTCCTCGGAGCACCTGGGTGGCTCAGTCCTTTAAGCATCTGCCTTCAGCTGGGGTCGTGATCCCGGAGTCCTGGGATCGAGCCCCACATCAGGCTCCCTGCTCCACGGGAAGCCTGCTTCTCCCTCTGCCACTCCCCCTGCTTGTATTCCCTCTCTTGCTGTGTCTCTCTCTGTCAAATAAATAAATAAAATATTTAAAAATAAATAAATTGGGTTCCTTACTCACTTCAGGTAATCTCCCTGAGTGTTGTTTTCAGTCTCCCTCAGTTAAAGGTGCTCCCTCATTTAGCTGCCTGCAGCGGAGTGTGACTCAGAGCAGGGACCAGTGATGGGTGGTTTTCAAGGCGGAGTTTTCTTTTGTGCGGAAACTGCCGAGCTGATCTCTGTTGCTGATAATTAACAGACTCTTCATCCCTGTTCAGGAAGAATTTCCTTTTCTTTCTTGCCCCTGGTGGTGACCAGTATACTTCTTGGACAGCTTCGTTAAATCCCCAGGGGAGAAAGAATAAAAATAGCTCTCAGCAAACTGATGGCAAGAGGAAGCTCTTTTGTAGGGAGTTTAAATTAGGAAGTATACTGACTTTAAATAATGTTTGTCCCATTTTGAAAACTTAGTGAGATGTTTCCAGATATTTTAAATTCATTTGTACATAAGGTATGTGACTTAACTAAAAGAAACCCTCCGAAGTACTCCAAAAATACTTAAAAAATTAAACTTATAATATTGAAGAAACTCGGGCTTTCTTCAAGGTACTGAAACTGTACATAAAATTAATAAGATTTCATTTTGAAATCACAAGTTCAAATTAAGTACTCAATTATAAATTTTAAATTGGAATTATAAGGCTGATCTGTTACTCTAATTGGTCAAATTCTTATAAACATAATGAGTATGAAAATATTAAGAATGCACAGGTTTATTAACACAAATATTAATCCTGTGGTTTTGATGACATGCATTTCTATATTTAATTCTAAATCTTTATAGAATTAAAAAATGCTTAACTATCAAGGAAATAATTATACCGTTGCAGTCAAATTTGAAGGATATTTCCTCTGTCATTTGAAATTTTAAGAAGTGGAAGATTTCAGCAGGAACGCTGGATTCTTATTGATAGCATTGCTGGGACATGTTTTGACCTATTACGACCTTCAGATAGGATGGTCTGACAGCTCTCGTGCTCCATGTTCTTATGCTTAGGCAATATGTTACTCAATTCTTGTATCTGCTTACAGAGAATGAGACTGCTATTCAGCAGCTGCGTAAATAATTCTCATTTTTGTTCTTCCAGGGGTGCTGACAGAAAGGTCTTGTTCTAGCTACATATTTCTACATAATAAATTACTCTAAAACTTAGTGCCTTAAAAAAAACCCATCTTACTCTATCTCACAATTTTGTGAGCCAGGAATTTGGGCAGGAATCAGCTGGTTCATTCTTCTGTGCCACCAAGTTACCTTCATTAATACCACGTGGAACAGAAGGATCATCCCTCTGCACCCTGTAGCATTCCTGACCTAGAAAACTATGAAATAGAATAAAATGGTCCAAAGGTTCAAGGTGGTTTCATTCACAGGTCTCACACTTGTGGGGAGAATGGCTGGAATGCTGGGCTTAGCGGGGACTGTCCATTGGAGTGTCTACATGAGGCTTCTCTAGCAATGTGACTTTAGGGTAGTCAGACCAGTGCAAGTGTCTCTGTAACGAAAGTGGAAACTGTGTGATCTTTTGTGATCTAACCTTGGAAGTCACATAGGGTTCACTGTCACTAGACTTGATTGGGTGAAAAGTCACAAGTGCCATCCATATTCCAGAGGAAGGGACATAGTCCCTCCTTTCTATGGCAAAAGCGTTAACAAACATGTGGCCACCTTTTAAAACTGCCACAAAGCTCTTAAAATATTTAAAGATCTTTTCCATTTACATCAAAAGATCTTTGAATTTGATGTGCATTCTCAAATGCTTCCTGTATTTTATGAACACTTAGCTTGTTAAAACAACATCTGATTAAATTCTAGATATATTGCATGGCAGTGTCTGACAATCTGGGCATGACTTTGAAAGGGTCATTCTATTTGGTAAAATGACCTGAAAGATCATTCTACTTGATGAAATCATTTATAAGAAAATCTCCACACTTTATTCACTGATGAGTTGGCTATCTCTTGAGATGAACTCAGAGTGGGAAACATTAATGATTTCTTGAATTTTCTTAAATAAATGTGCATGAAAAATATTTTATGTTCTTATATTCTCAATTCAACAAATATAAAATGAGTATCTTTTCTAAGTGAGGTGCATATTCAAGGCAAGTTTGGATTTTATCAGGATCGATAATTAAGAACTCATTCAAGATAAACGGAACAAGATGAACAACTGAGGTAAGAAATCATTCGACACGCTTGAGGATGAGTGTGCTAAGAAAAGAAGCAGGCAGGTCTGCAACCTGCTTCAGTCTGGCCCAGGGACCAAGTTCCTGTTGTGTCTTATTCTATCTGTTAACTCCTATAGAGATCTTAATCTTGATTCTACTTTTTGAGCAATTATGTTCACCACCCCTCACTGAAACAAGAATTGGTAGATGTTGAGTAAGTATTTGTTGACTGAATAAATGAATGACCAATTTTCAAGGAATTTGAATATAATAAATAAATTCTTCACATTAAAATTACACTGCTCATGAATAAATTTTTCAGGAATCAGAGGGATTTTCTGTCCTCTACTAGTGCCTTGAGGTCATCATTATAAATAATCAATTATCATTGTTTTCCCTAGGCAACTTATTTTGCTTTTCTGTATATTTTGATTCCAGATAAAAAAGCATGTAGTAGAAGTCTCTCCTACTGGGTTTTCTGTCTAAATAAGATGGTAGAAAGTCAGGACTCCAAGAATTCAGAGTGAGCTCACTGACATGCAAACCATTACCAGCTCTTCTCAGTGGCTACTGTAGTTAAATAGAAATAAAATATCCACAGGAATTAAAGTCTTCCTCAGTTCCAGTGAAATGCACTGAAGAGAGCACAAAAATTGATGTGTGGCGTAGGCGAGATAGTTTCACAAAATCACCCTCCCCTAAATTCAGCTGGTTTTGATCTCACTCAGCTGTGTCCTATGATGTGGGACTGGAGAGAGATTTGCTTCATCTACCGGGGATTTATATAAAGTTGCAAGACTGCCCTACCTTTCACATCTCATTGGTTGGCTCTACCTCCGTATTAATCTCCTTTTCCCCCTCTAGACACAGAGTTCTCTTTGCTTTGTCTTACACGACTTGTGCTACTCTCGAAAATAACCTATTTCAGTTAAGGGGGCCCAAGAGGAAAAGCTATTCCTGTGATTTAGGGTGATGATTTCAATTCTCAGATGCCCTCTTAGTCCGCTTGCTTGAAAAAAGGTGTTTACAATGGGATTAGCTGTGGTAGGTTTCTTGCTTTCAAGAGTCTGGAAGGAGCGCTGAACAGAGGGGAGGAATAAATGTTGTGTGAGTTTCATAGGTGTACTTTGGCAGGAGGAGCTGTGTCTCTGTGGGAAACAATTCAGAGGAAGTCGCATGGGGGAATGGATATGTTTTCTCCTTATGCTCTTGCAGATAAGTGACTGGGGTGTCAATGTTCACTATCGTTTCAAAACAAAAAGGGTTCCTGGTAGGAGGGCCTCTAGCTATTTTTGATTTATTGCCTAATTTTCAGACATAGAAATTAACACTGGGAAGAAATGAAAATGGGCAGAGAAGAGCAGAAGCTCTACAATGATGATTCATTTGTATGAATAAATAACATCATTTTTAACAGTAAGACAAACTAGGTGTGGCCATTTGAGAAAAATCAAGGTCTCTGCTGTCCTCTATTTCCTAGAATTTCATCATTGTACATTGTACAAACACCTATCCTGAGCATTTTTCCAAACTGGTCCATGAGATTTTAGTAAGCAGTCTTTGGGGGGAATAAACCCCTTTTTCTTCTTAAAACATCATATTTGAGAAAGGAGGATTGCTGATCTGGTGTGCCTAAAATTGTAATATATATGACATATTTTCATGTATAAAAATTCTAATTCTGGAGTACCTGGGTAGCTCAGTCA
Source organism: Mirounga angustirostris (assembly GCF_029215605.1). Lineage (NCBI taxonomy): Eukaryota > Metazoa > Chordata > Mammalia > Carnivora > Phocidae > Mirounga > Mirounga angustirostris. The sequence continues at coordinate 113,608,248 of NW_026991716.1, forward strand.
GTTTAGCATCCAGCTCTTGATCTCAGCTCAGCTTTTGATCTCAGAGTCCTGAGTTTGATTCCCACGTGGGTTGGGCTTCTTGCTGGGCATGGAGCCTACTTAAAAAAAAAAAAAAAAAATTCTAATAGTGGTCTTGCCTCCTTTTCCATGGAATGTGAATTTGTCTGATTCAACTAATTTTCAACATGGTTTTTACTCAGGTAATGCAGTAGTACATTCTTTAAATTTGTTTTATGATGCTGCATTTGTTAATATTGCTATCAGTGATCACAGTCTTATTTCTGATTTCAGTGGGGAAAATGCACTTAGTATATTTTTATTTAAATTGATGTTTCCTTTGCTTTTGGATAGATTACATAACTGTTTCTAGTACTTTCCTCCATCCCAGATACATGTCCACACTGTGTCATAGGGGTAGAGTGCACTTCCCTACCTCGTTGCCATTGGACTTGACTATGTGACCTGCTTTGGTGATTGGAATATTAATGTACGTGACTCAAGCAAAGTCTTCAGAGGTGTTCCTTTGATCTGCCCCGGGTTGCCGATACCCAGAAGACACTTGTCACAAAAATAAAGTAGACCCTAAGACCTGGAGCTGGGCTTGGTACCACAGAGCCCGGCCTAGATCAGCCCAACCACTGCAACGTGCAGACCCCTCAGGATGAAAATAAATGTTCATTGTTGAAAGCCCCTGAAATTCTAAGTCTGTCTACAATGTGGCAAATATTGACTAATATAGACAGTGGTACTAAAAGTGGGTTGCTGCCTTTACAAAAACCTAATGTATGTGGTATTGCCTATGGGGTTAGGGGCCAGGTGGTAAAAAAAAAAAATAGTAACTGGCTAATTTACAAGCATAATTGAAAGGAAACTGAGTCCAAAAAATGCAGGTTGGATAATGAAACTGTTTCTCACTGAATCATGACTATGGCCATTGGGACACAGGACAAAGACAAATCAAAGACGGGACCTATAGCATTCATTTTTAAGAACTGAAAAGATTAGAGTGGTGCTAGGAGATCTTTATAGAAAGGTAAGTTTTGCTCTCTTTAGTTTTAATTTATTCTTCCTTTTCTAGATTCTGAGGATGGAAGTCTACATGATTGGTATTAACTCTTCCCCCCCCTCATTTATATATATTTATTACTATAAATTTCCCTTTAAACACTGTTGTAGCTGCATCTCAAAAACTTTGTTATGCTATATTTTCATTATTATTCTGTCAAAAACATTTTCTAAATTTCATTATTATTTCGTTTTTCACCCTCAAATTATTTAAAAATGTGTTACCAACCAAATAAGGAGTGTTTGGAGATTTTCTTGGCTTTTTTTTTTTTTTCTTTCTTACTCATGTATAGGTTTATTTTGGTCAGAAAACATACTTTTAAAATTTTAATTTCTCTTAATGATCCTATCCATGGTCTGCATTGGTATATGTATGTTGTGAACTTGAAAATAACATATATTTTGTAGCTATTTATTGCAGTTTTCTATGACATCAGGTAACTTGTTTAATATTGTTCAAAACTGCTGTATTGTAGCTGATTTTTGCCTACCTGTCCTATCAGTTACTGAAAGATGTATGCTAAAAACTCTGATGACTGGATCTGTCCATTTCTTTATTCCTTTTTTTTTTGCTTCATTTCCTTTGAAGCAGAATTATTAGATACATACATAATTGGGATTGTTATGTGCTTCTAACAAATTGACCCATTTATAATGATGAAATATCCTACTTTATCTCTGGTAGTAGTCTTTATCTTTAAGTCTATCTTATCTGATATAAATATAACTATGCCAGCTTCCTCATGATATAACTTTTTCAACCTTTGTCTTTTTTTTTTTAAAGATTTTATTTATTTATTTGAGAGAGAGAGAATGAGAGAGAGCACATGAGAGGGGGGAGGGTCAGAGGGAGAAGCAGACTCCCTGCTGAGCAGGGAGCCCGATGCGGGACTCGATCCCGGGACTCCAGGATCATGACCTGAGCTCAAGGCAGTCGCCCAACCAACTGAGCCACCCAGGCGCCCCTAAATTTTTTTTTTAAGATTTATTTATTTGAGAATGAGAAAGAGAGAGAGAGGGAGAGCACGCCAGAGCACAGGAGCAAGGGGAGGGGCAGAGGGAGAGGGAGAAGCAGACTCCCTTCCGAGCAAGGAGCCCGATGAGGGACTCGATCCAGGGACTCCGGGATCATGACCTGAGCCGAAGGCAGTTGCTTAACCAACTGAGCCACCCAGGCGCCCTCAACCTTTGTCTTTTATCCTACCTGTGTCCTTATAGTTAATGTGTGACTCTGTCCAAATATTGATTTCTAAATCTTTTCCTCACAAAAAGGAAGCAAATATCCTTAGAGAATGATTGAGTTCATGATTGGACAGAGAAGTCCAAAAAATGAGCCTGGGATATTTTGTTTTGCCAGAAATTAAAGAGGCAGTTAAAATAAAATTGGAACACGTGAAAAATATTTGCATATTCCCACTCATGTAAACTTATATTTTCACAAGTTTATTCCTTTCAGTATTGTTTGCAGTAGTAAATGATTGGATACAATTTGTATGTCTATGTATAGGGGACTAGTTAAATAAATGATGGCATATCTATACAATGGAATACTACGGAAATTTAAAAAAATGGGAGAGCTCTTTACACGAAGACTTTAAATGATATACCAGATATGTAGTTTAACTGAAAAAAAAAAATAGGTACAGAGCAGTGTATATAATGTGCTAATATTTATATAAAAGAAGACAATAATATGTTTTGGTATTTATATGAATTTATGTTATATAAATATATGGTTTTGTAATATGTGTATTTGCTCAACTGTTTGTAAACTATCTCTAGGAGGCTACACAAGTAAATGATGACTTTTTTTACCTCAGGGAAGAAAACCATGTGGCTGTTACAAGAGTCAGAGGTGATTTGTACTTTTTGAATGTAAACACAAAAATATTTTGAAAAATAAATAAGCACAAATTTTAAAAAGCCAAATAGCCAAGCAAATATATATTTCTATGTGTACACATATAGGTGTTAAAACAATTTCTATTAGTAATTTTTAAAAATTGTTTTCAAGCATTTATTTGAAGGGCAAAGGAACCCTTGTTCACTATTCGTGGGAATGCAAACTGGTTCAACCACTGTGGAAAACAGTGTGGAGTTTCCTGAAAAAATTAAAATTAGAATTACCATATGATTCAGTTCCAATTCCACTACTGGGTATTTACCCAAAGAAAATGAAAACAATACTTTGAAAAGATATATGCATGCCTATGTTTACTGTGGCATTATTTACAATAGCCAAGGTATGGAAACAACTCAAGAATCCATCCATAGATGAATGGATAGAGAAGATGTGGTATGTATATACCACATACACACATACATACCTATATACAATGGAATATTACTAAGCCATGAACAAGAATGAAATCTTGTCATTTGCAAAAACATGGATGGACCCAGAGGATATACTGTAAGTGAAATAAGTCAGCTAGAGAAAGACAAATACTATATGATTTCACTCATATGTGGAATTTAAGAAATAAAACAAAGAAAAAGAGAAAAAAAACCACTCCTAAATACTGAGGACAAACTGGTGGTTGCCAGAGGGAAGGTGGGTAGGAGGTAGGTAGGATGGGTAAAATAGATAAAGGGGATTAAGAGTACAATTATCTTGATTAAGAAAAAAAGAAGAAGAATGTTTTGGGGGCACCTGGGTTGCTGAGTTGGTTAAGCATCTGACTCTTGATTTCGGCTCAGGTCATGCAAAGTTTTCTAGGTGTGTTTCTTGGTTAAATGGTGGTGTACGTCCAAATTTATTTACACAAAAAGATGCCCACATCACATAGCATACAAGTATATGTATACCATACCATAAATGTATATGCATAAATGTGTATATGTGTTTATATACACACACACACTTCGAGAAGAGAGAGATGCATGCATATACACACTCCTAGGGAGATGCTTGGAAGTATCATAGGTATCAAATAATATCTGTAATAATCTCTCTAGGTGGTGGAATTTGCATGCTTTTTGCTTTCTTCTTTGTAGTTTTCTATAGTTGAATTCACTTTTCAAAGAATATGTCTTTTCCTCCCAAAGAATATTTTTTTTGTCAAAGAATACAAAATACTCATAAACCAGAAAAACTTATGCCATAATGGATAATAGCATACAAAATAGTATTTCTTTTCTAAATTGTCACTTGAAATGAGAATAAAAACAGCCCATTTTCGGGGCGCCTGGGTGGCTCAGTAGTTAAGTGTTTGCCTTCGGCTCAGGTCGTGATCCCAGGGTCCTGGGATCAAGCCCCGCATTGGGCTCCCCGCTCAGCGGAGAGCCTGCTTCTCCCTCTCCCACTCCCCTTGCTTGTATTCCCTCTTTCGCTGTCTCTCTGTATCAAATAAATAAATAAAATCTTTAAAAAACAAAAAATACCCACAAAAAACAGCCCATCTTAAAGTAAATATCACTAGTTTCCTTCATTAATAGCATGCCAAACTATCAAAAGCAGGATTTTTCTAAGATTCCAGATATTTCCAGGTGTCACAGTCTCACGTGATTCCTGCCAGTGTCCTCTTTCCTAGATGCAATGTTGTTTTCTCTTGCAAAAAAAGATTTACACAGAAAAACTTATAAAAGAAAGGCACTAACTCACCCAAAATTTTAAACTCTTTTATCAGCTGGGATTTGCAGGCTGAACACAACCAGCCTTACCCTAACCCACTATGCAAAAGAGATTGTTGTCCTGACGTTCATTCCCTCATCCAGAAGCACTGCTAGGTTCTCTCTCCTCTTTACCCTGTCCTTTGGCACTGATCAATTTCCCTAAAGTTTCTCAAAGTTGCTAGCCCAGTTGCTCCCTCCACTAACTTGTTACATGAACTTTTAACTCAATAACTCCCAATTTATAGTTACATATTGAAAGAAACACAGAATTTCCAATGCCAATCACTAGTGTAAAACAGAAACATATATACATATTAACACACACAAAGAGAAACATTGTCTTATTGCAGTGTTGTGCCAATTCTTCAGGATTAATAGGCTTAAACTTGCTGGACTATTCACACTAAATGTATTCATATGCTGGGCTATCCAACCTTAATCGTTAAACGGTAAGGAATTTTTATTTTTTTTATTTTTTGTTTTATTTTTTAATTTAAATTCAATTAATTAGCATATAATGCAGTATTGATTTCAGAGGTAAAGGTCAGTGATTCATCAGTCTTATATAATAGTCAGTGCTCATTACATCACATGCCCTCCCTAATGTCCATCACCCAGTTACCCCATCCCCCTACCTCCCTCCCCTCCAGCAACCCTCAGTTTGTTTCCTGAGATTAAGAGTCAATTATGGTTTGTCTCTCTCTCTGGTTTCTTCTTGTTTCATTTTTTCCTCTTTTCTCAGATGATCCTCTGTTTTGTTTTTTAAATTCCACATATCAGTGAGATCATATGATAATTGTCTTTTCATTTGGCTTATTTCACTTAGCATAATACCCTCTAGTTCCATCCACCTCGTTGCAAATGGCAAGATTTTGTGTTTTGTTTTGTTTTGTTTTTGATGGTTGAGTAATACCACATCTTCTTTATCCATTCATCTGTCAATGGACTTCTGGGTTCTTTCCATAGTTTGGCTATTGTGGACATTGCTGCTATAAACATTGGGGTGCAGGTGCCCCTTCGGATCACACTACCTTTGTATCTTTGGGGTAAATACCCAGTAGTGCACTTGCTGGGTTGTGGGGTAGCTCTATTTTCAACTTTTTGAGGAACCTCCATACTGTTTTCCAGAGTGGCTGCACCAGCTTGCATTCCCACCAACAGTGTAGGAGGGTTCCCCTTTCTCTGCATCATCTCCAACATGTCATTTCCTGACTTGTTAATTTTAGCCATTCTGACTGGTGTGAGATGGTATCTCATTGTGGTTTTGATTTGGATTTCCCTGATGCCGAGTGATGTGGAGCATTTTTTCATGTATCTGTTGGCCATTTGTATGTCTTCTTTGGAGAAATGTCAGACAGTAAAGGATTTTTAAAAAATAACCCATCTGAAATAACCTACTCAACAAGCATTGTGGTGCCAAGCACTGTGGTAGGTACTTCATGTTCATTATTTCTAACCTGCCAAGGACCCCCCATACTGTTTTGCATAGTGGCTGTATCAATTTGCATTCACATAAAGAGTGCCCTAGGGTTTATATGGGAATTCTTTATGCTAAGTTTGCCAATTAGTCTACCCCATCCACACTAAATCTATACGAAAGGTAAATGGGATGTGTCAGCTGAGCCTGTCTTTTTTTTTTTTTTTTTTATGATATAAGCAAAGTTTTCTAGATGCCCCACTCAACACACTTCCACTTACCGGTCAGAACTGCATTGTGAGGCCACTCTTTGCTGCGGGAAGGCCACGGAAGAGGGTTGTAGCTGGGCTGAACCCACCAGAATGTGGGCCAAAGAGAGAGAGAGAGTAAAGGGAGGAGGGGAGCCGTGAGAACAGCCTGGTTGGACGCTAGGGAAGAGGACCTGCCTGTCAGCATCTCCCTTACCTGGGTCACAGTAAGCGTGGCCTGGCTGGTACCTTGATTTTAGACTTCTTAGCCTCCAGAACTACAGGACAGTCAATTTCTGTTGTTTTAAGCCACCTAATTTGTGGCTCTTTGTTATGACAATTATAGGAAACTGTCACAACCCTCGTATTTTTTATCTACTATTAGATGCTGTAGAAGAAGTACCAGGAAGGAAATATTCGGGTTCCTGATAGAAAAGAAACTCTTCACCCCTTAGTGTACTAAGTGTTGAACAACTGATTTTTTTTTTTTTAGCAACTGATTCTTTTTTTTAAAGATTTTATTTCTTTATTTGAGAGAGAGAGAGAGAGAGAGAGAGCAAAAGTGGGGAGGAGAGGAAGAAGCAGGCTTCCCGCCGAGCAGGGAGCCCAATGCGGGGCTCGATCCCAGGACCCTGAGATCATGACCTGAGCCGAAGGCAGATGCTTAATGACTGAGCCACCCAGGTGTCCCTTAGCAACTGATTCTTTTTTTTTTTTTTTAAAGATTTTACTTATTTAGTTGGCCCTGGGTGGGGGGGCGGAGAGCAAGCACAAGCAAGGGGAGTGGGAGAGGGAGAAGCAGGCTCCCTGCTGAGCAAGGAGCCCGATGTGGGGCTCGATCCCAGGACCCTGGGATCATAACCCGAGCCGAAGGCAGCTGATTAACCGACTGAGCCAGTGCCCAGCAATTGATTCTTGAATTAGCATTTCTTTCTGGAATTTGACTTAGAATTCTTTGTTCTGGAATTCTCTTACTTAAGGATTATCAGTAGGATAATTAATTAATTAATTAATTGAGAGCGTGCTCAAGGGGCGGGGGAGGGGCAGAGGGACAGGGTGAGAGAGAGTCTTAAGCAGGCTGCACGCCCAGCTCAGACCCTGAGATCATGACATGAGCCAAAATCAAAAGTCTGATGCTCAACTGACTGAACCACCCAGGGGTCCCCAGTAGGATATTTTACATGTTTGGCTAAACCACAACTAAAAGTGATAAACTAAATTGAGACTGGCAAAATTTTGACCATTAGGGCTCTGCTACTTCTGTGGCCTGGGCTATAGACAATATTGGCAGCGATGATTCATCCAATCTATGCCCTCACCCCACACCAAATGTCACTTCCCCAGCTCTCCCTTATGACCAAGATATGGCATATTGCCCTTAGGCCTATCTCTTCACTGCATTTGAACTTCATCCAATGTGACATTGATTGTCCCATAATAACCTTAGCTCTTGTTTCGTGGATGGACAGCAAGAACTGTGGTGGGTCTGAGACCCTTCCTACTTACAAGTTTGCAAGTTATCATGGATGATGGCAGAAGACACAAGATTCCTGGATCAGAGAGAAAGAAGATTATCAATCACAGCAGAAGTGGTAGATAGATCTTCACGTTCGTTTCCATCAGTTTCCCATGCTCCCAGGTCCCTCAGGGGCAACACAAAGAGCCCAGAGAGATGCCTATGGGCACATTGAGTTACATTACAGAAGAGGCACATTGATCTTGGGGAATCAACCACTTTTATAATAAGCCTACTTTTAGTCTGGGGGTGATGTACTTCATCCCCTACAAACAGGGTCCTGAGAATGGCCTCGTAAACAGCAGTCAGAGCCCTGCATTCATGGCATACCAACCAAGAATGTACAGAAATGCCCACTTTGCCCACAGCAAAACTGCCTCTCCCAATAGACCAAGAGGTTGGCAAACAATAGACTGCCTATAATCTGGCTTGCCATCTGTTTCTGTATGACCTGGAAGGTAAGAATGGTTTTTACATTTGAACCCTAATTAAGAAAATTATTACATCCACAAAAGAGAATTTTATTCTTATTAGTAGACCTGTGTTACAAAAAAGTATACTCAATTATTACTAAAATTCTTTGAATTTCATCAATAAAAAATACCTCTTGTTATATAAGTTCCTATTAATTTTTTTTTTTTAAGAAGATTGATTTATTTGAGAGAGAGAGAGTGCACAAGCGAGCACAGGGAAGGGCAGAGAGAAACTTTAGCTGACGCCTCTCTGAGCTCGGAGCCTGATACGGGGCTTGATCTCAAGACCCTGAGATCATGACCTGAGCTGAAACCAAGAGTGAGACACTTAACTGACTGTACCACCTAGGTTCCCCCTATAAAATATTCTGGATTTTCGTCTCTTGGTCTGAAAACCCTGGCTCTTGACAGAAAAAGTTTGCTGATTCCTCATCTAGATAATTGAGAGTAGGTTCATAATGGGTCCTGCTTATTTGCCATTTTTATAACTGCTAATTTTACAACTAAGCTTAGAGGAAATGTGAGACTAACCAAATTAGTTCAGATGTCTGCAGATTCTTTATTTGAATGTAATTTATGACTAGGTAAATGTGTACATGATTTCATTCAAAGCAGAATTTAAAAGGCTCCTCCTTATCAGCCTTTCTCCACTCACCAGCTTGATCTTTGAATCTTCTAATGCTAAAGCTGAGCGTTATCACTGAAAAACACATTTGCTTTATATTAAGGCTGATAACAAAAGAGACTAGCAGGCTTGAATTAGAGAGATAGAATATTGCTTATCTGAACTTTTTTTTGGCCCCGAGCTTGTCTGGATTAATTTTAGTTAGTATACAGTATACAGTACAAATGTCAAGCTAGTTAGAGTTGATGTTCAGGTTCAGGCAAAACTTAGTGGCTTAAGGCAATGACAATGTATTATTTCTCACAACCCTAGGAGTTGACCAAGTGGTTGTCCTGTGTTCTGAGTTGTCAGCGGAGGTGCTGTCACGCTAAAAGGACCAAAATCGCCTTACTCACATTGCCGGCAGTTGCCGCCGGATGCCAACAGGGGGCTCAGTTGAGAATGTTGGCGGGGGTCTGTGGTTCTCTGTGTGTCTCAGGTGGCTGCCTGAGCTTTTCCCTGCGTGGAGTCGGGCTCTAAGAAAGAGCATTCCAAACCCAGTCTAAGAAGCTACCCACCACCACTGCCTCCTGTTGATCAAAATGTATCAGAGAGATGTACCCTAGTTAAGATGTTAACATTATGGGAAGCTGGGTGAAGGGTACTTGGGAACTCACTATATTATGTTTGCAAGACTTCTATAAATTAAAATTATTTTAAAATTAAAAGTTTAGGGGGCGCCTGGGTGGCTCAGTCGTTAAGCGCCTGCCTTCGGCTCAAGTCATGATCCCAGGGTCCTGGGATCGAGCCCGGCATCAGGCTCCCTGCTCACGGGGAAGTCTGCTTCTCCCTCTCCCACTCCCCCTTGTGTTCCTGCTCTCGCTAACTCTCTGTCTGTCAAATAAATAAATAAATAAATAAATAAAATCTTTAAAAAATGATAATAATAAAATTAAATTAAATTAAAAGTTTACAAAGAAATAGGTCACACAGTTAAGCCAGATGTAAGGAGAGGGGAAACGCACTCCAGCTTTTGATGGAGGGAATGACAAGTTATATTGTAAGACAGCTCGCGGATGGGAGATACTGTTGCAGGACATCTTAGTCATGGCATGATTTAGAGTGTGTGTGTGTGTGTGTGTGTGTGTGTGTGTGTCTGATTTCTAATGCTTTCTCACATGAATTTGACAGTCTTCTTCCATTTTTGAACCAGCTATTAAGAAGTACTTCTGTGTTCATATTGCCATTTACTCCTTCTGGGATCACATTTTCTGAGCATGATCCAGAAAAAAATAGGTTGAGGGAAGGCTAAGGGGCATTCCTTGACTTGACTACTCTGATATGCTGACCCCAAGTCTGAGAATCAGACATATAAGTCCATCAGGCGCACACAAAATGAGCTAGAGAGTATTTTTTTTCCCCAAATACCTTGGTCTCTACAGTGCAACCTCTAGAATCTAAATGAACTGCTTATCATCAGTGTTTACTTTGTGAGCTAATAACTCACAAAACACTCTTAGATTTTAAAGACTGGTTGTGAAAATTCACAAGTCATTTGTAAACACCTCAGAATTCATTTATGACTACGTTTTGGGTCTGCTTTGGTCTTTCCTGAAGTTCCAAATTCCACCTGCTGCACCTTTAACCTTCCTTCATACCCCGGCATTGGAATACAGGATTTATGAGGGAAAAGGAAAAAACCTGGGAATATTTGACAGGGAAATGCCATCAAAAATTTCATTGTTTAGGAAAGCACCATTATCATAAATGAAATTGATCTATGTTTTACTTTTTGCAATATCTCTATTAGATTTGATATAACATGCTAGCTTTCTAAAATGAACTAGAAAAGTTTCCATCTTTGTACGTTCAGCAATAATTTAATTTAAATAACACAGGAGATGTCTGTTCTTTGAAGGTCAGGTAGAGGGGTCCTATCTAAAAAAACCACCTGGGCAGTGCACATTTTTAAGTAGATCTTTGATAATTTTTTTCAATTTTTTCAGTGATTATTGTATTCAGGTTTTCTATTTATCCTTGAGTCAACTTTTAAAATTTGTATTTCTAGAAAATCAGCAATTTCATTTAGATCTTCAAATTTACTGGCAAAAAGCTACACATAATACTTTATTATAATCTTCCAATGTATCCCCGTGTGTGGTTTCACTGCCTTTCTCGTTGATAAATTTGTACATTTTTAACCTCTTTTTCATTGATTAATTTTAGCTATTCTTTTTCATTTTTTATCTCCTTTTGGGAGGGAAGAAACAGTTCTGATTTTATGTATTAATTCTACTTATCTGTTCACTTTCTAATTCATTAACTTTATTTTCATTTCTTTTGCTTTGTGAGTACTCTCGATTTACTGATAAGGCCCAGGAGCTGAGACACCAGAGTTGCAAATTTTCAACATGGATATTGTAGCTACCCTAACTGGGGGCAGGACACATGGTAGACAGGAAGGCTGTCAGATGTGGTAGGAGCTTCAGAAAGGTCACTAGATGAACTTGGGAGAGGTGGAGACCACTTTTCATTTATTATGAGAGACATCTAAGGATAGTCCTTCTGAGTGATTTCCCTCAGTGTAATGAATAATTTAAAGATATTTTGAGTAAGTGGAGCATAAAGGACAGAAAGGAATAAAATGAGCACATTTAGTGGTGGCTAGGTGGATTGACCTGGTTCTGACTGCCACAAATATTTTTTTAAAGCAGTTAAAGAGCTTCATGACTTCTAGGAAAAGAATTACTTCAAAGATTAGATTTCAAAATTCAGATTTATGAACTATCTTGTTATTCAGTGGTACTTTTTCTTCCGTCAATGCTATGAATTTCCCACATCATGATGGGAAATCTCTCCTTTCTTGAGACAAAGGCAGATTCCTAATGGACAGGAAGAAATTTTTAGGTCACTGGGAAAGCAAACTATCCTCTTGCCATTCTTCAAAACTTAGGGGGGAAAACTGAGATTGAATTAGGAATGTAGGGCTCTGTCTCAGGCTTCAAGAGCTAAAAGACTACTATAGACAAGTCATTCCTTGGTCTTAGTCTTCTGGGATCATAATATCTGTTTTACTGAATTGATTGCAGAGCAAATAAAACTTTTCCCAGTATTTCATGTAAACCAGATTACCATGCCTTTATATGTACTGCTCTCAGCCAAGTCTAACCATTTTAATTATATCCACCATCTTTAATTCCCTGACCCCAAGCACATGGATAGCTCACACACCTCTTCTGCTGAAATGGTTCACACCATTCTCTTCCATTCTGTTACTGTCTTGTCACAGGACCTAGAAACTCCTCAGTGGCCCAATTTTCTTGCTCTGAAGCCACCCATATTTGATTTTTTTTTTTGGCCATCCCTCACTTTCCTCTTACAACCAATCGATCATCATCAATTCTACCCTCAATGCCTTTTGTATTCACCTGACCTGCTCGAGTTCAGACCCTCTCTTGCTTTCAGGGACAAAGAAACTAGAACTCATTAAGCACTCATGATGTGTTCAACACTGTGGAAGACATTGGCTTGCCTCACAAGGTTTATTCTTCCCTTTCCTTTACGAAGGAAATCTTGATTTTAAGCTGGGCACACAACTGCTCAGCTAAAGGGAAATCTTAAAAAGGAGTGTTCAGGATTTTCTTGTACCCTTTCATTGTCTACCTGCCCAAAAGAGGAGTCCGTGAATAGAGGTCTGTGGACAAGAAAGGTTTTTATACATTTTAATGATTGGAAAAAAGTCAAAAGAAGAATAATATTTCATGACCTTAGAAAATTACATGAAATTCAAATTTGTGTCCATAAATTAAGTTTTATCAGAACACATCAAACCCACACTCATTTGTTTACATATCCTGTTTCTTCACATGGTTCTCCCTCTGTATGAATCTGTGTCCCAATTTCCTTATCTTCTAAGGATATCAGTCATATTGGATTAGGGCCCACCCCAATGACCGTTTTTTTTTTAAAGATTTTATTTATTTATTTAGAGAGAGTGTGTGCGAGCATGGGGATGGGCAGAAGAAAAGGAGAGAGAGGATCTCAAGCAGACTCCATGATGAGCATGGAACCCAATGTGGGGCTAGATCTCACAACCCTGAGATCATGACCTGAGTCGAAATCAAGAGCCCGATGCTCAACTGAGTTTCCCAGGTGCCCCCCACCCCCAATGACCATTTTAACCAACCACCTCTTTAAAGACCCCATCTCCAAATACACTCACCTTCTAAAGTGCTGCAAGTTAGACTTCAGTATAGGAATTTGTAAAGGGTGGGGGTGTGGAGAGACACAATTCAGCACATAAGACTCTTCCACTCTTTCTCTTTTACTTTGCTGCTTCTGACTTCTCCAGGATCAGATCAGGGAAATGGGATGAGGGTTGAAGGGCAAATGCCTTTTTATTTAGCTGGTGTTGTTGATCCCTCTAATGAACCTGTTGAATGCCTTCTTCCAGGACAGACTTTGAACTGTTGATTTCTCTAGAAGTAATATTATCATTTCTTTGCACACCCTTTCTCCAGCAATGGCCCCCACCTGGTACCTTGATGCTGGTGATGCACTCTCCGGCTGGTACCCCCTCTTCAGCTCTTGTCCAGCCAGTGGTACATTCCACCCAGTTTTCCTACTCTCCCTTTGGCCCAACAGGCAGTCCTCTGGGGTCAGGTCTTTTTCAGCTGACTACAGCCTGGCTACCCTCCAGAAGGTGACAGAAACAAGCACATCAGTCACTCATCTTACTCCACATCCATGGACTGTACTTTGTTCCCTCTACTGCAACTCACTCTCCTCCTGCTGCCATCAGAGGTGGCTCCGACCAGCCTCTACCTTCATCCCATCCACCCCCATTTTCATGGGGACACATGTCAGAGTCTTCCAAGATCTCTTCATGTTCCATTCCAGAAGTTACAAAGGAGGCAGGGCCACGGAGGCCATGTATTTCCAGTAAGTCCAGGCTAACAGGTGTCTACAAGACAACAAGTACTCTCTGGGCACACCTAAGCAGTGCAGCCTTTCAGTGAGGGTTTCTCTTGGGGCTCCTTCATTAGGCCTGAGGTGGGGATGGCAAGGGAAAATGCCACGGTCTTTTACTTCTACACATTTTTTTTAAAGAATCATCTCTCATCCTTTATATCCTTGAGGTGCCTGGTGACATTTGAGCAAAGACTTGAAGGAGGTGAACAGCAAAGGAAAAAGTATGAGCCAGGAATGTGTCTGACATCCCAGAGTGCAGCGAGTAAGGGGAAGACAGGCAGGAGATGACATTTTTTAGAAGTACTATAAACGGTACTGTAGTATGATAATAGTAGGGAACTGGGTGAGGAGTATGGTGAATTAAATTGTGTCCGCCCAAATTCATATGTTGAAGATCTAACCCCACTGTGACTGTATTTGGAGGTAGAGTCTTTAGAGAGATAATTAAGGAAAATTAGGTCATAAATGGTGCCCTAATCCAATAGGACTAATGCCCTTATAAGGAAAAAAAGACAGCAGACACCCCCCCCCCCGCCGTGTGTGTGTGTGTGTGTGTGTGTGCGCACGCACAGAAGACAGGCTATGGGAGGACACAGTGAGAAGGTGGCTATCTAAAGCCAGGAAGAGAAGTCTCACCAGAAACCAAGTCACAGCACCTTGATCTTGGACTTCTAGACTTCAGAACTGTGAAAAAATAAATGTCTGTTGTGTGAGTCACCCAATCTGAGCTATCTTATGCCAGCTGTTGCAGGCTGAGACAGGTATATGGGAACTCTCTATCTTTGCAACCTTTCTATAAAGCTACAATTATTTAAAAATAAAAAGCCTATTAAAAAATGAATAGGGAGGAAGAAAAGAAAGAGCACCAGAAGACCCCAGAAGTATCAGAGTGCAGAAATACAGTAGGCTATGCTGGGAAGTGATTCCTCTCCATCTCATTGTTTTCTAGTTCATTCCTTCTACCTTCCTGCATTACTTCCCCTGCCTTCTTCATTGCACTTTCATATGGATAGTCCTCCACTTTGTGAGCCCTCCCCCCTCCCTCCCCCCACATATCTGTATATTGAACTTTCTTGGTTTGTTGAACAATGATGGTTTTCAAGGTATAATTCAATCAATTCATGCCCAGGATGTTAATAGATGTTACCAGAGTGAAGCAAGGATTCTGGATCAAATATATTAGGAAAATGCTAGGTGGAACAACATTAAGCAGGTGTGTCTCCAATTAAAAAACAAAACAAAACAAAAAAAACACCACAAGCTAATATAAGGATCCTGGTTGTGAAACCAATCTTGCCCACCTCTTAGGAGTAGGTCCTTAGGATGACGTAGCTCTTTTGTTTCAATGGGAGGGTGCTCTCACTTATTGTTCACACCTTTGAGATCCACCCTGAAACCCCAACATAAAATCCAATTTCACATCCTCTGAGACTTTCACTGCTTTATGCGTTGAATGTGTTGTTTCTTGCTACACGTTCCCACATTGTCACCACTGCTGAGGAATCATTCCTGGCCTGGCTTCCCTGTAAGGCCATTACATGTTCCCTCAACTTGAGTTTCAGAATTAATAACTTAATTCTCCTGTGTCAGAGGGTCTGATTTATATTATAGATAATTGCCTACTTTCTTTATTACGTTGCAAGTTCTTGTTGGCAGTGAGTTGAGGGGGCATGGAAATATGGAGAAGGAAGAGAGATACTGAAATTAATTCAAGATAAGCTGTGGTGAGCTTCCCACTACAAGGGCAATGAGTTTTCCCCCATGGTCTATCTGAAAGGATCTTTTTGTGTTCTTTGTGCTCTCCCTATTCTTTCAAATAATGACTTTGGATAATTACTTTTGTAATAGCTAATATTGTCAAAATTGTGGTAAAATGTTGGTGTTTTTGTAAAGATACCTGAAATGCATGAATCTTGTCCTGCCAGGAGATCCTCCTCTCCAGGAGTTCCTGGGGGGAATTAAACACTCAAATATCAATAACAGTTTGTGAGCTGAAGCACCTCTTTCCAAGCACCCGCACAGGACCATCTATCCCAAGGCAAGTGCTCTGATGAAGCCTGAGCTTGAAGCATCCAGACCAGGCTGGAGATATGAGCAGATCCTCTTCGCTTGTCCTGAAAGGACAGAGTTGACATTTAATGAGATGGGAAAGATTTTGGATGGGAATAGTTCTGGCAGGAAGAGCAGAAGTTCAGTTGTGAATGTCTGAAATTTGAGATATCTATTAGACACCTAAGTGAAAGTGTTATTAAGCTCTTTGATAAGAATCTGGTGTCCGGGAAGATATAAGCCAGAGATAAAAATTCATGGGTCCTCAATAAATAGTTAATATTTAAAGTCATGAGATGGGATGAAATCATTAAGAATCTAGATAGAAAAGAAAAGAGGCCCCATGATTTCTTCTATTGTTGAATCACTGTTATTTCAGATGTGCCTGGGGTGAAAAAAATGTTGAGGTCACTATACTGAATCTTTTGTAGGTTCTTACATTGTCTCAGGTATGGTTGGCTAAGATTTTTATTTCATGAGGAAAAGAGCTAAAGATCTGAGCCAATTCATAAAATCAGATAAAAATAGAAATGAGTGAAGAATAGCTTAAAGATTAAAATAAAATCCCAAATCTTCTATATGTATTTCACATTGTTGTTTACTCACCAACATCCGTTCCATCCCAACGACTTAACCTAAACTGACCATAAAAATCTCATTTCCCTGCCGATAAAGGTGGAACAGAAGCAGGCCCAAGACAATTTCACTGACAAGCAAAGAAAGGCCTTCCAAGGCCACCTGAAAATGAAGCTTATTTATTTATTTATTAAAGATTTTATTTATTTGACACAGAGAGAGAGAGCACACAAGCAGGGGGAGGGAGAAGCAGACCTCCCATTGAGCAGGGAGCTCGATGCGGGGCTCCATCCCAGGGCCCTGGGATCATGACCTGAACTGAAGGCAGACGCTTAACTGACTGAGCCACTCAGGTGCCCCAAAATGAAGCTTTTAGACTCTTAAGACTATGGGAAAGGAAGCTAAGTTTTTTGTCTTTCCCACTCGGTGAGAAGAAGAAAATTCATACTACTGCAGGTCTATACTTTATAAATATGAGTGTAATCAACCTTGGAATGAAGTTTATACTGTAGATGGCCCAGTAGACACCTGGCACCTTGTTGATATCATTAAGCTGTTAAATTAACCAACAGAGAAATCTGTCCTACTACTATGTGAGCTAATAAATAGCTTTCTATCTTAAGGCAATTTCAGTTGTTTCTCCTGTTACCTGCAGCCAAAAGTATCCTAATTAATGCATCATGTGTGTTATACAAAATAAATTGTCTCTAGGCTCTTTAAGATGACAAATAGATGTTACAGCTAAATTTGGACTAATTGCATTATTCATAAAAATTGCAATAGCCTGTCTAAGAGATAGCTGGCTTTTGTTTGACTTCAGAGCATAGTTCATGCATCGAGTCAGGTTGATTTCAAGAGAAAAAAAAAAAATTCCATAAAAGTTTTCTGTAGTTTAACACTACCATACACTGACGAGCACAAGAAGTGAAAGATGGTGTTTCTAAATGAATAGATAATAAATGCTTGAGGGTGAAAAAAAGTCGAAGAAAACGATTGTCGGAATCCGTTCAGGGCCCCACCAGACTCCCTTTGTGCCTGGACTTCAACTGTCTTCAGCGTCTACGCCATTCATTTGCCACATGCTTCCTGTGGCCCTTGTATATTCTAATCACCAGCAACCTGATCATGAGTCAACACACGCAGTGTGAAGCAGCTGCATTATATATCTTGTTTAATTCTTACAGTAGCCTCTGTTCTAGGTATAATGAGATTAAAAGAAGCCAAGTAACTTTCTAATGTGAGCCCCACTATGATCTGAATGTTTGTGTTCCCCCAAAATTCATATGTCAAGATATTAAACCCTCAGGTGATGGTAGTAGGAGGTGGAGGTAAGGCCTTTGGGAGGTGATTAAGCCATGAGGGTTGAGACCTCAGTAATGGGATTAGTGCCTTTATGAAGGGACTCCCGAGAGATCCTTCACCCATTCTTCCGCCATATAAAGATACAATGAGAAATCTGCAATCCAGAAGAGGTCCCTCACCCAACCACCCTGGATCCCTGATCCAGCTTCCAGCCTCCAGAACTGTGAGTGGTAAATTTCTGTTGTTCATTAGCCACCCAGCCTGCAGCCCAAGGGGACTAAGGCATCCCCTTACGAACACCAGTAAGTCAGTCTAGGTTAGTAGGGAATCCCAGCTTTTCAGTCTCAAACCTAGACAGTGCCCGGCATACAGGGGCACTCATTGCACGCCCACTGAGCGAATTACTCAGTCCTCTAATTGTTACATTGAGGTCCATAGTGCATCCCCTTGAATTCAAATCCCTGGCCACTTCACTATAGTATAATCATCCCTAGATGATGGTTATTAGGGCCTTTGAATAAGAGAAAAATAATTCAATATTTCTCCAAATAATCTCCTTTTATACACTGACAATGTCTCTGTGCATAAAAACCCCACATACTGTCACCATGACAACACACTGTCCTTAGTCCCATTCAGACCATTAGACATACTTTATAAATAGAATATTCAGTTTCATTCCACCCAATTTTGCCTTAACTTATTTTGTGATAAAACCAGAGATAATAAACAGCATATTAAGTTAAAACTCAGAATATGGTGTTTTCAGAATTTAATAGTTCATAGAGTCATGTGAGATGTGTCATGAGTATTTAACATTTAAACACTATTTTGTTGCCTTAACAAGTAGCCGAGAACCTTCTTTCTGGTGGGTGTAAAATTAGGTGCCGGAAACACAAAGATAAACAAGAACAGTTTTCCTTCCCTCAGGACACTAAAAACACTTGATACATTCAATGAGTGTATGATGCATAAATCGGTAAATTTAAATTAGAGATAATATAGTCAGATAGGGTTAGCCTCACTTTGTCTAAAACAAAGACAACCTATTATCAATGTCCTCTTATATTTGCAGTTAGTTTTAGGTTCTACTCAGAGAGTCTCAGCTTATCACAACAATGAAAGATGTATAACATGTCAGATCACAAGTCAGCCAAATTAGGGGAAAAAAGAGATAGCACATTAATTCCAACCAGTGAGTGGTCTTCTTGCTATATTTCAAAATACATTTGGTAAAGAAGCTTTGTCCTTTACCTCGGGCAAATAAAATGTGCTCCAGGAAAGTTTTCAGAAAAAAAAAAAAAATTCCACTTTATTTAATTGTATTTTATAAATGAGTCTTAATGATCATCATTTAGATTTTTCTGGGGATAGGAAAAGTGTTCAGAACTGACTGGGACTGGTAATAATAATGATGATAATAATAGTCATTACTGAACACTTAGTATGTGTTAAGCATGGTAATTTGCCTATTCAGATTCATTGTTTCATTTAATCCTTCCAATAATCTAGTGAGGTATGTAACATCATCAGCCCCATTCTAAAGATGAAGAATCTGGGACTTAAAGAAACTAAGTAATTTGCTCAGCTCCTAAATGGTGAAGGTGAAGTGGAGGAAATTCTAGACCTTGTTGGTACTCATCTTCATTAGTAAAAGATCCATTTTCATTTGTTTCCAAGGTAACTGTCACATAGACCATTCATAGCAGAATTTTTACTACAAGTGAATATTTTATTAAGCAAAGAAATTTCTAGTCCTTTGCTATATAGCTTGGGTTATTAACTGCTCTGTTGTTATGAGGAAAACCTTCATCCTCTCGACCTGTAATACCAAAATATCTCCAGCTAGGCTCTGAGAACCCAGAACAGTACCCCTGAGGTCATGCTGATGTTTCTATTCGGATCTCCTTCTCCTGGAGCCCCGTTCTGCACCCCTGACTCACAGTGCCTGCTAATGTCTCCAGCCTGCGATGATGCAAAAGGCCTTGGTTAATAAGCACATTAGCACTCAGCACTGCTGTGGGCGGAAGAGAAAACATTTCTCTGTTTGGGGTGAAGTAAAAATGCACATTATACAAAAAAAGCAATAGAAAGAACTGGGCGTATAACTGCAAAAGGCACAGTTATTATTTCCTTCCCAACCCCTACTGCAAAACGCTCATTAAAATATTTTTTTCTCATTTTTCCATGACTGAGAAGTATTTCTTAACATTGAAAAGAGAAGAAAAAAAAACAACCCTGAAATGAAAACCTGAAAGTTAATGGGAAAAAATAGGTTTCACACAGAGTCCTATAAATGGGCCAAGAAGAAAAATCAAGGAGAAAGAAAGAAGAAAGAAAGAAAAAAAAGAAAGAAAGAAAGAAAGAAAGAAAGAAAGAAAGAAAGAAAGAAAGAAAGAAGAAGAAAGAAAGAAGAAAGAAAGAAAAAGAGAGAGAAAGAAAGAAAGAAAGAAAGAAAGAAAGAAAGAAAGAAAGAAAGAAAGAAAGAAAGAAAGAAAGGAAGGAAGGAAGGAGGGAAGGAAGGAAGGAAGGAAGGAAGGAAGGAAGGAAGGAAGGAAGGAAGGAAGGGAGGGAGGGAGGGAGGGAGGAAGGAAGGAAGGGAGGGAGGAAGGAAAGGAAAGGAAAAGAGGAAAGGAAAGAAAGAGAAAAGAAAAGAAAGGAAAAAGAAGGATGGGAGGGAAGAAGGAAGGAAGGAAGGAAGGGAGGGAGGATGGAGGAAGCAGAGGTCCTTGGGATTTCAGAGTTAATGGGTAAACCTCCAAAGTGCTGGCCTCTTGAAAGCCACTTAGATGAACATTCAGACATCTGAGACTTTCTCTATCGAGTAGCCTAATTACTCAGATCTGAGGTAATTGGGGAAAAAAGGAGGAGGTTGCTCTGTTAGATTTTTGTCTTCCGGAGGTGATTAGCACAGGTCAGACAAGCTGCTAAGCTCTTACCGTGTAGGATGGCGGGGAGTGGGTCCATGTGGCATGGCATGGATACTGTTAATACTCTTACTTATCACCTGAGGGGCTGTGATGTCACTGATCAAGGTCACATGACTTGAGAGTGGGGAAGGGGGAATTTAAGACCATACATGTTCAGAGCCTGTGTCCCTGTGTCCTTTCACTACTTAATTATGCTGCCTCTTCATTACACCCTCTTTTAGTTTTTCATTTGATTTATTTTTAATCAGAAAACATTTTAGAGAATAATAGAATAAATACCCACATATCTATCATCCGACCTCAGAAATCAAACGTTACCAAAGTAATTGGAGTCCTCTGTCGACTACTTTCTGATCCCAGTTCCCTCCCACCAACCATGTTCACCAGAGGTAACTACCATCCTGAATCTGGTCTGGTTTTTTCCCCATGCATATCTCTACATTTACTACATATTCATGTAGCTAGCCTCAATAATCTAAAGTATTGTGTAAGCTTTTAAGCTTTATAAAATATCAACTTATATGTACCCTTCAATAATTTACTTCAGTGTTTTTTTTGAGATGTTATCTGTTTTCTTTTCAAGTGTATCCATGCTGATACACAAAGCTCTAGGTCATTCATTTTCATTGCTCTCTAGTATTCAATGTGTAACTACACCACAATTTATTCGTTCTCCTATTGCCAAACTGGGTTATTTTAAAGTTTTTTTTTTATCATTACAAACAGTGCTGCAATAATATTCTTGTACATATCCTCTTGCACACAAGTCTAGTTTCTCTGAAAACTATATCTAGAAAATTGCTGTATTGAGAGTGTAAGCATCTTCAATTTTACGAGACATTGTCGAATTGATTTTCAAAGTGATGCCGATTTAGAAACCCTAAGCTCTTTTTGTTCCATATCTTCTGCAAACGTAGTATTCTGTCAGTTACTCACTGTTATGGGTCTGTCTGTCTGTATCCGGTCACTTTATTTACTGTGTCTGTTGTGACACAACAGTTCTAATGGAATCAAATCTATCAATTCTCCTATTCATGGTGTCTTGTTTGATGAAACCAAAGAAATGAATGCTTTGTAGACGCTCTTTACATAGTTTGAAAAGCAATGGTTTGTTAGCCATACATAATGGTTTGCTTTCAATTTCCCTGTCATGTTTGTCGGTAGTAATTTCTCACTTGCGGTTGAGTTACGTGGAGGGAAAGGCAGAGTTTGGGGCATTCACTTCGCCACTGGAGATCATGGCAGAAGCTGCACATTTGTGTTGGCAGCTGTGGCGATCAATGGCTCTCGGATTTGACAGCTTCCGACTGTGGAAGAGGCAGCAGCTCCTGGATGCTCAGCTGTTTCTACAATTATCCTAATAATTCTGTGAGCTGCCTGTCTTCCCCTAGTGGAGTGGATTCCATTGCCTTCCACTAACAACCTACAAAGACAATTGATGAGGGTATATCTCTGCACTCTAGGAAGAGCTGAAATTAACAATAACAGGAAAATAATATAACCTTTGAAATACACATTTAAATATGGTTGATTCACTTAGTCTGCACCGGATACTATGTCAAGTGCTTGCAATACAGCCCCCAAGGGTATTCCCATGTGAGTTTGTAAACATGAGCATGGCGGGGGGAGCATGGTGGGAGGGGGGGGCACCTAGGTGGCTCAGTCGTTAAGCATCTGCCTTCGGCTCAGGTCATGATCCCAGGGTCCTGGGATCAAGCCCCGCATCGGTCTCCCTGCTCAGCGGGGAGCCTGCTTCTCCCTCTCCTACCCCCCCACTTGTGTTCCCTCTCTTGCTATGTCTCTGTCTGTCAAATAAATAAATAAAATCTTTAAAAACAACAAAAAAAACCATGAGCGTGGGTATGAGGTGACCATGGAGGGTACAAGAAGAGGTTAACAGATAATCTTAAACATGGTGGCAAAAGCTATGTATAAAGCTTGCCACTCTTTGAAGCCTTTTGAAATCAGAGAATTTGGGGGGGGACAAAGGAGGAGACGGAGGAAAGAAGAAAGGGAAAAAGGAAGAGAAAAAAAGGAAAGAGGAAGAATATCTGACACTTTATAAATATTATTTGACCTTCAGGATGCACAAACATCTTATTTAAAATATTATCAATGAGGTGGGTGGGGGAATGGGGTAACTGGATGATGGGCATTAAGGAGGGCACTTGATGGGTGTTATACACAACTAATGAATCACTGAACACTACATCAAAAACTAATGATATGTTGGCTATTGAATTTAAGTTAAAAAATAAATAAAATGTTATCAGTGTTATAGCAAATACATTGAGAATATTGATCCTATTTTAGAGGTGAGAAACCAAGGCTCAGGGTCTGGGATTACACTTATCCCCAGACCCCACTCTGTTTTTAACTTAGTGTATGTGATGGGGGTGGGGAAAGACAGTAAAATTTCTGGTTATTTTTTCCAAAGTTATTTGTTGAATACCCAGTGTGTAGAGTGACATTTAGAATCGTGAGCACATTTTACCCTTGGACTTTAGAGTTTGATGATTTTTTTTCCTGCTATGTGTAAATTCAAAATTTTATACTTTGGACATTTCTTGGATAAATCTGAAATGAGAACATGAATGTTTCCAGATATGTCTTCTCATTCCTGAAAATTTTGCTGATTTGGCCTGATAGTTTCTATAAATAACTCTGCGGGATGGATAAGTGTACAGTTAGGAGGAACAAGGCACAAGGAAGGACCTGTGCCTTCGCGACAACACGTAATTCCCTTAGAGATTGAAACTAAGCAACCATGTAAATGAGCAACCTTTTCAAGGACATGAGGCATCACCAATAGAGTTTACTTAATTTATTTTGGCAACTGCTTCTAATTACTTGATATAACACATTACATTGCTAAGAAAAATGCATAATAATATAACACCTTGTTGCTGTTTCAGATCAAGTGAGAGGTATGTGCATGTATTTGCCAGGCATTTGTGGGCGTGTCTGTGTAAGTGTGTGTGTGTGTGTGTGTGCTTGGAAGATTCATTCAAAAAAACTTGGAATTTCAGCAGTAAAGAGAGATTAAATTCCATGTCGAATGTGAAAAAACTCTTGAATTAGTAAGCGCCGCCCATTTTCAGCTCTGAAAACCCGATGACTTAAATTCATTTTAGGTTAAATTATATACTAAAGCTAACGTTAATTTGTCTGGCTTTTTGTCAGACATTCCGTTATATGTTAATCTAGCGCCCCCTTGTGTAATAAATTTTAATAACAAACTTTGGGAGTGTTCTGATTTCTAATTCTAAAGGAATATAGTCATTGGAGAGTGGCATTATTTTATCTTCTTTGTGTGTGTGTGTTGTTGTCTTTTTGCATCTCCAAAGGCATACATAAGAAAAACTATAGAAAGGAGCAAGACTGAAATTTGCAGATTTCACGCTACATCTATGACGGTCAGTGAACAAAAAACACTTTCATGAGTCAGGACATTTCTCAAGAAAATCAGATGCCCTATCAGGAGACAAAAGAAAAATAATTTTGGAAAACAGGACAATTATTTCTCAGAGATTCTTGGAGTTTTCAGGCAGGAAGAAGCTGTAGAGACCTTGCGAGGGACAGAATGTGGTTGGCACTTGTCTCTCTTGTGTCAATGTTGCTGTCACTGTTTGAGTCTGGCACAGGCTGACGGCATTGTTGGTGCCTCATACAGAGCATGGTCTTCTGATTTCATTTTTTAACATTTTGTTTTTTAAATTTCATTTTTTACAAAATTTGCAGTAAAAGCCATGAAGCATACAATATACCCTCCTAACCGTGTTTAAGTGTACGGTCATGTTAAATACATGAGCATTGTTGTGCAACAGATTTCTAGAATTTTCTCATCTTGCAAAACAGAGGCTCCAAACCCACTGAACAACAACTCCTCTTTCCCCCTCCCGACAGTGTTTCTTTTTTCAGAAACTTTCATGTGCGCATCAATATGTGGAGAGGTGCAAACAGTGCTGCTTTAATCAAAGGCAACAGGGTGGGGGGGTGGCATCCTGTGAACTGGACCCTCCTCTGGGGAGCTACTCAGGCTGTGTCCTCCGTGAATTCTTCGACTTCTCAGAACCATGGTTTGACATCACGATTACAGATGTCGCTCTTCCCCCCCATGAAGGGTTGAATGGTGCCCTCCCCCATTTACATGTTGAAGTCCTAAAGCCCAGAGCTTCAGAATGTGACTTATGTGGAGATAGGGTCTTCACAGAGATAATCGGGTTAGTGTAATGTCATCACGGGGGGCTCAAATCCAACACAACTTGTGTTCTTATAAAAAGGCGCAATTTGTAAAGATGAAGGCAGAGATTGGGGTGATGCACCTACAAGCCAGGGAACACCAGAGGTTGCTGGTCAACCACCAGGAGCTAGCGGAGAGACCTGGAGCAGATTTGCTCACAGCTTTTAAGAGAACGAACCCTGCTGACACCTTCATCTTGGACTTCCAGCCTCCAGAATGAATCCACGTCTGTTGTTTCAGTCACCTGTTTGGTACTGCAGCCCTAACACACTAACGCCTCGCATTTGCTGTCTGTGGCCCTGTGGTTGTTACTCCTGAAGTAGCACTGCCAACACAGGGTTAAGGGTTAGCCTGAGCAGCTAAAAATCCCCATGATGCAGGCAGGCCAGATCTGAGCACTCAGAGGATGTCCCGCCGGACCAGCCAAGAGAGTCCTTGGCTTCTCACAGGATGGAAATCAAATGCCAGCCGGCAGGAAGTGAGAGCAGAGTTTATTGAAGATATAGAGAGAGCAGATACAGACAGAGTGTCTGGGAGACTCAGAAAGGAAAAGGAGAATGAGTCTTGTCTTTGGGATCTGGAATTTTTACTGAGGACAGTGGTCTGGTGTACGTGTTCTCTCAGGCATCCAGGAGCTGGTCGAACAAGGACAAGTACTCAGGTGCCCTTCATAAGTCACTTATGCCCTGGAGCCAAGGGTCTTGGTGTCAAGGCATTTGGAGTCAGTGGTCTTGAAAAACGTTCATGGCCACCTCACCGGGACACTCCTAAGCCGTCATCTATTGTGATGGAAGACTCCAAAGAAATCATTAACTTCTTGACCTTTACAAGGTGGACATACATTAAGTCGTGTGTGAGGTGGGGATGCAGGTCCTAGCAAGAATAGAAGCAGGAAAAGAAGCAAAGGGGGAAAAAAAAACCAGTTTTTTCTTTCATGAGGCCCCTTTGGTTTCCCCGTCTCACCCAGAGATACGACAACGTTGAAATACAATGCAATTAAATATTCTATTATAGAAAGTAATTAGCTGAGTGAAAAATGTGTTTTCAAATTGCCCCTGAAGGGGAGCAGAATATGCCACCCCAAAATATGCCTCTTCAGCATGAGGATTATCTAGGACTGGTTATTTTGAAGAAACAGGAGAAACTCTGAAAACAGATAAGTCACCCTTTTGAAAGGAACATTTACATTCTAAAGGAAATCTCCATTTGCAAGGGTGTTTCTCTTTCTTACCAGGAAGAGCTTGACTACATTTCCGCAAAGCTCATCAATGCAGAAGGCAAGGACTTCAACAGGCAACCATACCCTGTTCATTGTGCTTTGCCTGGTAACTTACCATAAACTAGAAGATTATTTTTCCTCCCCTACACGCAGAAGCTTTCTGAATATTTATTTTTACGTGGAATTTTTTAATTTTTAATTTTTTACTTTTAAGTTTTTATTTAAATTCCAGTTAGTTAACATACAGTGTCATATTAGTTTCAGGTGTACAATATAGTGATTTAACACTTCTATACATCACCTGGTGCTCATCGCTGCCTAGACATCAAGACATTCCACCTTAAGTATATGAGTTGCATCTTTAAAAAATAAAAGCACTTTCCTACATAGCTACAATAACACTTCATTAAAATCTTCGGTATTATCTAATAACCAGTCTACATTTAAATTTCCCTATTATGTCCCCCAAATCATATATCACTCCAAAACAGGATCCAATTTGAGCCCACATACTGTATCTGATTGCTGGTTCTTTAAATCTCTTAATCTGGCCAGTTACATTTTAATGGAACTGTCTTTCTGAAGACAATAGCTGACAGTGAAGAAAATACCTCGAATTCTGAATTTATCTAATTGTTTCCTTGCTGTATCATTTACCTGTTCCCTATACATTGGAGTTAGATATAAAGGCTCAATTAGATTCAAATCTTTTTAACAAATACAGGTCCTCGATGGTGTGTTTTACTTTATACTGGATCTCATCAGGGGACTCATGACATCTGATTGTCCACCCTTGGGATGCAGAGTGAGACCACTTGGCGTGGCGGCAACATCTTGATCCCTCCAGGGCAACCAGAAACTAATCTCTGTGTCGTTACTATGGCCCCACACAGGTGTCCAGTTCCCCATCAATCATTCTTCTAGTGGGGTCAACACCCGTTCCTTAGCTTGAGTCAATGACTGGATTAAGTGTTGCAAAATGATGATTTCCTACTTCTATCATTTCCTATTTGTTCTGCTTGTCTTTTCCAGTAAAGCTGTCTTTTATTACTGAGGGGGGGGTGTATCTCAGCCAAGTTTCGAGAAAGATAGAGGGAAAATTATTTTTTCTCACCTGCAAGAGTTAATTTAATAATTGTCTGAAGTGGTGGAGAGATTTTTTTTTTTTACTCTCCCTTTTATTAGGATCAATATGGACTCGTGGATTATTATGTATTTGATGTATTTTAGTCAATTACAATCATGGGGGTGGTGGTTCAAATCGTCACAAGCATAGCCAGTGGAAAACACTTGAGGCTGGCTCCTGGATCTTTTTGACATGACTCTGTTCATCTGTGAAAAGTTTTCTTGCTTGTTTTGGGGCACTAAATCTGCGTTCTTGGTATGAGAGACCAAAATCACTGCTCTGTGGGGCCTAAATGCTAATGCAGTGACATTACATCTTGGATATTTCAGGAGATAAAGTTAGAAAATATATACATATTGAAAACATGAGTTCACATTAATATGCCCAATTCAATCTTAGCACTACAGCATTTTTTACCTAATTTCTTCATCTCTTTCCCCTTATGTTTTATCTTATAATATAAAGACAGTGCTTTTAAAAACAATACCAGTGTTACTACTAAAAGAAGTTTTAAAAAACTTTTGTAGATTTTTTCCTTTTTTTTCTTAGAATGCCTCCCAGTAAGAATCTATAGTCTAGGTACATTGTTTTAAAGTTACTTAAAATACATCTTTCCTCTGTGGAACGTCCCTCGTCATCTAATATACAATTAGTTCATTTGTTTTGTTTGGCTTTCCATTTCAGCCATTGAGATTTAGTAGGTAATGACTCAGAAATCAGATCCAGATGAGAAGTCTCCATCTTGTTCCTCATTTCTCCCCATTCTCAGTGATCATTTTTAATGGTTTCTTCTTTATCCTCCCAATGTTTATTTTTGCAAGTGCATATTTTTTCTTATTGCCCTCCTCTCCTACACAAGGGTAGCATATTCTTTATTTTTCTTCTTCCTTGCTTTTATACATAACTCTATATCCTGGGGATCTCCCCACAGTGGTGTATGTCTACCTTTTCCTGACTGTGTAGAGTATTGAGTCCCCTAATCCAGCATCTTTTGAATAGTCGCACTGATTTTTGGGAGTATGTAGCCTCATAAGGGTAGACAGAGCCAGAAAAATTGATTCTCATGCCCCCCTCCCCTTGCAAAATTGTATTTGCCTATTTTCTGGGTATATCTAATCAAGCTGAACTGGCAGTAAGCACTTTGGGAAGAAGTTCTGCATAATATCCCTTGGACAGCATTGGTGACAGCAAGAGTATGAGACTTCTGAGTGCTTCCAAGTTCAGTTCATGATGCGGACGTGGCATGGGTGGCTATGTTATTTGCAGATTTGATAAAGTCCGCTTAGTGGCATCAGGGCAAACAGGAGCATCTGGTGCTCTGTGGCGGCAGTCACATCCCTCTGTCAGGCTCGCCCTCTGCAGCGATGTTAGGAGCCTTGTTCCCAGAGCCCTGAGCCTGTTTTCCCAGCCCACCCAACATTTCTCTGAGCTGCCTGAGATTCTTTAAATAAATTCTTTTTTCTGCTTAATTGGCCAGAGTTTGCTTTTTATGCTTACAACTAGGAACTCCGACCTAAATACTCTTTAAGAAAAAGTAATGCTCAAACAATATGAAATATAAAGAGTGAGGGAAAAGAATGTACCATCTGTCCTTACTTCATCTGTAATAAATTATCTTTGACCCACTCTTTCACCCTGTCCTTGACATTTCTTTTATCCTCATTAGTTTGCTTAAAAAAGGAAAGGAAAGGAACAGAAAGGAAAAAGAAAAGAAAGGGAAAGGAAAGAAAAAGCAACCAAATTTTGAATTCCATCTTTTGTTCCTTGTGCACTAGGATCATAATTGGAGATATTAAACTGAAGTAGTCTTCAACCCAATGCCAGAATTTCCCAGTATCCATATATTTCTCTCCTTGTTCTGGCAGCAAAGATGGCTTTGGGTATGAGTGCTCTCAAGATAGGAATGGTACAAAGAGTCAACCTGTTGACTTTTGGGTTCCTACAGAGATTCTTCAAATCACCTCAACAAGATGTTAATCTTTAAACCATGATTTCCAATTTCAAGAGCCAGATGTTTGAGGGTACCAAGAAATGCGATGAGTTGCTTGTTAGAAGTCTGAAAGTCTTCTCTTTGACTATCAAGAGCAAACTGGGAGAACTCACACACCAATGTTAATGCCAAAACAGAACATGAGGATGTCATAAGC
This sequence comes from Mirounga angustirostris, assembly GCF_029215605.1. NCBI lineage: Eukaryota > Metazoa > Chordata > Mammalia > Carnivora > Phocidae > Mirounga > Mirounga angustirostris. The sequence continues at coordinate 113,637,749 of NW_026991716.1, forward strand.
AGAGGCTTGGGTTTTATTCCACTCTAAAGGAAATGTGGCTGAGGGGGCCATGGACCTGGAGAAGCCTCAGGGTGATACAGGAGGATGGGATGAGCTTTGTGGATCTGGCTGCCCAAGAACAGAAGCAGCCGACAAGAAACCAAAGAACAATGAGTATCAGCAGAAGTGACCACATGACAGACCCTTGCCTGCCCCTGATACCACGATTCTTGTCATATATCACTTAGCTCAGCTCCCAGAATATGGGAGTGGGGCAATAATGTTGCTCCTGCTGTCATCCCCGTTAATATGAATAGGCGGGAGCGCTCCTCGGTCACCACTGGAATCAAGCCCCTGGCCATTGTTATAGGTTGTTGAAGAGAGGGGCTGGCTGACACCCAAGAGGATATCCGTGCATAGCGGCATCCGGGGCACACTCGGAGTTCTGGGGAAGGTCAGAGTTAGGAAGGAAGTGGAACACTGGATTCTGGGAGGCTGGGAAGGCCACACCTCGCTGGTGCCTCTGATGGGTTCTGGCATTGAAGGAGCTGCAGTCGGCTGCATAGATTCAGGAAGAAGGATTTGGAAGGGGGTCCTATGGGGACCTTGGTGCAGAGAGAAGACATCACTGAACCCCCAGAAACAGATCTGGGGGATAAAAGCATAATGTGACTGGGACAAGGCTGGTAACCAGGAACTTAGTTTTCTCCTCTTTCCCTTATGCTCTTTTCTAGCCGACGTGGTCTCAGATGCTCTCCACGATTCTTCTCTGCTTTATGCCTAACCATCCCCCTTGAGGCTGGAGCCCTTCCACCAGCTCCATGAGCCTCACTACCTTTGTTTTTCATCTCTTGATTCCTACCCACCAGTCTGGGAGGCTCAGGCCACTTTTTAGGGGTAACATACAAGCTTAAAAATAAAAATGTTTGGGGGCGCCTGGGTGGCTCAGTTGGTTAAGCGACTGCCTTTGGCTCAGGTCATGATCCTGGAGTCCCGGGATCGAGTCCCACATCAGGCTCCCTGCTCAGCAGGGAGTCTGCTTCTCCCTCTGACCCTCCTCCCTCTCATGCTCTCTGTCTCTCATTCTCTCTCTCGCAAATAAATAAAATCTTAAAAAAAATAAAAATAATAAAAAAATAAAAATGTTTGGGAATTAATACTCTTTCTCCCCCTGTATAGATTTGTAAGCTCCTTTGAGACAGGGAACCTACCTTCTACAAGATGCCTTATATTATATTATTACACAAACAGGGTAGTCAAATGTTAACTGACTGACATCTATTTCCCTTCATTTTGATGGGAGTGTTCATTGGCTCACTCCTCAGCGTCACCAGTGACAATACCAAACAGCACTAGATGTTCCAATCGTGTTTGTTTTTCTTTCCCAAGAGGGCTACCTTGCACTTCTCAGAGCCGTTCAGCTACGGGCTTACTAAACCACAGCCTTGTCCAATAAAGTCGTCTGGAGAATGACTTCATAGATACTGAAGCTAATAACCTTTAGGACAAACCAGGATTTCTGGCTTCACCTGCTGACTTGAAGCATCTGGAGCCCTTGTTCATGTTTTCTTAACTTTGTTCCACATTTAATTTTATTAAAACATTGTATTGATTAGCAAATTAATGAGGTTTAATAAGATGCTCGATGTAAACACCTAACCCAGCTTTGACACCAGTTGAGCTCTCCCAATGTGAGCTATTCTTGTTACTTAATCTTCAGAGACATAATTTTATTCATCATTCCCTCACGCAGCCATTTGCCACACCATATGAGAAAGCGCTAAGTTGTCGAACTTTGCTTGATTTTATTTTCTTCGTTAGTTTTGCTTGATATATTTTTCATGTATGCCCCCTCCTGTTTTCCCAGCATTTTCTACTTTCTAAAGTGGTCACAAATATTAGCACAGTAAGAAGTATATGAAAAGAAACTACATTCTCTGTGCATTATTCATGGCCTTCGTTACTCAGAATGGACTGGCCTAGTTTCCTATTTCCACAGGGACATTTTGCACAGCCCACATTCAGTGTGACTGTTAGCAGTCATGGCAGGTAATACTCTCTTCAGCCCAAGGTAGACAGCCACCCAGCCTAAAACTTAATAAAAAGCTGAAGTCCCTCCTGGGAAATTGATTTACAAGAAATTTACTGTCTGTTTGGGTTATGATGCCTCATCTGTGATGGATCTCTAAGGACCCTGTGATGGGAGTTAAGTCAGTAAAACGTGCAGGGGACATTTTCCTGGATTAAGCTTGCTTCTCCTCCACCCAAAGGTAGGGTGACCCTTTCCTACCAGGGAGCTCTCCCAGACGACTGGCAATGGTAGTCTGGTCCAATGGTTCTCAAATTTTCCTCTCTATCCAAATCACCTGGGAAGTCTGATAAAAGTAAGAATCCAGGGACTCTCCGACCCCCACCTTTACACACAGATTCTAACTCACGAGGTCAAGGGCGTGGTCCCAGGGAGCAGGGCCCCTGGTGAGGACGTGGTGGCAGGCGGTGCGCAGACCCCAGTTTGAGAAGCGCTGCTGGAGGCCATTCACCGTCTGTTCATTCACTGAGCTGCCGTTTACTGAGCGTTCAGGGTAAAACCGGGTCTCATGCACACAAACTAGGCATTCGGTGGATGAGAAAGAGAATCCGAAACACTGATGGAATAGTTTTCAAAGCATGTTCACATCCATGTTTCCTCTCCATGCGGACTATGTGAGAGGAAGTGACTGGATCAGTGTTTCCATTCCACACATACAGTAACGGCAGTGGGGAGCCTGGGTGGCTCAGTCGTTAAGCATCTGCCTTCGGCTCAGGTCATGATCTCAGGGTCCTGGGATCGAGCCCCGCGTTGGGCTCCCTGCTCGGCGGGAAGCCTGCTTCTCCCTCTCCTTCTGCCCCTGCTGGTGTTCCCTCTCTCGCTGTGTCTCTCTCTGTGTCAAATAAATAAGTGGACTCTTTAAAAAATAAAAACAAAATAACGGAAGCAATTTCCCCAAGTTTCTATGGCTGCTAGATGATGGGCATGGAGACTATCTTCTGACTGCAGGGGTGGGAAGGAAGAAAACTACTGATAGCTACACTAATCCCCTGAAAGCAAGGGTATAAAGCCGTGTTTACACAAAGGTCCATGGCTGTGTTTACCACAGGGAAACATTGAAAACAATCTAAATGTTCATAAGTAGGGATTTGTTAAAAAAAAAAACAAAAAACCCTAAATATTATGTATTCACACAGTGGAATATTCTGCAGTCTTTCAAAAGGAAAAGGTAGATCTTTATTAATAGAAAAAAAATGTTTGTGTGATGCATTGTAAAGTTTTAAAAGAAATCACAGAACTCTATGTAAGAGAATGGTTACTTTTATGGAAAAAAATATGCACGAATTTAAAATTCTTTGAGGCCGTTTCCTTCTACACATCTAGACAAGGAGACAGAGAGGGCTGTCAGAGGCGCACATTACAGTTATATTTTGGGCACCCTGGTGAACGTTGGAATAACACTAGTCAGTAGAGCCTTCACTAGGCCCTTTATGGAACAGAGTGCACAAGAGATAATCTCTCTAAATTAAGTTGTATGTGAGTTTGAGACCTATCTGGCATAGAAAGATCTGCATTAGGGGTGGTGGCCATGGGTTGAGGGCCCTTCTTAGAATCACAACTCTGTTCTTAACTGTAATTATAATGCCATTCTATTTCATATGATGTAACGGTGTAACATTAATGGATCCAAAACCATAATATAATGAAGGTATCATTATACCTTCATATAGGCACTGACCAGGTATCAGTTTATAAGAGCCAAACATAAAAAAGAAAACTTAAGAGTAAAAAAATTGTTATACACTTTGCAAAGGAGAATGTGTTTAGCAAGATCATCTCTTGGAAAAGGTACATCTTTGAGCCTTGAAGGGCAAGAACTGGCTGGAAGAAAGGAAAAAAAAAAAAAACATATTTGAAAAATAGTCAAAAAAGTCTTTCAACTCACAACTACAGAGTGCCATAAGATGATACTTTATTGATATTTCTTGTATGCTTCTCCAGAATTGGGTAATGTGTATTATCACTCTCCTACTTTCAGCCAATCATGATGTGCCTCTCTTAAGCAGGTCCTAGGGGGACAAAGATGACAAGACAAGGTCTATGCCTTGGAGACTCAACAGTCTTACCCTTTATTTTTCAACCTGCAATAAATTCTGTTCAAAGTAAAGTAAGCATCGGCAGAACCAATGATGGGCAAAAGGCTCTTTAGGTGAAGAGGCTCATGTCTTTAGTGGCTGATTTATTATTTTTAACAAGATGGAATGCTTTTTGTGCTTGCCAATTCTGAAATGTATTTTTTTAATACAAACAATTGCTGCTGCTTCTTCTTCTTCTTCTTCTTCTACTCTATTCATGAAGACAAAGCCTAAAGAGAAATAACACTTACTTCTCATTAGAGTGGCTTGTAACATTTGTAGGTCATGGACCCCCATCCATCTCCACCCCCCAAAGAATCTGCTGAAGATAAGGAACAGTCCTTGGAATGGACATACGCAAATGCCCATGAAATATTGCAGATAGTTTCAGGAGCTCAAGAACAACCAAATTCATCCATGGACACCAGGTAATCCACTCTGTTCTAGAAATCTGTTCTTTTCAAATGCAAATCTAACACTATGTATTCAGCAAATATTTTTAGAGTACCTATACTATGAAAAAGCACTGTTAGATGTAGGGGAGCAATCTGTTTTAACACGCTCTCCAGGTGATTCTGATGCATGCTGAAATTTGATACTCACCGGCCTAAACCGAAATATGCCATATGCAGGCCTGGCCCCTGGAGGTTTTGATTTATTTGATCTGGTGTGGAGGGACGCACTCATTGGGGTTCCTAAAAGATTTCCAGGAAATCTTCATATGCAAACATAGTGGAGACTTATTGGCTTAAACACTGGAAATGTTCTTTCTGATTCCTGATAAACATCTGTAGCCCCCAAAGGAAGAAAATCCATTGTCTACACCTGTGTATCTATGGCTCTCAGCATGCACTGTGGCACTAGGCTGGGAGCTTTAAAGGACCAGGTAGCCCTGCTTCCATCACCAGGTCACTTTGGAGGCTATGTCCCAATGCCCCACCTTCCCCCAACCAACTTACTATTCAAGAGCAGGAGCTCCAAATCCTGCTTTTTAGTTAATAAATATTAATTTCTCTTTTAGGGTTTTTTTTTTAATGAAAAAGATAAAATTTAATCTCTGACTTGTCTGTATAGAAACTAGAGGAGAGGAAATCCATTTGAGGGGTGGCGGCTCTTAACTTCCAATTGCTGTCCCTAGCGACAAATAGATCAATTTTTGTTACTGATCAGCCTCTCTGCTAACACTTTCTGTTAAGACATCTATTTCACAATGAATGGAGAAATCTTTGCTTTGAAGAGATTGTAGGCTTTTGATTCACACAAGAAGCAATTTTTGCAAGTCACTGCCCTCTGGAATATCTGCATGGGGTCACAAAAGTCAGAAGAAAAGACACTGCCCTTCCCAACAGAGTGATTTTTATTAAATAATGAAATATATGTATATTTTAAAGTAATACTAGCCAGCATTTTTATTGAGTATTTAATACAGATAGTCACTGTATTGGACATATTGCATACATTATTTAATATATTCCTCACAAGAATCGTTCAAAGTTATTATTATAACCATCTTGTACATGTTGTTCAAAGTCAAATACTCAGTATTCAAACCCCGCCCTTCCTGATTCCAGAATCTATGGACTTCTAACCACACTGCACAATCTTCTATCCTGTGTGATGCACAGCAGAGTGCTAACAGTCATATGCCCCATAAATGACCCTGGGGGAAGACTCATATGACAGAACTCCAAACTCCTCTTGCAATGGCACCTTTAAACTGTTTGAGAAACTAGTGACACACTCTCACCATCCCCCAGCTCTAGCTGCTGTGAGAGCTGCCTCCGTTTTAAGCTGGGAAAACACTCTGATTTGGTATTAGACTTATCTTGGTGTTTGTATGAGAGCCTGTAGAATGGATGAGCTCACATGATCATCTGTGCCCGCACTGAAGTCACATAGAATAACATACTGCTCTAGGAAGTCTCTGCTTTCTTTGGTGATTTGAAGAAAAGTTAACCACATTGCTTAGGCAACAAGCTATCCATTTAGGGCCTGATGAATGTGATATGTCTTTATATTAATGAGATTAAGCAGACACTTGCCTAAGTGATAATTTCATGGTTTGAATAGTTATTCATAGAGTTTTACATCTATCCATCTATCCTCTTGGAAGCCTGAAGGACTGCCTGTCAAGCCCCCAAAGGAAGACAGTAGAAGCCCGTTGGTGCCACCAGGGTAATTACTTATTCAAGTTCACATGTGGTAGACACACAATTGTATAGTTCTGCATTCTATCGTAAGCGTGTTTCATCCCCTTATGTTGCAAATTTGATATATGTGATAATTTTTAACCTTCAGCGTTATCATGTTGGATTATACAGGTGCATTTCATCAGGAGAAAAAAATAGAAAATAATAAAGTGATCATCTTAGGGAGAAGGGAGGTTTCCAGCAAAAAATAATAAAAATAACTTCGGCCCACGTTGCTTTTTTTCTCACCATGACCCTGGCCTCTAAACGCTCATGCCTCATGCTAGCCTGGAAATGCCAAATGTTTAAGAAATAGACAATGTTGTGTTTATTAGGAATATTGCTTTCTTCATCCATAAGTGAACGTTAATTTATTACATCAACACACATTTTCAGAAAATTTGAGTTGTTAATCCATAAAATACTTATTCAGTCAGGAACCAAAGTTCTCGGTACAAGTAAAAAGAGAAACACCTACATTCTGCAGTTATATCAAATACCACCATCATTCATTTACATATTGTTTATAGAAAATCAGATGTTGAAATAACTTTTAAATTCTCACAGTATTTTTAATAGTAGTGAAGAGTGAGTGATACAATCTAAACATTCATCATTCAAATTATTTGTGGTTTTTGATAGGTATTATTTGATAGAATACTGATATCTTTTTAGAAACATTCTTCAAAGGATTTTTTTAAAAGATTTTATTTATTTATTTGAGAGAGAGAATAAGAGAGAGAGAGAGAGAGCATGAGAGGGGGGAGGGTCAGAGGGAGAAGCAAGCTCCTCGCTGAGCAGGGAGCCCGATGCGGGACTCGATCCGGGGACTCCAGGATCATGACCTGAGCGGAAGGCAGTGGCTTAACCAACTGTGCCACCCAGGCGCCCCACTTCAAAGGATTTTTAATAATATGGGAAATGTTCAGGAAGCAATTCCAAGAGAAAAAAGCAAGGTATAAAATTGTTCCTGAAGAGCAAAATAGTTCCCCAAAACAAAAATATGTAAGTATGCAAAATATTAGAAAGTAATATTAGTAATATTTACATATAAGAGGTAGGGTTGTGGGTAATGTTCATTTTCTTCTTTATTTTTTCAATATTGTAGATATTTTACAATAAGCACCTATCCATTTTTTAATAAGTGGAGATATTATTTTAGTCTATCAGCAGGAAGAAAGTTAAAATTCTGAAGAATCTCAGAAATTGTCCAATGAATAAGAGTTGACTAACAGAAATGATAAATATCCCCAGTCGGTCTCATTAAAGATATTCATGTTTAGATGTAAAACCTTTATGAAAGCATGTCTGTTTTATTTTTCTTAATTTTGTTTTTTAGATTTATTTATTTATTTATTTATATGACAGAGAGAGACACAGCGAGAGAGGGAACACAAGCAGGGGGAGCAGGAGAGGGAGAAGCAGGCTTCCCGCGGAGCAGGGAGCCTGACGCAGGGCCGATCCCAGGACGCTGGGATCATGACCTGAGCCGAAGGCAGACGCCCAACGACTGAGCCATCCAGGCGCCGTGGAAGTATGTCTGTTTTTTATAGAACCCACAGGTGCCTAACACCTTCCTTGGGAGTTCAGTCTTATAAGGTATTGGTTTGTAAATATCCACTGTTTTGATGCTGGAAAGAGTAGAAGGTGCCTGGCACAGAGTGTTGTCCATAAGTATTTGTTGGATGAAGGAAGGAGTAGAAATGATTACTCAGGCTGTAATGAGTGAAGAGGTCACCATTTGCCCACTTTCTTTTATCACTGCAATCTTGGATTCTTTTTTTTTTTTTTTTTTTTTGGAGAGAGAGAGAGAGAAAAGAAAGAAAGCGTGCACATAGGCATGAGTTGAGGGGGAGGGGCAGAGGAAGAGGGAGAAAGAGAATCCTCAAGCGGACTGCCTGCTGAGTGCAGAGCCCAACAATGACACAAGGCTCCATCCCAGGACCCTGAGATCATGACCAGAGCTGAAATCGAGAGCTAGCCACCTAACTGACTGAGCCAGCCAGGTGATCCAGATTCTTTTTTTTTTAATCAGCCATCAAGTATGTTTATGAGCATTTATCCTATAGATATTTTAATCATAGTTTTCTCTTAGTCTTCTTTAGGAAGGATTAGCTTTAGTATGCTTATAACAGCAATATGAATTCAACTAATACTAAAACTACATGTGTCTTAATGAGGGTGCGACTTCTTTCTGTCAATATTGAAAAGAAAGCATCAGATCTTGAACTTGCATACAATTGTTTCAAAGTCTTGAAAACAGTAGAAGCTCCTCCCAGTAGCACCAACCCTGTTGGGTGCTCACTTATGATAGAGTTTGGCAACCACGTCCATGGACATTACACAGTAAACAGCACTCACAGCCCTGCTGCCAACTGCGTCGTTGGCAAAAAATGTTGTAATTCTGGAGGTACCATGCACAGAAGCTAGACCTTAGTGGGAATGGAAAGCAATGGATATTCCTAAATCTGAGAAAAGAGTAGATTACCCAATTGAGAAACCACTTATCAAACAAGAGTTGTATTTTTAAATTATGTGGGCTATTCATAACTCTCACAAACAATTTACGGTCTTTTTTTTCAACAGATACAAATAATCAGCCAGTGGCATTTTAAGAAAAAGAGTATATCAAAACATTTAACATTTACAGTTTAATTGTTTGTGTGTGTGTGTTTTCATGCTTTGAGACTATAAAGAATTTGAAGGTGCTTTCAGGCAACACATAAAATATAATAGTCAAAAACAAATTAAGATAAAATGAAAGTAAAGTGCAAACACACACTATCCCCACGACCCCTACATAATTGGCTACAGGTGGGACACAAGTTTGGCTTTGAGCTTCCTAGAAAACACAGCCTATGAGAAAAGTCAGTTGCATAGAATTTACTGCCCCAAAAAAGAAAACTTAAGAGTTTCTCAGGCCAAGCAAAGACTTTACAGCACTCAGGTCTGAAAGAAATTACCCAGTGGACTGCACGTAGGGAATACTTACAATACATAATGACTTCAGTCATATCCCCATCGCAAATATAGATATCCATTTCATAAGGCTGCTTGTTGTTGTGTCTTCCCACCAAAATCAATTTCATGATAGTAAAAAGCAACTCAGGGAGACCAGTCTCCTGTGAATCAAAGTGGTGCCCAAGGATGTTGCTTTCTTAGATTTTAGTTCAAACCCTGAATAAAACCTGCATTAAAAAATCAGAATTGATGAATTACCTCACCTTAGATCATTCTCTCTCAATAGGTACAGATATAAAGTCACATTAATTGACGGAGGTCCCAGCCAAATACTTGAAGATCATCCAAATAGTTGGTGTTGATATTCTTTAATAAAATCCAGGGTTAAACCAATCTATCCTGATGAGCCATTCTACCACGGCTGCATACAAAGTTAGAAGGTTGTTTAAGCAACAATTTGGGGGCTGCATTTGAACCAAATTGTTTAAAATACAGTTTTAAGAGTGTCAACTAGTAACACTTGACAATTGTATAAGGTAAACCTGTAACCAAATGGGACAAAATATTTCAAAATTATCCAGTAAACGATAGCATTTGGACAAAAATAAGTCTGCTTAAAGTTAGCTTCCACAGGTGACAGTGGCCTTGGCTAAGTTAACTAGTATCTTTAAGTTCATTCCCATTTGGAAAACCGGGAATACATAACCAAAGATGAAAGATCAAATGACATAACTAACTTGAAAGGGCACTGTACCTTGTAAAATGCCAAGCAAACGTCTAAGATTTTATTACATCTGTTAACGTTTTATTAAGGACCATTAGAACTTTGTTTAGACTAAATGTTCTGATTATAACCCTAATAGTTTTCTCCTAAAATTCTTTACCTATTCAGTTTAGCAAGTATTTATTTGATTACCTATCAAATGCTATTGGCGGGACAAAATGAAAACATGGCCCCTTAACACACAGGGGGTTGGAATACAACCTCTAGAACAGTGTGCTATTAAATGATGCAGCAGTGTCCCTGCCAAAACTTCTCTGCTTGTTGAGATCTGTCAGAGCTGAGAGCATCATGGTTCCCTGGGAGGCCTCTCAAAGCAACAAGACACCATGGAGTGTTTCTCCTTCTCTTCTTAATCAAGCCCTAAGAGTTGACTAACAGAAATGATAAATATATTTTATCATTAAGCTAAGAAGTCACTTCACTGGTCAGTACACACTATTTTCTTCCCTTTTCTCAAGTATAATCTTATTTATGAGAAAGTAAACACCCGTTACTGAATTTAATTTCTCAAAGAAAATTATTTTTAACTACTATAAAGCAAAATCATAAAAAGGTAAAGAAAAATATATACGTTTGCAACACATTTGAGCAAAAAAGGACCAATAGTCTTAATATGAAAGGAGCTTTTAAAAATTACTAAGGAGAAAAAAAAAAAAAAGAGGGGCACTTGGATGGCTCAGACAGTTAAGCTCTTGATTTTGGCTCAGGTCATGATCTCAGGGTTGTGACGTCCAGCCCTGCATTGGGCTCCATGTTGGGCATGGAGCCTGCTTAAGATTCTCCCTCTCTCTCTCACCCTCTCCTTCTGCCTCTCCACTGCCCCTCAGCCCTGCTCATGTGCTTGCATGCTCTCTCTCTAAAAAGAAAAAGAGAGAGAGAAAAGAGGAGAACAAAAGATGGACAAAGAACTTGATGAATTTAAAGAATAATACTAAATACATATGGCAAATGAGTAAATTGTGGGTAATGAGAGCCAGGTTTCTTGCTGTCAGAAAAGGGAGTTACAAAGAAGGAAAAACAGAAGGTTAGAATGAATTCTTGAAAATCTATGGGACTGGATTGGAGAATCAATACAATCCAGTATATTTCAATTGGCAAAAACTTGTGATTTTTACAATATTTCCAGATGGACAGATACAGGAATAGGATGTGTGTGTGTGTGTGTGCATGTGTGTAATACACTTATTTCTTAGCTTAATGAACTGAAAGAGCCCAGAGGGGCAATGATTTCTCAGTACCAATGGGCACTCCTAGCACACATCTTGGTTTTCACATACCATTCTAAAATAAAAATAAATAAATAAATAAAATAAAAGGACCCGGGGCTCCCTGGACAAATGACTAGCAGGATAATAGCAGGAAAATACAAAATGAAGTACAAGATGAGCCTGGGATATCTTGTGGTGCCAGAAAGGAAATGCTCAATAAATGTGGGAGCCATGTAAACAAAGGTACAGGAGTCAACTTAAAACATTGGCTAAATCTGGGGTCATCTGAGCAACAAAATAAATGAAGATAAAAAATACCATAGATTGAGTGGCTTAAACAATAGACATTTATTTCTCACAGTTCTGAAGTCCAATATCAAGCAAGGGAGGTTTCATTCTGAGGCTTCTCTTGGCTTATAGGTGGTTGTTTTCACCTCACTGTGGTATCACATGACCTCTTGGTGCATGTGTGCGGAGAGCAAGCTTTCCGGTGTCTCTTCTTCTAAGGCAATAATTCCCTTATGAGGGCCTCACCCTCATGACCTGGTCTAAAGCTAGTTACTTCCCAAAGGCTGCTATCTCCAAATGCCATCATACAGGAGATTAGGGCTCCAAAATAGGAGTTTTGGGGGGACTGCAAACATTCAGTCCGTAATGAATAATACGGACTGTGTGGATTTCCTCTGTGTGGATTATAACCCACAGAGGAAAGCAGGAATCCACCAGTCCATGGTGATATAAATAACTGAGTAACTGAACAAGTGGGAGAGAAATAAAAGCTCTTCCTTAGAGTGGAATTCAACTAATGTATGTAAAAAAAATGATGGAAATAATCACCATTTGGTAAATATCATGGTAATAATTGTTTTAGTCAAGAATCACCAATTGGGGGCACCTGGGTGGCTCAGTTGGTTAAGCGACTGCCTTCGGCTCAGGTCATGATCCTGGAGTCCCGGGATCGAGTTCCCCATCGGACTCCCTGCTCACCACCTCTTGTGCTCTCTCTCTCAAATAAATAAGTAAAATCTTTAAAAAAATTTTTTTTCCAAAAAAAAAAGAATCACCAATGGATAACTTTAATGGCTCAAAGTATAATGAGAAACAGGCTGGTAGAAAAGTATCACCCCCTCAGATTCTTACTAATTACAAAGAGAAAAATAGCAACTTCATAGTGGAGAAAACTGGCAGATCCTACTTTAACCAAGTGGTTCAAGTCAACATTAATTGTACTGTTAGTGACAAATTAAAATCACATGTTTTCTACTATGATATATTGGGAAGTACACAACATTGCTTTTGTGGTATTCTTACAAAAATGCAAAACTTGAATTTAATCAGAGGAAACCTTGGACTAATCTAAAATGAGAGACCCTGAAAGTCTGAATTTCATGAAAGACAAAAACTGAAGAACTATACCAAATTAGAGATTAAAGGGAAAAGTGCATGCAATCTGTGATCCTAGATTCATCCTGAGTTAAGGGTAGTGTTCATATATTATACTTCTGAGTCCCACATAACAAAAAGCAGAGAAGCAAGCAATGGTTTTTTGAAAATAGGTACTGATTATTTACCAAGGAATCTAGATGACTAGAGTCCTCTGCCTTCATCAGCTCCCCTCTCTCTGCGTAGAAATATGTGCTCTGAACCATCCATAGAGTATAGATGTAAAAACTGAACAGTTGTCTTGAAACTGCTAGACTCTGCCAAGTAAAAATGTGTCATGATCTCAGAGGTGACTCTGACTCATTTGTTCTTGACTCTGGAGAACTAGAGAGCCAGGCCTCCTTGCATACGTGACCTAAATCCACATCTTAGAATTTCTACCTGTTCTGTGAAAGGAAGGTATATGCAAAACAGCCTCCAAAACCTGAAGGAGCCGTAAGAACAAAGGAAAAAGCCCCCAAGTCCAGCTTGACAAGAAATAGTTTATTAAAGGGACTTACAGACAGAAGAATGTCTTGGGTGGCCACAAGATGAGTAGTTCTCCACAACCCCATCTCCTATAAGACCTGCTTTTAGAGCTGGGAGACCACCCAGGAGGAAATATCTGAGAATCACAGTCCACATTCCAGAATAGATCCAAGATACTGTGTCCCAAAGGTGTTCTTAAGGGTGTGACTAAACAGAAAGAAATAATAGGGTGGGGGCTGTGCTCAGGAAGACTTCAGGTCACAGAGTGGTCATCATGGTGGGTTTATCTAAGATGGCATTAGTCTGGTTCACACGTCTGTCCAGAGAGTGGATAACTTTTCTATTTCCCCTTTTGGGAAATGTCATTGGAAAGATCAAAAATGAAAATTCCCACTGTAATTTGCCTGAGTGCCCTCAAAAAGCTACCTGTAGACCTTGAGTTTTCAAGAACGGTAGGCTAGGTTATTGAGATCATCTCTCTTGATGAAAACAACTAAAAATACTGGGCAAAACCCCCTTAGAAGCAGTGATGATCTAACATGACAAGTAAAGAATTGTGAGGCTAAAATTCAAAAAAGAAATTGGGAACCTCAAGGAGTGAGCTAGAACAGAAGCTGCCTTTGTTCTGGAGCCTTTGAAAAAAAATTTTTTTTTAAGATTTATTTATTTATTTATTTGACAGAGAGAGAGAGAGCACAGAGAGAGAGGGAGCTGCTGGCAGAGGGAGAGAGACAAGCAGACTCCCTGCTCAGCAAGGAGCCTGATCTGGGGCTCGATCCCAGGACCCTGAGATCATGACCTGAGCCAAAGGCAGACACTTAACCCACTGAGCCACCCAGGCGCCCTGGGACTTTGAAAATTCTGATAAATTTTAACTTTTGTTTTGGCAGCCTCCTCTTCAATTCTGAACTATTTATGTGCCCTGAGTTTTGGTTTATGTCCACTTTACTCTACGAGGCTGTCACTAAGATACTTTTGACTTTAATCCCAAAAGGAGAGAAGAGAGAATATGAGGCACAGAATATGAGACATGAGCACATAAAAATGACTATGAATTTTTAACAATTGATACTTTTGCAGGTGGAGAGAGGTGGCACATGGAAGCAGGAACAACAGTAGAAGAATCCAAAAAATGTGGATTTCAGGCTCAGTTTAGACTCAGTCCATTATGTGGTTTGGACAAGCAACTCTATCTCAGGGGTCACCGTTATTTTATATGTCTATCATTCTATGTTCTGGACCACATTTTTCTCAGAGTAAATCGAGATCCCAATAATGGGATCTAGTTCTCTGGCTCCAATCTGTCCCCTTAGTGCAGGACATTAAGTCCCCAAACTACTTCTAGGTGTCGCCCAGAGGTGGCTCATGTGCTCCTGAATCTAGTGATTTTAGTTCCCTGTGATTTCTTTTTTCTCCCTATTTTAGACTCTCTTTGGTATGTAGCTGCAGCCTCCAAAATGGAACTTAAATATCTTCCCTTGACTCGAAGGTCCCATTGGACACTGTGTGGTATCTTTGGAGACCCCAGGAGACCAGAGTGCGTAGAGCTCCCACATTTGCATTACCCTCTGTCGCCTGGTGCAAGGCTGCCTTGAGCTCCCTCTGCTCCTAGAGAGATCGGTAATGTTACACTTTGACATTTTGTTTCCTGTAGCCTCCAAAGTCCGAGGAGTACTGCTTCAAGTCTGGCTGGGTGAAGAGAGAGAGGAAGGCAAAGAGAGGAGGAGATTATAAATATATAGTCATGAAGTAACAGGAAACAACATGAGCCAGACTTTTGAAGTAAACCTTTTCTCGAGGCCGCCCACTTCGCTTGGACTTCTGGTTGTGCCTCAAAGGGTCAGGAGAGTCACCATCCAGAGATAAGACTAGGTAACTTACCCAGAAATCATCCAGTGTACACTTTTCTGTAAACTCAAAGTGTTCCAGGAGCAGGCCCATCTTTACTGCATTGGGCTTAAAGAGTCCAGGCAGTGTACCTTGAAATCGTTCCCCTAGAGATTTAGTTCTTAGGATTTTGTGGCTTTTCCAGTCCTCTATAAAAGTGCTGGGAATCCCGGCCTTCATCTGAACAGTCTCATTTGTTAGCTGGCTGATGAAAAGTTCATGAAGAAATGGGTCACAGTGTGGAGCCTCAGAAAGAGAAAAAAGGAAAGAGTAAGAGTTTGATGTCATTTTTGATTCGTTTCATCATGCAACTTGCTTATTCATCCTTCCTTTGTTATAGCAAAAGGGAGTTAAGGGTTGAATTGTATTCCCCCCAAAGATATGTTGTAGTGCCAGTCTCTAGCATCTCAGAATGTGGCCCTATTTGGAAATAGTGTCACTGCGGTTGTAATTAGTGAAGATTAGCTCATCCTGGAGTAGGATGTGCCCTTAACCCAATAGGACCTGTGCTCTTTTATAAAAAGATGAGCATGTGAAAGCACAGTGACACAGGGAGAATGCAACGTCAAGATGGAGGATTAGCGTGATGCATCTACATAACAAGGAATGGCAAAGATTGCTGGAACACCTCCAGAACCTAGGAAGAGGCAAGGAAGACCTCCCCTATTAGTTTCAGAAGGAGTACGGTTCTGCAACACCTGGATGGCAGACTGCTAGCCTCCAGAATTATGAGACAATAGATTTACGCTGTCTTAAGTCATCCAGTTTGTGGTATTTTCTTATCATAACCCTAAGAAACTAAGACAAAGGCCCATGTGCCAAATCTCATCCTAGTGGCTTTGGATCATAGTCAAATAAGATGTGGTCCCATCCTCAGGGAAATACCAGATAGGATTTTTAAAAAGAGACAGAGAAAGAAATCAGTTAAGAAAAGGGCTTTAACAACACTACATATAGAGTACATATGATATATATGTATCATATGTATACTCTTAAATAAATAAAAAAGTTGGGCTGGGAAAAGTGGGGCTCTGATGGGATGATACAGGTAAGAGGGCCTCTGTCTTCTCCCTGTAGAAGTCCTGAGATGACAATTTTGGAGACTGAAAAGATGGTTTGTGTTGATAGGAAGAAGGAAGCAGGGATCACCAGAAGTCAGGATGTTTTCCAAGAACAAATCATTACCTTCGACAGGGAAGTCAGACTGGTAGATGACAAAAGGTAGCAGACAAAGGACACACTTGGTAGTTTCCTTATGGTGCCCTTCCAGACAAGATGAAGTGGTTGAGCGAGCTGAGTGAACAGCTATACGTATGGATTGGTGATTAATTAATGGAGCTATGCCGATCTGAGCTGAGGTTTCCAGTGGAATGCCAAGGAACTCTTACATAAGTGCTGCCTTGTTCAACATTTTTATCAGTAGCCTAGAAAAGTCAAGCATTACCAATTTTGTCTTTGATGGGTCAGACTGACTCTGTCTAAGCCTAGAGGTACATTAGAGGGATGCACTTGAGCCACATACTTAAGGAGGGCATAGGGAGGTCAGCAGATGTTTTGAAGAGAGTGACCAGGTGGTAACCTGAAGGAAAATAGTAGTGACGTAACACAAAAAAACGCAAAAAAGCATTTGGGATATTCAGGCTAACCAGTAAAGGACCCAAGAAAGACATGACAGGCGAGAGATAGAATGTTTTACTTATTTTGAAGGGTTGTGATCAATGGAGAAAATAATAGGAAGGCAGTCTCAGCTTGATATAAGAGGAACTTTCAAGATGTTAGAGTATTAAAAAAATGTTGACAATGAAATTTGAAAGAGAGCAAATCTCTGTGGATCAACCGACAAATTTAGTAAAAATTCTGGCAGGATTCTTTTTTAGGAATCTAATAACTTATTCTAAACATACAGGAGAATAGAGGTGCACCTGGGTGGCTCAGTAGTTAAGCATCTGCCTTCAGCTCAGGTCATGATCCCAGGGTCCTGGGATCAAGCCCCGCATCGGGCTCCCTGCTCAGTGAGGAGCCTGCTTCTCCCTCTGCCTCTGCTGCTCCCCCTGCTTGTGCTCTCTCTCTCTGTCAAATAAAGGGAAAAAAAAATCTTAAAAATAAATAAATAAATAAATAAATAAATAAATAAGAGAATAAAGGCCTATACGTAGCTGAACCAGTTTTGAAAAAGAAGAGCAAAAATGTCATTCTTGCCCAAAGAATGGTAAGATATGCCACACACCCATGATAATAAAATGATGCAGACCTGCTACAGCCACAGGGAAATAAGCCAATGGAACAGAAGAAAGAACTCAGTGACAGACTCGTGCTTTTAGGGGAACCTGGTACATGATGGAGATTTGACTCAGTGGCGAACAAATGGATCACTCAGCAGGTGTTGTTGAGGAAACCGGTGGCCTACAAGGGGAAAAATATAGTTGGAGGACTTACCGTTTATAAGAGTGGATGTAGAACTAAATATGAAAGAAACTCTGAAGCAAACAGAAAAAAATATAGAAACCCATATTTATGATTTTAGAGCAGGAAGGACTTAGATGAAACTCCCAGAACACAAAGTATAAGGGGAAAATATTCAATGATCTATTTCAAAATGAAAGATAACATATACAAAATTATCAGATTAAATGCTGACAGATTGGAAAGTTATTTGCAACATGAACACCATAAGAGGTTAATGCCTCGCTATCCAAAATACCAGAAGTAAATATCTAGGATATACAGACAAATTCACAAGTGAAAAATAAGAAGCCTCATTAGAAAATGGTCCTATCAAGGGGCGTCTGGGTGGCTCAGTCGTTAAGCGTCTGCTTTCGGCTCAGGTCATGATCACAGGGTCTTGGGATCAAGCCCCGCATCCGGCTCCCCACTCAGCGGGAAGCCTGCTTCTCCCTCTCCCACTCCCTCTGCTTGTGTTCCCTCTCTCACTGTCTCTCTCTGTCAAATAAATAAATAAAATCTTAAAAAAAAAAAAAAAAGAAAGAAAATGGTCCTATCGAAATGGACCTGCGAGTCCTTGGTTTCCTCGTTCACTCATTCAATACATATTTGAGTGGGATCACACATCAGCGCTGTTCTCAGCACTGGGGATAATACAGCAGACAAAATTCCCTGCTCTTACGGTACTTAAATACTCCACAATATTCTCTTCCATCAATAGGAAAAGGACATTAGTGTCTACTAAATGAATTTGCCCTTTAAATGCCATTGATATCACTTTACAGTTGGAGGAATTTTTAGGGTGCATTTCTCTTAAATCCATACTTTTGCCTGATGACAACCCCCAGGGACACACAGGTTTGACAGGCACGGAGAGCTGACACTTCACCCGTGTTTAGACTGTAAAGCCCAATGGTTAGGTGGATGCAGAACGCCAGTGGATCACGGCCCTTCGTCTACCGCCTGTGCACGGCATTTGGCAACTTCTCTGAGCTCCAGTTTCTTTACCAGTAAAAATGGAACTAAGGGTCCGACTTGCTATAAAATTGGTCTAAGAAGGGCGCTTGGGTAGCTCAGCTGGTTAAGCGGGGCTGCCTTGGCTCAGGTCGTGATCCCAGAGTCCTGGCATCGAGGCCCCGCGTCGGGCTCCCTGCTCGGTGGGAAGCCTGCTTCTCCCCTGCTCGTGCTCTCTCTGTGTCAAATAAATAAATACATAAAAATCTTAAAAATATATATAACGAAGTTGGTCTAAGGATTAAATGAGATAATATAAAAGAACAGCATCCGGCACATGATACAAATGTAACGTAGACTATTTTTACTGCTGATTATGGCATTACCATCCCAAGAATTGTTCCTTTCCCTGCACACTGTATTTCTGAGTTCGCTCGCTAACCTCTTTGGCTTCTTAATCAGGTCATTCATTTTTCTTTTCATAATAATGGGAAAAGGAAAGCCTATGCTCTCCTTGACACATGGGGCGCGTGAGGCGAGTCTCATGGATTAACCATTAAGCCCAGTGTGTGAGACCGGCGCTCAGGGTTGCAGGGCCGGACGCAAAGCGAGAGACCGACTCGCCAGGCCCAGCCCTGTTCCCCACAGGAGGATTCAAAGGCCTAGAGGTGGCAGGTGCCCTGCCCTGCGTTTCCTCAGCGAGCACCATGACACTACTTCTGCGGTTATGATTAATTGATTATGATTAGAGAAGATTCTCAGGCTTAGGAAATCGAGATTGTGGTTAGGAAAGAGCCTAGTCACCCGGCTGGCTTTGTAACATGGGAGTGAACCGGCGACAGGAATACGCTCGCTTAATTACAGCTCTAGACCCAAAGGGACTCGTGGTTAGTCCGGGTCTGAAGACCTCGAGAGACTTCGCCTGACTCTTCCTCCGTGCGGTGGGTGGAGCCAGCCTTCCTCATTAGAATAAGGTAAACAGATTCAGCCCAGTTATAAATGGAAACAAATATGTGGCCTCAGTCACTGACGGCTGTAGAGAGCGGTGCCTGGCTGGAGAACTCAGTGCAGCAGAGAGAAGGGGCCAGAACATGAGTTCCAAGTCAAAATTCGTAGGGATCATCGGAGCGCCTTTCTCAAAGGGCCAGGTGAGTAAAAAGCGTGGCCTTGAATAACTGAAATTCATGACAAAGTCTCAGACTTTAGAATTAGTAAGGTGCTAATGTCTGCTTAGCTCAGTTCCCTGGGACAGCCGGGCCTGAAATAGATAGATGTATTTTAAAGTCCTCTTAACCATTTTGCAACATTGGAGAATTATGGTAACAAACTCACTGATTCTTGTGGCTCCTAATCTCAGCGGCAGCCAGTTTTATTTGAATCGACTACATTTTTCTTGGTATTCTTTAAGAGAACATATTTTTATTTGAATGGTAATGGGCTGTGTCTGTATTATAGCTACCCATTGAGATTCCCATGTTCTCGTTGCTTTGGGTTTCAATAGCGTATATGCCAAGGCCAGAGGATTTTGAGAAAACACTTTGGGTTCCTCATGTCTTAATGCCTAGAAGCATCTCGTGGATTGGCAGCAATTTTCAGACTTCTTTTAGTCTGCATAACCTAAATGTTATTGGTTTATGCAACTTGGTGAATGATTCATATTATTTCAGGGCTTTCATTATCCTGTGAAAATGTTGGTACATGCGCTAGGTAGAATCTTTTGTGCATGTCTCTTTGAGGGAGGGAAAAAGAAAAAGGAAAGAGAAGAAAATCCAACTGGAAGTTGGCAACATTGAAGGGACTAATGCATTTATGAAATGCCCAGGTTGCCAACACATGCCAGCAACCTTGCACTTTGCAGCCTTTTTTTCTGGTGAGCGCACTCATTCTGGCAAACAGTGTGATTAGAGACCTCGGACTTCAGCATGCATCTGTGCTTAAAGGGGGAACGCAAAGAACAAAACAAAAGCAAACAAGACAGCGTGACTTGGAACTCCGAGGGTTGATATTTTGTCATTGTGGTTGTTTCAAACAGGGTCTTCTCCGTTTTCCAGCGTTCTCTTTGCCCATCTGGGCAGCGGATCACTCCTCTTAGTTTTGAACTCATGCTTGGCACTCTGGCATTTTATTGCAAAACAGATTAGGAGAGGTCAGAGGGTAGAGACCCAAACTGCATTTGGAGTGTCAGTAAACACTGCTGCGCCTCCCCTGGGAGTCCTTCAAAGCTCTCTCCCGGAACACAGGGACATTTTGCTGACATAGAAGTGTTTCTTCTAGCGCTCGGGTTAATTGCAAAACCCACAATATACTCACCTATTCTTGTGACAGGTTCTAACGAAGACAGAATGAAAATAACTGACCAAAAGGAAGGAAAGGAGGAAGGAAAATAAAAATTTAAGAAGGAGGAAGGAAGGAAAGAAGGAAGGAAGGAAGGAAGGAAGGAAGGAAGACAGGCAGTTGGGCGGGAGTGGGGGAGGGAGGGAGGCAGACAAGCAGGTAGCAGCCTTAATATATTCCGGCCCTCGGACCTCAGCAGAAGATTTTATGCTATGATAATAATAGCCCATTGAAGGGATAGTATTTTGAAACACAGCCTGATGCATTTTGTTTTTAGTATTTCTTTTTCTTTTCCCCTACAGCTCTTCCCCTATTAAAACTTGGCCCCATGAGAAGGAAGCTTATTGTTTCCTGATAGTAAGGGCTCAGAGAGAGATATTTCTACCCTAAGCCCTAGCATAGGAGGAAAATGGTGGCCTACATATTAGCATCTCTCCTCAGCTAAAGGAGGCAGAAGTTTACAGATAGGCAAAGGAGAGAATTAAGGGCAGAAGGTTGAGTCTGAGAAAAGATTCCACTCCCTTGCAAGGCACTGAGCGGTGGGGGGGGGGAGGGGAGCTGATGACAAAATATGAGAGAAGTATTATATTTATTGTACAGTTCACTAAGGCTCAGAGAGGTTTAGCAATTTGCCAAGTTACTGGCCTTGACTGTGTGATTCCAGACAGGATTGTATGATCCCGAAGCTTATGCACCTGATTTGTGTTAATGCCTGTCAATCCACCGCAGACTTGATGCTTGTGGCCAGTTAGGGCTGGGGGCCCAGCTTCGAAGTCAGTGGAGCTAAGGAAGTGATTTCCAAAGTGGGCAGATAAACCAAGCAGTGAGAAGAGACCAATAGTGAGAAGCAGTTTGAATCAAACAAATAACCTATCACTCTGGAAAATCTAACCACTGCATTAGCACAAATAGGATGTCAACTAAGGGGTCTATGAGACTTGTTCCAAAGCTTGAAAGGAAGAGGGAAACGGCCAGGGGTTTTTCTCAGGGTGACAGTTTTTGAGCATCTATGAAAGGCTACAACATGTAGCCCCGTGAGCAGAAAGAACCTTGGGCTGAAATCTAATAACGGAGGAAAGACAAAGCAACCACAAAACGAAAGGCAAAATTAGAGCCAAGCGGCACTCTACTGAGGTTTAAAGAAGGGGCAATTACGTCTGCTCCAGGAGGGAGGTGTGTGGGGGTGGTCATGCCAGAAGGCAAGGGAGAAAAGGAGCAAAACGTGTCGGGCAGAGGGGTGGCGGGCGCTTGGCGCCCAGAGCAGGAATGTGACATCCAGGGTCTGCCTGGCAGCCGGGGCAAGTCAGCTGTCAGTGGAATTAGGTAGAAATAGCTGCTTCATTTGGTGCCGCGGCCCCAATCCTAGGGACAGACGCACGGGTCTTCTGGCACGTCTTCTCGTTGGATAACCCCAAATAACTTCCTGTGTCTACAAGCCTTGTTGGAAATTAGAATCAGAGAGCTACAGAAGAGAACTGTTTCTTTTGGCCGCTATTCTGCCAGGAAGCTGGAGAGGATTTATGGCAAGGAGGAAGTGTGTTCGCCTCTCTGACGTATAAAAACAGCAAGTGGAGCATTCTTGTCAATCCTGCTGAATGAAGCAGGTCAGAACCTGAAATACCGGGTTGGTCTTTGTGAATTCAGCTCCCAGGTGATGAATTTCTGTGGCCTGTTTTCTCCCCAGGAGCTCAGCAACTTACCCCCGTGCGGATGTGCATGTAGGACACTCTCATGCCACACTTGATTTTTTTCTTATGCTTTTTTTTTTTTTTTAAGATTTTATTTATGTATTTGACAGAGAGAGACAGCTAGAGAGGGAACACAAGCAGGGGGAGTGGGAGAGGAAGAAGCAGACTTCCCGCCGGGCAGGGAGCCTGATGCGGGGCTGGATCCCAGGAACCTGGGATCATGACCTAAGCCGAAGGCAGACGCTGAATGATTGAGCCACCCAGGCGCCCCTCTTATGCTTTTATCCAAGTTGTTTTCTGGGTTTGCAGAGTAGCTCCACCACACCATCCCTTTTCCTGGAAACCTACTCATGTTGCAAGACTCAGCTGAAATGTCATCTACCCCATGTAGCCTTACCTGGCACACTCTGTCCCCGGCAGAGTTCGGAGCATCCTGTTTTTGTTGTTAGGACCTCTTGTATCGGCACTGAAACAAATCTCCCAAGTACTGTAATTGGGGTTAAATATACACATTCCCTATTAGCTCATGAGTTACTCAAAAACAAAAGGCCTCTCTTTTTAGTTGCTTGCATCTCTGTCTCTCAGAGTACTTTTGCACAAACTACATGTCACCACGTTGATAGCGTGGTGTCTGTCGTGGGAAGAGGAGACACAGGTTCTGGGATCCAAAGAACCTGGATATGAACTAAGGCTCTGCCATTTGTTCGCTGCGTGTCTATAGGAAAATGAGATAACCTTTCCGATTCTAGATCCTCAGAGTTGACATGGGACTCATTCAGTCTGCCTTGCTGGGATGATTCAAGGAGGTGGGGTAAATTCCTGGCTCTGGAGGAACTCAAAAAACGATAGTTACTCTTCACCTGATTGAAGAATGAAGAGTTTCTATTGTGGGCATCTGATCATGTCTGAATTATTTTATTTTTTAATCATTCAGCCACGAGGAGGGGTGGAAGAAGGCCCCGCAGCATTGAGAAAGGCTGGCCTGCTGGAGAAACTGAAAGAACAAGGTAATTTTTCCATTGAAAGATGACCAGCCTGATTTCCTTCCTGCTCTGAAGAAAGGAGAGGCTCCTGCTAAAAGGGAATGCATGTGGAATGACATTTATCCCACAGAATTGCAGCATGAGTGGTAATTTTAGAAGTACATCCTATTAAAAAAAAGCAGTGTATGGAGAAAATTCTCCATAGGTATTGTTGGATGAATATCCTCACTCAGATATTTTGTCTTTCCAGCCAGGCTATTGTATAAAAGAATCTGTGGGCTAGAACTGGGGTTGGGTGGGTGGTAGGGGAGTTAGGGGAAGTGCGAAGGAAAAGCAAGGGGCAGTAGGAAGTACTCCGCTAGCAAGAAGACTCCTGTTTGCAAAAGGAAGTAAGACAGTGATGATGATGATGATGATGAAGGTGGTGACAGCACATAGTGTTTGCACAGTGTGAATGTGTGTATGCATGTACTATACATATACATACATGAGCCTGCAGATAGAAAATGATATAGAGTTTAAAAGTATAAATAGGCTAAAGCAAATGTCGTCTTTACATGTAAAATCCTGATGATGTGTTGGCGAGGACACAGAACAACTGGGACTGTCGCACGTTTCTGGTGGGCATGCTTAATGATACGGCCACTTTGGAAAGCAGTTTGGCAGTTTCTTAAATAAACACCCATCTGCCTTCTGGCCCATCAAATCTCCTCCTAAGTATTTACCCAGGAGAAGTGAAAACACATCCACACCAAGACTTGTACTTGAATGCTTCTAGCAGCATTATTTATAACAGCCAAAAGAACGGAAACAATGAAATACCCATCAACTGGTGAAGCGATAAATGACAGGTGGTACATCCACACTGTGGACTCGGACTCAACCACAAAAAGGAACGGGCCACTGACAAGGGCAAGAACATGGATGAACCTCAAAGACAGCATGCTAAGTGAAAGAGAGCAGACACAAAAGACTACCTACTGTATGATTGCTTTTACATGAAGTTCTAGAAAAGGGAAAAGCATAGGAACAGAAAGCTCATCAGCAGTTGCCTTGGGGTGGGCACAGAGAATGACTGCAAAGGGGCATGAGGGAACTTGCGGGGGTAATGGAAGTGTTCTAAATCTTGATTATGGTGGTGGTTACAAGACTGTACATGTTTCTAAAACTTATTGATCTGTACAGTTAAACTGAATGAATTTTAGTAAATAAGAATTATATGTCATGAAGCTGAGAAAAGGAGGGGGAGAGAGAACAGAAGGGTTGTGTAAATGGACTGGACTAGTCTCTCAGTTAACAAGCATAATTTGATCAGATTTTATATCAGGCTAAATCTCTTAAAGGTGTTACTGAATCATAGATATGCACAAACATATAATAAATACAATATACAATGACTGGTTAGTTCAAACACTGAACTGATCTCATGTCAGTTTTACCTGAAGCTCTGTACCTTGACGCCTAATGCAAGTCCTTCTAGGAAGTGCACCCAGGTCCTTAGGAACCTCGGGTTACCTGCAATATCTCCTTATTAAAAAAGTATAATAATTAAGCCTTTATTTCCTGAGCTCACTGAAGTGTTAAGCTCGTTGCTAATCATATGCTTACTGAATTCTGACAATACCACTGTGAGGCAGATACAAAGCACAGGGGAGGGAGCTGAACTACTCCAGCAGGTAACAGATTGGATTGAAACCAAGGACTGTTAATTACAGTCAGAAAATTTAGAAAATACTGGTTTAGGGCACCTAGGTGGTTCAGTCGTTGAGTGTCTGCCTTGGGCTCAGGTCATGATCCCAGGGTCCTGGGATTGAGCCCCGCATCGGGCTCCCTGCTCGGCGGGAAGCCTGCTTCTCCCTCTTCTGCTCCCCCTGCTTGTGTTCCCTCTTTTGCTGTGTCTCTCTCTGTCAAATTAATAAAGTCTTAAAAAAAAAAAAAAGGAAAGAAAATAGTGGTGTAACTGGTGCATTTCCTTCTGGGCATGTACATAATATATAATATGTATTTTTTTAAAAACAATTTATTACAAATACAACACATGCTTATTGGAGAAATGTAGAAAGCACATAAGCAGGTAGGGCCACACAGAGATAAAGACAGCGAGGCCGCTTATTAAGCCCAAACCAGAAGATGATCACTGTCCTACTTTCATGTCCAGCCTCACTGGATTGATTGCACAAGTGTTTACCGAGAGCCCAGTGTGCAGCTGAGATGACAATGTCAGGCAAAAGCAGACACGGTTTCTAGCTTTGCAACTTGAATGGTCCTTCCTGATGTTTTCTTTGCTTATCCTTATAAAAGTACACTGTTTTGCAAGTTTGGAATCATCCTACACAGACTGTTTTGTAATCTTTTTTTATGTAGTGACCTAAAACTTTTGCTTTTAATTACAGAGTGTGATGTGAAAGATTATGGGGACGTGCCCTTTGTTGATGTCCCTAGTGATCCTCCCTTTCAAATTGTGAAGAATCCGAGGTCTGTGGGGAGAGCCAATGAGCAGCTGGCCGGCGTGGTGGCAGAAGTAAAGAAGCAGGGAAGGACCAGCCTGGTGCTGGGCGGAGACCACAGGTCCTGCCTAATGACTCTCTCTCTGAAGTCGGGCACAAAGGGCCTAAGGGAGTATAAGCGAAACCGTGAGAGGAGAGAAAATACGAAAGGAAAAGTGCTGATCAATACTTTATACCGATCTGCCTTTTCTTCTTTTAATTGTTTCAGTTATTTCTTTTGGAAATAGAGACTTAGCTCCATTTAAAGTCTTGCATTACCTTTATTACAGCAGAAAATATATGACATGAATGGATTTCAGTAAAATATGCATCACAAACTTACATTCCTAGATGAATAAACACAAGGAAGTTCCTGGCCGGGTTACTATACTTGATTCCTGATAGCAGGAACAACTCATTTAAGTCAACATTTGAAAGTATGTTTCCTGTTCTAAAAGTAATAATTTCAAACTTTTAAAACACACACACACAAATAAAATAGTAGTAATTGTATTTCCTAACAAACATTTCAAGTGAAATTGCAAATCGGGCATATTTCCTTCCTGCCATACTGTTTCCCTTATACCTGATTTTAACAACCATGTGATCCAGTGCTTTGTTCTTAACCTAAAGTTCAGATTTCCTTATGTTACCTCATGGTATATATAAGCATAATTTTTACTGTTGCATATTTTTCATCAGGGTATTAAATCACTATACATATCCATATTGCCACATATTCAGGTAATTTTCAAATTTTCCTGATTATAAATAATGTGGCAAAGTCCCTTTCTGTGCATGAGCCTTTTTAATGTCTACTCTTGAGGTCCCTGAGTACATTATCAGAGGTCTGATCAGATCAGAAAGTACAAACATGACAATGGCTCACTTCAGCTCCGTTTTCCTCCAAAGCCGAACCATTTCCAGGGCTCCTGTGTGACAAAACTGCAATTGAGAGACTGGGGCTCACTTTCTTTTTTAAGTGGAAAAATTTGTACGTGGAAATGTTAAGAGTGGCAAACAGCCACAAGACAAGAAATCTGAAGGGGAAACAAATACCAAACTGGATAATCAATACCTAAGCTTCAAGGCAGGTTCCCCTCACTTTGAGCATCTACAAGTTCACAATTCCCTGAATGACACTTGACCATCCGCAGGTGGGAGGACACAGGTGCCAGATAGCAAATCCTAATGTTTGACATTTTATGTGAGATATTACTTAGTGCTTCCATTCTGGCACATTTTCTAGAGCTTGGAGTGTTTGAGTTGAACTTTGAGAGTTCTGGACCAGGATAAGAGTGGGTCTTTAAATGTGTGGCAGGAGAGCAGGAGTTCAAGCAGAGCTTCTGAGCATTGAATAGCAAGTGAGCACTCAGGAAATGCTGGTTGAACTAGATGCAAGGATTTCTGAGTGATGCTCCCCAATTGTAAAATAATCGGATTTTAGGAAAAGTGGACTCTGTAGTAATTCACTTGAGAGAATGAAGTATTTACCAAGAGACATGAGAGTACAGGAAGCGAGCCTGATTTAATCTTGAGAATTAAATAGTGTCTCATGCTAAGGAATTTCCTGTGTGACTAGTGTTCTTATACAGATTTAATTTTTGGTTAAAACAATAATTTGCAATTTTATTAGAAGGTGGTTTCCAAAAAATAAAAAATCACAAGTTTTTTAGTAAGCCCACTGATGAAAACTTACCTTGTTAGTAATTAAGCATAAGCTATGCTTTTCTATTGTTATAATTGTTTAATTGGCACCTCCAGTTAAAAACCTGCCAGAAATACCAGCCATTTTGACTTAAAGGAAAACCAAGTGAGAGCACTGAGTTAATAGTATGATGGATGGAATAATATTGCAAACCTGATGTTCACACACTTTTTTCCCCTAAAGTATGGCGGTTGGAAGCATCTCTGGCCATGCCAGGGTCCACCCAGATCTCTGTGTCATTTGGGTGGATGCTCACACTGATATCAACACTCCAGTGACAACCACAAGTGGGAACTTGCACGGACAACCTGTGTCTTTCCTTCTGAAGGAACTAAAAGGAAAGGTAAGGGGCTGGTTTGTATTCTATTAAAAAGGAACTGTCTCTTTAGCAAAGTCGAGGAGATAGAAGGGAAGGAAGAACCCTGGTGCCATCTTATTTTTGGTGTAATCTCAAAGCATTTTCTCAACAGCCAATAAGCTAAGGGTTGGTGCATAAAGGAAGTGAGGCTCTGTGCCTCTACCTTACTTGATAGTTTGCAAACTGACTTTACATATATCTTCCCTTTTTATTCTTAAGCTAATAACCTTTTTAGTATGTGGGGCAGAGAATAATCCCTTATAAGCAAGTTAGCAGAGGTTCAGAGGTTAACTGACTTGCTCAAGATCACATGCCAAACACAGCAAGGCAAGGGCCAGAACTGGTCTATAACCTACCTCTTTCTCCTACGTGACACACAGCCTTTCATGCTTCCCAAGCATCCCCTCCACATCATGGGACCTTTTTCAAAAATGGAGTTTTAAAATATGGATTATAATGGTTTATTATTTAACATCTTTACTGTGAGAAGTTCATATCTACATCATAAGAGGAAGAACTAACTCCTTGCTCCCTAGAAACTTCTTTTCTACAAGATGTGAGATGACAGGGGCGCCTGGGTGGCTCAGTTGTTAAGCGACTGCCTTTGGCTCAGGTCACGATCCCAGCATCCTGGGATCGAGCCCCTCATTGGGCTCCCTGCTCAGCGGGGAGTCTGCTTCTCCCTCTCCCGCTCCCCCTGCTTGTGTTCCCTCTCTCGCTGTGTCTCTGTCAAATAAATAAATAAAATCTTAAAAAAAAAAAAAAAAAGATGTGAGATTACATTCCAGATTAAGATTTAACATTGTGGTTCATATTCATTGATATTTTGTAGCATATCAATAAAACAATTTTTACCGATATAGCTATAGAATATTGGTCTTTATGATACCTGGGCATTCAAACCCCTTGTTAAGTGCTCAGAAGTAACACTTTTTTTATTTTTTTATTAACATATAATGTATTATTTGTTTCAGGGGTACAGGTCTGTGATTCATCAGTCTTACACAATTCACAGCTCTCACCATAGAAGTAACACTTTCTGAACCAAGTTATAGGTTTATAAACTTGCAAAGTGTGTAGTTAGCACATGGCAATAGCCACCCTTGGCTCTAGGGCATTTGGAGAGCAACCGAAGCTGCTTGAAAATCTCCCCTAGTCACTCTAAGCCATCCTTGGGATTAAGTCCTACTGAGAAGAGAAATAAAGAAGGAAGCTACAAAAGTCATGAAAGCCACTGATTTCTTTATAGCAGAGTTTTGGGAAAGCAGGGCCCCGTGGAATGGGGCACAGAGAGGTAGATGCTGACAAATGATTCAGGTTGGGTCTGGGCCAGGGTGAAGGTGGGTAAAGCCAAAGCCATCTAGAGCGCCACAAGGGGAGGGAGGCATTCTCTTCTGAATTTTGTTTTGTGTTTTAATGATTTCCTCGAAATTTATGTTCTAAATATAAGATATATGCAATCCAGTAAGGCCCTTAACTTTCAATGTAAGATTTGCTCAAGATTCATATATACTAATCAAATGGAAACATTGTAGATCCCCGATGTACCAGGATTCTCCTGGGTGACTCCCTGCATATCTGCAAAAGATATTGTGTATATTGGCCTGAGAGATGTGGACCCTGGGGAACAGTAAGTTTATTCCTTGATGTGAATTACCTTTATTTTCTCTCTTTTGCATGCTAGGCATGCTGGTCAAACCTATGAGAAAAAAATTATTTTAAGCACCAAGTATATAAATCAATATCTATATACCCATACAAATATTTATGTCTATAAATCAGGTGATTTTTATACTAATTGACTTGCTGTTAAAAATACATTAATATATACATATAGTTCATAGGACTTAAATATTTTATGTATCTTGCCACAGTGATCTTTTCTTTAAAGGGAAACGAGGGCATAGAGTTAGACTATTAACTGTAGGATTATCTTAATATCTCCTCTTTCATAGCTACATTTTGAAAACTCTGGGTATTAAATATTTTTCAATGACTGAAGTGGATAAACTGGGAATTGGCAAGGTGATGGAAGAAGCACTCAGCTACCTACTAGGAAGGTATGATGCTTGTGTGTGTGTAACGTAAATATTAAGAGGACTTACTACTGATGTTAATGATTATTAATAAAGCCTTCATGTAAAATTATGGAACTTCACTGGATTGTTACTTTTTATAAAGCAAGGTAAGAACTGTATTTATGTACTATGTATTAAACCACCAACTTTAAACTGAATTTCTTTCCCATCTCTTAAAAGAAAAAAAAGGCCAATTCACCTGAGCTTTGATGTTGATGGATTGGACCCATCTTTCACACCAGCTACGGGCACACCAGTTGTGGGAGGTCTGTCTTACAGAGAAGGTCTCTACATTACAGAAGAAATTTACAAAACAGGTAGGTAAAAATTGGGATGCATAAAGAAGCAAGTGTACACATGGCCAGGATATATTTATACCATCTGATCTGAAAATCAAGCCCCATTGGACACTTCCAGAATGCCCATCACATGATGCAATCACCAGCGGTTTACACTCCTGGATAATATTTCAAGGCAGGGTACTGAATTAAAAATGTCAACTATTTAACAAACTACATTATTTTCCATTGTTGTTATAGGGCTACTCTCAGGATTAGATATAATGGAAGTGAACCCCTCTCTGGGGAAGACACCAGAAGAAGTAACTCGAACAGTGAACACAGCAGTAGCAGTAACCTTGGCTTGCTTTGGAGTTGCACGGGAGGGTAATCATAAGCCTATTGACTACCTTAACCCACTTAAGTAAATGTGGAAACATCATGTAAAAATCTCACAGCTAATGTCATAATTAGTCAATCTTAATAATTTACTTAAGCTTAACAGTTATCCTCCCAAAAATTTGGTCTTTCTGAAAAATGTTCGGCCTCTGTAAATATTGGTATAATTAATATAAACTATCAATTCCCTTTTGGTGTGAAATTCAAGATTTGGAAATTCTAAGTTTTGTGTAATTAAAAACACATATAGAGTGGGACTCCTGATATCGGAAGATAAAGCTACCCCACCTGAAAAGGGACCATATTCCCATGTTGTTCAAAGATTTGATTTTTATAATAAACTCTTTATATTAATAGGTTGTATTATGTCTATATGTTTCTAAACACATGGATTTACTAAGGATTTCAAAAGCCCACAGTGAAATCGTCATCCCCAAAACACTGTAAAACTGGTGAGATGAAACTCTGCCTCCTGGTTTCTTCATCTGTAAATGGGTAATGGTAAGGCCTTGTGAATCTCCCAAGTTCATTAATGTTAGATGACCATGTTTTACTTTTTCTAAACCTCAGACATGATATTGGTTTATATTTTAAGCAAGGCTGCTATTCAGGTAGCCTTTTGGGAGGTAGAAAAAAGAAATCAAACTGCTATTTGTTTCTAAAACCTTCTAATTCAGATAGGAATTTCACCTAAAATTATCTGTGGCTTCCAAACACTCCCACCGTCCCTTCACTCATTGCAATTATAGCGTCTCATTGGCTGAAATCCTTAAACAACCCAAAAACTCATCTTGGCTCTGGAATATAGTGAGGGAAATGGAATAAAATAAGTAAGAGTAAACTACAGTTGACCCTTGAACAACATGGGTTTGAACTGCATGGGTCCACTTAAACACGGATTTTTTTTTTTTGTTTTGGATATAGCACAGTAATGTAAATGTTTTTCTCTCTCTTATGATTTTAATAACATTTTTTTCTAGCTTTATTGTAAGAATACAGTATATATACATATTATATATGTACTATTATCAGCAAAATATGTGTTAATTGGCTGCTAATGTTATCAGTAAGGCTTTTGGTCAACAATAGGAGTCAAAAGTTATAAATTTTCGACTGTGTGTGGGGGTCAGCACCTCTAACCCCTGTGTTGTTCAAGGGTCAGCTGTATAATCAAAACCAGGGAAGCAAACTCTTCCCCTTCTCCCCAACTTATACAGAACTCCAGTGGACTCTGTAATGAAGCCAGTCCCAGGAAAGGATTTTTACTGCTGTAGTAGCTATGTGTTAAAGAGCCTCTATCATCTGATTTTTCACATGCAACCCAGAATCTTAAACCTAACTGATACTATAGACTCTGTAAGATAAATATTTTACTGAATTACTTTTAGGTAAGAGCAATTGTGATGGACCTTAAAGTATAATGTTCAATAATGTAGGCACATGGGGTTATTTAAATTAATTAAAGCTTAATAAAACTAAAAATTCAGTTCCACATTTCAAGTGCTCCAGGCATGTACAGCTTCTGACTCTGTATTGGACAGAACAGATACAGAATATTTCCACCACTGCAGAAAGTCCTATTGGACTTTTTTTTTTTTCCCAGAAAGAAAAAACTCTTAGGATGAAATGAATACAAAGGCGTTGTTTTCCCCTCAAGTGCATTCTAAAACCAAATAAATCTATCTTCTTCTAATGTCTGATTAACAATTCTTTTAAAAGCCTATTTTGGGAAAATCATATCCCCATATTTTTAGTAAGAGAGGAAAAAAGGTAATTTTTAATAAATTAACTGGAATGTATTTGTCCTTGAGAAAGTGGTACTGATTTTCACTTCCTTTAATTCTATTTGTATAATACCAGTGTCACAATTATTCCCACTCTATGATCTCAAAGCAATATATTCTTCAAGGCAGCAAGAATATATTGAAACTATGTTAAAAGTAATACTTGAATTCATTTCTAGCATAAAATTTCTGGAGAACTTGCATGGCAAATAAAGATTTAATGATCAGAATAATATGAACCACAAGGAATATAAAGGTCTAAGAAGGATGTATTTGGAAATAAAGATCTGAAGTATAGTTGGTCAAGCTTCTCTGATTCTTAAAAAAAAAAAAAGTAACTCAAGTCCCAGGCCAATGTCTGTCACCATCTGTAGTGTACAACCCATAAGAACTGTTCTCTGTTACAACCCAGTTAGCATACTGCCTGGAATACAGCAGACACTCGCTCAGATCGAGTAAGTAATCAGTTTATTCATTCAGCAGATTTTACCAATTACTTTTTAAGTTTTTTACAATTTTAATGCCGTATCCCACTCCCCCAAATTAACAGTTTGTCTCTCAAAATCTGATAAACCCTAAACCAAAATGTAGGCTATATTTAAAAATATAAATACTTAAAAATTTTAAGATTATAAAAATTTAAAGAATCGCATCCTTGGCTAGGTGAAAGTGCCAACCTGGAAAAGCAATTAATTTATTTTTAAAAACAGAGATTGCAGAATCACCATTTAACCATGATTTTATTAAGTTTATGCATTTCTATGTTATTTTCTTACATGGCTTCCAACTCATTTCATACAGTAAGTTCAAATCCACAGCAAAGGCAAAAACTTGCCAATCTGCCTTGATAGAAACATCAACCCATTTATTTGGAAACCTATGGTAAAAACTTTAAGCCATTTCTAAAAGAATATGAAACTGTGCTCCTGCAATGCGATGAAATCTATAGAGTCCTTCACTTGACAAAAATCTCTTATCCCAAAGATAAACCAAGAGATTTATGTATAAAATGATTGGGTAACTATTTTACATGTGTGGTGCCTTTAAAACAATGTATTTGAAGACTGAAGTCATTAATAATAAAAATTAAAAATAAAACCAGTGGCTAGAATAGGAAAGACTGAAAGTATCTGATAAAAGTCATTTGATCCCAGATACCTCCATATTCCTAGGTAGTTCTAATAAATTGTTATGGATATGAGCAACATGTAGCTTACTTGATCTCTTAGAGACAAAATATAGATAGGGAGATGGGAGTTATAAAGTATCAATAGATTCATCATTAGAATCAAAATAAAACAATCTGAACCTCACTGCTTCTACTACGTCACTATGTAGGCTTGAACATGTTCAGATTTAATAGATTTGAGTCCACTTTCAAAGACAGATGTGTTTCCCTTTTCACCACCACGCACCTGGATTTCACTGAGTTACTGGTAAAGACCCTGGCACCTGATTAGACTGAGGTGCTGGAGACCCACTACTCATGGCTTGTGCAGGCACGGCAGCTGGTTCCATCTTGCTAATGTGTGTGATGAATCGAAGACGAAGTTTTAAAGCTGGTTTTAAATTACAGATAATCTTCTCTACCTAAGAAATAAACACATTAAAAAATATTTTAACCAGAGAACTTCAATTTTCCACTTTTTTTTAATAATTTTTTTTTAATAATTTTTTTTAAAAGATTTTATTTATTTAGAGAGAGAGACAGCAAGAGAGGGAACACAAGCAGGGGGAGTGGGAGAGGGAGATGCAGGCCTCTCGCCAAGCAGGAAGCCCAATGCGGGGCTTGATCCCAGGACGCTGGGACCATGACCTGAGCCAAAGGCAGACGCTTAATGACTGAGCCACCCAGGCGCCCTCAATTTCCCATCTTTAAAGATGTACTTTATACATAGCAGGAGATAATAAAATCAGGGAGTGGAGTGGGCTGGATAAGAAGTTTCTTTCTGTGTTTTATGTTTTAACAAAAGCAAATAAAATTATTTCTCTCTTACATGAGGAAAAAAATGTGTTCTCCCTTACACACGTTATATATGTGCATATAATCTATATATGTCTACACTTACAAAAACATATTCACTTACTTAGCTAGCCAGTCATCCCACTGTCAAAAGCTAATATAGTTTACACTGGAAATTTTATGTATCCAACCAGTCCACCATCCTTTTTATTTTTCTTTTTTAATATATTTTTTTAAGATTTATTTATTTGAGAGAGAGAGAGAGAGAGAAAGAACAAGTGGGAGGGGCAAAGGGAGAGGGAAAGAGAATCTGAAGCAGACTCCACACTGAGCATGGAGCTGGACACGGGGCTCAATCTCACAAGATCACAACCTGAGCTGAAACCAAGAGTTGGACACTTAATCGACTGTACCACCCCCACCCAGGCATCCAGTTCACCTTCCTTTTAAAATACCATCATCACAGAAGCATGAAGTATGATTATATTTTGAAGTTATTTGAGTAACTTATGTCTGTAACATTTATCTACAAAGCTAATTTTTTTGGTTTTGGTTTGTACTTGGAATTCAAACAAAATATTAGATCTACTTTTACTTAAAATACTTTAAAGAAATAAAAACATCAAGCAGTTCCATGGCTTTCTTAGCTTTACTCAAATGCTCTTTGACCTTACCAGGAAAGATCAGCCTATTAATAATTTTTCCTTTCTGTATTCCCTTGTGTCAAAGTTTCTCAAGCCCAAATATAAAGAATATGCTAAATCAAACACTTCTGTATTGTTTTCCACTCAACTTTGACAATCCTGCTGAGGCAATAAAGAAGTGAACATCCTCCCCACTCCATGTCCCTAGCTCCAAGGAAAGAACCCCGTAGACTAGGATCCATGTTTATATGTCAGTTTACCTTCCTTTCCTGCCAGAGAAAGAAATAACATTAAGGTATGGAGCGGAGGTCACTTCACCTATCTGCCCTACCTCCACCCTTCTAAAAGAGCCAAGCCTCTGTTTCCTATAGAGATGAAACTCAGTTATGATTCAAGGACGTCCTTTCCACTTTCAGAAGACTTTACCAGGAGGTGGCTCTTTAGATGCTGAATCTGAACGTGCTTCCCTTTAACTTCACTGGAGTTTATATGCCTTTTGAAGTAACACAGAACAAATCTAATGCCTATTCCAAATGGCAACCCAGTGAGAACACAAACAACTCCCTAGGACTTTGAAAATTCAAGTTAAGTACCTCCAGTTCCTTCAAATACCCTTTATATGAATTATTCTCTTGATCCCCCTGGCTTCAGGCTTCTAGTTATGCTGCAATCTGTCCAAAGTCCCCATAGTGTACCCTAGTCACTGTGAGAAAAGTGGGATCTCCTTCACTCATTACATAGTACCTCTCTGATCTTTTAAAAAGTAGACATTCTGTACTGTTTCTTGCGAATGAGATTACTATTAATCAACCACCTAGGTCTTTTCAGATGTCCTGCTGCAACTATCAAGGGGAAGAAGTGTGAGAAATTATAACATGTATTCACTAGTACTTGAATTATACATGCAGAATAATGTGTTCATGTAGCCTAAAAAGGTCTAATAATAACCTTTTCCCCTTAGAAGAAAAAAAAATAACAAAGTACTGAAACAAAAGTGTATCATCATATATTCAAGTTTTCTAAACTAAAGATCATTAAAAGATAAAGTTAACTTACTTGTTCTTTTACGCTGTCACCAGTAAACATATACTTCATATGATACAGGAAGTCACAGATGGGATCCATGTAATTTAAGTGGGCACTACACTGGTCTACATTCAGCAACATGTCATAAAATGCCACTCCAATCTATTTAACAAATAATATAAAATTATTTAAGGGGGCAAATAAGGTTCAAGCATTTAGAATGATGTAGCTGGACTCCATTACAAGACTAACACAGAGGGATAACATGTTTGTTGAAGAACTGTCACTGATCATACAAACCTCTATGTGCACTGGATATACGATATGGTCTGCATTTTTTTTTAAAGATTTATTTATTTATTTGAAAGAGAGAGAGAGAAAAAAAGTATGTGAGAGTGTGCATGTGAGTGGGGGAGGAGCAGACGGAAAGA
The DNA here is from genome assembly GCF_029215605.1 of Mirounga angustirostris. NCBI lineage: Eukaryota > Metazoa > Chordata > Mammalia > Carnivora > Phocidae > Mirounga > Mirounga angustirostris. Next base: position 113,674,388 of record NW_026991716.1, read on the forward strand.
ATCTCAAGCAGACCTCCCACTGAGCAGGAAGCCTGATGTGGGGCTTGATCCCACTACCCTGAGATCAAATCTGAGCCGAAATGAAGAGTCGGATGCTTAACTGACTGAGCCAACCAGGCGCCCTGATAATGGTCTGCATTTACAAAGGAATCCAAAGTGCTACAAAATGTCCCCTGATAGGGCTTAAATGCAATTTCTCTTCATAACTCCGTAATGTCGTTTAAAATGAAGAGATAGACAATCTCCTTTCTAGAAACCATTTCTCAATGTCTAAATTGCAGTCTCAGGGATACTTTACATTGTACCTTCTTGGTTCCATTTGGTGGCTCATACTTTAAGGTTCTATTCTTGTCTCATTTTCTTTTCTCTGCACTCTTGTTAGGTGACTGACTTCATCCATTCCCATGATTTTAATTAATTACTCTGTACTATAGGGCCAACTCTCAAATTCACTTCTCCATCCTTAACCCTCTTTTCAACCTTAAGAATGAGTATTTCCCATGCATTTCTAATTTAATACATCCCACATCAAACTCATTATAGACATACTAAGTTATGGGCACACTAAATCCTCTAAAATTGTTCTTAGATCCTGCTAAACTAATTTCACTACTAATGGTTATGATGATATACAGTTTGGAAAACACTGGGAAAGAAACAACAATAGATCTTTTAGAACTTAATCTTATCACAGACAACCCAGGTTATATTTTACCTCTATCATACATCGCGTTCTCTCTTGCTGAAATCTTTGTAAAAATGGCCCCACAAGATGGTACACATAAAGCAGCTGGAATTCGGTCTTCACTATAGGAAGAAGGACTTCAGTGAGAAACCTAAAATTTGAAGATTAGCAAGATTTCTTTTCACTTCAAATCAGCTGAATTGCTTGAACTTTGTTGATACAGCCTACCCAGGCATTTCTAAAATTTGTAATTTTTTGTAAAGTTTCTTTTTCTAATTAATCGTACATTCTCACTGGCTATGATTTTCATTTGATTATCAAAATAAATTATTTCAGATTTAGGAGTCATTCTCAACAGTAAAATTACGGAATGACAGAATGTGAATTACAGGTATCCCCTGCCTGCTTTCTGAAAATTTGCTTTATGCCACTTTGCTTTTACAAAAGGCCTACATTATTATAGCAATGGCTTTTTTTTTTTTTTTTTGTAAAAAGCAAAAATTCTCTTTGGTTTTCTTTTGGTTAGCAAAAATAGGTACTAATGTAGGTTTTCTGTAAAAATGAATTGGCATAACATGAACTTTCAGAAAGGGTGGGATACGCTTCACTTTATGTCATTTTGGCTTATGGAAGGTTTCATAGGAATACTCTACTTTTGAATAGCAGGAAAAACCAGTATTTGAAATAAAATGAGAATAACCAATCTAATATAAATGCCATTCTGAAGAAATCTGAATCTAATTACTACCAATTTTATAGTAAGAAAAATAATCAGAAAATAGGTTAATATGAGTTATTTGGTTCAAAATGCACCTTTTGGGATATATTCTGGAAAAAGCCTGCATCTGACTAAACCTCCTGAAACTGTAATGGAAAACAAGATGCCAGACTATTTTTTTGCACATACAAATTAATTTTTTCAAACAATTCTGAAATAAAGGAACTTTCTCATTATCTAGAAATTCTACTTAAACTCACTTTGTAAGTTATTCTACTGAATGAGATACATACCTCCTGTGTAAATGAGATTAAAAAAACACAAAATGAAAAAGTCCAATTTACTTAAGAAATCATAATACCTACTTGGGAATGAGAGAAAGTTGCCCAATGCTAGAATGGTGCCACACAGCATGTGCGAGAGCCAACGTATAGCTGCAGCTCATCTCGGAGTAGGATTGATGACAAGCAGTGAAGTCAAATAGGCGGAATGGATAGCCAACCCACTCTGACTCGGTTGTCAAGCTGGGACTGCTGATTACACTCACAATTCGATCATGCAGGACAATCCAATATGGTTCCTTTAAAATCAGAGGAAAGCCTGATGAAAAATACCCTTATCCGGTATTCCACCCCCTTTCCAATATTCCACTCCAAAGCCTAAAATCATGGCACTTTCTCATTCTTGAAAGTTTTACTTATCTAGCTTGTGTTTTTGTGTAATGGAGATTTTGAAAGCAAAAGTAGGTGGCTTCATAGTAAGTCAAATTAAGTCAATAAGAACCTGGGGATAAGTGTCTGTGAGTTAGAGAGCTCTATACATGTGTCTGCCCCATTCATTTAGTGTCTGATATTTACTATACAGTAAATTGTTTTTACCAATACCTATTATACAGACAACACTAGTACACACAAATAACTCAGAAATAAATACATATATTTTGGAGGTGTGTAAGGAAAAAAATGATTGATTTGGAGAGGTGAATAATCAAGTTTGGAGAGCACAGGGTTAGACAATGTTATTGAAAGATACTGCAACAGTCAACTATTGCCAACAGTCAACTGAGTAGACACATGTGAGGTCACAGAAGGGGTCACTGAAGAAGCAGGACCTAAGCTGGCAAAGAATGAATAGGCTTTAGAGAAGCTAACAGAAGGAAGAGGGGTTCTGCATGTCTCATTACGCCACACATCAGAAGTACTTAAAACATATTTCAACAAGCATTATTTGCATGAGCAAAGGCTCAATACGTAACATGTTAAGTGGTCAAAAGTAGATCAGATTTTAATGTCAAAGTAAGGTTGGATAGATAAGATGGGACCGAAGGATGCAGGGACCCATAGGTCAGGTAGGTTTTTAGATCTCAGGCAGAAAGCAAAGAAAATACTCACTGCAGGTTTCTGAAGCAATAATACCATAAAAACGTAAAAAATACAGAAATACTTCCTTAATTGTGTGTTGTCCTCGTACAGGGCATCTTACATGCATCTTACTCTTGTGGCCGACAGGGGACAACTGCATTCCATTACTATGTACAAATCACAGTTATTAACTCACTGGTAACGCAGTGATGATCAGTCCAATTGCATTCATCCATGCTGTAATATTCTCTCTTGGCACTAACGGCTGACTTTAAGTGAAGAAAAAAAGAATAAAAAATGTGAAATTACAAAAATACTTTTATATGGTTGATAATGGATCTTATTTTGAGAATTTATATAATTCAGGGCTAACAACTGACCTACTCCAAAAAAACTACAATGAATTTTTATTGAGTAAAAATTTAATATACCCAAAAGGTTAGTAAGGCTTTTCTTAGTTGTCTCCTTTAACAATGGTTGCTGGGATGAAAGACTATTTCTACCTATTTATACTTCTCCAATCATTACCCCCTACTTTATGTTGATCTTCAAGAAAGGAATCTTGAAAAACTATCTTTGGTGAGATGTTAACATTATTCCTAACTTTATTAAATGTCAAACAGCTACTGAAGAGTAGAGGTGGGAACAAACCCAGGTCTTCTGACACTGTCCATGGTTCACTCCATTACATCTGTATCACAAAGATAAAATCTGGGACCAAAAGACAATTACCATCCCATATGCATCAGCCTTGGGACAACAGGTTTGTCTAACAGTTCCAAATAAAATATCATTCTTTTTACAAATAAACAATGAATCTTATCACATGAAACAGAACACACACCTTTTCAGGACGACATTTAGAAGCGCATTTCCAACATCTTCACCTGAAACAGCCAAGGCCATGAGTTCCACACAAGTAACATGCAGTGCATGCGCAGCTGGGTTGGGAAACTCATTGAATCTCCAGTCGCAGTTTGGGAAAGGACCAGGAGATTTGCCAGCCATCGGTGCAGATGGTTAAAGCAGTAACTGCTTATTTTGAGATTAATGGCTCACATTTGTAGTGCTTCATAGTTTTAAAAATGTTTCACGTGTAAATATCTCATTTTATTATCAATTTATCTGATTATAAGCCCCCAAGAAGTGACTGAACAGAAATTAAGAGGCAAATAAGAACCAAATACACATCAGTTTGACATACCTGAAATGTACTGACAGCAACCATGTGATTAACCACAAGGTATAAATGGCAGCTCTTGTGCTTTTATAACTGACAAGATAGCTAGAGAGGCAACCAGAGTAGCCCCAGGCTTCATCCACCTATTTCTTTTAATAGTTATAAGACAGTTGATAAGAACATTACTTTATAATGAGTAAATCTTTTACTTCAGGAAACAAATGCCTTCACACAGGAAAACAAATCACACCCATTTACGTAAAATTGCTCTACCTAGTAAACAGTGGCATGGTGTACAGACATAGTAAGCACAGTGTGCTAATAACTTAAAACATGAAATCAAAATAAAGAAATAAAAAAACATATACAGCAGCCTTTTCATTAAAAAAGAAAGTTTTATTATTATCTATTAGTATTTTTTAAAAGGACCTAAGGATTTATTTAAAGCAACAAAATTCTATGTTCTCCAGTAGCCAACAGATGCATTTACTACAACAAAGAGTACTTTTTTTAGAAATAAGAATTTTTTTCTTTGCAACAACCTCATTAGGTCTGTTTTTAGATATAACATTTAATGGAGTGAATGTCTGCCTATCTGGCAGCTAACTTGCTGCTGCTAATTTAAGATTTCAAAACCTCTACAAAAGTAAAACTAAAAATGATCATAAAAAAAACAAGTTTTGGAATATATAAAAATATTACTTTGAAAGGATAATATGTGTTCTCACAAATCAACATATAGTTATTTCTGAAGGGTCTGGAAAAATCACAATGAAAAGGATATTATCTACTAGTCTGCCAATCAATCTGCAATAGTAGGAGTCATCTGGGACCCAAGGATTTTCTTCTCGTGCATTCATGCCACACTTCAGGTATGTGTCACTTAGACACCAGCCTTGCGGTCGGTTATCCTTGAGTGAGCCAATGATGGCATGGACAAGCTTTCGCTTGAGATGTGGGCGTTCTCTCAGGTGCATTTCATAATAGTGCAGAGTATTATACAAATAAGTCACAGGGCGATCTGCCAAGAAGAAAACAGATCATCACAACGTTAATCTGGTTACCCACAATGAAAAACTAACCCCATTTTTCAAGATTACCAAAAAATAGCTCAGAAGCTCATGAAACTATTTCACATGCTGGGCAATTGCATACAATGAGTATTTTTATTTTAGGACAAGGCAGAAGGCTTCTAATAACATACATATTATGTAAAGGAATATCCATTGCAGCTCTCTTTACATTCGCAAAAGATTAGAATAGTCTAAATGGTCAAAACAAGGTAAATCATGGTATGTGTGGCATGAATGAGTTTTTTATGTACTGATACAAAGTAATCAATCCTAACACATCATAAAGGCATTAAAAATAAGGTGCAGAACAATGTGCATATCCTATATTATTTATGTGGGGAAAAAAAACGAACCCCAGAATATCTAAGGAAGGATACACAAGAAACTGGTAACAGTGGTCTCCTAGAGAAAGAAACTGGCCAGCTGGAGGTCATGATGGGGTTAACTACTTTTCACTGCATACCCTTCTCTACCATGTGGATGTTACCTAATTCCCCCACCCCCCAAAAAAAGTTTTTTAAAGGAATGCTTGCTTGAACTTCATACCTATTCTGTAGTGCTAAAATGCAATTTGGATTTCTGGTTAGGAGGAAGACATCTTAGACAAAGGACTGAGAAGAACTCCCGTCCCCCCGCCCCGCCCCCGAGAAATACACTTAGTCCCCACAGTGGCTCTAGGCCTTTCACGCTCCTGTCACTGACTCCACCATTCTCTGGTCACCTGGTTTAAAACTTCAGAGTTGTCTTTGACTTCTTTCCTTCTATATTCTCCCCACAAGCTGCCAATCAAGTCCTCTTCCTTCTTCCTTGACTATCTGTCCCTTCCTTCTCATTTCCAATGTCATCATAGTTGTTTAGGTACTAATCATATAACTGAATTTTTTGACAGAGGTCTTTGAAATGGCTTCTTCCTTCCAAAACATGCTGCCAACTACAACTAGATTTATCTTTCTAAAGTGTCGCTTTCTATGCCATGACCTTACTCGGTAACTTCTAGCTGACTCTTGATTATCTGCAGGTTATAAGATCAAAACTTCTCAGCCTGGCACTTCAAGTGATCTAACTGTTGGGTACAAAGTTTAAATTCTCAATTTAGCCAATGAGGAGACTGTCTTCAAAATGCTATGATTTTTCCAAAGGATTCCTTCTGCCTAGGATGTTCTCTTTTCCTTCCTGTTTATATAAATCACATGTATCAACAGCTCGAATCCTATCATCTAGGAAGCCTACTGAGTTAGTTCATAGTAACATAGTCAGTTCTGAACTCAGATCATACCCTTCTCCTTCTCTATTCACTTGACAACTAATCACACACTACGTAAAAGGGGGCATCTCTTGCATATCACTTTTATTTCTACTTTTTAATACATTTGCCATGACCTACCTATTCATATTTTTATGTCATCTATTTTACACTTCATGGCATTGCTATATAGCACTTATTCTCAAAACACTTTTATTGAAAAACAATTAAAATAAAATCTTTAGAACCATGATTACCCATATAGTCATGCCCAGACTACTTTTGTTTATTGAGTTATTAGATGGAATTAAAATTTGAAAAAGCTTACCATGAAATTTATATAAGCCACCAAGGTGATCTAGTAGAGTCTCCAGTGACTTGGAAACTGGAAGCAACTCTAAAAATCTGTGGATTACTATATCAAATACTGGGAGAAATCGAAGACACACATTTCCAAAATAGATGGGTAGATAGGGAGACTGGATCTGCACAGGAGGATCAACCTGCTCCGCCAGGCCCTCAAAATATAGTTTCTCAGGGTATTTCTGTGGAAGTGAATAAATGGCCAATGTTCAGGGCATCTTTTTTTATTCTCTTAAAAAAATAAAGCTAAATAAACTTGTCATTTTTAAAAGAATATGAAACCATGTTTGTTTTTGCAATGCAATGAAATAAATCTAGAGTGCTTTACTTAACAAAAATATTACCCCAAAGACATACCAAAAGAGATTTATGTATAAAAGAATTTGTAATAACCCTTTCATTTTTTAAGTACTCACATCTACTAAAACTGCAGTTTCTTTCTTTTTTTTTTTTATTTATTATTTGACAGAGAGAATGAGAGAGAGAGAGCACATGAGAGGGGGGAGGGTCAGAGGGAGAAGCAGACTCCCCGCCGAGCAGGGAGCCCGATGCGGGACTCGATCCCGGGACTCCAGGATCATGACCTGAGCCGAAGGCAGTCGCTCAACCAACTGAGCCACCCAGGCGCCCTAAAACTGCAGTTTCAATAAATCCCTAACATAGAGATACTCTAGAACCTTGAGGCAGTTTAGAGAGCTAATTTCCTTCTATACAGATTAGAGAGAAAACAGTAGAACCACAGAGAAAACAGCCAAACCAATTAGCCAAATACCTAAGAATGACGTAAACAAGATTCACTGAAGCACTGATTTGAATTAGTACCTTGTGATAATTCATGTGCTTGGTGTGCCAGTCATTCTGTAGCCAGTGTTCTGGAGAATTTTCCTTCACAAAGTCACTTACTCGATTTCTAAAATCATTAGGTTTGAGTAACAGCAACTGAATTATGAAATAACAAACCTGGGCTTCATTTCCTTCATGACTACGCATGGCCTTTGGAGAACAACAGAAAAATGATATTACAATGTCTGACCTGTGCAAAAAAAAATGATATTACAATGTCTGCTACTAGATAGTCTATATTTGAAGACAGTAATATCTCACTATTATTAGAATTTTATTATATGTCGAGTCTACCCCTAACCAACTGTTCAGAATTCCCTAAACATATCTGACTTTCTTGCCCATTTTTGGTTCTCACCATTCCTTCTGCCCAAAGTGTCCCTCTTTTTTCTTTTGTTGAAATTCAATCCATCCTTCAAGATCTCTCACCTAGATAGATGTGGTCTCTCATTGTTCGCTGGCGATATTTTCCTTACACCTCTATCTTATCCTTCTATTTTACTGATTTATAGATTTAGCTTATTTCTCCTATGTCATAACCATATTTATATTTATGTTCCATAGCTAAGAGGTTAATGTTAATCAAATAAGCCACCCCAAATATCACCATTATAGTTTTAAAAAAAGTAGCATTTTCCAGCCTGGTTCAGTGTCTTCTCTTAAAATTTTGCCTGAAATAGACACCAACTGAAGAGGAAAAATAATTTGGGGAATACTGGGTGGCTATGAGAAACATTCAGTTCTGAATATGGCTGCCAAAGTATACAGAAATGATTATTAGCACTCTACAAAGAAAATCAATGGCTTTTTTTTTAAACCACTTCCTGCTTCTAGTGGGAGCCTTTGGGAATCAACTCAGGGTCTAATTGCTTGTACTTTTACAGCATCACAAGGCCAGGACCATGACTGTCTTATTTACTTCTATACTTTCTATGCATAGAACACAGCAGATATTTAATACACACTTGCTGAATGAATGAAGACACTGGGAAATCTCTAGTTCCTTAGGGAAGTGACAGCAATGCTTGATTATCGTATAATTTCCTTAAATCTTTAGAAGCAATATAGCTACATTAATACAAGATCTGTCAGTCACACACCTTGATCCAAAAGAGAATGAAGCAGCTTAGAAACTTATTCTTAAATAAGCGTATTCTTACCAGGCAGAGAATTAATCTGTCCAGTGTAACAATGTTATACTTCCATACCATGTCATTAAGAATTTCAATGCATTTGTTGAGTTGTTGACCCCCAGCTGACGTAGAGAACTCATATACTAAGAAATCTGCAAATGTTCTTACATGGGCTACCAAGGCCCTGGCTCCAATTCTTTCTAACACTCTAGAAAACCAAGAATAAATAGTAAGTTATATTGCTATATGGTATAATGGTTTGTCAAATGGAATGCAGATGTAGGTTTCTGGCTTACCTATAGCCAATCTGATTAATATGATCTGTTTCCAAGAGCATTTTCCAGAGAAGACAAAGGAAGAGAGGAGGAGAGCCTTGCATAGAGAAGTGGGTAATGATGTCATTTTCATTGGTCATTGACTTCCACTTCCTATATTCCTCCTCCACATTTTTTTTCAGATTAAAACGGCTTTCCTGAGGTACATTATTTTGCTTGAAGAATGCCTAAAAGGAAGATCAGAAGTTTACTTCAAGGGTTATACTAAAAAGAAGAGCATTGGCTATAGAGTCAAGAAACCATTCTAGGCTTGATTCTGACACTAATAAACTCTATGTGACCTCAAGCAACTTAGTAATCAAGACTGAATTTCTATAATGGGAAAACACACAGGCTTGACTAGATTATCTCTAAGATTCCTTTCCTAGATTTGCTAAGCAGAAATTCCAAGCAAGCCTGAATTCAAAGCTTCCTCAATCACCTGTTGATACTTCTGTTCATCTTTAAAAAAAAAAAAGAAATTTATGTACCTTTTGGTTACATATTTTATTATCTCTATAAGGAAAATCCATTATACTATCTCAGACCATCAATCAGCATCACCTGGGACCTGTAAGAAATGTAGACTTGGACCCCATTCTAGACCTACTGAATTGGAAGCTCAGCAGTCTATCTGAACAAGCCCTCTAGGTAATTCTGATAAGTTTGCTCTAACCCTATTGGAAGTTCTAGAAAGCAGATGTTCATTATGCTTTTAAACTTTTCTCTGAAAAGTAGAGGACAGATGAGGTTTTCCTTTCTCCATATTATAAAAGCCAAGTTTATAGTCTTTCTGTGTGATTAAAAAAAATTCAGTCAAGTGTAACAATGTGTATTCTGTGAAGCTTTGTTAAGCTGTATTTCTCCCCATTTCAGTTCTAAGAGAGAGAAACCTTTTTTTCAGGTGATATGTTCATTCTCACAAGGTTCTAAGACTGTTAACTAATAAGACGAAACCAAAATTATATTTTTAGGAACATATCCAATCCTGGAGTATGACAGGGAACAACTCAAGAGACTTTGGAATAGCAAAAGATTTTTTAAAAAAAGAAATAAAAGTTAATTTCCTTTGGATATCACTAAAACAAGCTCTCTAGAATAATACTAAATGGGAAGAAATGAATTAACGGGAAAGAATGATTTCATATATATTAAATGGAAGAATGATTTTGTATACATTCAATATGTAATTCAAGACCAAATTACCTGTAGTGGGCCTGGAAAACAGCTAAGAGTGTGTGACGCCCAGTTATGAGGAGTAAAACTCATGATGGTCTGAAGTATGTCTTTACACCAAGTTCCCTGAATTGAATCAGAGCCTGTAAAAAAATCTAAACATAAACAAACAGATGTAATCCAGATATAAATGACCCACAATTCATAACTATCACAGAGAAAGTAACAATTATGTAAACCCATTGAATTTCACTGTAATACACTCACTGCTTAGCTAGTTATATTCAGTTTAAACCTATATTCTCTTAGTTTATAAATGATTTGAATTATTACATTAGTAAAATGAACATAATTTTTGAAAAGAAGACAAAAGACATTGCAATCTTTTTTTTTTTTATTTAAGTAAGCTCCACACCCAGCGTGGAGCCCAACATGGGACTTGAAATCATGACCCTAAGATTAAGACCTGAGCTGAGATCAAGAGTTGGACGCTTAATGGACTGAGACACCCAGGTGCTCCTGCAATCTTTTTTTTTTTTTTTAAGGTTACAGAGCACCAATGATCTAACAGTGATACAGGCCCACCACGATCGCTCATGTAGTTCACTCTGACAATGAGGTATCAGCACTTTATTGGGCCAAGGAAACAGAATTAAGAAAGTAGGTATCTTTTCTAGTGGTTGAAACAGCTATAAGACTTTAACTCTTTAAATCAAGAAGGTTAATTTATGTAAAATAAGATAGTTTACACAAATGTATTTGAGGTTGCTAAATTCAATAACTATTTCTTTAAAACAGCAGTTCTCAAAGTGTGGTCTGCAGATTCTGTGGGTCCCCAATATCCTTTTAAGGATTCGATGACATCAAAACTATTAAAATAATACTACTAAGATAATACTGATCTTTTCACTGTGTTGATATGTGCACTGATGCAGCAAAGGTATGGTAAGCAAAACTGCTGGCCCTCAGAACAATCAAACAGTGGCACCAGACTATACTAACAGCCATTGTAATCTTCACCACACTCTCAGGGCGGGTGGGGGGAGTAGAGGGGAAGTGCCAGTTTTACTCAAGACTATTCTTAAAGTAGTGAAAAGGACTATATCCTAGCCCTTAAGTACCTCTAATCTTATGTTGTGATAAAAATGGAAGTATGCATAAAGTGTCCTAGCTACACATCAAAGTACGATGGGTATCCTAAGTAAAAGTACTTGTGCAATTGTTTGAATATCGAGTTAAATTGCTTCTTGGCCTTTTGGCTAAGATCAAGTGTGGAATATCGAGTTAAATAAGCTCTTTTTTTTTTTTTTATGGAATTCCATTTTTACTTGAAAGAACATCTGACAGAAAACTACAGTTATTTGGACTTGGGCATTAAGCAGAAATTTTCTTGAAAATTAACAAAGGGAGCCTGTTACTTCAAGGAAAACAAATGACCACATCTTTTGCCAATGATAAAATCTGACTTTTCAAGTGAAAAATCAAAATTTTGGAAAACTTGTATCCACTACTATAAGCCTGATAGTTTTCTAAAACTTAACAATTTTCCTAATGAAATTTGCAGTGATACTAACAAATGTAATTTTATGATACTGTATAATGAAGTGTGCCAACATTTTAAGATCTACATAACTCAATGAACCAAAGCTTTCCAAAAACGAATTCATAGTTATAAAATATACATGAATTAAAAAAATCCATTAGGTGTGCAAAACAGACCAAAGGATTATAATGTAATAGAGTACAAAAAGTTAACTGATAGAACTTCGATTCTACAGTGCAACTAAGTTTAAGAAACCATTACTTGTCCAATTTTGTGTGACATCAAAGAATATTGACAATTACCGGAAAAGGCCATTAAAGTACTCCTCCCTTTCCAACCTCATACCTGTGTGGGGCCATATTTTTTTTCAGTTCTAAAATAACATATTGCAATAAATGAAATGTAGAAGTAAATATAAGATCCAGCAAAGCTTCTTTTACATCAGATATTAAAGAGAGATGCAAAAAATGTGAAACAGTGGTGCCTTTTCTCACTAAAGTTTTGTTCTAGAGAATATATAGTTTATTTTTCACAAAAAAATATGCCATTTATGTTAATATGTAACAAGTTCATTATTTTTAAGTGAATTAAAAAATATTAAAAAAGCATCCAACTAATAATACAGTGCATATTAACTAAATTGAATTTAAATAAAAAAATTTTTAAAAAGCATGTATCTTAATATCTAATAAAGTAAATATTGATATAACCCATATAAATGAAAATCTTTGGGAATTTCTTTTTTTAAGAGTGTAAAGTGGTCCTGAGACCAAAAATCTCAAGAACCACTACTTAAAAATGATGTAAAATGGTTGAAAACTGAAGCTCAACTCAGTTAAAATGATAGTACATAGAAGAACCTCCATTAATGATTAAAGGTATTAAACAACTATTTTTTTTTTTAAACAAATGAAATGGATCTTTTCAGTATGTTATCCCCTTAATAATCAGTAGGAACACTGCATGCTCTAATTCATCTGTTTTTGTTGGTGATAATCACCATATTCACTGTTACCTGTTACGTGAGTTGCTCTAGCTAAGGTCAATATCAAGGCTCGGTTCAGCTCTTCAGATTCTGCGGATAGCACCGTTTTGGGATCACTCAGGAAGCGTGTGAACTGTGGCTGTACCTCTGAGCTCCCTAATGCTGTTATAAGCCTAAGTGCAGTGCTCTCAACACTGAAAGGTGGGAGAACAAAAAGAAATGAAAAAATTAAGTTGCATATAAAATTTTAGAATTTTAGAATTAAACCTAATTCTAGGTTAATTAAAATGGAAAAAAACATGCAAACTATGAATTCCTCTTCTTTGATTAAAAAAACACCCTCCTCCTTTACGTGAAAATGAGCTTTAATTTGTTTTAAAAACCTGAGGTGCCAAAAAAAAAACAAAAACAAAACACCGAGGTGCCAAATTTTATAGCAAAACCGACATTATTTACACATTTGAAAAAGATAGCTTGTAGCTTATAGGACTAAACAATTTCACCTGGATATACAGCATTTCAAAAATTATATTTTTCAATCAAATATATTTTCACTTAGAGCAAAATCAAAGTGACATGATAATATAACCTTAATCTGAAGTGTATTTAAATCCAATATTCTTAAGGGCTAAATTAGAACATTTTGTCAAAAGCCTTGGAAGTACTTATTCTCAGGCCAAAGAGCACTAGGTGAGGATTGAACTACCTTAATAACTTCTTATTTAAAAAGCTGTCCTCTACTTCTTCTGTACTGGAAATAAAAGACTCTAGAAGCAGAGGAGATTTATGACATATGAATACAAATACTATAAAGGATTAAGTTCCCCATGTTCAACAAAGTTTCTAAGAAATCTTAAGGAAAGACCGTCATCCAAGAGCTCACCAGAGATGGAGCTGGTTCTGGTTGGTTTGTGCAACTGCGGCTAGAGTATGAAGATGGCTCAGGAGCTGCACTCTATAATGAGGCTGGATGTGGTGCATCCGGTAGCTGAACATCTCAAGAAGTGTGTGTAAGATCCCCCATGCATGGGACTTGAAAACAGTTGGTAAAAGTTGACCTTGAGGAATAAGACAATTTAAGGTACCAATTATAAAAGCTATGAATTAAAAGTACTGAAGAAAAGTCACATGGAGTAAAATCTACATAAAGATTTGATCATGAACACACACACACACACACGCAGACTCTTTCCAAATTTTCTCCATTAATTTCTCCTTTAATGGTAAGGAAAAAAAATCTGTATCTTAATTAGAATACCAAGTCTGCTTTTTTTTTTTTTGGCTGGAATATGACAAATGATACTCAAGTTCATCTGAAAAAAATGAGACAACATATGAAAAAAAAATTACCCTTCCTCACTTCAGTTGTCTTTTATTTTTTTTATTTTCTTTTACTTTTATAACGTAATGTTCCCAGTCTTTTGAAGTATAAGGATCATTTTTTAATATACAAATTGCATGACACCCACTCTTATTCCTTCCTCTCTCCCAAAAAGGCTGTATTCAACCCTCAATTATCTGGGAAGAAGAGTAATTATGGTTCAAATAAAAAGTATGCTGTATTAGTAAAAAGTTGTAATTACCATGAATCAGAAAAACACTTCTATATTAGAAAGTATCTATTACTTAGAACTGCTAACAACTAAGAGATCTATAAGCCATCTCCTGAAATGCAGGAAAACTCCTTCCCTATTGCCAGTCAGACTTAGCCCCAGGGGCAAACCAGCAAAAGAAGCACATGGGACCACACATTCCTGCATGAGAATAGGTACCATGTCTGTCTAGCTCACTGCATCCCAAACACTTAACACAACACCTCTTTCTTATCATAACTTTAAAGTACAACTCACTCTCCTCACTCTCACACTCTTATCCCTCTTTTTTGATTGATTTTTCTCCTTAAGACTTATCATCTGACATAGTCCATACTTTATTTCTTTGTCTGTCCCCCTCATTAGCAGGTAATCTCTATGATGGAAGTGACATCTGCATACTATTGCATCCCCGGCACCTAAAAGAATACCTATTGAATTAATGAATGGGTTAATGGTTATAAACACCAGAAAGTTCTGTCTTACTGATAAATCCTTTGATGCCCAAGGACTCTATTTCCATATAGACCAATAAACGACTGTAAGTTTCCACTAGGGCTGGAGCCAAGGCCACACTGGATTTTGCATGAGCAAGTTTTATCACTCTGGTAGCAATGCTATGGATAAGGCTGAGGAAAAACAAAAGAAAAGAAAAAGCCTTATTTTTGACATAGATAAGCAGTTACTCTACTTATAGGGAACTTGGTATAAATCTAAACTTAGGGGCGCCTGGGTGGCTCAGTCTGTTAAGCATCTGCCTTCAGCTCAGGTCATGATCCCAGGGTCCTGGGATCGAGTCCGCATCCGGCTCCTTGCTCAGTGAGGAGCCTGCTTCTCCCTCTGCCTGCCATTCCCCTTGCTTGTGTACTCACTCTCACATTCTCTATCTCTCGTTCTGACAAATAAATAAATAAAATCTTCAGAAAAAAAAAATCTAAACTTAAATACATGAATGCATGAGCTCCATTTTAATCATTTAAGTTGTACAGGACACTTGGTAGTGATGCACTGTACAACCTGAGACTAATTCTGGTTTCCATGATGCTTTCAATGCACATCAGGATCCCTCTGCACATGGAAAAGCAAAATTTGGGTATGACTCATAAAAACACACTTGAATTAAAAAAAAAAAAAAGACTAAAACACACAAAAACCAAAAACAAACCCCAAAATAATTTAAACAAAAAGAGCATGTATGGTTTTAGTCTGTTTTTCTTTTTCAAATATGTAACAAACTATTTCAGAAATTAAATGACTTTTATTACAGAATTACTTAAAAAAATCACTGCTAAGATCCAAATGTTGGGTTCTAACACGGTTTTCCTCAACTCTGTCACACAAGCAGGTAAAGCACATATATAATGCTATGACAATGTTTACCATTAGAAAAAGAGCATGGCTCTTCTAGAACTGATGTCCCACGGATACATTCTCCTTTACCTACATAGTGTCTGAACTTTGAGCCAATACTTAAGAGCTAAAAGACTAGAAATGAAAATCTGGATTTCTAGCCCTTCTCAAAAAAATTTAGAAGATCTAGCTATACTAGTCTACATTCTTACATTATAGAAATTAGCTAAAATGGCAGCACCATGAGGTAAGTCCTGCATGCTTCAGTCAGCCTCAATCCCTTCTAGATACACATACTTGCATGTGCATGAACACCTGGCACTCTTTCACTCAGCACCATGTGGCACTCACTCACATTGTCAGCTTGGCTCTGAGGGGTACCTGAGGTTCTAGAATCACAACCAACAGAGCCATTCCTGTCTTTTTAGAAACTATGCAAATGTCAATTCTAAAAGCATCCCTATTTATTATCAATATAGTACAGGCATTATAATTTTCATATCCCTGGACTCAGCAATTCTACCTTCAGCAAATTATTTAATCAAAATGTATTATAGGTAGGTGCAAATACAGCCTTAAAAGCAGTTTTCATAGCCATCATTATAATACTAAGACACTGTGAATAATTCATGTCCAACAATGTGGAACTGACTAAATAAACATATATAGCCACACAAAAGACTTCTTTATAGAAATTAAAACAGATGTTTTTAAAAAAACACTAGACTGAAAGAGGTGTTTGTTCGATTATTATGGGGAAAAGGTGGTTATAAAAGAGTATTGCAGGGTGTCTGAGTGGCTCAGTTGATTAAGCGTCCACCTTCTGCTCAGGTCCTGATCTCAGGGTCCTGGGATCAAATCCCTCATCTGGCTCCCTGCTCAGAGGGGAGTCTACTTCTCCCTCTCTCTCTGCCCCTCCTCCCGCTGATCTCTCTCTCTTTCCCCAACTCTCTCTCAAATAAATAAAATCTTAAAAAAAAACAAAACTATTGCAGTAAGAATCCATTTTGTTAAAAGAAAAATCCCAACCCATAAATGCATATATTTATACACAGAAAAAAAGACTCAGAACATACACCAAAAAATTTTACAGTGTTTATTTCTCAATATTTTCTTGAGGTTTATTTGTACACTCTAGAATTCCTATAATACCACTTTTGGGATGCCTGGGTGGCTCAGTCGGTTAAATGTCTGCCTTCAGCTCAGGTCACAATCCCGGGGTCCTGGGATCGAGCCCCATATTGGGCTCCTTGCTCAGTGGGGAGTCTGCTTCTCCCTCTGCCTGCCGCTCCCTCTGCCCCTCCCCCTGCTCGTGCGTGCGCACGTGCTCTCTCTCAAATAAATAAAACCTTAAAAAAATAAGTAAATATCATTTTTGTAATAAAATAAACCTAATCATTTCAAAAAAAATGTACCTAACCATAGAACACATACATAATCATGAAATAAAGCCTATACTACACTGATATCAATTTCCTGACACAGGAGCAAATAAATAAAAAGAACATACCTCATTTTGGCATGAACTGTCAGTGAATCCAGGAGGTTCATGGGTAAGGGAGTAATAGATGCTGAAGCCAAGCAGCTCGTTCCAGGAAGAGGTACTCTCATAATTCCATTTCCATAAATAGTTTCTACCAGAGCTCCCATGGGTAATGTAAAACATTCTGAATTTGTAGAGTATGCATTACACAGCAGAGCAATCTTATAGTCATTCATTTGTAAACTCTTATTTCTAAGACTCTGCTGTAGGAACCTAAAATTTCAAGTACCATTAAACAGTAAACAATGCAAATAATTTCCAGAATGTTAACTCTGTGCTTTAAAAAACATTTAATTTCATGAAATGATTTACTAATACTATCTTTATTCCTACAGATGTGACAGTTTCTGCCCAAAATGTAGAGTGGAAACATAGAAAAGTTTGAGTAGCCTTTCAAAAAGAACTTAAGTAATCACAAGTTATCAATTAATGGATATTTGTTAAGTATTACTATACACACAGCACTAGGATTCAGATAATGAAGAGATAACTCAAGAATTCATGAACTTTGTTTCTATTTATTATCTATCTGGTTAAACACAACAATGTGGCTTCATTATAGATGTCACTGTGAAAAGATGATTAAGGAATGTCTCATAAAGGGAAAGCCAAATGAAATGTGAAGTCCACCTACCCTACAGTCTCCTATGAAGAGATTTGGCAGTCCTTGTCAGAAGTTCTAGGTGGGAATTTCAGGTGTTCCTAACACCCCATCTAAAGCCAAGTCTATATCTAACAAGGCAATCTTCTCTGAGTAATCACAGCTCTGGAAACGGTGTAAGGGAGCACACCAGCCAGAGCAGCTCAAATAATCCTGGCTGCCCAGAGAGTGAAGACATCTGTCAGATCACTCTCAACTCCTGAGTACTTAAGAAATTTTGAAACATTTTCACATGCTTTTGGAAAATAAGAACTTTAATTAAGGTAAAACATGTAAAAGCAAAAATTAGACCTGGAAATTAAATAAATATATATATATCTGCAAACACATAAAAATTTTCTAGTTGTTCTCTGATACAGGTATTGGTCAGTTTTTCTTGGCAGGCCATTACACATTAAATATTCACCTTTACCCCCAGTGGGTGTGGGGAGATTTCCATACTTCATACAAATACTGAGACCAAGAGTAGCCTACAATACACTACTTATTAATTAAAAAAATTAACTTAACCTACAAATTACTTACTCATGGTGAAGCTTTAGGGAATGAGGTATTGGAATCTGTAGCTTGGAGTTGTCATTTTGGGCTTTTCTATTGAGATGAATCCAAATGCAAGTCATTGCAAAGGCATGAGTTGACTGGGGTTTGTTAATATCGGGAACTGGGATATACTGGAAAGTAACAATATGCACATTATAGGAAAGAGAATTAACTAATTATATGTATTCTAATAAATACGTATTCTAAATAATTCATTATTGATATACCTCTTTTTAAAATATCCTTTAACTTCAATTGTTCTTTGACTATTCAATAATACAAATCAGAAGATCTAACAGCTATAAAATAATGAAACTATTACAAGATTGTTTTTCCTTGCCAAGAAATTAACAGAAATTCACAGACACTTAGTTGAGTTTTTCCTACTGTCACGAGGCATTCACAATCATTTAAAATTATATTCTTAAAAAAAAACACATTATGAAATTTTACTGAATGTGATGAATATGCTGAAAACACAGAATTTCTAAGTCACATATACACTTTTCAAGAACATCCAACAATTAAGAAATATACAATCTAAATAAGTACTAATAAAAAAATAAGTACTAATAATATACATCATCATACATATACATATATTATATACTGATGGGGGAAATGACATGGATGTCTGGAATTTGCTTTAAAATTGTCTAGTGTTAACAAAAAAGATGAGTAGAAAGATGAAGCAAGGATATTTCTTAAAACTACAATGAGATATCCCCTCACATCTATCAGAATGGCTAAACTCAAAAACACAAGAAACAAGTGTCGGCAAGGATGTGGAGAAAAAGGAACACTCTTGCACTGTTGGTGGGAATGTAATCTGGTGCAGCCACTATGGAAAACAGTATGGAGGTTCCTCAGAAAGTTAAAAATAGAACTACCCTATGATCCAGTAATCGAATGCACTACTGGGTATTAAAATACAAAAACACAAATTCAAAGGGACACATGCACCCCTATGCTTATTGCAGCATTATCTACAATAGCCAAATTATGGAAACAGCTCATGTCCATCAAGAGATGAATGAATAAGATATGGTGTGTGTATATATATATATACACGATGGAAAATAACTCAGTCATAAAAAATAATGAAATCTTGCCATTTACAACAACATGGATAGAGCTAGAGAGTATAATGTTTAGCAAAGTAAATCAGTCAGAGAAAGACAAATAACATATGATATCACTCCTGTGTGGAATTTAAGAAACAAAACAACTGAGCAAAGAAAAAAAAAAAATGAGAGAGAAACAAACCAAGAAATACTCTTACCTACAAAGAACAAATAGGTGGTTACCAGGGGGGAGGTGGGTGAGGAGATGGGTGAAAGAGGTGATGGGGATTAAAGAGTACACTTATCAAGATGAGCACTGAGTAATGCATAGAATTGTTGAATCATTGCATTATACACCTGAAACTAATAAAAAACTTAAAAAAATATTTCTTGGTGATGAGTACATAGGAGTTTATTTTTCTATTCACTCTACCTTTTTTGTGCATTTAAAAATTTCCATAACAAAATGTATTTTTAAAAATGGCAATCATCAATATAGACCATATTTTACTCAAATACTCATATAATGAAATGGGGAACACACTCAATTGGCAAACAAACAAAAGATATTAACAGATACTAATGTTATTTGGTCAGTCAATGACATGTATAGATTAAAACAGCTTAATGCTTTTATGTAAACCTATTTAGAATGCAGAGAAAGAGCTTGCTATACAAGATGTTCAATTGTAATTTAAGATAAACCAGAAATAATCTAGTTCAATTTCTTCACTTCACATATGAGTAAACTAATGTCAAGAGGGACGGATGTCCTTCCCAATTATGGTTAGTCACAGAATTGGGAAAGAACTCAGGTTTTCAGCTTCCAAATCCAGTGATCTTTCCACAAAATCACACTAAACATAAATTAGACATAATCCATTCAACACACTGTTAACTATTTTATAAAACTTACTTCTTTTTCTGGGTATAGAAGGTCAAAGAGCTTCATGACAGGGAGAAAATCAGCTAGTGCATTTTTCTGAATACTTCCAGAAATGAATTGCAGGAGAACCCACATTAGATGATCTCTGCCTTTAATCAGTCCTCGCCCTGCTAACTGTAAAAGATGTTTAAATACACATCTACACAGCTGGTTAAAGAGATGGATATAGTAAAGTTTAAAGAAAAACAAAATAAAACAAAAAACCAGGAGAAACCCTGTTCTCCAAAAGTTAGCATCTAACTTCGGCATTTACAAAGTACTTAGTCTCAACTCAAGACACACCAAGCAAAGCCTTTTAAATTATTTTAATGTTCTATGTATGTTTCCTCCGTGACCCACAAAATAGCTATGCATATCAAAAGTCAAATGTTTTAGAACATAACTAGGTTGCCTATGTATGCAAGAGAATCAAGTTTAATATGATATCATGACTTAAAATATCTCATCACAACACAAGGAATACTTCATGATACCAAAAGGATTTTTTTTTTTTTTTTTTTTTTTTTTTAGTTTAAAATCTTCAAGGGGCGCCTGGGTGGCTCAGTCAGTTAAGTGTCTGCTTTCAGCTCAGGTCATGATCCCAGGGTCCTGGGATCAAGCCCCATGTCAGGCTCCCTGCTCAGCGGGAAGCCTGCTTCTCCCTCTCCCACTCCCCCTGCTTGTGTTCCCTCTCTTGCTGTGTCTCTCTGTCAAATAAATAAAAAATAATATCTTAAAAAAATAAATAAATAAATAAAATAAAATCTTCAAGAAGTTGTTATCAAAACACACTTCTGGTTTCCTGCAAATTATAACAGAAATCAATGGTGGTAAGGGTGGCAGTGGGGGTCACTGGTGGTTGGAAGGATTTTAACAATGCTTACAAAAAAGTTTCCCCCAAATAATCCATGTTGTAGAGCTATTACAGATACAACAACACTTATTTCCATTCAAATGTGACTAAAATCTTATGATAAAACCGACTCTTCCAAAAACATACTCTTCCACTTATAGTCCCTATTTTGGATTCATTGTCCCACTTTTTCATTCACTGCCAAAATAGAAACCAGTGAGTGATCCTAGACTCCTGTTATTCCCTGTTACCTATCCATGGCCAAGTCCTATTCTCAGCATACCTGTCTCAGTATACCTGGTCTTGGGTTCCTCTGTTCTGGTTTGGGCCGTCAGCATCTCCCACCCAGATCATTGCAAAGGCTCCCTTACCAATTTCCTTGCCTCTGATTTTGGCCCCTTCCATCTCTTTATGTCACCGTCTTCCTACATGTGGCAATTAGCAGTAATTTTTCCCACTTGTATATGATGATGTCATTCCCCTCCTCATTTGCCTCCCAAAGAGGATCTAAATGCCTTAGAACAAACATTTGGCCATATAAAGTTTTCCATGTCTGGTCTTGTCTTCTTGCCTTCCTGATCTCACCAACATGTTCCTGTTCATATTTTTCTTTCCAGTTCTCACACATATTTATCCTTTTCCAAATGATCATGTTATTGCAATGGAAACACTTTCTTATCTTTTCCTCTTGGCAAATTTCTACTTGTCCTTCAAGTGCTAGCTTCAAGATCTCCTTGATAAAGCCATTCCTGATGTCTTGAATAGGAACTGTTCTCCTTCATACCTACTGCAGGAAAACACGCTTCCATTATGTGAACTATTAAATTGTAATCACATTGTTTACTCCTGTATCTTCCCAATAGTAAGGAGCTCCTTGAGGGTACCCCACTGCCTTCTCATTTTGTATCCCCTGGTCCTTGCACTCTGAATATGTGGAATGAATGACTGAATCCAATATTTACAGTGATAAGAAAGTGTAAAGTTTAGAAACCATAAAAGCACCGCACAAAACAGAAATTAGGGCTAAGAACTTCTGTCATTGTTGAAATCACAAGGCAATGTCCATACCAGTCTAAAACATACTAATCAACAGGTGAAGTGGCTCTGATGAAAGATTTAGCACTTACCTTCTGATGAAGAGAAAGGACCATGTGTGGAAAACTTGCAAACTGGAAAAGCACAAAGAAAATGAGCTGACTTGAGAGATGCTGCCACAGGAGTTGGCTTGTTCCGCCATCGTCAAACTTCTCCTCAGTCTCGGACCGCTCCATGGCATAAACCACCAGATCCACCAACTGGTCCTCCAGCACAGGGCAGCGCTGTTTGTGCTGTAGGGCAGAGATTAGATACAGTATTCCAAAAACCTCCCGGCTAGTTTTAGAAGTTACTGGTTAATGGGCATTAATTGTAACAAGAGGCTGAGAAGCATGGAATGAAGTTGAACTTAGAAAGTTAAGGTTAGATTTAGTCTATTAAAGCTGCATCATGTTACATTATCATAGAGGATGAGTTCCATAAAAAAATTACTTTTCAGATTTCATGGAAAACAGACTAAGTCTTATTAACTTCTGGCTTTCACTACACACGTCATTGTTTCAATTTGACAAGGGGCACTGCACAGTAGAAAATTTTGTTATTTATCCTTTGAAAAAAAGATAATTTAAAAAGCATATGAAATGAGGATAGCAGTATTAATTTTGCATTCTAACTCAAAATATAAAAACCCTGAATCTCCAAGAATCAAATATTGTGATGAGAGCAAACAAAGCAGAGAGAATCTATGTATTTTAAAGCAACCACCACAAGTTTATACTAACTTTACATACAGAGGTATATCTAAATAGCTGCCAGATTACTCAGTATCTGTTTTTCAATGTGTGTTATTGATCCTGATACTGAAATGGAAACTTCCTCTACAAAAACACTGATCTCAAAGTTAATCTCTGCTCTTCCTTCTTAGAAGCCAAACATAATGCAGCTTTAATTTTAAATTAGACTATTTTAAAATCTAAAACAAGAATTGAATTTAAACACTAAAAATGAAAATGCAACTTCCCTTTCTAGAGGCAAAAAGATTTATGCTTTTAAAAGTGATTTAAAAAAATATACTTTTACCAAAAGAAATATGTTAAGCCATATTTTAAGCCATTTTCATATTTCTTTTATAAAATATGTTATATGACTTAATGGCCAGGCAGTTGGAAGCCTTTCTAGTGAATACAATTACTAATACAGATGCTTTCCCTCTAAACTTTAGACATGATTATTAGTCTTTTGCCATGAAAAAGGGATATGATTTCTTTAAATTTAGGGAAAAAATGCAAAATGGGGACAGATTTGGAAAAAAACAAAACATAATGAGTAGCATCCCCTCTTTTGCATGCTCTTTGCCAGCTCCAAACTTGTAAAGCTCCAATATAGCTGCACTTTCTTAAAGCATGCAAATAAAACAAACATCTATCCAAAACAGTAAGCATCAATGGTTGTTTCATAGTTTTTCCAAAACACAATGCCATGATCACAGTTCAACCACATTACAGGTTTACAAATAGCAATAGTAACACCACCAGTTGAGACTACAGTACTTTCCCTCCAAATGTAATTATCATTATGAAGCAGAGCAAAGTGCAACAGACAACACTACAAACTATTTCTTAAATCAGCATGCAAAACTACTGTGTACAGGGCTTGAAATTCACTAGTTCTGCCAACCACCAACAACCTAAGAAATGTGTCAGACAACACAAATTTAGAGTGAAATCATTCAAAGTATACAAGAGTCAGAAAAATTTGTGAAAAGAAGTAAAGCCAGGATTTCCAGTAGGAATTTTTCATTAGTGATGGGAATTTGCTTCTAGTTTGGAAACTAACCAATTTGTCATCTATTCCTCCATCCACGATGGTCTTCCATTAGTCCACTTCAGGAAAAAAGAACTAAATAAAATTGGTTTTTAGCACCTGAGTCATTTTGGAATTTCCCTTTTTAGTATTAGCTATTTATTTTTTAAAAAACTAGATTTTTACCTACATATCTTTAACTGTGTTGTAATGGTCATATAGTTAATGATTTAAAGAGGAAAACCAAAAATATTAAGATTTTGACAAAGTAAGAACTGGGAAATTTACAGTTAAAGCTGATGATCTTTCAATACATACCACGACTCAAATTACCTCTAAATTTTCTGTTAAGAATTACATTAGTCTGGAACCCCTATGGTATCCAATGCCCTGGTGTCTGAGTGTGGCAGAACATCTATCAGGATTAACTCCATGTTTCCCCGGTGTTTTGGTTAAAGCCAAGGATATTTCTCAAACTGATTTTGGGGATAGCTTAGTTCCTTTGTTTATTTGCCAATTTTATTAATATCAAAAAAAAGAAAGAAAAAGAAAAAGAAAAGAAAGAAAAAAACCCCGCTGAAATAGAAAATGATGTGTTAATTACTTGAGAATAAGTTTAACTTTAGTTTTCATTACTAAAAAATAAGTACATTAAAATTAATATTCTCCACCATGTAGATTATTTTACAAAGTGGAATAAATGTAAATTTGTAAAGCAGTTTAATAATTTGATAAAGATTAATTATCAATCATGAGGCTATGGTAATTTGGTAAGCCACTGGATGCTTTGTCTATGGCTATTTACAATGTGCTTTTGTAAATTTAAGTCTTCAAGATATAGGCATGTAAGTCAAATTAGCTATATGCATATTTAGTTAAAACCTGTTTAAACAGTAAGAATCTAAGTTCAATATTTTAACAACTTGATTTCTGTATAGTAGCTCAAACTGCACTGGAAACTTATTTAATTTTCAGCTTTGGTAAAAGCTGAAAATGAGGCACAAGGCATTAATAGAAACACTAGCATTAACCTCTACTCATGCCCCTGATTCTTTCCCACCACTATTTCAAATGGCAAATGGTAATGCTTTTCACTCTAAATAACCATATCCTATATTAAGTGGCCCCCGACAATTTTGATGTAACAGTTCTGGTACTGCTTTTGTTGTAAAATTTTGACATATTGTAGTGAGGTGGACTTAATTTCAAATCATTATTTCAGTGCTAGAAATCAATTTTAGAGCAATACCTATTCAGGACAAGTTGGGAAGAGAAATCCCTTTGTATGCCATTTATCATATTCTCTGCCAATCAGAATTGGAGCCCTATGCCAGTTAATACCACTTTCAATGGTGCCTTTCAAAGATAACTGAGTGATTAGTCTAGTACCTCAATGTCTCAGGGTAGCCAGAATTTACACACCACCACAAAAAAGCTTGAGGAGTGTATCTGTTTTGTAATGTTCTTATTCAGCAGAAAGAACACAAAGTTGTGTAAACACACAAAACAGGATTCTTCCACTGTGAACCCTCCACTTTGCTGGTCACAACTGGGCTATTTATGACCTTCTGAATGTGACCGACTTTAGGATAATATATAGCCCAATTCCTACTGGAAAATGCAATATGGATAGCTCTTAAAAGGTTTCAAGCTTTAAGTAAATTATTGCATTGCTAGAGAAAGGATAAGAAAGTATAGTGCAGGATATAGTTCTGTAATGATAAAAGATGTAGTAAGATCACTTGTTTATTTTTAATCATATGTTTATACTTTGTATTCTCATTTTCTACTCTACTTTCCAGGTGGTAAAAATAATATATCAAGTCAATTCAGCATATATCTTCCATCTACAGTCCATTCACTACAGAGTTTTCTACCAAAACAATTACTGATGAATTGTGAACTTTTGACAATGTTTACAGTGGGACCAATACTAATAATGTTCTGTCAGCATTTCCATTATAAACTTTATTTTTTATGGATTTATGTCTTAGTCATAAACTTTTTTTAGGTTGAAACTTGTTATTAAAATAATCAAATCAGAAATACTCTTCTATGAATTGTTTTGTCAACTTCTACTTTGAGAAGAGCTGCATACCAAGAGAAAAAAGCTAATGATAACTAAGGATATCTGGGGGAAGGTACTCGCAGCTCAAATGACCATGGGTACATTTATCCACCAAACTGTAAGAAAAATTGAGTCAAGTATGACTTTAAGTTCATTGCAAAAATTAATTTTAAAACAGAGCATGAAGCATTCTTTCAAAGTTGACTGAATACTTACCTCTAACTCAAGTGAAAGTTGATCAGAATTAATGACTTGGTATTTAAGATGTTAAATTGACAGGTTATATGAAGTAACTGTCAGACACTGTAGTGTGAAGCAGTTTCAGTTTCACATGTACATAGGCTTGTCCAAACAAGGAAAATTGGTAAATTTTTCAGAAGAAAAAACTTAAAATAATAAAAGAGATACTGCTACTAGGGTGAGGTTTGGCATGCAAAGTTTCAACACTGAGCAAGTTTTATGGCCAAGCTATATGTCCTTAAAAATAGGGCTTTATAAATGGAAGCACTGGCACAACCTTCACTATAGTATTGCAAACAGTAACGCTATTTTATATAACCTAGACAAGAACGTCTTTTTAAAATAAAAAAGCTGGTCTATTTTAATATGTTGGGCTCAAAAATTTTTTAACAAAAATAATTGGAACCACTATTTTGTTTAAAATCTCAAAGGTGAAAAGTCCTGGAACAGACTTGGGACTGTATAAGAGTTTGGTTTATAAAGTTTGGCCACAGTGTTTTTCTCCTACTACAGGTGAGCTTCAGTTGCAAGGAGCCCACTCTAGGAGGAGGACACTTCTGGCAAAGACTGACAAAGAAGGGTGTTTGTCAAGCAGGTGTGGGGTCACCTAAGAGTGTGACATTTCTTAGTCAATCCCCATGTTTCCAAAAAAACCTTCCCTGTATAAAGTTTACCACTCCAACTTTTAAAATAACGTAACTCTATTAAAGTTTTTCCTCTTTTTTGTTTTGTTTTTAATTTGTTTTTGTTTTAAGGCAAAGCAACGTAAGTATTTTTATAGATGTTTTTTATTTATGTTTTAATAATCTGGAAAGATAAAGGCCACCATAAATCTTTCCATCTCTGAAAATTCCACAAGGCAAGCTTTGGCCTAAAGTATTAAAAAAAAAAAAAAAAAGTAAAATGGAGTGGGAAGGAAAAACAACCCATCAAAAAGTGACAGGCGTTATTGTGTGCCAGGTGTTGTCTCTTAAAAAAAAAAGAAAAAGGAAAAAAGAAAAAAGAAAAAAGAAAAAAATATATAAAAAAACAAACACCAAAAACCAAAACCAAAAACAATCCACCAAAAACAACTCTCATATCCCAAGAAGAAATTCATTTTAGTGGCCTTGGTCTCAGCATGGTCCTGCCAATTTCAAGCCCCGACCATACATGTATTCTCTAAATGGAATCAGTGGCTACAAAGCGGCCAGCGTATCGTTAGTCACAATACAACAGTAAGGTTGTGAACATACCTGAGCAATGTTCAAGGTCTAGAGCATTGGAGGATGGGCAGGACAAGACAGGACAGAACAAAAATAAAGGAAGAAAAAAAGAAAAGACAAAACAGTGACTATGAGGCCAGCCTCAAGGAACCCAGAGTCAGCACAAACCCTCCCACATGTTAAACCACCAAAAACAAACATATACCAAAAAGGGGGGGAAAAATCAGCAGTCAGGCCACGCTGAAGATACCAAGGGTTATAAAAATAGGCACCCAAACAACAAAAAAAATAAAAAATTATGGTTAAGACATGTGTAGGTTTCTCTGGCAAAAGGTATACTTGAGACTGGCCTTATAGAAAAAAAAGCAATGCAAAATAAACCAACTTTTAAAATATCTCCTTTTTAATTTAAACATTTTTAAAGCAATATATAAATAACAGGAACAATACACTGTTTAATAAACCATATATTAAAAAAAAATCACCAAATAGTTCTTAACTGTTTTGCTCAGTTAGCTCTAGCAAAGAAAAGAGAAAAGAATAGTGCAGATTCTATGCAGAATTTACTTGGTTTCCAGCATAGTACAGTACCTGCTTATTTAAACCTAGCATATTGCAGACCATATCCCTGGAATAAGGCTGCTCCAATACATATCTCAACAAAGCAGTCTGTGGTTCAAACAGATCCTTTAAAGAAAATAAAAAAAAATTATTGCTTCAAGATCAAAGTAAATGTTAATTCAAATTTGAAATTGGGATAAAAAAATCTGCTAAAGGCACTTGTTACCTTCACACAGTAGGCAGTATCTAGTGGGAAAAAATCATAGGATTTTAGTGCTTACAGTTAATCTGATCCCACCCCTCATTTGATAGGAGATATAACTGAGGTGAAGGGACTTGCCCAAGGTCATACAGAAGCTCAATTTAGAAAGACTTCAGTTACTGTCACAGGAGAGTCTTAAGCATCACTGTAAGGAAAGCATTTTCTGCTCAGAAATCTAACCAAAGAGGAATGGAGGTAGTTTCCAATCACTTTCATACAAGTGTAAACAAACACACTACTTCCAAATTTGGAGAGGAGAAATGACTTGATAGTACAGGGGTCAAAGTGTAGATTCTGAAATCAGATTGAGTTCAAATCCTCATTCTACCATTTCGTAAACATGGGGCCTTAGTCAAATTACTCAGTTTCATCATCTGTATAATGGAGATACTAAGATGATAGTTGAGAATAAGGGTTACTGCAAAAAAGTTCTTACAACAGTGGCTGGCATACAGTAAATACATAAAGAATTGATCTATTTTCAATATTACTGCTATCAAGATAACTGTAAATTCCATTTAGTTTACCACTTTTTCACATTCCTAAGTTTTGCTGACTAATATGCCAAGAGTCCAGGATTGCGACCTTAGTTTCACTATTTCCCTCTCCTCGCTTCTGGACTAGTTTCCTAATCATTCTGTACATCATTTTTAACGTGAAACATTTACATGAAAAATCTCTAGTCCAAAAAAAAAAAAAAAAAAATCTCTAGTCCTCCTCTTACCCTGCTCTGTAACCATTTCAACCCCCAAGATACTATAATGAATCTATCAAATTTCATTCTAGCTTTAGGTCTATATCTCATACTTCATTTTATTGATACTTGTAGATTTTTTTCTTTTGAGACCATTCTACTCCACTTTTGTCTTCTTCATCCCCCATTTAAAAATATCTAACACAGGTAGGGGCACCTGGCTGGGTCAGTCGGAAGAGCATGCGACTCTTGATCTCGAGGTCCTGAGTTCAAGCCCTATGCTGGGTGCAGAGATTACTTAAATAAATTTTTTAAAAACTTAAAAAAAAATAAAAATTAAAAATCTAACAAAGGAGAGCTCACTCTTCAAATTTTAAGAGAAGTGCAAATTCATTTTTGGTCCTCACTTTGCAAAGGAAGAATAAAAAGGTTTCCATTATAAAGATTCAATTTTCTTAATCTAAGTGCTTTGTTGGGGCCAACTGGAGCATAAACATCCAATATTACAAACCACAGGGTATACTTGGATACCAGAATCAAGTGATAAACCATAAACTATTTTTCATTAAATATATACTTCTTCAGTCTATGAAGAGACAATTTAGCATAACACATCATATAATCCAGGATGAAGACTGTTAGATGGACCAAAGTTCCATTATATTCATCAACATACCTTATCATATGGCAAAAGGCCTTTCAAAGGAAAACGAAGAGTTGCAGGATCCAATTTCCATGAATTACAAATGGCTCCCGAGTTATTTACAACTGGCAGAAGGCTGCAGCGGCCTGTATGTATTACAAAAAATGGTTTTAAAGTAAATGTGAACACAAATGCCTGGTCCTTCATTCACTCTATGAATATTTAATAAATATCTATTCTGAATCAGGCACTGATTTTAAAAAGGTTGTAATTAGATATAACTTTTAGGAATTTTCTTTGATTATTTTTAGTCCAGATGGTTGGAGACCAATTGTACAGGCCTTCCAAACCCCAAAATAATGGCATTTGTCCAAGTATATAGGATAAAGATCGGCAAACTATAATCCATGGGCCAGATGCAGCTTGCCACCTATTTCTGTAAAGTCTTATTGGGACACTGATGCTTTCCCACTACAATGGCAGAGTTGAATAGCTGCAACAGATTGTATAGCTCACAAAGCCTAAAATATTTATTGTATCACCATTCATAAAAAAAGTTTGCAGATCTCTAGTCTAGGGTCAACATGATTAACTTTATGCATGATGTTCCTAGAGGCCTTAGATGTAGCATATGACCATCAACTCATATATCCAACTGCCTAATGAATACTGTCACCTGGATGTCTCCCACGGACCTCAAGCTTAACAGATCTTAAATTGAACTCATCATCCTTCTCAAGCCTGCACCACTTCCAGAATTCATTAAATGATATCAATATCCACTCAGCTACAAAAGCTAGAAGTCTGAGAATTATCTGTCTAGCGTCTACTTGTTTTATCTTTGTATTTCCAATCTAGAATAGCACCCGACTCACAAGAAGTGTTCAAAATTTGGTCACTGACTAAATAATGGTCTATATACCCAGACAGTGCTGGGCACTGCACAAATTGCCAAATCACATGCTTGTTTTTAAAAGCAAATTCTGAGAATGAAAGAAAACATGAAAAAATGAAAAACAAAATAAATGAAGTACAGAGCAAAAGCGTGAATTGGAATGGGCTTAAAGAGCCTGAGTCTTGTGTACTATGGACACACAGGGATGGTCAATTGAGACTTCTAGTTGCCTGGAGATTCCATGGTGGTTTACTAGCTGTATTAAAAGTTCCCTCTAGTTACCAGGAAACATGTCTTCTAGAATGATTCTATCTGAAGCTTAGACCCAGTCCAGACAGTTGCTTTTCCCTCCCTATACTCTGCAAACAAAGTACGCGAAAACAAGTAAATGGCTATTATTAAGCTTCTACAGAATTACCAAAATGACAAACCACCAAGACATGTGTAAGATACCATCTGCCAATTCTGTTGAATAGTTCACTAAAAACCAGGTACTATTTAGTACATTTTAAATTATAATCCTACCACAAATGGAATTTATCCTTGCTGTGGGCCTGAAGGTATCCACAAAGTCTGATACCAGGTTTCCAAGTAACTAAAAACAAAACAAAAAACATATATAAGTATAAAAATAAAATCAAAATTGCTTTGAATATAACCATCATTTATGTAAAATGAGATAGTACGTAAAGATTTAATACAATACCTGGCATATAAAAATTACTCAAAAGTCAGTCCTCTTTCACTTCCTTTCAAACAATTACTTCCCAGTTCATCTGTCCCTGAATTAATAAGCCAAATCATACCACCAGGTCCTTTGATATTTCATGAAGCTGGCATATTTTCACACATGATATAGAAACTGTCTTGGGGTGCCTGGTGGCTCCATTGGTTAACTGTCCAACTCTTGATTTTGGCTCAGGTCACGATCTTGGTGTTGTGAGATCAAGCCCTGTGTCAGGCTCTGTGCTCAACAGGGAGTCAGTCTGCTTGAGATTCTCTCTCCCCCACTCCCTCTGCCTCCCCCACCCCAGGCGCGTTCTCTCTCTCTAATAAAGAAATAAATCTTAAAAAGAAAAAAAAAAGAAAAGAAACTGTCTCAACAGGATAGCAGAGAAATAAAAGAAATACATTATAATGATAAAAAAGTACATTTTATCTCAGGATAAAAGTGACCATTTTAAAAATAAGCACACAAAAATAAGATTAATATAACTATTTTTTATTAAAATTGCTCCCCCCCCAAAACTTGGAAAATATCAGATTTACCCAGTGTGGAAGTTTTCCTTCAGGATATAGTTTCCTAATCTCTGTGACTGCAAAGTAGGCTGGTAATAAACAGGCATTTCTTTCCAAGATATATGCTATAACCTAAGAAAAATAAAGGAGCAACGTTATTCTTCCTGGTTAGTTCCACAGAAAAGCCCTTTAAATGCAACAGTGGCAACAACAAAGATATTAAAAGCAAAGATATTACTTCATGGATTTATTGGGCTTAATCTGTAGCACAAAGAATTCATTTATATGTGAAGAATCTCTAAAAATGAAGATTAATGAACAATGAAATGGATGTCACTAAGTAACATTGCTTTAAATACTGGTAGACTCCAACAGGAAAGCAACTGACCAAAGTTATAATTCTTGCAACATCAGTTACAAAGCACAAAGATCTTTTAAGTGGCCCATAGGCTAAAGTCTTTTAACAGCTAAAAATACTTTAATGTCTATATTGTTGTTTTCTCAATTAAAAGCCATGAGTTAATTAAAGTTTAAAATTTTCTTTTGAAATATAATACAAATAAAACAGCATCTTTAAAACTAAAAGTGATTTTTGTAGAAGTACCCAAATGGAACAGTCCACAGACTACCATGTTTTAAAGGCACAGAACTATATAAAACTATTTTTTTTGAGGTTATGATCAATGAACTGCAGACATGTCTAAATTACCTCTCTTGCTGCTAGAAGCTGCTGAACAACAGCTGAGCTCACTGTATTGGGAATTGTCAAGATTTTCTCCAAAATCACTTTTAAGAGATCTCGAACACCCTGATATAAGAAAAAAACCCATAGGTTAAAACTAAGTAGTGCCCCCTGTGCTAGTTAAAACACCTAAAGATTTCAACATTATATACTCAGGAAAAAAGTTACCTTCAAGATCACATCTTTAATTTTTCTGAATCAGAGCTCCCATTCAAGTCCCTAACATTAGCCCAAACGAAGAGTCATGTTCCAAAATAGAATTCTAAAGAATATGAATGAACAAAGAAAGTCCCTTACAAATAAAAATTAATCTTTCCACACTCTGCTAAGCTTTCTGGACCCTCACAACATTACAAGAGTTTCTACTGTTACAACAGTCCAAAAAGCTTAATTTGGGCTTAGAGGCAGAAATAATTTGAATAGAACCTGAAAATACTCTGAGACATGGGCCATAATGTTAAACTTTCCGGAAGGTGATTCCTTCTGCTCACTCCCTTTGTCATATTCTAACTTTATTCCCCCTTCTCATCCATCACTTATCCAATAAAGCTAGTCTGTTAATTGGTCATCTCCTCTTATCTATTACCAGTTGCATTACTTTAGAGCAGAATCTGATACATGGAGAAGAAATTTCATTCTACATGCATTTATTGAGTATAAACTGTGTGATCAATCTTGTAAAAAAGACAGACAAAACATACACATGAGAGAAATTAGAAACAATTATAAAGCACCATACAAATAAGAAGGTAAAAACTTCATGTTAACCTGCTAAGAAAACTAAAGAGAGAGAGAAAAAAACAAAAAAACTGAGCAATTTTAAGTCCCCTTAGGAAATATAACAAAACATAGATTTTGTAAACGCTTCCACTTCATTTCTCCCATCAGAAATTAAGATATACACACTGAAAAATTATTCATGTCTGAAAGTGATTATTTTTTCTAATTAGGAAAAAATACCTTGTAATCCACTCCCCCAATTATTTTCCGAACCAGTTTAAATGTTAAGGACCAAAGTTGTGTTCTTTCCCATTCAAGTGTGTCGGAGTTTATCAGGGATTCACAAACCATCCTAGAAAATAAGAATACCCATTCCAGTTACAAGACAGAATTTTGCCAAGTTCTCCAATAGTCAAGGTCTGTGTACTTTGGATATGATATATGTCATTTTGTTCTTCAGAAAGGTACATTACTACTCAAGAATAGTTAAAAAAAAATTATATATATGGTGTATTATGTTTTTTACTTGTGTGAAAGATAGAATCCAAAACAGAACTAAATATTGTTATATTTTTACTAGAAAGAAATTTACCAAAAGCTATTGATTAAATGTTTACCATCTATCAGTTTGTGGTAGATTGTATTTTTCCAAGATGGCTGCAACAAGCTTTTCAATCCTACATGCTCTTCTGAAGGGTGACATTGATACTCCTCCCATGAAGAGGTGGGAGAAGGGTCTACATTCTCTTCCCCTAAACGTGGGCAGGCCTAAGACTATGGCAAAAGGGACACTTACGACCCCCAAGACAAGGTAATGCAACTTCTCCCTAGCCTTCTTTTGAATGCTTGGTCTTGGACACCATCATGCTGTAGGAAAGTCCAGGTCACATGGACAGAGCCTGTGTAGGTTCCAGCCAACAGCCCCAGCTAAGGTTCCAGATGACAGCCAGGCATCAACCACCAGACATATGAATGGGGAAACCTTTGTCGTAACTACAGCCATAGCCACCATTGGATTGCAGTCACAAGACCCTGAGATAAAACTGCCTACTCAACTCAGTCAACCACTATAACCATGAGTATTAATAAAATGTTAAATGATCGTAGCCCCTGGGCTGAAAGGTAAAGGCTGCCTGGTTTTGAACCTTTAAATATACAATTCTAGGGCGCCTGGGTGGCTCAGTTGGTTAAGCGACTGCCTTCGGCTCAGGTCATGAACCTGGAGTCCCGGGATCGAGTCCCGCATCGGGCTCCCTGCTCAGCGGGGAGTCTGCTTCTCCCTCTGACCCTCCCCCCTCTCATCTGCTCTCTCTCATTCTCTCTCTCTGAAATAAATAAATAAAATCTTTAAAAATAATAATAATAAAATAAAATATTATTAAAAAAAATATACAATTCTAAGAATACTACATCCTAGAAACTAAAACCTGAGGTTTTATGAAGGATTACTTGTTTTGTTTTGTTTTTTTTTAAAGATTTTATTTATTTATTTGACAGAGAGAGACACAGTGAGAGAGGGAACACAAGCAGGGGGAGTGGGAGAGGGAGAAGCAGGCTCTCTGCCAAGCAAGGAGCCCAATGTGGGACTCGATCCCAGGACCCTGGGATCATGACCTGAGCCAAAGGCAGACGCTTAATGACGGAGCCACCCAGGCGCCCTGAAGGATTACTTGTTGAGCCTAACTTCCTTCTTCATTCCTTCATCCTTTTATAACAATCTTGACCAATTACCAAACATTAATTAAAAAAACCAAAATTCTTTGGATTGCTCATATCCACCATTAAACATACCTGGGTGGAAGGAGACCAGTCTCCACTGCCATTGCTAAGCAGTCATAAAGAAAAGAAATTCTTTTAGGACTATGCTGGCCATGAATAAATTTAACAATCCACTGGATGCATTGTTCATGAGATTCCTGGAAAATTAGAAAATGATTACATTTTAGGTCCAAAGTGATATTTTATAACTGACAAATACCTAGTACTACACCTGGGAGTATATCAAGACTATGAATGAAATACTCCATTATAAACATGCATGGATGAAAACAATTAAAAAAAAAGTGGATAAATTCAGATTTAGTACTTCAGTTTAATCAAAATGTAGTCCCCATGTCCTACATGTCCTCTTCCTCTGCACTACCACCATCCCTCATATACACTTCTATTGTTGAATGTATATTGCTGATTTAGAAATATGTATTTTCTTCGTGACTCCCCCATTAGGATATAAACTTCTTGAAAACAAGGGCCGTCCTTAATTCATAGAATGTTTAATGGATTATTAAAAAATTAAAAGATGTTGAAAAGATGTTCAACAGCAAAGAAATGCAAAATAAACCATGAGATATAATTTCTCCTGTTTTAGATTGGCAAACATCAAAAAAATTCACTAACACCCTACCGTGAAGCCCTAGGGAAGATACTCTTACACATTGCTAGAGGGGTATAAATTGGTATGATGCTTATGGAAGGCTATTAAGCAATTTCTATAAAAATTATAAATAGACATACCTTCTAACCTAGCAATATTACTTCCAGGAATGTATTCAGTGTCCTGTGCATAATATTGTTTTTGTGCATAATAATGTCCTGTGCATTATATAATTGTTTAAAGTGGAGAAGTTAAGAAATAACCTAAACGTCAGTCAGTAGGGGACTGGTTAAATAAAGGAAGGTGCAGCCACATAATAGATTATGCTGCTGTAAGAAAAAAAGGCAGACGTAACTTTCAACAGAATGATGTAGAATTACTTTCAGAAGTGAACAGGAGGAAAAAAGGTGTTAATGAACAGCGAGCACATTATATGAATGTTCTATAAAAATGGGATCCTCTATATGTAAAATACTTCCAGAAGGCAACAAACTGGGGATACTGGCTGCTGATATGAAAAAGAGCTGGTGATTAAGCTAAGGGAGATGGAAGGCAGACTATTCATTGGGTTCCCCTTTTGGTACCATTTGCCTTTGGAGCCATATGAATAGATTACCTATTAGGAGATAATTAAAACAAGATTTTTAAAAAAAATGAACGCACGCCATTATGTGACCCATGTTTGAGTAGCAAGTCTCACCACCAGTGGCTCAAATGAAAACAGTTCTCATTTTCCTACCAAGAATACACCATGAGAAGATAATACACTACTGGAATACCAACTCTGTAAGGATCACACATTTTGTCTTTTCATGGATACATTTTCTGGTGACCGTTCTTTGTTACTAAGTTTTACTGCTCCTTTCCTCATTTTTATTAGAATATCTTTGTAGGGACACCTGGGTGGCTCAGTCGGTTAAGTGTCTGCCTTCAGGTCAGGTCGTGATCCCAGGGTCCTGGGATCGAGTTCCGCATCGGGCTCCTTGCTCAGCGGGGAGCCTGCTTCTCCCTCTGCCTGCCGCTCCCCCTGCTTGTGCGCTCTCTCTCTGACAAATAAATAAAATTTTGAAAAAAAAAAAAAAAAAGAATATCTTTGTATCTTTGTTATAGTATCCTTATTGTGGCATCTTTGTTTCTCTACTATATTTTTAATCAAAGTATCTTTTTTTTTTTTCAAGATTTTATTTATTTATTTGAGACAGAGAGAATGAGAGAGAGAGCACATGAGAGGGAGGAGGGTCAGAGGGAGAAGCAGACCCCCCTGCCGAGCAGGGAGCCCGATGAGGGACTCGATCCCGGGACTCCGGGATCATGACCTGAGCCGAAGGCAGTCGCTTAACCGACTGAGCCACCCAGGCGCCCTCAAAGTATCTTTGTATCAATGCTTTGCTAGTTCCTTTGTTGAATGAAATTTGTATCTTTTAAAATCCCTACCAGAGCTGTTTTCACATGCACCAAAGAAATCAGAATAGGATGAAAATGGTTTTATATAATGTAACCCGGGGGAGATCTTTAAAGACATCTCTCACTGTGCTGTCATCAGTTTGACTTCTTACTACAGGTTCTCCACTGGAAAAATGCAAATTGAAACAAATGGAAGCCAGAATATACAAATAAGAAATGACATTTTTACTTGTCCCTTTCCAGAAAGACCTTCACGGCGACATCAAAGAAATGTAAAAAAGAAGGCATCAAAAATCATCAGCGGAATGTAGTAAAGATGCAGTGCTCACCTGAGACAGACCACCCCAGAACTGTCTGAAGGCCCCTAGACAGCTAATCAGTTTTGTTTTTTCATCTTCAGGGGTGTCCATAAACATTCTAAAACGCAAAAATCACATTATTTGCCACGAGTTCTGAAAGGGTAATTCAACATAACCAGAATCTTACGGATCTTAGATACCTTCAAGACAAACCTAAGTAAAACCTTACAAAGATACACTCACGTAAAACCACAAAAATCTGCCATGCATATATACTCACCCAGGAAAAGCCTCTTCTATAATTTCCGTTTTCTGTAAAAAACAAAAAGGAAGCGATGTAAAAACAAAAAAAAAAAAAAAAAAGGAAAGAAAAGAAAGGCGGGACCTCCCCGAGGAAAACATTATCGTAGGGGACAAGTCACCTTAACCGGGGACCCGCACAAAGTACCATTTCCGGCCTGGCCTGTCATGCAGGGCGCTGTGGACTTCACAGGAGACTGAATTTGACAGCCTTCTGACACCCGCGAAACCCTCGCAGGCACACAAGGTGTCGTAACAAAGGAGAGGTGGGGGAGAGGTAGCCCGGCTGGGCTCCGGGGGTCTCCCCCTCCCCAGCCACCGCCCTGGGTCCCTGGCGGCTCCACTCACCACCACATCCTCAAAAATGCTCTGCAGTTGCGTCTCCATCTGCACCATCGCCCCCGCCTTCCCCGGACGCCCGGCGCGCGGCCCGGCTGAGGCCCGCGCTCCGGGAATTGACGGGCAGCGAGGCGGACACGCCCGCAGGAAACCTCCGCTCGCGGAGCTTGCCTTTTCCCTCAAGCGCTCGGCCGAGAGGATTCCCCCTCCCCCGCCCAGCAAACCGCCGGCGCCCGCACGGAAGCCGGGAAGCGCCGGGTGCGTGCGGATAATGAAACCTGCAGAAACCAGGGACCCAGCCCCTTGGTTCCGCTCGTGAAGAAGGCCGGCCCGCCGGGCCCGACGAGAGCGCCCTCAAGTGGAGCCTTGAGCCTACGTCACCCCGAGGCGTCGTCGGCTGCAGGCCGCCACCTCCCGGCTGGAGCGGGAGTTGCTTCCTGCTCTGGACTAATGCTTTTGCCTACTGGGAAGGAAAAAAGCTTGGAGCCCAGGGAACGGCCCCCGGCGAGAAGAGCTCCTCCTGCAACCTAGGTCAACCTGATGTCCGTGAGCTACTGACCTTCTGGAGCCAGTTGAAACACAACTTTCTTGATGACAGGGACCATGTCTTCTCAAGTAGGGTAACCTCAGTGCCTTGCACAGTGCCTGACACATAGTAGGCTTTTAATAAAGGTCAAAAAAAAAAAAAAAAGAACGCATTATTACTGATTTTTAATTAATCAAATAATATCTACCGTTTAAAAAATTTTAAAATATCTACCGTTTTTAGTTATAATCATGTAAAATAATATTTATCAATTACTGAATACCTAGAGCATCTTTGGTGAAGGTAGGGGTGGAGAATGGTTGGCAGATAGGAAGGCTGATCCATTGGCAGGGTCAGAGCAGTGGCTAAGTGCACTGCGGGGAGTGCTCGCCCCACCGCTGTATTCTTCCAAGCATCCGTTTGACATATTCCTGGAAGCCTGCCCTCCTAGTTCAAGTTGATGTAGTGTCTCTTCCTTATGTTCATATAACACCTTAGTGCATAAGTAGTAGAGTACTTCATATATGAAATACCTGTTCACCCTTTGCTCAGTGTTAGACACAATGTTAGGTACCTGATGAACTGTATTGCAGGAATCAATTTTGTAGAATGTACAAGCTAGAAGGATGACAGAGCCAGAATTATTAAAATCTAAGTAGCCTAACAATCTATTGTTCTTTTTTGTATGCTAACCACATTATCTTATTTTGGACTATCTTTAATCAGATACACTTCTAAGAGTTTTCAGTTACTGTCAGGCAGATTTCCATGCCTCCACTCTGTTTCCAAATCAGTATGTTCTCAGCAAATGCTAGCAAATCTTAATATTAGCCAGGGCTTGTGTAGTTAAAAAGACAGAATGGTCAGGAAAGAATTACATCTTTTTTTCATAACCAAATACAATTTAATTTTTATATCATGCTTGCTGATGCTTCATCCATTAAATAAAAATTGACCATCTAGTTCTAGACCTTGATGTGTTTTCCCCCAATATTCATTTTTTCAATCGACGTATCATCTATAAACAATGAAACACCTAAATTTTACATGTACAGGTCCATGAATCTTGACAAATATTTACACTGATTTAACTACGACTTCAGTCAAGATACGGAGTATTTTCATACACGGGAAGTTCCTGACGTTCCTTTGCAGCCAATCCCCCTTCCAGAGGCAAACACTGTTTTAATTTCTGTAACCGCTAATTAATTTGCATGTTCTTGAAGTTTATATAATGGGAATCACACAGTATGTACTCTTTTGTGTCTAGCTTCTTTCACGCAACTGCGTATTTTGAGATCCATCCATGTGTATCATTCCATTTTATGAGTATACCAGAGCTTGTTTATCAATTCACCTGTTGGTGGACATTTAGATTATTCTCAGTTTTTGAATAATGTGAATAAAGTTGCTATGAGCACTCTTGAACAAGTATCCCTGCAGACATATGTTATCTTTTCTGTTGGTAAATGCCTAGGAGCAGAATTTTGGGGTCATGTGGTAAGTATATGTTTAACTTTATAAAAAATTGCCAAACAGTTCCCCAAACTGGTGTTTACCATTTTTATACTCTAATACTACAAATGTGTGAGAGTTCCAATTGTTATGCCAATATCATAATGTCTCAATTACTGTAGCTTATCAGCAATTCTTGAAGTAAGATAGCCTAAGTTCTCCAATTTTAATATTTTTTCAAGATTACTTTGGTTATTCTATGTTCTTTGCATTTCCATATAATTTTAGAATCAGCTCATCTATTTGACAAAAAAAAATACTGGGATTTTTATTAGGATTAAATTCAATCTATAGAGTAATTTGGGGATAACTGATACATAAACAATATTGAGTCTTTTAGCCCACAAATATGGTAGATCTCTCCATTTAAGTAAGTCTTCTTTTATTTCTTCAGCAATATTTAATGAGAACAGCCGTCAGTGACAGAGTGGTTCTGTCAATTCTGTATGCCATAATCAAGAGTCAGTCCATTCAGTTAAAATATTCTTCTAAATCCTTACCTTGAAATTTCTATAAAATGGAATATAATTTCCTCAGCAGAAAATGTCAAACCATTAAGTGTTCACTAGAAGGAAGAAAAAAAAAAACATATTAAGGAAAGGACTGGTTGGAGATATGCTTGAATGTGTAACATATCAACTGTCTTAGCTTTCCTCAAAAATGACCAAGCTTTCAGCAGGAAGAATAATTACCTGGGGCAGCTCAAAGCAGACTGAGCAAAGCTGAACATAAAAC
Source organism: Mirounga angustirostris (assembly GCF_029215605.1). NCBI lineage: Eukaryota > Metazoa > Chordata > Mammalia > Carnivora > Phocidae > Mirounga > Mirounga angustirostris. The sequence continues at coordinate 113,715,132 of NW_026991716.1, forward strand.
TGCACCCAAGGAAATGTGCTAATGATCAAATCAGTGCAACTGAACTGGTTCCAGGTGGAGGCTTGGTGCTGGGAACAGGAACTAAGTCAGAAATTCAAGAAATAAGTAAAGGTAGGAATGGAGGTGGAGGTGATCAGCAAGACGGGAACACACTGAGAGCACCCAGGACGTCTCTGTGAAAAAGGCTGGTACATTCAGATCATTGTTAGTGCTGGACTCAAGACAAATACTTGAATCAGCCTGGAAAGTGAGGCCAGTGTAGGCATCATTCAGAACTGGAGGGCCCTGAAAGTCCGGGTGAGTAGTCTGAGTCAGTAGCTAATGAGATGTTTGCTTTGGGTTTGTAAATAATGGAGTGAGCGGTAAGAAAGATAAAAGATTTAAAAAAAAAAAAAAAGGAAAAGAAAAAGAAAAAAAGAAATTTTAAAACAAGCACATGGTGTAGAAGAAATACTAGACTAGATTTGAGGGTCCAGGGGTATACCTTCTTCCCTAAGGAATAGGATATAGCAAATGTAAAGGGAAGCTGGAAACCCTAGATTTTGAGGGTGGAGATGAAGCAGCTTAAGGCCTTTGGAGGATGGGAGTAGAAAGGAGGCATACCCCATCAACATGTGAGCAAAATAAGGGTACCATCTGTATCTTTATATTTTCTATTCCAAATTCTAGTATAAGTCATAAATGAATGAATGAATGAAATGAATGAATGAATGATGACTGAAAGAATATTGAGATTGTAAAGGAAGGTGTGGATAGTAAGGTGGGTTTCAGGTTCCAAGCAGATAAATTATCTCATGGACTCATCAATGAAATGAAAATCTGGTCTTTGCCCTTGACTTCTGAAGGATAATGTTGAAGCCCTTGGAATGTTGTGCTGTGTTTTGGTTTGCCTGGGGCCCTCAAAATACCCTAGGTAGTCTAACAATGTGACTTGGGGTGAGGAAGTTTGGCTCAGGAGGTCAACCTCTGGAGGGATTGGAGATTGAATTCAGCTACAGAGGCATCAACCACACCTACATGGGATAGCCCCAATAATCTCTGGACATTGGACTCAAGAGAGCTTTACTGGTTAGTGATGTTTCATGTATATTGTCATGTATTGATGCCAGGAAAGTAATGCCGTCCACAACTCCATGGGAGGAGGAAAACTGGAAACTCTGTTTGGAACTCCTCTAGACTCTGTCTTATGTGCCTTTTCTCCTTGGCTGATATCCATATGTATCTTTTAGCTACAATAAACCATAACCATGGGTATAATATGAGTGTTTCTAGAAAATGGTCAAAACTAAGTGTTGTCTTAGGGACTTCCAAACTTGGAATGGGTGTCAGAAGTGAGGATAATCTTGAGGACTGCTCCTTTTAAGTACACACACCGCAATTCCATTTTTGTTGGGAAGGAAAGAAGAGAAAGGAGAAGGGAGAAAGCCTGGGAGGGGAGGAGGGAAGAAGGGAAGGATAGAAGAAGAGAAGAAAGAAAATGCCAGCCACTATCTCTCTTTATAGGTATGTGCTTACATGCATCAGGAGAAAGTATGGAAGTATTTTTACATCTGGTGGGCAAAATAATAGCCCCCCAAGTATGTCCATATCCTCATCTCCAGAACCTGAAAAGACGTTAGATTTCATAGCAAAGGGTAATTAAAGTTGCAAATGGAGTTAAGATTGGTAATTAGCTGACCTTAAACTAGGGGGACTACCCTGGATTATTTGGATAGACCCAATGTAATCAAAAAGGTCCTTAAAAGTAGAAGAGGGAGCTGGAAGAGGAGAACCAGAAGACATGACTAAGGAAGAATAGTCAAAGAGATGCAAGATTTCTGGGTTAGAAGATAGAGAAAGGGAATCATTAGCCAAGGAGTGTGGGTGACTTCTAGAAGCTGGAAAAGGTAACAAACCAGATTCTCCCCCGAGAGCCTCCAGAAGGGAACCCAGCCACACAGACACCTTGATTTTAGCCTAACGGGACCTGTAGCACACTAGTAAAATAAATTTGTTGAATTAAGCCACTAAGTTTGTGAAAAGTTGCTATAGCAGCCACAGAAAACTAATCTGTCTTTTTGTTTGTTTGTTTTAAGTAGGTTCCATGCCCAGCATAGAGCTCAATGGGGGCTTGACCTCACACCCCCTAGATCAAGACCTGAGCTGAGATCAAGAGTCAGGGGCTTAACTGACTGAGCCACCCAGGCGCTCCCACAGAAAGCTAATCTAAATGCCTACATATCAATATTGGCTACCTAAGAGAGATGGGAGAGATTGACTATTTATTATAAAGTAACACCTAAAAAAAAAAATAGAGTGGAGACTTTCCGAGAAGATATTCTCTTCACTTCTGATGCTGAATATTTCAACATGTATGTTCCCTAAAAAATTCAACCTTATTAGGTCCGAAACCTAACTTGTCATCCACCTTTCTAGAAAACTAGACTGTCCTCCTGGTGCCCCCTCTCTCTGCTAAGGGCCCCCCCACCTTTTCCTGGTCACCTGAGTTTAGAATCAGTCTCTAAGCTCAGAGGTGCTGCTGTCATGTTTCTCTAGGCCGGCACTTACCTGTTTCCACCGGCTTCTTTGAGCTTGTCACCTCTCTCTAGGACTGTGACAGCCGCACCTGCCTGGTCTCTCTGCCTTTGTCTCTCCCCACTCCGGTCCACTCTATTCTCTAGAACCAGGGAAATATTCTGAAAGCACATCTTCCATTATGTTACTCTCTGACTCTGGATCCTTCTTTGGCTTTTCCTTTCCTACAGACTCATATTTAAATTTCTTCAATCCAAGCTACTTCATTTTTTTTCTTTCTTTCTTTCTTTTGAAAGAATGGCTTTTTAACTCCAAATTTATTGTTTTTTAAATCTTACCACATAAATGTCACAGCCTAATTATTCTAATTCTTATAATTTCTTCTGCTTTGTAAAAACCTCATTTTTCCTAGATCGTTTTATTTGTATAGAGATGTTTTGATTCAGATAGTACTTTAACTCATGACAGTAGTGTTCATTGTGTTGTGTAGAATTAAAAACTTTTTTTAAGTTTTTTTTTTTTAAAGATTTTATTTATTTGACAGAGAGAGACACAGCGAGAGAGGGAACACAAGCAGGGGGAGTGGGAGAGGGAGAAGCAGGCTTCCCGCCGAGCAGGGAGCCCGATGCGGGACTTGATTCCAGGACCCTGAGATCATGACTTGAGCAGAAGGCAGATGCTTAACCAACTGAGCCCCAAAGGCTAAATTTTTTTTTTAAAGATTTTATTTATTTATTTGACAGAGAGAGACACAGCGAGAGAGGGAACACAAGCAGGGGGAGTGGGAGAGGGAGAAGCAGGCTTCCCGCCGAGCAGGACGCCCGATGCTGGACTTGATCCCAGGACACTGAGATCATGATCGGAGCCGAAGGCAGACGCCCAACAACTGAGCTACCCAGGCATGCCTAAAGTTGTTTTTGTTTTTTGTTTTTTTTTGACAGAGAGAGAGCACAAGCAGGGGGAGCATCAGAGGCAAAGCAAGAAGCAGGCTCCCCACTGAGCAGGGAGCCCAATGCGGGGCTCCATCCCAGGACCCTGAGATCATGACCTGAGCTGAAGGCAGACGCTCAACTGACTGAGCCACCCAGGCGCCCCCAGAATTAAAAACTTTAATTTTTTTAAAGTTTAAATTTAATTTTCTCGTTATACACTGTGAAATCAATTGATAATACTATTGATAATACTTAACTCCTTTTTGCTGTTATAATTTTTCAAAGCACTATATGTAAATATTAATAAAGATGAATAAGTCTCCAAAGCTTGTATTAAAAAAAATAACAGCTTTCAACCAAACTTCTCCCCACCTCTCATTTCCCAGAAGCTAGCCACTTTCAATTCTTTTTCTAAATAACATGTTTTAGTCTACTATTTTTTGCTATTTCAGTTTTAGATACTATATTTCAACTTCTTACCATGAAAGAGGAGTATGTAGTGTTCCCTGATATGCTTCACATTTCCTCCTTCTCCAACCTACTCATGTATCAGAATTTGTTAAGTAAGTAATTACAGACCGTTCATACTGTTCTGACTCTGTAGCTATTATTTACAGTTTAGCAACACAGGGCATTGTGATTACATTTCCCTTTTCTGTACCACTTTTTGTTTTGTTTTGGGAGTTAATAATTGTCTTACGGGGGTGCCTGAGTGGCTCAGTTGGTTAAGTGGTCAAGCGTCTGCCTTCAGCTCAGGTCATGATCCCGGGGTCCTGGGCTGGAGTCCCACATCGGGCTTCCTGCTCCGTGGGGAGTCTGCTTCTCCCTCTCCCTCTGTGCACTCTCTCTCTCTCAAATAAATAAATAGAGGTGCCTGGGTGGTTCAGTCTGTTAAGTGTCTGCCTTCGGCTCTGGTCATGGTCCCAGGGTCCTGGGATCGAGTCCCACATCGGGCTCCGGGCTCAGTGGGGAGCCTGCTTCTCCCTCTCCCACTCCCCCTGCTTGTGTTCCCTCTCTCGCTGTGTCTCTCTCTGTCAAATAAATAAATAAAATCTTTTAAAAAATAATAATTGTCTTATTTTTTTTTCTTTGCTCAGTTTTGGATGTGCCTATTACTAATTCATCCAGAAACCTCTGTCAGAGATGTAAATCCCCTCTCAGGAACGAGACACATAAAGTATTCACTAACTTATCTTCCTCTTGGGGACATCCCTCTTGGATCCTCTGCCTGTCTGGATTGCCTGCTGCCTACACCTGCCTCAAGGTTACTGGCCAGGGGATAGAGTCCTGGTGATTCTCCTTTGCCCTCTCCTGTGTAATGTCTGTGTGCTCAGCTTCATGCCTTCTTCTTCTTCAGTTTACTCCCCTGTTTGGAAGATGGAGGAGAGCACATCCCCCATTTGCTTTCTCAAAAGACTATTTCTTTTCCCCAAACTATTTTGAAAAATTTAAAGGTTAGAGAAAAATTGCAAGAATTTTACAATCAACACACATATTTTAAACATTTTACCACATTTACTATTTCTTTGTCTTTTCCTGTCTCCCTTTTCTCTGTCCCTCTCCCAATCTAATTCTATCTCTGTGAACTATTTGAGAATTATTTACAGACATCATAACTTCACTCTGAAATATTTCACCGTGTGCCTTCTGTAAGTCAATGCACCTAGGACCTGACTTTCCTAACCATAATACACTTATCACACTAAGGAAATTAAACATCAATTCACTACTGTTATCTGGAATGCATCCATAGTCACATTTCCTCACTTGTCTCAGTAGTGTCCTTCAATTCTCATTTTTTCTTCCATTTTTACTCCATTTTATTCTTCCAGGATCCAATCAGGGATCTTGCATTGCGTTTAGTTGTTAGGTTTCTCCTTTCAGATTATAGTTCTGTTATCCTTTCTGTCCCCACTTCGTAAAATTGACATTTTTGAAAGGTTCCACATAAGTTGTTTGGCAGAATGTCCCTCAATTTGGATTTGTCTCATTTCTCATGCCGTATTGGTCCCTTTATATCCTTCAAACTTGTTTTTTTGGACACTAGGGTGGCTTAGCCTGTTAAGCGTCTGCCTTCAGCTCAGATCATGATCCCAGGGTCCTGGGATCGAGCTCCGCATCGGGTTCCCTGCTCAGCAGGGAGCCTGTTTCTCCCTCTGCCTGCCGCTAACCCTGCTTATGCTCTCTCTCTCTCTGACAAATAAATAAATAAAAACTTTTAAAAAAGTAAAGTGTTGTTTTTTAGAAGGTTTAGCTCTTTCCCTGATGTAAGCTATAAAGAAAACAAATACACATATACCCATATGCATATATATACACATATTCACAAAATCAAGGTTGTGCATAATTTCAAGTGGCTCACTGACCTTCCCTTGAAGTCTATACATGCAAATGCATGAAACCTTGGCAAAGACTGTGCTCTAAACATAATTGGCATGGGTGATGGGACTCATGATCCCACTACTCAGCAATAGTGCTTGAATTACATTTTAAGTTACATAATGTGTATTAGAAATGTGATCTCTATTGTTATGGAATTATTTGTTTCCCTAAAATTCATATGGTGAAGTCCTGCTACTGCAGAATATGACTGTATTTGAAAATAGAGTCTTTAAAAAGGTAATTAAGTTAATATGAGGTCATTAGGGTAGGCCCTAATCAATATGGCTAGTGTCCTTTATAAGAAGAGAAAATTGGGACGCAGACAGAGACACAGACAGGTGCATGCACAGAGAGCCAACCATGGGAAGTCACAGGGAGAAGGTGGCCATTGGCAAGTCAGGGAGAGAGGCCTTAGGAGACGCCAACCCTACATCACCTTGATCTTGGACTTCCAGCTTCCATAATTGTGAAAAAGTAAATTTCTGTTGTTTAAGCCACCCAGTCTAGGATATTTTGTCATGGCAGCCCTAGCAAACTCATGTTGTTACCTTTCTGAATTCTCTCATAAAAGTTTAATTATTTCCTCCTCTATCCCCCTAGCACTTCATTAATACCACTGGCATAGCATATATCCTACTGTTTTATGGTTAAAAATGTCTCTTCTACCAGACTGAAGCTCTTTAGAGTAGATACTAAACATTTTTGCATCATGTGGCATAAAATCTGGGGCTCGGTGGTGCTCAGTTGTTATTTGTTACTCTGAAGTGAATGAAAGCATCCAAATAAAGTGCCTTTGTTTCATGGGTGAGTCTTACCTTTGAAATGATACCTATTTCTGAAATGTTGGATGTAGGAAAAGATTTGGATCACATCCAAAGTTATATCTAGTAAAGTTATAATTTATTATAATTTGGTTTACTAGACATTTATGAGGGTGGGCTTAGACCTCTCAGATTATTTTGGAAACCATTAATGATTTATTCAACAAGTGTCTATTGAATGTCTTCTAGGTGCTGGACTTTGTGATGGATACTGGACCAAATGGTGAGCCAAAACTGACCTTGTTCCTATCCACATGGAGCTGACATGCCAGAGAGATTCCTGAGTTTGGGGAAATAATCCAGTTCCTGCCAGGTTTCAGGGAAGTAGAATGAACCCACAGCCTATACTTTCATGGACCTTGAAGAGCCTTGGAGAACTCAGGTAGCATGATAACACCCTGGTTGTTAGATGTCTTTTCTGGAGCTGTCTCTAGAATTTCAGTCATAAATGAGGTCCACTTGAGAACACTGAAAACAAGAAGAGCCTACTAAAGCTTGGAAAATTTTTGGCATTAAAATTACTTCTGAGTGGGGCGCCTGGGTGGCTCAGATGGTTAAGTGTCTTCCTTCAGCTCAGGTCATGATCCCAGGGTCCTGGGATCGAGTCCCGCATCGGGCTCCCTGCTCAGCGGGGAGCCTGCTTCTCCCTTTCTCTCTACTGTTCCCCCTGCTTGTGCTCTCTCACTCTCTCTATCAAATAAATAAATAAAATCTTTAAAAATAATAATAAAATTACTTCTGAGTTTTGAAACAAATAAGAAAGAGTCTTAAAATTCTAACATTACTAGGGCTTATTTCTGCACTTCAGGCAAAGTAAGAGAAACAGTGCTCCAGGACCCAGAGACAGCCTTAGAAATGTTGATTTTTCAGTAGAAAAGAATTGCAATGCTATAGGAGGTATCAGATCAGGTTTCTGACTTCTGAATCATAAGAGGTAGTAATTGGTGGTTCAAGTGACAAACTGGCGCAAGTTTCTCTGGTCAAATACATTAGTGGCAGCCTTTGAAAGTTGGAAGAAATTAGGGCTAGATTAGGGATTAGCAATGTTACAAACGGCCAGTTAGTATTTTAAGCTTTGTGGGCCAAGAAGCAAAACTAAAGATATTATGTAGCTATGTGTATAAAATCAGAGATGTGTGTGTATTTAAATAAGTTAAGAAATAAATTTTTGCAAATTTTTGTTGATAAAATTCAAAAATAATAATAATAATAGAGTTTTTTGTTTGTGTGTGTGTTTGTTTTTGGTAATAAGTGTTTCCTGATAAGAAGTATGGAACTCTTTTTTTCCCCCTCCAGGGTTGGGAGAAAATTTTTGTTTAACTGAGGTTCAAAATGCTTGTTCTCTATCTCCAAATTGATCATAAATGTTCAACTGTATTGACTGGCAATGAGATTTTATGTATTTCATCTTGGAAAATGTCTTTTCACACACATAGGTACTGTAAAACACTGATATCAATCTATGGGCATTGATTCTACCTTATCATCATCGTTTGGATGTGTAGTAACCCAGCCACTTTACTTATATTTCAGTTTCAAGAACTTGGGTCCTATAGCCCATGCTGAGCTTTTGCTTTGACCTTCGTGTAAAATGTTGCCTCTCAGCCCTGGTTCAGCATTGCTAACACAAGTCCCACCAGGACTGCTAGTCCTAGCATCAGGTCCAGGATTGGATCTTCACTTGCCAAGGACTAGCATCTGCCCTTCCTATAGTAACTGCCCATCAGGGTAGCTTTCTGCTTGCTAAGCATGCTCATTAATATCTCTGTATGTTTTTCTGCCTTTTCCTTATGACAGGCCCTCCTTGAAGTTGGCCACCTGCCCCTTTGTTATTATGTTATTTGAGGTCTCTCAACCTTGAAAGACTCCTTCCTGCTGCTGGACCTGAGCCTAGTATCTGCCTCACCTCTACCACCTCCCTCAGTGTCTCTAGTTCCTCTGGACCTTCCCAGTCTGGCTTGTCCAAATGCCACTCAAGGTCTAGTTCGGGGAACCAGAAAGGGCAGGTTTATGTGACTTAAGGAAGTTGATGGTGGCAGTCCCTGGGGCTTTCCCAAGACAGCAGCAAGTAGTTTTTCTGTAATTTTAGAAAAGCTCTCAGAATTCATGATGACCTTGTAGAGTGTGAGAAATATTTATGACTGGTGGGAGATGTAATGGTAGCTGCCTATCAGAGCACAAATGTTCTGGCCATTAAGCATTACAATATGCAGAGTGAAGCTTTCAGAACCCAGAAGGTGCAGATTGTTCTAAAGTTTAAAGGGGGGGGGGCACCTGGGTGGCTCAGTTGGTTAAGCACCTGCCTTCGGCTCAGGTCATGATGATCCCAGGGTCCTGGGATGGAGCCCCACATTGGGCTCCCTGCTCAACGGAGAGCCTGCTTCTCCCTCTCCCGCTCACCCTGCTTGTGCCCTCTGTGTCTACCTCTGTCTCTCTCTGTCAAATAAATAAATAAAATCTTTTTTTTTTTTAAATAAAGTTTAAAGGGGAAAAGCATAGCACGGCTTCCAAGGTTCAAGTAACTTAAAGATTATAGGATCATATCTGCGTGTCCAGTCTATTCCAAAGTCCAAGTTGCATGGAGGATGTAGATTTGGCCAGAGTCCAGTGTTCAGGTGAACTGTTGGGAATAAGTTTCTAAGACTTGAGACACTCAAAAGAGGTTGGGGTTTATGGCTCATTTAGGGGAATTGCTATAGTAGAAAATATGACTAGACACCAGACAATGCTAACATCTCTACCATAACTGCGTGTGTGTGCCCTAGGTAGATCCCCTGAGGTTTACTCACCTCAGGACCTGAAGGACTAAGATATTTTCCATTAATTTAGTAATTTAGAGATAAGCTGAGATCACCTTAAAAATGAATAATTTGATGTCAAGAGTCAATTAACTTGTGAGAGAGACAAGATTTTATCAGAGGCCTCTTGACTTTCTTATCTAGTGTGTTTGTGTTCTCAGGGTTGAAAGAGGGTAGAGGATGAGGGTGGAAGAAGAGAGGAAGGATGTTTTGGCAGTGGGGGGAGGCAATGAATTACATAATTATAGAGAGCAAAATGGAGTCCCTCGTGTCAAGCAGGAGCCTGCGTCAACCAATGACGTAAGCAGGTAAGGTACTGCAGCTAGGAGATACCTATCACCAAGTCAGCTGACACCCCAGAACTGATAATGAGCAGAACCAGAGGAGGTCTGCAGATACCCGAAACTAATGAAATCCCTTTAAAAACGGGAGGATTTGGGCAGCAAACTGTCAGACTCTACAGCATGACCCCTCTACATCTGACCCCTTAAAAAAGGCAACTGCCACCGAACGATCTGCCCAATTGATCTCCAAACAGAACCGAGAGCCTTCCCTGCTTGAATATCAGAAGCAGTCAGTTCTGAGAGCTGACCTGGACCGGACCGAGACCTTATCTCAACTGTGTGCCCACAGACTGACTTCGGGTTTGGTTCATTCACTTCCTGCACCCTTCTGTTATCTTCTTTGTTGTGTGACTTGCCTTCTGTCCTGCTTCGTGTGCTGTATAAGAAGCCAAGTTTCATCACATGGTGAATTGTCACTGAGTTTGGAATCCTGAACCTGCTTTATCATTGTGATTTAACTTTGCTTTATGATTGAATAAAGTTGACATCGTGGACACAACTCGTGTGTGTGCCTTCATAGCATGCTCATGACAATAATAAAAATATGGAGCCAGAGTCAGTGATATTCTGGTGAACAAAGCTGGTATAGAATCAAGTGACATCATGGAGAGTACCAGGAAGCAGCACTCATTGGGGAGTCTGCTTCTCCCCTCACCCTCTGCATTCCCCCCACTCCTGCACATGTGTGCTCCCTCCCTCTCTCTCTGAAATAAATAAATAAAATCTTTTTTTAGAGATTTTATTTATTTATTTGTCAGAGAGAAAGAGAGAGAGCACAAACAGGGAGAGCTGAGGGCAGAGAGAGAAGCAGGCTCCCCACTGAGCAAGGAGCCTGATGCAGGATTCGATCCCAGGACCCTAGGATCATGACCTGAGCCCAAGGTAGATACTTAACAACTAAGCCACCCAGGCATCCCTAAATAAATAAAATCTTTAAAAGGGATGTTCCCCTTTATTTAAAAGTCAATTGATTGTAGATGTTACCACGTTTACAAAATACCATTGTGGCAACACCCTAGATTCTTGAGGCAAAATTTCTTGTTCTTTTAGCCTTAAACTGTTTGGATGAAACCCCCTTTATTTAAAAGTCAATTGATTGTAGATGTTACCACATTTACAAAATGCCATTGTGGCAACATCCTAGATTGGATTTTGATTAAATAACTGGATATCAAAGCTTAGCCAAATTGACACACAAAACTACCATCATAGAAAGGAAGGTAAAAGTAGAACTGTTAATGAGAGTCAAGGCAGGTTGGGTAGATTGTCAAAGAGCAAATAGAAAAATTGAAGCTACATGTCAGATGACTAGATAATAGCCCTAATTCCTAGGAATCTCATAATTTTGATGCCAGTTGTGATGTAGACTTGATTTTTCTTTCTTACTCTCTATTTGCCACAACAGCAATGACAACAACAGTACTCCCAGAATCAGGAGTCTCAAGACCAGGAATCTCACTTCTGAGATAGTGCTACCCAAAGTGATCTTGGGCAAGTAGTCAAGCTCTAGAGGTCTTCTAGTCTTATCTGTAAAATTGGCAAGTTTAAGTAGAATCCAGAGTAAATGTTTGCAGAAGAGAATTCAAAAGTGCATGCACTACTCAAAGCAAGGTGTTTACACTGACTTTGGCTACATATAAAATGGCTTGGAGGGAAAATTTAACCCCAAATCCAGAAGATTCTAATTCAGTTGAAGTGGAGCCTGGGCTTCAGAATTTCAAAAATTAAAATTAAAATTAAAAAACTACTCTGGGTGGGCGCCTGGGTGGCTCAGTTGGTTAAGCGACTGCCTTCGGCTCAGGTCATGATCCTGGAGTCCCGGGATCGAGTCCCACATCGGGCTCCCTGCTCAGCGGGGAGTCTGCTTCTCCCTCTGACCCTCCTCCCTCTCATGCTCTCTCTATCTCATTCTCTCTCTCAAATAAATAAAAAAAATCTTAAAAAAAAAAAAAACTACTCTGGGTGTTTTTAAATTTATTTAGTGCAGAGAACTGTGTGCCAAAGGTATCCAAATATTTTTTTTTAAAGATTTTATTTACTTATTTGAGAGAGAGATAGAAAGCAAAGCAAGAGAGAGCACGAGCTGGGGGATGGGGCAGAGGGAGAGGCAGAAGCAGGCTCCCCACTGAACAGGGAGCCCCATGCAGGCGCTCCATCCCAGGGCCCTGGAATCATGACCTGAGCTGAAGGCAACGCTTAACCGACTGAGCCACCCAGGCATCCCTCATGCACATTTTTAATATGTTGGTTTTCAGCTGTGCTATGAAGTTTATACAAATATAGAAATGTCCTGGAATTTCCCTAACAAGGCTTTTTGTTTTGGGTTATTTTTGAAGAAAACAAATAGATTGTATTAAAATTTGATTATTGTGTTATTCTTGTCACATAGGTTTTGATTAGTATTTACTATTTGTCTACAATGTCCCAGAAAAGGACTTTCATCTCTCGACACTATTTTTATTACAACATTTCTTCCTCTCTTTTGATTGTCCAATCACTAAAGAGCTATAATCTTCCCAAACACTTAAAAGTTAGTCACAGCCATGTAACTCATTCAGTTTCTCTGCTGGACTCGAAAAAGGAAGGAGTACTACTGTGTTCCAGTAAAACAGGTTTATACAGCTAAAGGAGTCTATGCTGGCTTTATCAATGGAAGAACCTGCTAAGAGGAACAGTGTTAAGAAATATAAAATAATTTGTATTGTAAGTACAATTTTTAATTTTAGTCTTTGTAGCTTTATGACAATGTTAAGCGTATAAATCCCCATTTATATTTGTGTTGTTATTTAAGTGTAAAGTTTTTAAATGGTTGTATTCAGTTTTATCCCTTCTGACAACTGCGATGCCAAGTTAATGTTTTTTAATCATATTTTGCCTAAGAAATGTAACTACAAATTAATATTTGATCAACCTAAAAAGTGGGGATCTGTGGTGGAACACTTTGCAGCATTGATTCTAGCATGATTATAATCACCCCCCAAGTCACCATTTTATTTTATTTAATTTATTATTATTTTTTTTTAAAGATTTTATTTATTTATTTGAGACAGAGAATGAGAGACAGAGAGCATGAGAGAGAGGAGGGTCAGAGGGAGAAGCAGACTCCCTGCCGAGCAGGGAGCCCGATGCGGGACTCGATCCAGGGACTCCAGGATCATGACCTGAGCCGAAGGCAGTCGCTTAACCAACTGAGCCACCCAGGTGCCCCCCAAGTCACCATTTTATACTGTGTGAATATCTTTAAGACCAGAGAGTGAGCAATTTAAATCACCGTATCTTATATTCTTTGTTGGACTATTGCTTTTTTCTTAGTTCACTTTACTCCTAACAATGGTCTCTTTGTCTAGTTCCTCTTTGCTTTTTTTACATGATAAGATCTGCCCTGTTGAAAAGAATAAAAAGGGAAGAAAAAAAAAACTTTCCTTGATTTTCAAACTTTTGGGGAAAAGAGAGGTCCATCCACTACCTTGGTTTTCTCACCATCCAACCATTCTCTGTTCTGCTTGTTTTTACTGTCCTGAAGTCATCTCCCTGAAAGTCAGTCCTTCTCTGTCCTTGTCCTGCTGCATCTCCATAACAATAATACTACCGCATATTGTTATTATTATTATTTTCTCATCTTGAATTATTCTCTCCTATTGCTTCCATAATGGCATTGATAGCCCCCATTTTTATGACATTTCTCTTTATCTGCATCCTTGGCTGATTTATCTTTCTTCTCATTGCACATTGCACATAGTGTTCCACCGAACCCTGTTTTTAAAGATCTTTTCTGTAGGCGATCTCATCTTTTCATGATTTTAAAAGTCACATTCTCGGGCGCCTGGGTGGCTCAGTTGGTTAAGCAACTGCCTTCGGCTCAGGTCATGATCCTGGAGTCCCAGGATCGAGTCCCACATTGGACTCCCTGCTCAGCAGGGAGTCTGCTTCTCCTTCTGACCCTCCCCCCTCTCATGTGCTCTCTCTCTCTCATTCTCTCTCTCAAATAAATAAATAAAGTCTTAAAAAAAAATAAAATAAAAGTCACATTCTCAACCAAGCAAGGGGCGCCTGGGTGGCTCAGTCGTTAAGCGCCTGCCTTCAGCTCAGGTCATGATCCCAGGGTCCTGGGATCCAGCCCCACATTGGGCTCCCTGCTCCGCGGGAAGCCTGCTTCTCCCTCTCCCACTCCCCCTGCTTGTGTTGCCTCTCTCACTGTGTCTCTCTGTCAAATAAATAAATAAAATCTTAAAAAAAAAAAAATTCAAGCAAGCCAGTAGGTCCGACTTCTTGCTGAGTTTCTGTCACACAATTTCAAATGCCTTCTTGCTGGCTCCTCATCCAGTATCTCAAGGCAAAACCAACTGATTAATTTCTCACACCTAACATGCTGCAATTTTCTCCTTAATTCCCTACTTTGGTTAATGTCACCACCGTTCTGTCACTCAAGCATTGTTTCTAGAAGTAAATGAAACAATGTGTGTAAGCATTGAGCTTACTATAACAAAGTAAACTGTCAAGATATTCTATTTATTCATTATCCTTCTGGGAACTTTGGAGTGTTAGCTTCTATGCCATTTATTATATTTATTCCATCTTATAAATTCAAGAAATTATAAACCTCTTGGAAGCAAAATTTTGTACATCATTTATTTTCCTTCCTTATCCTTCTAATGATTTACCAGTATGTATAATAGAAGCTCAATCTTTCAAAATCATAGTTTCAAAAGTACCCTGTTTCCAAATTTTAAAAAAAGTTTCATGTAAAAAACTTTACATGTATCGACTGTGTTTCTAGCACTCTTTATTCAGCCATCTGAAGCCAAATATTGGATTCTCAGAGGTTTTTGGAGTCCAGAGCTCTCCCCTCTCCACTTTGTTGATAGCATAAATAGTTTAAGATACATAGGCACCTCAATATCAAGAAGCTTATTCAGGGGACACCTGGGTGGCTCAGTCTGTTAAGTGTCTGCCTTCAGCTCAGGTCATGATCCCAGGGTCCTGGGATTGAGTCCTGCATTGGGCTCCTTGCTCAGTGGGGAGCCTGCTTCTCCCTCTGCTGCTCCCCCTGCTTGTGCTCTTGCTCTCTCTCTGACAAATAAATAAATAATATCTTTAAAGGAAAAAAAAAGAAGCTTATTCAGAATTACTACATGTTTAGAGGAAATGATTATATGAGATTAAAAATGAACCTTCTTCTTGAGGAATTTACAGAACAATGTAGGGAAGAAGTAAAAAATATATGGAAAAAGTACAGCCATGAAGAAACTGACACTAAGATTTAGCAGGAGAAAAATTCGAGAGCATCCAAAGGACAGCTAGATGCTGTTTATTTTCCCATCAAATTTGAATGGCAAAAGGACCAAAGATAAGATGTAAAGCCAAAATAGGCTAATATGTAAATCTATGATGCATGAGGTTTACCATCGGACTATTTCCCCGTGTTTCTCCACTTTGTGCTCCTAATCTTGGTCACCTGTGGCTTTTGAGCATCATAGCGAGGGACTAAGTGCTTAGTGATGCTACTGAATAACTGTTTATGTTCACTTTTCCCCTTCTATTCTCTCCACTGAATGCATACCTGCTGGAAGGTCAATGAAACTTGGGCTAACTTTCAGACTTCATAAAAAATTGTTCTTACAGTATTTTAACGTATTTTCCCAATAGTTTAATCCACTTCTATGGTAAAAGTTAGATAGGTTAATTTTCCAGTTGATTTTCAGAGTGAAAACAAAGACAATTGATGGCTATGTAGATCTTTATTACCTAAGCAATTTTGATGTTGTGGGTTTTTTTTATAAAAGTGATTTTTTGGGGGGCGCCTGGGTGGCTCAGTCGTTAAGCGTCTGCCTTCGGCTCAGGTCATGATCCCAGGGTCCTGGGATCGAGCCCCGCATCGGGCTCCCTGCTCAGCGGGAGGCCTGCTTCTCCCTCTCCCACTCCTCCTGCTTGTGTTCCCTCTCTCACTGTGTCTCTCTCTGTCAAATAAATAAATAAAATCTTTAAAAAAAAAAGTGATTTTTTTTTTAAAGTCAGGCCAAAGGTTATTGGTGTTGTAAAATACATTCCTGAGCAATTTGTTATTTGTTGCATTCATATTTTATGGCTACATATTATTCAATGTCTGTTATCCATCATACTTATAATTGGACCTACTGGAGAGGGGAGAAAGGTCAGTAGGAATAATTTAACTGTATCACAGTTTAATTCCAGGTATCACATAAAGTCCACTATATTGAAGAGCCTGGTCAGCAGTAGTGATAATGAATGACACACACAGTCTTAAGTCACAGAGCTTCCACATCATCGGTCTGAGCTGTAGATCAAAGTGGATCATTTGCCAGTTAATTATTTGGACACTATATTTTTACATGTGTTAGATATTCCTCATTCCCCTCCATAGGGCAGAGCTGGGCGGGGAAAGGGAGGGACCTCTGCTCCCTAGGAGTGAGGTAGTTAAAGATTTCACAGTTGAGGAATGCTTTTAGATAAATGATCTCCAAACAGGAATCTAGTTAAGAATGAGAAATGGGCAAAGGTAAATGGCTCCCATGGTTTCATTCATACTTTAACTCCATCTGGGGTTAAGCTAACCAGGACCAATGTATTTGAATTTGAAGATGTGCAATAAGTAGCATTCTAAATTTCTTCCCAAAGCTTTCTTATTTTCAGGCATTAAAAAAAAATACATGCCTCTTTCATTGTTGGACCTGGTGCGCTCTGCGCCTTTAATATTCACTGAGAGAGGGAGGGAGGTATCTTTGTACCTTTTTACATTTTTTTAAAATTGTAAAGGTCACTTTTCCTTTTTTCATAATAGGTTCTTCTTGCTTTGTTGGTGATTGTGTCACTTGGATTGGGGCTGGGGCTTGGACTCAGGCGACAAGAACAGCAAGGTATATCCCTCAGTGTTTTCTCAACAGTTCCTTATTTCTCCTTTCTCCTCACCTTCACCCCTTGAAACTTGTCTCTTCTCTGGAGCTCCCTCTCTCCTGCATGGAGTACTCTCCTCCTAGGCTTCTCCGTCTCCCACACCGCACTTACTAGGAGCCCACATCTGTGGTTAGCATTATCCACTGTCATTTCTGGACTTTACCCTTTTGCCCTCACCCCCTGCTCCCTTGAGATTCACATCATTCCTCTATGTTCTTATTTAACCTCACCTTCATAGAGGACTTTGATAACTGGATTAAAGACTCCTGTCCCAGCACCTACTCTACTCATTCCTATCTGCTTGTCGATAAACTTGGTCTCAAAAGTCTTGGTTGCTTCCCTCCCAGGACCTCCTGCCATGTTAGTACTGCATTCTCCCTGAAATCTCACTATTTCTTGGCTAGGCGATGCCACATTCTTAAATGTAGTGCAGAGTAAAAGCTTCACATTTATTTATTTATTTTTCCTCATAAGAAGCAAAGAAAGGGGCACCTGGGTGGCTCAGTTGGTTAAGCCTCTGCCTTTGGCTCAGGTCATGATCCCAGGGTCCTGGGATCGAGGCCCACGTCGGGCTCCCTGCTCAGTGGGGAGTCTGCTTCTCCCTCTCCCTCTCCCTCTGTGTTCTCCCTCCCACTCCCCTTCTATCAAATAAATAAATAAAAACAAATCTAAAAAATAAAAGAAGCAAAGAAAAAATAGGAGATAGAATCCCCAAAATATCAAAACACGTCTCTTTTGCCATATCAGATCAGTATGAACAGTACATAAACTACTTACAAGTGACTATATGAAAAGCATTTTCTAAATCTTGTTATGTATTGTTTTGGTACTTTTATGAAGGGGACGTATGAGGTCAAATGTTAGGTAATTCATTCTCCTTTTTAATTTGGCTGATTAACTTCTAGTTTGACTCCCTTGGGGAAGGTCTTACTGCTTCTTTGTTAGGGAGACTCTTGGTGAGATTAACAGACAATTTTCCAGTTATGTTCTCACTTAAGAATTAACAGACACTCAGTATCCCTAGCCTAACATGGGAACACGGTGGAACTGGAAAGGTGGACCTTAACCTGGAAAATTACTGTCTTTTTTGGGGTCACTTGGCTATTGTGTTTCTGAACTACAGTACCAGTCCTAGACCTAACAGGTGTAGGTGGTCCACTTTGGTAGTATTATTCTGATGTTAGTTTGCACAGGTATGCACCACTTCTTAGTTCTCTCATCCTCAAATCATGTAAATTAATTGCAAGAGGCATATACTAATATCTGAACAAAATCTCTGATTATTTTGGCTCTTTCTCTCCCTTCCTTACTTTAGTACACCTATTGGCTGGCTTCCCAGTGTCATTGTTCCTTATTCTTGTCCTTTTATCTCAGTCTATCAGCCCTCATGTGGCATCACCCCTTCCCACCCAGGGCATTGGTACTTAACTCCAGCCCCTCATTTACTAGCATCCTTAAAATATTCATCCCCTCATTCTTCCATAGCTGAGTCCTAATCCCCAATCCTGGACCATTTTCACCATTCTCCACTCCAATCAACCCACTTTTCATAGGCACAGTACGTTTTTTTCTAGTGTGAGTTTTCAAGCAATTTTTCCGGTTTGAGTTTTTAATGGGTTCTTAAAAATTTATTCTTTTATGCGCACATACTTTTTACTTATTCTTCAACAATTGGGCACTGACTGTATGCTAGGTATTATTCTAATTACTGGGAATACAGTGGTGAAGAAAATAGACACATCCTTCAGGAGTTTATAGTCTAGCATAGAAGACAGACACTAAAAATATAAATAAGCCAAATACATATAATATGATAAGGAAAGTGCTAAGGGATAAGTAAAACTGAAAAGGGGATTATAAAATATGGAGTTAGGGTGGGATGGGAGATGTATGTGAAATGACTTTTGTAAAAAAGTCTTTGTAAAGAGCTAGAGTGAGGGAGAAATAGGGATATTTGGGGGAAGAACATTCCAGGCAAGAGGAGGAGACTGCAAGGGCAAAGGCCTAAGGCAGGAACATGCTTGGCAACTTCATTTAAAGAATAACAAGTTTGAAAAAAAAAAAAAAAAAGAATAACAAGGTTGGTGAGTTGGAACTAAGAGGACAAGAGGGAGGGTAGTCATAAAATGAGATCAACCAAAGGACAGAAGAGAAGCCACATCAGTGAGATTGTTAAGTCAAATCTGGCCGTGGGCTTTCATTCTGAGAGTGATGGGAAGTGATTGGAGTTTTGAGCAGAGAAGATACATGCATGGTTTGCTTTTCCACACACTCACTTAGCCTGCTGTCTTATGAATAAATGGCAGGGTGAAACCAGGAGATGTGGAGACATCAATTAGGAAATTATTGCAATAATCCACACAAGCTCTATGTCTTGAACTAGGGTGGTAACATTGTAACTGGTGAGAAGTGTTTGGATCCTGGATATCTTTGGATGTGATAGATTTTATCCACAAAGTGGATATAGAGAAAGAGAGAAGTCACGAATGACTTCAAAATTTTTGGTATGAACATCTGGAAATACAGAATTTCCACAATAGAGATGGGGAACACTGTTGAAGAAGCTGGTTTGGGGAGAATAATCAGGAACTCGTTTTTGGACATGTTAAGTTTGAAATATCTACTAGGTGTCCAAGTGGAAAAGCCAGAAGGTAGTTGAATATATGAGGCTGGCTTTTGAAGGGAGGTCCTAGATGGACATGCAATGTGGCAGTTATCAGCTTCATATGTGGATTTAAGGCAATGTAACTGGAACACACTAACCTTAAAAAATTGGGAAGATGAGGGGGGAAAAAAACCACGGATGAAGTCTAGGAAGAATTGGCCAGGGATGTGGGAGGAAAGCCAGGTGATTGTTGTGTCCCGGAAGCCATGTGCAGAAAATGTTTCAAGGTAGGAGAGTGAATATAAAAATGTAAAGGCCTTTTATATAAATGGTATATAAACTTTTTTGGGTTACTTTTTCACTGAACGTTTCTTAAGAGCCATCTAAATTGGGGCACCTGGGTGGCTCAATTGTTACGCGTCTGCCTTCTGCTCAGGTCATGATCCCAGGGTTTTGGGATCGAGCCCCGCATTGGGCTCCCTGCTCCATGGGAAGCCTGCTTCTCCCTCTCCCACTCCTCCTGCTCGTGTTCCCTCTCTGTCAAATAAATAAATAAATAAATATCTAAAAAAAAAATCCTAAATTGTTATTCATCCATCTATTCTTAGGCATCTCTCTGCTTGCTACATAGTACTCTTTAGCATGTATAGCAATATACTATTTGACCTATGCCCTCCCCTGGTGCTGGATACCCAGGTTGACTTTAGTTCCTTTACATTACATAAATCCCGCAGGTTCCCTTATGGACCTGCGTGATATTGCTTCATCATCTACCCAGAAATAGGATTCCTTTGTCTTAGGGTCTGTATTTTAACTTGGGTGATTAGCCCCAGATAGCTTTCTGGAATGGCTGCCACAGCTTACTCTGTCTTTACCATGCACCCTCACCAACCCTTGGCATTATCTGGCTCTCTCATTTTTGGCAATGTAAACTTAGGTATAGAGTGGTATCTTTTATTTTAACTTTTATTTCTCTGCCCTGCTGCTCCAATCTGTGTTGGTTTCTCTCTTGGTTTGTTTGGTGTTCCCCTAGACCCTCCATTGTGTTGGATCTCATTATTTTTTGGATCTCTGTTTCACTTCCTCATTTTGCTAAAGAACATCCTTTAGTAGCTTCTTAAAATAGGATACATAAAAGATACAACTTGAGTTCTTATCTATCTAAAGATATTTTCATCATCCTAACCTAACACTTGACAGTTTGGCTAGATATTGAATTCTGAGATGAACATAATTTTCCTCTAGAAATATGAAGACATTGCTTTCCTTTCTTCTGGCTTTCAGTGTTGCTTTTAAGAAATTTGATACCATTCTGACTTGTAATCTTTGATAGCTTGCTCATGATCTTTCTCTGGGAACTTTCAAGATCTCTTTGTCCCTGTTGTGCTGACCCCTTCATGTGAGTTTTGCCCTGGGAAATGTTGATGTAATAATTAATACTTTTCAGTTCTGGGAAATTTTATAATATGACTTCTTTAATAATATCATGACTACTTTCTCTGTTTTTCACTTTTAGGTACTACCTTCCTTTTAAAAGGTTAACTACGTAGTAGCCTTGATTATATCTGCAATATCTCTTTGCCATGTAAAACAACATAGCATGTTCAATCTTGGGGATTAGGGTGTGAAATCTTCTCCGAAACCATCATTCTGCCTACCACACCCCTCTACTGAATTTTTCATTACTGCTTTCATGTTTTTATTTCTAAGAGAACCCTGAACATTATTTCTCTTTTTGAAATTATAGCTTTCTTTCTTATTTCATGGATACAATATCATCTTTTCTGAAGCTCTCACTGTTAGCTGTGCATGTGTGTGTTTGTGTTTAACTCTTCTGTTTCTTTCATTGTTTCCTTTTCAATCAAGTTTTTCTTTTCCTCTTTTCTTTTCTTATTTGTTTTGGTCTTCCTTTTTCCATAAAAAGAAGACCCCAATGGAGGGTCTAGGGGAACACCAAACAAACCAAGAATTTTATCTTGCTATTCTCAAATGTCTGGTAACCATTTGTTCAAGTTTATGAATACGGCTTGTTCATCTTTTCTCATCATAGCTAACCTTTATGTCTGCCTCTGTGATGAAAGCTACTTTTCCTAAATTCTTCCAGATTATGAGCCTCTATCGAGTGGGAGGTGAGGTGGATCTTGCTGCTCCATCTTCAGACTTTAAACCAGTTTCACTTTATTTAGCCTCTGCCTGTCCCTCCTACCTTCACCTAATGGTGCCTGGTGTTTCTGAGTCTGGGACCTCTCTGGAGTCCTGGGGAAAAATCACTTACTATTTATCATTGTGCATTGATGACTCATAGAGCACAATAAAAAAATATCTGTTTGTCTGACCTAGTCTGTGCTGGGTACCTCTTCTGTGTGCTTCTACCATCTAACTCAGAGACATCAGATAACTTCTTTTTTTTTTTTTAAGATTTTATTTATTTGAAAGAGAGAGAGCATGGGAAGGAGGGGCAGAGGGAGAGGGAGAGAATCTCAAGCAGACTCCCTGCTGAGCGCAGAGCCTGATATGGGCTCAATCTCATGACCCTGAGATCATGACCTGAGCCGAAATTAAGAGTTGGACTGACTGAGCCACCCAGTTGGCCCTCAGATAACTTCTTTTTTTTTTTTTTTTTAAAGATTTTATTTATTTATTTGACAGAGAGATAGCGAGAGCAGGAACACAAGCAGGGGGAGTGGGAGAGGGAGAAGCAGGCTTCCCGCCGAGCAGGGAGCCCGATGTGGGACTCGATCCCAGGACCCTGGGATCATGACCTGAGCCGAAGGCAGACGCTTAACGACTGAGCCACCCAGGAGCCCCCTCAGATAACTTCTAATCACTGGTTTCCTTATTCCCTCCACTCCTACAGGCAGTTGCAGGAAGAAATGCTTTGATTCTTCATTCAGAGGACTGGAGAGTTGTCGGTGTGATACGGAATGCAAACACAGAGGCGACTGCTGCTGGGATTTTGAAGACACTTGTGTGGAATCAAGTATGGATTCTGAGGATAAGTTCATTATAGCATGTTGGTTGTGCTGTCATTAACGCATGTCCAAATGCTCACCATACACCTTGTCTATTGGTTTGCTAGGGCTGCCATAACTCAGAAACTGGGGGGCTTAAACAACAGAAATTCATTTCCTCAGTTCTAGAAGCTAGAAATCCAAGATGCAGGTTTCATCAGGGTTGATTCTTTCTAAGGTCTGTGAGGAAGATCCATTCCTTGCCCTTCTCCTAGCTTCTGGTGGGTTACAAGTTGGCTGTCGTTGGCTTTTGGCAGCATAACCCCAAACTCTGCCTTTGTCTTCACGGAGAGTTCTCTTGTGCCTTCATAGTCTTCCCTGTGTGTGTGTGTGTGTGTGTATGTACATGTCCAAATCTCCCCTTTTTATAAGAATATCTGTTGCACTGGATAGGGACCACTCTAATGACCTCATTTGAACTTGAGTATCTACAAAGATCTCTTTCTAAGCAAAGTCACATTCATGGCGTTGGGGGGCTAACACTCCAACATTTTAGGGGGACACTATTCAACCCATAACACCTTGTGTACAGGATTATCGTTTCCCCTTTTGCAGTACTAAACACAGAGTCCACACTTGATTTGATTGAGGTTGAGGAATAATGGTGTCCAGTAGATGAAACGCTGTCTATGTTGCTGGGAATACGAACGTCGCAACGCAGTTTCACTACTGCTCAAGTTAATCATCTTGTTCAGTTTCCTTTGCAGTCATTCTCAGATTTCAGGGTGCATAAGACTTACTTAGAAAGTTGGTGATTCTTGGTGATTCTGATGCCAGTGCTCCACAGAACACAACTTGAGAAACACTGTTCTCTGGGTAGAAGAGACAGTTCTCAATGTTTAATCTTTTAAGACATCAGTGAAGGCATGTAGATACGGGGGTGGCTAGTGGTTCAAAGGGTAAAGATTAGAATAGTAGAGCTTCTTACATTATATTTTCTGAAAAGGGCAAGGGGGAGGGGATAACTTAGTGTAGATAAGATCTGCATTCCCTTTACTTAATCTCCCCAAATCTTTCCTAAGTAAGTGATAAGTAATGGACAATGAAGAACTCCATGCACAACAGAAGCACACAGCAGTCACCTGTCGAACACATTTGTCTAAGCACAGAGCTGATGTTGATTTTAGACACTGATTCCTAGCAGATGGCACTAGGAAGCAGTGATGGGATAGCCTCGTGCTGTTTTAGCACTCATGTTTATTTACACTGCTCTCATACTGAGCACGTAGCCTGGGAGAGCTGCAGAGGCTCAGCGGAGGCTCACCTAGCACTCCGTACCCTCAGCTGGGAGGTGCCCTGGCCTGCCTGCATTCTTACAGACCTGACCATGTTCCTGTTAATTCTGCTCTCACGGCCTCTTCCTTCCTGCCCGTCTTTAAACGAAAGTGCTCTTGGGTGGCCACCATCACTAGTGGTTCATCTCCGTTGGGAGTTCCTAATTTTGGGTGGGAATAGAGTCAGTGTTCAGAGTTTCTCCAAAGTCAGAGGTGTACCTGCCAGGTAGACCAGAGCTGCAACTTACAAAACTGCATTTCTCTCTGCCACTCATGCCAACTGAAGAAAAGTGATGGGTTGTGCCTTGTTTGTATGACGTATTTTCATTTATTAATGCAGAGAAGCCAAGAGTTGGCCCTTACAATAATACAGGGATAAACGTCTGGAATTTACATTTGCTGTTGGATACTTGGGTATACGTTAAATGCTGGGAACTGAATTGTGTGATTTTACAGCTCGAATATGGACATGCAATAGATTTCGTTGTGGGGAGACCAGACTAGAGTTCAGCCTTTGCTCTTGTTCGGATGACTGTCTGCAGAGGAAAGACTGCTGTGCTGACTACAAGAGTGTTTGCCAAGGTAAGCAGAGGAAGTTGACCCATTCGCTTCTCTGTGTTCAGTGACCCCAGAGCTGGCTGACCCAGGCTGCATAAATTAAAACAAGTCAGAGACAATGTGTTTACTGTGGGAAGAAATGTGGCTCGTGCATTATAGAGAGAGGGAGTTCATAGCATAGATACTATAGAAAAGAAGGGAAAGATTAAATTTCCATATTCATTGATAAGGCAAGGTCTTCTCCAATCCAATGACTATGCTAGAAATATCTGTGGTTTGAGATACCAGATGGCAGATCCTAACGTTAAAACATGATGAAAGAGGTTATCTGGCCCGTCAATCAGTCTGTTAATCCAACGTTACTGCTGAAACAACTGTGTCCTGAGTGGTCAAATTACTGATTAAGGACCTTCAGAGAGTTACTGCAGAGCCAAGATTAGGACACAGGTTATTCAACTCCTGGTTCCAACTGCAAGTGATGTACTGCAGATTATTTTTAAAAATTACCAATCCCTCTGAACATGTAACGAAATTTATGAAAAATGCACATAAACACACAGCAACAAAATTGCTTCAAGTTATCAACCCCTTTTTCATAATGCCAAACCCAATAAAGGCAACTAACTTATACTTTTAATTTTTCTAGACCAAAAAAAGAGATTAGGTTGAATTCTGATTTTTTTGAATAGAAGGAAAATGTTATAGTAGAAACATTAAAAACTATAATCTCTTAGTAGAAAATAGATTTCACACTAATGGATAAATCAATTTTTATTACAAAATATAATTGAAAATCAACTAAAAAGAGCTATCAAAAAGGAAGAATAAATGTCTGAAATGGTAACTTATTTTTCAAATAATTATTGTTTGACATTTAATATTGCATCATTAAAAATTCTGTTAAATTCATGAAGGCAATTTCTTGTTTGCTTATTTCTGTAAGTTCACTGCCTCTGACCCCTCTATTTTCCCACCTTCTACATCAAATATATAATTTAACTTTTTATGTCAAGACTGATCCTCAGGTCATATGGTAAAATTTCCCACTGAATTCAATGCACAACATTGCTGAAATTTAATAGAAACAACAGTAATTGTTGTGGTACCTGGGTGGCTCAGTCATTAAGATCTTAAAACTTACTATGTTTAATTTTTCCCAATTGAAATCAATTATTCTCATTGGCTGCTTCTGCCCCCTCCCAACACACACAATAACAGAAGCGGGGTGCCTGGGTGGCTCAGTCGTTAGGCGTCTGCCATTCGGCTTGGGTCATGATCCCGGGGTCCTGGGATCGAGACCCGCGTCAAGCTCTTTGCTCAGTGGGAAGCCTGCTTCTCCCTCTCACTCTCCCCCTGCTTGTGTTCCCTCTCTCTCTGTGTCTCTCTCTGTCAAATAAATAAATAAAATCTTAAAAAAAAAAAAAGAAACAACAGTAATTGTTATAAGCAGTGTTGATATTTACCACCACTGCTAAATGGGTACTTTGATGGAGTTAATTTTATCATTTCAGTTTATTTTTCAAAATAAATGTAAATGTTTTCTCTAAGGATTCAATACTTTGTTTAAAGATGTTACATGATTTTTGCTCAAATTAAATCTTCAGGCCATAGTTTGAAGGCATTTGAATAATTTTTGTGCAAGAAACCAGCTAGTCACTTTTATGTTTTAAATTTAGAATTTTAAAACCTTTATGATATATTTATAACATATATAAAGGAGAGAATTGTATGGTGATTTCCCTATATGTCCAGCACTTAGCTTCAGCAGCTATCAACTCATGGCCAGTCTTGTCTCCTCTTGACAAAGTATAATTTTCAAAAAGATAAAAACATGAGTCTCATAGAATGTAATGTGAACATGTCAAAAAGTAAATAGCTCATTCATGAGATAATCATCTGGACTGTCCAGCTGGCTCAAAGAAAATGAAAGAGACTAAGTATACATACAACTGAAAGAATGTTGGAATGAAGTTATAAATAGTGTAAATTCTGGTGGGACAGAAAGGATTTGCATTTCTACATGACAATTTTTTTGCTATCAGACAAGAATCACTTACGTTGCTATTATTTTTCTACCAATTAACTGCTACTGTTACTGTGTTATAAAATGAATGGTAAGGAATAAGCCAGATAAAGGTATATACTTCTAAGTAATTAGATAATTCATAGGTGGGCTTTTTAGATAATCCCCAGAATGACATTAAAATGAAATTTAGTGATCAATCTTCCTTTTGCTTATTTTCAAGTTTTGGATTGTTTTTTCTTAACAAAATATACTCTTTATCCACCCCAACTTCTCTCCCCAGATTTTAGATGATTTCTAAGCAAATCCTAGAGTTACTATCATTCATCTGTAAATATTTTTAGGGTGTATCTAAAAATGTAAATATTTAACAAAATTACAATACCATTAGTATATCTAAAAACATCAATTGTTGTTGATATCATCAAATATCCAGTGTTCTAATCTTTCTGTTGTCTCATAACATTTTTAAAAAAGATTGTTTGAAATAGGATCCAAAAAGATTCCATACATTTCAAGTGGCTAATACTTCAAGTCCTTTAAAAATAGCTTCTCTTTCTTTTTTTCCCTTTGCAATTTACATGTTGAAGAAATGAGGCCTTTGTCCGGCAGACTTTTCCAGTTTGTTTTGCAGATTGCATCTTAAGCAGTTTGTCATCTCCTGTATTTCCTGAAAATTGGTAGTTAGAATTAGAGGACTGTTCAGATTCAGGTGCAAAGTATTTATTTATTTTGCAAGTATACTCTGTAGATGGTGGTATTACTTCCATCAAGAAGCACATCTTGTCTGCTTGTTGCTTTTTCTGGAATGTTAGCCATCGATGATCATTGCCTGTATCTATCAAGGGATACAAGTGATGATATTTATACTCTATCATTTCTACTTCATTAGTTAGTTGGAATGTTCTATAAACAGAAACATTCATGAAGTAAAATTTTTTTAGTTAAGATCCTCAAACTTACTATGTTTAATTTTTCCCAGTTGAAATCAATTATTCTCATTTACTGCTTCTGACCCCCCAGCACAATGATTTCTTTTATCTTTTCTTTAGTTGGTATATCTATATTTATTAAACTCTTTTTTTTTTCTAATTGTCTCTTTCCAGCTAAAAGAATCCCCTTTGTTTTTCTTGGTAAAGATGAGCTTCTTGGTATTCAGTCTGTCCAAACCTCTGGGCAACGCTGATCTTTTCAACATGCGGAATAGCACTTAATTCTGTTCTGGAAGAATTTAGTCATTGGAATAACATGAACAAAGTAGTTTGGAAAGATCATGTTCATTGAACATTTGTTTTTCTTTTCTTTTCTGTGGTGCAGCTGTCTAAAGATTTTGATCTTATTTTTCAGGAGAAACCTCTTGGGTGAAAGAAGACTGTGGCACAGCCCAGCAGTCTCAATGTCCAGAAGGGTGAGAATACGGGGAGTTTTTATCCTCCTTTAACATGGACTGTAGCTGAGAAGCCAAGTGGCATTTCCTCCACTTTATATTTTAAAACAATACACTTAACCAACGATTAGGATTCTTGGTGGCCTTCAAACTCAGACTTTTGCTCACATCATTGTTTACAAAGCATTTTAAATTAATTTTTTACATTCATGTAACAGTGACTTAAAGAAATGGTTGAAGTATTAAATACTAGCATTCTCAAGTTCCTCTGGTCAGGACTGGGATTTAGATCTGAATTACTCCAGCCAGAACTCTTTCCTATGAATATCCTGGAACTTTGAATTTATACTTAACTGAGGAAAGGGAAGGAAGTTTGCCCACGGAAGGCCTCACAAGGAAGAGTGGATGAAAAGGACTTTATCATGTGTACATGGGTGAGGAAAGCATGAGGTAAAACCCCTCACCCCACCCCTCCCATGCCTCTCCTCCACACACTTATAATGGCTTCTACTGGACCTTTCCCAGTCCTGGAAGCATGCCCCACATCACCTTCCAGTCAGGGTGGATTTCCCCTCCAGTTACCCCTTTTGCCCTTCACCGACTTCATTCTTTTGGCCCAAGCAGTGGAAGGAAGTTGGTGAGGTAGGAGAAAAATGGAGTATCTGGCTGTAGGAAGAATTGGTGGAGTCATTTTTAGATAGCCTTATTTTATTTAAAGAATGTGTGTAGATAATGTCTGTTTTTGTACCATGCTGCTTTGGTTTACCCCAATCCTCAGATCCAGCTGCCCTGTCCAGTGGCTTTTGGGTGAGCAAAAAATTTAGAATAAAAAGGATACTTGAGTTTGAGTCCTGGTTTTGCCTATGGGACTTTTAACTGTAGTCAATTCTGTGAGCTTCATCTATAAAATTATAGTAGTAGTTGTAATAATAATAATAATAATAATGCCAAGTTCAGAAGATTTCATGTGATGGGGTTAGCCTGGTGAGGGGTATTAAGGAGGGCATGTATTGCATGGAGCACTGGGTGTTATATACAATGAATCATGGATCACTACATCAAAAAAACAAAAACAAAAAAACTTTGAAAAAAAAAAAGATTTCATGTGAGAATTAAGTCAACATCTTGATCCCATAGATGTTTGACCTTGTTTTTAAGCTGCAAGGTTATTCTGATGGCATATTTATAAATATAAAAGTTTTAATGGCCTTATGCTAATGAATTTATGAAGTATAAGTATTTCCAATGCAAACAGCAATGCAGCACTTGAACCTCTTGATGAGTTTTCTATATATTGTGTGTAAAAAAAAATCCCAATTTTCCATTTTATTTTTTTGAGGTATAATCTATATATTGAAATGCTAACATTTATGTGTACAGTATAATGAGACTTGGAAATTCAGAAACCCATGCAACCCAGAGATAGAGTATTTCCAAGACACAGAATATTTCCATCATGTGCTGATTTCTATCACCATAGATTCCTGTTCTAGAATTTCATATAAATGGAATCATCCCATATGTTCCCTTGTGTTGTTGTTCTTAATCCAACGATTTTGAGACTCATAAATGTTATTGCATGTATGTACCATATCTCTCACATGGGCTTTTACACAGCATATTTTTTTCTGATTAACACATTGGTCCCATTCTCTAACACATTGGTCCCATTCTCTTTTCATATTATTTCTATTTTTTCTTTAGGGCCAAGTTCACACGTCTGTTTTTACCTTACAGAGATCAAATCTGACATCCCCTATGTAGTTGAATAGCATCCTGTAATCAATTCTAACCTTTAACCACCCCCATTTACTTCTCAATTTCATTCCCTAGATTAGGGCTGTAATTCCTTCATGCCTTTATTTTCAATATTTAGCAATAATGTCTGACTCAAATATTTGTTAAATGAATTACTCTACAATAACTGTATATTCTGGGAAACCATATAGACCTGTCCTCCAGACTCTCCTCACAGTTTCTTTTACAAATGTGTAATTAGATGGCCAGACTGATATTTTTCCAGCTTTACTCAAGCACCTTGAAAAACACGGAAATTATTTTTCCTATTGATAGTTTGTATTGGGGGTGCCCAGGTGGCTCAGTCGCTTAAGCATGAGACTCTTGATTTCAGCTCAGGTCATGATCTCTTGGGTAGTGGGGTTGAGCACCACATTGGGCTCCATGCGTAGCAGGGAATCTGCCTGAGATCCTCTCTCTCCTTCTCCCTCTGCCCCTCCACCTGTTCACGTGCACTCTCTCACTCTCTCTCTAAAATAAATAAATTAAAAAAAAATAGTTTGTATTAGCATTCAGAATTTTCTCCATAATAATAGTGGATATTTTTAAGGACTACTCCAATCAAATTTCTTGGAAAAGTGTGTTTTTGCTTAAAAATTTATTTTTCTAATTTAAAAAAATTTTTTAATTAACATGTAATGTATTATTTGTTTCAGGGGTATAGGTATGTAACACCCATTGCTCACCACAACACGTACTCTCCCCGATGTCCATCACCCAGCAACCCCATCCCCCAGCCACCCCATCCCCCCTGCTTAAAAATTTAGATGTGAAGCTGCTTGAGCACCGAGCTTCACATACTCAGTTGCATGCAGTGTATTTGGAATTTAAAACAAATGTTGGTGTTTATAGCTGTTGTTCATAATAACTCCAAAGTGGCAATTACCTAAATGCCCAGCAACAGTAGAATAACTAAGTTGTGGTTTATTCATTAACTGGAATACAGGACAGCCATGAGAATGGATGATCTACAACTACATGTAACAGTATGGATTAATCTCAAACATAATGTTCCATAAAAGAGGCCAGGCACAATGGAATACATACTGTATGATTCCTTTTGCATGTAAATATAAATACAGATACAGGCATAATCAATCTGTTGTTTTAGGTCAAGGTACTGCTCACCCTTGGTGGGGTGTGGTTTGCAGAGGCTATTGAGTGGAAAGAAGCTCAAGGGGAGGATTCTAGGGTGCTGGTATTCTGTTTCTTGATCTGGGTGATCGAGTTCACAGTGGAGTTGTTAGGAAGTTAGGAAACATTAATCAAATTATACATCTGTGAAATGTGTGTGTGTGGTCATGTGTATATAAAATATATACAAATAAAATTTTAAAAGTGAAAAAAAATTAAATGAAGAAAAGACAGCCTCTGGCTATACCCTAAGAGTTACCTTCCATTACTTTAGCTTAAATACTGATATTAAAAAAAAAAAATTGTAATGCTTTTGATGTTAATATTAATATAGCGAGATATTAGAATAAAGAATCAAAAGGGTAGAACTTTAGAATAATAAAAAACCTCATAAGCTATAGAGTTCCTAAATTCTGTATCATAATTATATCCAAAATGCGGTAGAGGAATTGTTACTTTTACGATTTTTGAGTTTGAGCCTTGTATTCAGGAATCGTTGCTCTTGGCTCTTTAGCAAAGTCAGGTCCATGCAAGGTCTGCGGTTAACAGCTCCATTTCTGGGGATGTTTTGTTAATGCTCTGCTTGCATGCTGCTGACCTCTATTGAAAAACTGCAATTAATTAGCGCCATGTATACTCACCACTGTAAAGTGCTAAATATATTTGAGGTAAGGCAATGATACTAATGTTCTATTATGGTGATTCCAAAGTATTAGGTGAGTGGGTTGGGGCTGAGTTATGAGAGGTTGAGTAACTGCTTAGAGTTCAATAGCTAATAAAGACTGAAGGTAAGGGATTACTGACCTACTAACATTACTAACATGCTAATTAGGGGTTCCTTACTGGAAGTACTGATTCTTAAAGGAGATAACAATATTTATTTTATTTTTTAAAATTTTTAAAAGATTTTATTTATTTATTTGAGAGAGAGAGCATGCGTGAGAGCACAAGAAGGGGGAGGGTCAGAGAGAGAAGCAGACTCTCCGCTGAGCACGGAGCCCAATGCTGGGCTCTATCCTGAGACTCCAGGGATCACGACCTGAGCCAAAGGCAGCTGCTTAACTGACTGAGCCACTCAGATGCCCCAGGAGATAACAATTTTTAAAAAGAGAAAGAAAAAAATGACCCAGGACATACTGTACTTTCTAAGCATTTTCTAATTTAGAGAATTGTAAGTAGCACAGAAAAGTGTCTTTATTTTTTTTTTACAATCAAAATAGTAGACTAATATTTTGTTTTCCATTTTCAGATTTGAACTGCCACCAGTTATTTTGTTTTCCATGGATGGATTTAGGGCTGAATATTTGCAAACATGGGACGCCCTCATACCTAATATTAATAAACTGAGTAAGTCTTCCACAACTGTAGGCACACAAAGGACGAGGACACTAGTTAGCCAGTCTGTAGATGGGTACTTTCCTTCCTGACCTTCCATATTAGTCGTTTGCTTTCTCCCAGGTCCTCCGAAGATCCTGAGGAATTTACCACTCATGGGACCTATTTTCATACTTGTTGGCTCCTCCTTTTTTTGTAGCATGTTCATCTTTTGGTTTATTGTGATTCGTTTGTATCTGAATATAATTTCCATCTTATGGAAATCTGTCCACATACACTATCTCGAAAGTGGTGTTTGTCAGACTTGGGTTCTGAATCTTAGCAAGAAGAACGTGACCAGCAGGGACAGGATCCTGAAGGAGCCTGAGTGGCAGAACTGAGCCAGCACATACCAATGCTCCAGAAGGCAAAAACCCTAGTGTCTATGTCTGGTTCTGGAAGTAAGCTGCCTGGAAACTGGTTCCACTGCTTATTAGCTGTGAGACCGTGGGCAAGCTTACCTCACCTACTGGTGCCCATTCTCTTGAGTTGTAAAATGGTCACTTCCTACCTGATGGGAATACTGCGAGAACATAAATGCTGTACACACTGAATGATTTTAAGTTATTATTATAATTATTGGTTTTATTGTCATCTTAATCAGGATGTTACACTTCTATTTAGGACACTTGGCCCTCGTATGATGTTATAAAGTTATTAATAAAGAGAAA
This sequence comes from Mirounga angustirostris, assembly GCF_029215605.1. Classification (NCBI taxonomy): domain Eukaryota; kingdom Metazoa; phylum Chordata; class Mammalia; order Carnivora; family Phocidae; genus Mirounga; species Mirounga angustirostris. The sequence goes on from NW_026991716.1 coordinate 113,747,669, forward strand.
TTAAGTACCTAAGGACACAGAGCCAAGAAGTATCAGAACATGATTAGAGCCAGAGGGTCAAGTCCCGGGTCTATAGTCTTCACTGCCCCACAATTCTTTCTTTCTTCCCCCTTCTGCCAGACCCTTGTTTGCCTCCAAGGCCCTCAAAGTTTATCACAATTTTACTGGTGTCTTGTTTTTATTTTTCTCCAAATTATTAAAAAATAACTGTTTGGGCCTGAGTAAATCCATTTCCTTGTCTGGGTCTCAATTTCCTTACTTGTAAAATGAGAAGATTAGCTCTAATGATTTCTACTGTTTATTCCGGCTCTAAAATCCCATGATGGACTGCTTCCCCTCTAACACAAGGTGCTTTGTCACTTCAGCTTTTCTCTCACTCTCTGAGGCAGATCCTTAGCAAAAACGTCGAGAGTTTGGGGGTTATGACAGAACAGGCTCCGAATTCGGGACTTGCCATTGAAGTGCTGAGTTACTTTGGCCCGGAAAGTTAATTAACACCTCCCACAGTTTCTATTTCTTTATTCACATTTTCCTTGATAATCTGGATATCAAATTCTGTATCCAAAAGGGAATTTAGCTAGCCAGGCTGAGCTGAACCCCTTTTGAAGTGGAATTATTTGATTTGCTCATCCCACTCAGAGTTGGGAATGACACCAGTGGAAATATTGGGCCATGGAGAGTGTTCCCTTTCTAAGATTTTAATCCTTTAATGTGTAGACATCACTAACTAGGTCTACAAGGCAAAATGGGCTGTTAGCTTTCAGGAGGCCTGATTAAAAGTAGATGTAATAAGACTTAGGATTAGGACCTCCTGGGAATGGTAGGCTTGAGGTGGGTTATGTGAAAACAGGCATCACATTAAGGAAGTACAGAACCCCATCTCCAGTGTCCCATCAGGCTCCCTGGGTTGGTTGACAGCGACAGTGGTCATGGAAACTGAGCATGAACTCACACCACAGAACCATGAGTCGTATCTGTGATGGTTAAAAGGACTCAGACTCAACTCTAGTGAGCGCGTGAGATCACTGTCTTGTCTGAGTGTGGGTGGGAGCAGAAAAAAAAGGTGTCAGGCCCAAGAACAGGGAACTGTCAGGTAAGATAGAGGTGGTATGGCGTGAACTACAAGTCAGGTTTCCTTGAAAACTGGGTGAGAAAGTGGGGATAGAATAAGACTAGTAGAACTGGCAGGCAATGTTTGCAGTTTTGAAGATGAGAGTTAGCAAGGTTTACATTCACGAACAACAGAACTCTTAAATTCTCCACAGCAGATGCCATTTGGTCACCTTCTTCTTGCTAAGATTCAGAACCCAAGTCTGACACCACTTTCGAGATAGTGTATGTGGACAGATTTCCATCTGCCCCCTCCTCCTCCTCTTTCTTCTTTTTAATTTTATTGTGGTAAGAACACTTAACATAAGACCTAACCACTTGATAGACTTTTAAGTATGTAATGCAATATTGTTCTCTATAGGCCCGATGTTGTACAGCAGATCTCTAGAATTTATTCATCTCACGTAAATGAAATTTTATACCCACTGATAAGCAACTCTCCACTTTCTCCTCCCCACAGACCTTAGCAACCACCATTCTATTCTTTGCTTCTATGAGTTTGAATCTTTTAGATCTCTCATATAAGTGGAGTCTTGCAGTATTGGTCTTTCTGTGACAGGCTTATTTCATTTAATGTCCTCAAGGTTCATCTCTATGGTCGCATATTGTAGAATTTCCTTCTTTTTTAAGGCTGAATCAAGTTCCATTGTGTGTATATATTACTTAAAAAATACATTTATCTGTCAGTGGACATTTAGGTTGTTTCTACATCTTGGCTATTGGGAATAGTGATACATTGAACATGGGAGTGTTAATATCTCTTCAAGATCTTGATTTCAATTCTTTTGGATAAACATCTGGAAGTAGGATTCCTGGATCATAGGGTAGTTGTATTTTTAATTATTTGAGGACCCTCCACACTGTTTTCTACAGTGGCTATACTATTTTGTAATCTCACCATCAGTATACAAATGTTGCAATTTCTCCATGCCCTTGTGAACACTTGTCTTTTGTGTTTCTGATAAGAGCCATCCTAACAGGTGAGAAGTGATAACTCATTGTGGTTTTGATTTGCATTTTCCTGATGTTTAGTGACATTGATCATCTTTTCTTATACCTATTGGTCATTTGTAGGTCTTCTTCAGAGAAATGTCTATTCAAATCCTTAATGCATTTTTAAGTGGGTTATTAGTTTTTTTCTAGAGTTGTAAGAGTTCATTATGTATTTTAGAAATCAATTCCTTGTTAGATATATGGTTTGTAAATATTTTCTTCCATTCCGTATGTTGTTTCTGTTGATGGTTTCCTTTGTGCACAGAAGCTTTTTAGTTTGATATAGTTCCACTAGTCTATTTTTGCTTCTGTTGCTTGTGATTTTGGTATCATATTCATGACATCATTACTAAAACCAATGTCATAAATCTTTCCTCCTCTTTTCTTCTAAGACTTTTACGGTTTCAGGCCTTATATTTGAGTCTTTAGTTCATTTTGAGTTAGTTATTGTTTATGGTATATGAAAGGGTCCAGCATCCTACTGGAAAAACTCGGTTTTTTCATTGTGGAGTATGATGTTAGCTGTGGGCTTTCCATATATGGCCTTTATTATGTTGAGAAATATCCCTCCCTTTCTAGTTCGTTAAGAATTTTTATCATGAAAGGGTATTGAATCTTATTAAATGCTTTTCTGCATCTGTTGAGATATGATCATGTGATTTTTATGCTGTATTATATTAATGTGGTTTATAACATTAAGATTTTTGCATCTATGCTCATCAGGGATATTGTCCTGTAGTTTCCTTTTCTTGTGGTGTCTTTGTCTGGCTTTGAATCAGGGTAATGCTGTCTTCGTAAAATGAGTTTGGAAGTGTTTTCAATGTTTTGGATGAGTTTAAGAATGATTGGCATTAATTCTTCTTTAAATGTTTGATAGAAGTCCGCAGTGAAGCCTTCTAATCCTAGGCTTTTCTCTGTTGAAAGGTGTAGTCGAACTAAAGATTTGTTAATTTTATCTTTTCAAAAAACCAAGTTTAATTTTCGTAATTTTTAAAATTATTTTTCTATTCTTTATTTTATGTTTGCTGTAATCTTTATGGTTTCCTTCCTTCTGCTAACTTTGGGTTTCATTTGTTCTTTTCCTAGTTCCTTGAGGTGCAAAGTCAGGTTGTTTATTTGAAAGTCCTTTTTTAATGTGGGTGTTTGTTGTATACACTTCCATCCTAGCGCTGCTTTTGCTGCATCTGTCGGCTGTTGCACCTGCTCATCCATTTAGTTTTCTGCTCTTTCTTAAAGTTTATAGTTACTTGGGGTATGTGTTTATTCCATTTGTATTTTCAGATTTTTTTGGTTGGTTTTTTTAAGGAGTAAATTACATAAATGATAAACTTTTAAAAACAATATTAAAATGTAAATAGTAAGGAAAATATGTATATAATAGAATAACAACAACCAACCAACAATAAAACTCTTTCCGGATCTTTCTAAGCTTATCTCTGCAGAAGCAACTACTCTTACTGATTTAGTGTGTGTCTTTCCAGAATTATACTTTTTAGTTTTAATTTGGATTATTAAGTTCTGGAAGAAACAATGGTAGAAGATTTTGCTTTCTGTGAGCTGTTCTCTAACAGCTCTAGTTCAAAGGCCAGTGATCCAAATGGTAGCCTGAGTCATGGATAGTCAGCACGTGTGTCCTGTTTGGAACATTTTCAATAAGGAAGTGTCATGTTCTTCCATTACCAGTAGCTTAGTTTATATTTTATTTTATACTCAATGCCTTAGGCATTTAAGAATTTAATTACATTACATTACATTAATTTAATTACATTAATTACATGTATGAAAGAAATAAAAACAGAGACTGACTTTATATTTCTATTTACTTTGTATGTTTTTCCCTTACTTAAATTCTTTTCATTGTATAATGAATTGGATCTCATTTTATTTTCTTATCATATGACTTCTTAACAATAATAAATGTATCTTTCTCCGATTGAGGATGGGATTTATTTATTGGTAGTATTAACTAAAGAAAGAAAAAAAAGTTATTTTAATCTTTAATTATACTTAGGAATCAAATCGCAGGGCAGGCCTCAAACTTAGGTACATCAGAACCACTTGGGATGCTTGCCACAAATGTAGTTTTTGTTTGTTTGGTTGGGTTTTTTTTGAACTCCCTTTTTCTTCACCTTCCACCTACCCTTGCATTCCTACCAGAGTCCTATTTAGTAAACTTAATATGGAGCCCAAGAAGGTTCTGAAGGAGGTAATCCCAATATGAAGGTTTCATATTGGAAACGCTGCATACTGGACCAACTCCAAGTCTATTTGAGCAAACATTCATTATTTTCAGCTGCAAATTTTGGATTTGGGCATGGGAAATTTCTTGCCTATCACTGCTGGAGAGGGAGCAGCAATGCTGCAGTGTTTCTGACCTCCTTCAGCAAGATCATTGCACAGACCGAAAACAACAGAACATTTGAAAGCAAAATTGACGCCACGCTTTGTGGAAAACAGATCACAGGAAACTGCAGTGATCCAATGGAAACTGTACTGAAAATAATAAGTAGTAAAGTTAGCTCCTTTGGTAAATGTTACTATGTGACATGGGCCTATGCTCTGATACAAGTCAAATTCCTTTTCAGCTACCTAGATAGTTGTATTGACTTTTGTTCTATTGGATACTGTCGTACAAGAACTGTTAGCTGAGATGCAAATGCGATCTAGAAATTCTCATCCTAATGACCTGGATCAGAAAGAGGGGAGCAGCAAAAACAAAGCTGGTGGCAGTGTATAATTTAGGGTGCGCTTAGCTGAGAGGTCAGCAAGCTGTGGCCTGTGGTCAAAATGTGGCCCACTCTGTTTTTGTGTGGCCTGCTAAATGCTAAGAATTGTTTTACATTCCTAAATGATTGGGGGAAAAAAGAAGAGAACATTTTGTGACATGTACAAATTACATGAAATTCAAATTTCAACGTTCATAAATATAGTTTTATTGCCATGTTCATTTGTTCACATAGCATCTGTGGATGCTTTTGGGCCTCAGTAGCTGAGTTGAGTCATTATAACAGAGACTATATGCATTTACAAAGCCGAACATATTTATTATCTGGCCTTTACAGAAAAACGTAGATTTTCCTTGATTTGGTTCACTTCTCTACTAACAACTGACATTCCTTGGGAAGGAGGAATTGTAGGCATCAGAAAGATTTCAACCTCTTTCCATCTTTAATCCACTCTTCAGTTAGTTTTTTATTTCTCTGGAAAATTTTATGTTTAAGTTTTTACTTATAAAAAAACTTATGAGGAAAAAAATATTTTTTCCTCCATGGGGAAAGCCTGTTTTTGTTTTTACTGGAGGCTCGGGTGGCACAAGATGGTTCATAAAATGGCTTCAGAGGTAGGGGCTAGAGAGGAGACAAAAAATAACCTGGGGTGGGAAAGAAAAACAACCAGGAGGAGGTAAGACCTGGCTGGTTCCTTCTCAGCCTGATTTAGGGGAGGGAGGTGGTGCCTCTGAATAATATGATGGATCCCTTCCTTCAACCCACATGGTAGCTGTGGGGGTCCTTCGAGTTGGAGTCACTCCAGTATGGTGGTGGTGGGGGGTCCCCACTGTTGATGGGGGCCAAGGTCCCCTTTGCCCCCCACCAAACAGCCTAGGTCCTCTCTTTGGGACTGTGGGCTGCCTGGGTCCGGGGGTGGGGGGAGCTCCTGCCACCACCACTGGAAGTAGGGGCGGTTTTGTGGGTGCTGGGGCTCTTAATTTCTTACTATGCTTTGTTGCAGAAACATGTGGAATTCATTCAAAATACATGAGAGCTGTCTATCCAACCAAAACCTTCCCAAATCATTACACTATTGTCACGGTAAGTGCTTGGCCCAGGGGCAAGCCTGACAGGCCATAGACAGGCAACCGGTCACCACAGACACGCGGAGGCAGGAAGTGGCTGAGCCCATATGCCACACATTTCACAAGCACATGTGTGACAGTTCATGGCTACTTAACTCAGGCTAGGAAGTAGCATCTCGTTGCGAGCCAATCCAGTGCTCTGGGGTGTTAAGTATGAATGAATGTCCCAGCAATAGGCTAAATTCACCTGTGTGATGGGTCAGGATAGCTTCTTGGATGTGAGAAGTACCATTCTCCTTTGATCTTTGGATTTGCCTCCACTTATCTGAAGGCCTGCTGGGAATGGTAGGTTATGTGTGAGGACAGCCACTTTGATGTAGAAAATTTCTTTTTTTCCTGATCTTTTCATTGTATTTAACTTGACAAAGCCTTCTGTTTTAAATAAATTCATGCTGGCTAGATCCCTTTAGATAAAGCAAGTAAAGCAAGTGAATTCTCATGTATGATAAGACATAAGTGAAACGATCAAAATGAACTCAAAAGAAAATAAAATTATTTAACATTTATAGATTTAGAACACATCTTTAAGGAGTTCTTTGCCTCAGCCTTTATTACCAAAGGATATTGTGTCTTTACTACTTTGTGTTTATTCTTTTATTACTATGGAACAGTAACTATAACATTTAAATGTTAACTCTTAAGTAATAATATGTAATGTATGCATGCCCGCTTGTGTGTGTATGTACATACATATATATATATATACACATATATACACATGTGTGTGTGCATGCATATATATACTTGCATATTTTCCTAAATATTCAAATTGCACAGCTCACGTATTCCCACCTGAGGTCTACCAAGGTGACACTCTGCCTTTCATGTTGTAGCTCTCATACAGTAAACAAATGTTGCTTCCACAGTCTACTGCCTATTTAGGGTCATATTTTTCACATGTTTGTGCTTTTTGTTGATGATTTTTAAATCGCTGTTTACAGTAGGCCTCAAGTGTGGTGCCGAAGTGCTGTCTAGTATTCCTAAAAGCAAGATGGCTATGATGTGCCCCATAGAGTAGATAGATGTGTGTTAGATAAGCTTCATTCAGGACTGAGTTATAGCGAACCAATGACATATGTTACATAAGGTATCTTTAAATGGAAACAGACAAAAGCAAGATTATGTATTGATCATCAGACAAAAGTGTTGTGACTAGAGGCTTGCGAGAGCCTGTCCCTGTATTTTCCCTAGCTGTAGTGGTTCAGTATTCACTAATTCAGTGTTTGCAGCAACTTTATAGAACATAATTATCACAGACAACAGGAAAACGCAAATAAAAACCACCATGAGATATCACTTTACACCTGTCAGAAGGTCTAGTATCAAAAAGACAAGAAATAACAAGTGTGAGCGAGGCTGTGGAGGAAAAGGAAACTTCATCCACTGTTGGTAGGAATGTAAATAGGTGCAACCACTGTGGAAAAACAATGTGGAGTTTCCTCAATTAAAGATAGAAATACCATATGATCTGGAAAGAAAGAAAGAAAATGAAAGCACTAAATTGTGCTTTCATAAATGAAACCCCTATGTTTATTGCAGTATTATTTACAATAACAGCCAAGTTATAGAAGCATTTAAATGTCCGCTGCAAATGGCAAGATTTCTTTTTTTACAGGTGAGTAATATTCCATTGTATATGGTATATATGGACTATTACTCATCTATAAAAAAGAATGATATTTTGCCATTTGTGACAAGGTGGATGGACCTAGAGGGTATTATGCTAAGTGACATAAGTCAGACAGAGAAAGACAAATACTGTATGATTTCACTTATATGTGGAATCTAAAATCCAAAACAAATGAACAAACTAACAAGCAAAAACCAAAATAACAGAAACAAAATCGTATATACAGAGAACAAACTGGTGGTTGCCAGAGGGGAGGGAATTGGGGAGATCAACGAAATAAGTGAAGGGGATTAAGAGATACAAACTTCCAGTTATAAAATAAATGAGTCACAAGGATGAAGAGTACAGGGTAAGCAGTAGAGTCAACAATAAGTTCATAATGTTTTATGGTGACAGATGGCAACTACACTTACCATGGTGAACACAGAATTGTCAAATCGCTATGTTGTACACCTGAAACTGCTGTAACATTTATGTCAACTATACTTCAATAAAAAAGAATGGACTATATACGCATATATACATAAATGTACACCCACTGTATATATAACACATGTATAACATACATAAGAGCTATTCATTTACCATATATATGTATATGTGTCCATATAGAAATGCTCTGAAGTAATGACTCTAAAATCTACCTACAAGTAATTACAAATGCATGGGATATCATAGGCATTCAATGAAATGTATAGAATAAATAAATATGTGTGATCAGATTGAAGGACTGATTGGATTGATTGTTGGGTGGAAGGGAAGATGGTTAGAGACTAGGCAGGCTCCCTTCTAAAGTGCTGGTAACACACTTTAACTCCTTTACCCAAGATATTTGATATTTAAAAGCTTCCAAGTAGCACATTTCTTGCTATTTTTGCCAACATAACTGGTGGCTGACCATTATTTATAATATCGGAAACTTTAACAGTAATTAATCACATAAGAGTTACATTAACACCATCAGCACAAGCCATCTGCCTAATTTCATTCATCTGCTGCTCTAGACTATGATGGAGCCAGAATACCTACATATGTATGTAAATACCCATACTTACACCTACCCCTGTACCTACACTTACACCTCTACCTATGTATATACATATACACATATGTATATATTTGGTATTTGGGTTCAGATCCAGGGGTTTTATTTTGAAAGGCATATGACATCTTTCCAAGATATGAGTTAGAGATCTTATGCTATTTCAATTTATGAGTTACAGATCTTACGCTATTTCAATTTAAATATGTTTTATTGATATATTATTTTATTCTAAATCTTTTTTTAAATTATCATTTTAGGGATTATATCCAGAATCCCATGGCATCATTGACAATAATATGTATGATGTAAACCTCAACAAGAATTTTTCACTTTCATCAAAGGAGAAAAATAATCCCGCTTGGTGGCAAGGACAACCAGTATGTAACATTCTGCATGTGACACCAAAATTATCTCCATTTTCCAGTGTGATAGTGGATCACTCTTCTCTCTCTCCTTTTCCATTATCTTTCTAATGTCTCAGGGTGGAGGGTGGTGAGACGGTGTTTCACCACTTATAATTTAACTCTTCTAAGTATTTATGATTGCTCACCTAACTTGCCTTCTGTTAAAACTAGGATGTAGTATGCTAAACATATCAATGTAGAAACTTCTCAGAAGGATTTTCTGTTCATTTTTTCCCCTCATTCTGTTTTATGATTCTTTAACAGGGAAAGATTTTACCAATTTTACCAACTTGAAAAAAAAATGGTCTTTCCTACTACCTTACTATGTTTTTTATTTTCGAGGTAGATCCCTGGGTAATTAAATTTTGCAACTGTTAATATTGTTAACTGTTGATATTGTTTAGTTTCTAAAAAATGGCACCATTCCTACCCGTTCTACCCAAACTAATTATTCTCTTGACTTCCACTTATCTTAAATTTTCTCTTCTTACAGATCTGGCTGACAGCAATGTATCAAGGTTTAAAAGCTGGTAGCTTCTTCTGGCCTGGATCAGATGTGGCTATCAGTGGCTCCTATCCTTCCAAATATATGAACTACAACAGGTAGTGAAGCGCTTGCAGAGATGAACCCCCCTACGCAGGCACGATTGGGATGTTTTGGGTCTTAATCTTGATAGTAATTCTATTTTTCCAGTTGTTTGGGTCAAAAATCTTGAGGTCATCATGGATTCCTCTCTCTTTCAACCCTCATCTGGTCAGTCAGTAAATGCTTTTGGCTCGAATTCAAAATATATGCAGTCAGAACTTTGTGTTATTTCCAGCATTACTCCTGCGGTTGGAGCTACCATCATCTTGTGCCTATATTACTGCACTTGCCTCTTTACACATCTCCCCGCTTCTATTCTTGTCTCCTACCATCTATTCTTAATCTACCAACCAGAATGATAACTTAAAAAAACAAGTCCACTTATGATACTTCTTTGCACCAAAAACTTCTACGGCTCCCTGTCCCATTCATAGTAGGGCCATATTGGTATGACCCTAATCACCCCACTGTGTCTCAGACATCCTCTCCCACTACGCCACCAGGTTCTGACCTCCTGGGTGTGCCTTAACACACCTGGCTTGCTCTCCTTAGGGCCTTTGTGTGGGTTGTTCCCTCTACCTGAGATTACTCACCCCATGTGTCTGCACAGCCCGCTCCCTAACCCCCTTCAGGTTGTTGCTCAAAAATTACTTTCCCGATACCGTCGTAGCCTGATCAAACTAAGATTTCAAATTCCAAACCATCCCCACCTTAGTTTTGCAGTGCCCTTATTGTGCTCTTCTTTTCTCCATGGGATTTGTCACCTTGTGATACACTATGTAATTTATTTATGTATCAGATCTTTTGTTTATTATTTGTCTTCACGGAATATCATCTCTAGAAAGGAAAGCATCTTTGGTTTGCCCACTGATAAATTTTGTTTAAAATGAACAAATAGTGTGTGGGAATAGATGCTCAATATAACATCAATGTATGAATGAATGAAGTAAATAAAAATAAGTCAAATGAATGGATAATAATTAATGATCTTTTACTTTAGTTGGGGGAAAAATTGAAGGAGGGGATGATAAGAAGGAAAGAAAAAATATATATTTAATTTATATTGAGACAAATGTATCTGTATATAAGTATTGAAAACAGGAATCCCTTTGAGTAGTATTGAATCCCCTTCAGTATTCTGATCACATATGAACACAAAATGGAGATCTAAAAATATCAACCTGTCTTCCTGAGTAGGAATATAATGGAATTATTTTTGATTTGATTAATTTTGGAAAATTATTTTTTCTCTTCTTTTCAGAAGTATCCCATATGAAGAAAGGATCTCTACATTGTTAAAATGGCTGGACCTGCCCAAAGTTGACAGGTATTATCTAGTATCAGAAAAGTGCTGGCACCCTGGGATATTTGTGGGTATAAAATGAAATATTTCTTTACTGTAACTGACCATTTCTGAAAGAAACCTGGCTTTTTTTTTTTTTTTAAGAAATTTTCAATAATTATTTTCTCTTGAGAATGTGATGGGCACTATGGGGCAATAAAGATAGAGCCAGTACCAGAGAGTAGAGGCAAGTATCACAGAACCAGGGACAGACTGGAGGCAGAACGGAGAGCGGATCTGAAACTTTGTTATGAGGACGGACTCATGGAGCCCGAGGTGCCGGAGCAAGGCCCTGGCAACCATGTGGAGTCAGAGGATCCCAAGAGAGCAACAGGTCAACAGAAACCAGACATTTAAAGAAAGAACGGGAATGGCAGAGCAAAGAGTGGGCCCAAAGTCAGAGACTGGGAGGTATAAAGGACTGCGCACAGCAAGAGAGGACTCAGCAGCGAGAGCAAGGCAGATTTTCCTAAGTGAGTCAGAGCCACACTCACACCCAGGAAGGTCTCACTTACTTCCTGTTAGGAGAACCTCCGCGCTGGGGCCAAGAGGAACCACTGGGCCTGGATGAAGAGGAGCAGGCCAGAGAAAAAGAAGGAAATTGCCACCAAGTTCTAAACCAATACATTTCCCAAATCTAACCTGCAGGTTTATTCCAAGTTGATAATGTCTTTCTCTGTTTCCGTTTTACTCCTAGACCTGATTTTTACACCATCTATGTGGAAGAGCCTGATTCTGCCGGACATAAGAGCGGGCCGGTCAGTGCTCGAGTAAGTTTGTTTGATTGAACAAAATGTAAAATGATCTAGCCCTAACCCACAACATAAAATATTCTTGAGTTCCCTCTAAATAAAATGCATTTGATATAAACATTAAGACATTAAAATAGTGAACAGTCTAAAAGAATAGCTACCTTATTAAACCACAAAAAAATTAAAAGTCTAAAAAAAGATACCTGCTTTATTAACTACATCTTGATTCGTTTGATAGACATTTGCTGAGGACTTAGATGCAGCACTGTGATTTCATACAGAGGAAGCAGCAAGGCTAGATACTCCATGCCAGTTCAACACGTTAATGTAGCTCATTCCAAGCTAAGTCTCCTGCAAGTCGGTGGTGGACTACCCAGCTTCTATTCATGCCCTGGGTTCCATTCATAAGATCCTTATAATTGGACTTAATATGCTAGTGCCTCAGGCAGAGTTCTTCCTCTCCTCCTGGGCCTCTATTATCACTGAAGTCGACTTTTAAATATTAGTTTTGTCATTATCTAAACCATTATGTTATATTTTACTACAGAAATATAGAACTTAAATATTACTTAAAAAAAGAATAAAGTCATCTGTCTTCTGAAGTCCACAGAAACCTCTATTGTCCTGGACATAATGTAAAGCTGTGAAGGCCTCCATGAGTATGGCATTTTCCTGCCTCATGGAAACTTATTTAACAGTTGTCCTCTGTTGGAATACAAGTATATTTATTCTAGCGCCCTGACTTGTGGTTTATCAGCATCCTTCTTACTTTTTTCCCATTAAACCAAAATGATTCCTTATACAAGGCCCTGCTCAAGTCCTACCACTTTTAACCCTTTTGTCCTTCACATTCCAACACCGCTTTTGACTATATCCCAGAATTTAACATCTAATCAGGCTATTTTAAGGATGAATGGCATAGTAACTATCTGAAGTATATTCAACACTTCTTTTCTATTTTAATTTTTTTTTTTTTTGAGAGAGAGAGAGAGAGCCGGGGGGTAAGCAGAGGGAGAGGGACGGAGAGAATCTCAAGTAGACTCCCAGCTGAGCGCAGAGCCTGACACAGGGCTCGATTTCATGACCCTGAGATCATGACCTGACCCACAATCCAGAGTTGAATGCTCAAACAACTGAACCACCCAGGAACCCCTCCCTCTATTTTTAAATTCTTATCCATACTTGATATAATTAATTGTTTGAGAGGGGACACTATAATCTGCATTTGCCTGACCCCTACTGCCGACTTAATATTAGGCACCATATCTTTTTCTTCTATTCAATGCTCTAGTTTGGCCCCCAAATAAATTTTAAGTATAATTTGAAAGGTGCTGCAAAGGAAAAGATCAAGGTGCCCTGAGAGGTGATGGAGGAAGTCCTAACCTAGTCTATGGTGGAACGGGGACTGGGGCTGGTTAGAAAGTTCTCTGAATAATAAAAAAGAAAAAAATTCACAAATGACCTGGTTGAGAGAGGAGCTGAGCACATAGAGGAATGCACAGAATGGACAAATGAGCAGACAGGCAAATGGACCGATAGTTAGACGAATGGACTGCATGATAATAGTTAAGAATTACAATAGCATTTAACTCTTCTTGTGTGCTCCTCTATGCCAGGCACTGTTGGAATCACTGTGTAGGGACTATCTCCCACCCATGTCTGGAGCACGGTGGCCCAGAGGTGAGGGCTAAGAGGAAGCCTAGAGACGGAGGCAGGCACCAAATCATGCAGGTTCTTGTTGGTCATGTAATGTGTAATGGAAGCACTGAGGCACTTTAATCGGGGAAGTGACATGATCAGATGTGCGTGCATTTAAGGATCAGTTTTACTGTGTGAGAAGAATGGATTAGAGGGAACGGGGGAAGGAGAGGGGAGATGAATTAGTTTTTACAACATTCCCGAAAAGAGATAATTGTGTCTTGGATTAGGGTAGTGGCAACCATCATGGAAGGAAAGAGATGCATTTGAGATCGATTTGGGAGATAGACTTGGCATGGCTTGGTAGCAGTTGGGTGATGGGGTAGGGGATCAAGGACAATTGTCAGGTTTCTATCATGAGCTGCTACAGGTGTTTCCGTTTACATCAGTGAGGTGACTGAAGGGGGTTAATTTTGGAGGAGAAGATCATGGTGTGCTTAAGGTGCTTATGATGTCCAAGTAAAGATGCCCAGAAGGCAATTGAACATGGATTTAAAGCTCAGGAGATGAAGACTGGGCAGCTTGGCAGCATGTAGATGGTGCATGGAAGTGAAGAGGTCCTAGGGAGAGAGGGAAGAGTGAAAATAGAAGGATGAAGACCACACCCCATTTAAAACTTTAGGAGGCAAAACAGATGGAGAAACTGGATGCCTTTATGGCTTTATTACTGTTATTGGTATTTTTAATCACATACTTTAATTCAGAGTTAATATGATGTAATTTGAAAGCAAAAAATCTATTTTAATTTGTTTGCTCACTCACGCTGTTGAAAGCTTAGTAACCTCTCGATGTTTCAGTCATCAATACCCTCTTGCTTTTGCTCTGCTATCCCTTTAAAGTCTACTTTGAACAGTTTCTGGTGGACCTAAAGTTCTGCTAGGCATTCCTGGGGGTGAAGAAAATGAGGCCATTACCCCGAAACCATGTGGAAGGGGCAAATAAAAGGAATAATGAGTTAATGTATAACGAGTTTTTATTTTAAGAAACCTTAAAAATGTGATAGCCTAAACAATGTTTAAATGGAAAGCAGATTGTGGCCTGGTAGAGCTGGAGAGGGCTTTATGAAATGGGGATGTAGAAGGTGGTAGGAGAGAGATTTAAAGTCTGGTGAGACCAGCAACATCTTGATACCAAATTTGTTCCAATAATTCTCTAATATTGAAGTTGAATTAGGCACAGAATGTCCTGACTGGTCCTGGGTAACTTTAAATAATGGTCTAATACTTGAACAAGATTCACCTGTTAATTCATTATTGAAAAACAAATTATTACATCTTAGATGGAATGAAAAGTTGAAAAAAAATTCAATTTGGAAAACAAACCTGAAATTAAGTAAAGAGCAACTTAAGTTGTTGATAATGCTCATGTACATGATGTAATGATTCTAGAACGCTGAGGGCCTCCACTTTGGGGGAAGCACGTGGAGGCAGAATACACGGGAAGGATGTTGTATCTATTGAAAACCAATTATGTTAATGCTGCATAGAGTTTCCTACTAGCATCATCCTCTGCAACCTTGAATTTCGTTTTACAAAAAGGAACTTCTGGATCCAAAAAACAGTTGTTTATTGAGGGTCTAGCCATTTAATGCATTGTGTCGGAATTGATCTTGCTGTTTCCACAATATCCACTCTGAAAGTGATTGATCATGATTCCATGTGAAAAAAGCAAGGCTTTCTACCCAAATTTGGTTTGCCCCACAGCTGCAAACATTTCTATTCCTATTTATTATCTTACCATCCAAAAAACTGTTCACTTGCTGCCTGTCACAGGGATTTCTTGTTTCTTTCCTTTGTCTGGGCTAGAATAGGGGGTTGGCATCTAGTCACTTTACATTCAGTAAAATGTGCCATCCATTGAGTGGATACTTTGTGAAAGACTCTATGCTTAGGAAGCATGTGATGAGTTAGGTCGCAGGGTCCCTTCCCTGCAGGAGTTCATGCTTCCTGGCGAGGCAGACACATGCACAGATGATTTCAAATCTGTGGAAAGGCCAATGGTAGCAGATGCCAAGGGGCTGTGAGAGGACAGAGGACAGGGTGCTCTTGGTACAGTTGGGAGGAGTGAGTAGAATGACCGTGAAAGGGGACATAATTACGCCATAACAGGTGGGAACTGTGACTCACGCTCATAAACCAGAGTGCATGGTCACCTTAAGAATAGGAGTCAGACTGGGTATTTACCCCAAAGATACAAATGTAGTGATTCGAAGGGGCACCTGCACCCCAATGTTTATGGTAGCAATATCTACAATAGCCAAACTATGGAAAGAGCCTAGATGTCCATCAACAGATGAATGGAAAAAGAAGATGTGGTATATATCTACAATGGAATCTATGCAGCCATCAAAAAATGAAATCTTGCCATTTGCGACGACGTGGATGGAACTAGAGGGTATTATGCTAAACGAAATAAGTCAATCAGAGAAAGACAATTATCATATGATCTCACTGATACGAGGAATTTGAGAAATAAGACAGAGGATCATAGGGGAAGGGAGGGAAAAATGAACAAAGACAAGCCAGAGAGGAAGACAAACAATAAGAGAGTCTTAACTCAGGAAACAAACTGAGGGTTGCTGGAGTGGAAGGGGGTGGGAGGGATAGGGTGGCTGGGTGATGGACATTGGGGAGGGTGTGTTCTATGGTGAGCACTGTGAATTGTGTAAGACTGATGAATCACAGACCGGTACCCCTGAAACAAATAATACATTATATGTTAATAATTAAAAAAAAAAAAAAAAAAAGAATAGGAGTCAGGAGGGGCACCTGGGTGGCTCTGTGGGTTAGGCATCTGCCTTTGGCTCAGGTCATGATCCTGGGGTCCTGGAATCGAGCCTCGTATAGAGCTCCCTGCTCAGCGGGGAGTCTGCTCGTCCCTCTCCCTCTGCCCCTCCCCCCCGGTCACTCTCTCTCAAGTAAATAAATAAAATCTTAAAAAAAAAAAAAAAAGAAAGAAAGAAAAGAATGGGAATCAGGAAAGCAACTCAAGAGTTGATGGATTTAATAGTAGATTGAGCCAGTTTGAATTCAAGTCCTACTCTGTCCCTTATTAACTGTGGGACCATGAACATGTTACTTAACTTCTTTAAACCTCAAGTTTCCGGGTCTTCCCACCGGGAAATTCCAGATGGTGGAAATAGCACCATCCATGCATGTTACCATGACAATTTTATGAGGTAATGTACTAAAGCTCTTGACAGTAATTGGCTTGTAAAAGTCTTTCTCAAAAAAGAAAAAAAGCTATCATTTTATGATAGTACTATAAGAGATTTACACGTTTTTCCCAATCCATTGTTATTATATTTTCCTATTCACTGAAAAAAATAATGACCAGTTATGTCATTAAAATTTATTCACTTAAACCTTGTCAGTTCAATGCACTATGGTGATGAAGTGTAGAAAAATTTTAAAACACAAAAGAATGTAAACAATAAAATAGAAATGAACTCCAATTCACTATTCAGAGATAACCACTATTTATACTACCTTGATATATTTCCTTTTCGTTTTCTGTGCGTGCATGTTTACTAAGAAATACTAAATATATTTAAAAATGAGGGGTGCCTGGGTGGCTCAGTCAGTTAAGTGTCTGCCTTAGGCTCAGGTCATGGTCTCAGGGTTCTGGGATGGAGCTCCACAACGGGCTCCCTGCTTAGGTATACATCTCCATTTGTACTCTAAGTATTTATGAGGACAAATGCCCAGAAGTTAGCTGTTAGATTACAGGGTATGCGTCTTTTTAACTGGCTGGTTAGGCATTGTCACGTGATCTCCGGCCCGCATGTAACCATGCAGACTTCTATGGAGGTGTCCGTGGACTCCCCTCCCCAACACTGGGCATTATCATGAATGCCTTTGCAGCTGAATACCACTGTGGAGGTTGAACATTTTTCTCAGATATTTATTGGCCAGCAGTTTATCTTCCTTTGTTGAAAACATGGTTTAATTTTTTTAATTTGTTTATAGAAATTTAGGGAATTGGTATTTGATACATGTGGTAGCCATGGATGCTGGGCTCTGATGTCCTACTTCAAAATCCGCAAGTTTCAGAGAAGGAAAAGTATTCAGTTTTTACTCCCTTAGATAGGGATTTCATTAATTAAAATTTAATTCATAAAGACAATCTTAACTCCAGTTTCTTTTTCCCCCTTAGGTAATTCAAGCCTTACAGTTGGTAGATAAGGCTTTTGGAATGTTGATGGAAGGCCTAAAACAGCGGAACTTACACAACTGTGTCAATATTATCCTTTTGGCAGACCATGGTATATTTTTCTTTTTAAATCATATTTTATCATTGATTATGTCTTATCACTTCAAGGAGCATGCAAAAATGATAAGTGATATTTTAAAATCTGTACTTCCAGACCTAGAAGCTCTTGAATGAGCAAGGAACAAGTTTTGTGGTAGGCTGTGATGAATAGAGGACTAAAACTAAAATTTCTAGTTTATTCTAACATTCATTCTGAAAAATCCATCCATATACTTACTTTTCTGTAAAAAGTAAGGGATATGGCTGGGTTGTTGTTCAATCAAATATTTTTTGAGTGCCTATTCAATGTCAAGTACTTTACCAGATGTGGTGTGTTTGGAGGTGCATAAAGCAGATATGGGCCTCTTCCAGATGGAGTGATCCTCTCTAGGTTAGTCAAGCTAAGCTCCAAAGGCTGTGAAGGAACCAGGCATGGAGAAGAGGAGGAAAAGGACTATGTCTACAGAACTTCTGTTCATATTTTAGGACATCAAGATAACGAGAAACAGAGAAACATTAAAAATTTCTAAAATGTTTTCTTAACACATTGTCCTCTTGTTTGAAAATTAAAGGGAACCATTTTAATTGTGCATTTTGTTAGAAGAAATTATAAAACATAAAATAAGTGTATGAATAAATATGAAAATAAAAATTTAGGTGTAGTGGGAAGAATCTTTAAATAGTAAAGGTTTAACTACCGAATCTTTTTTTAAAGTGCATGCTGCTTAAATAAACTTAAATAATATACTTAAGATATAATTAGCTTTCTCCAGATGATTTTCTTCTTTGAAATTAGTTGATTTATGTTGAACAAAAGATCTGTTTATAATTCTTGTTTATTCTTCTCTTATAAACATGACCCTTCTCCACTGTCAGGATTTCAAGTTCTGCCATTTAGAGTGAAATCATAGGGTAAATTGTGTAACTGCTCAGTGAAACGTGGTTTGAGATCTGTAACATAGAGTATCCCCGATTTGACATGATCAAAGACAACTGATTGTTACCATCTATGTATATATTCAGTGGATTTTTTTTTAATTCAGGAATGGATCAAACTTACTGTGACAAGGTGGAATATATGACTAATTATTTTCCTCGAATAAACTTCTACATGTATGAAGGGCCTGCACCTCGTATCAGGGCTCGTAACATACCTCATGACTTTTATAGTTGTAAGTATGAAGATGCCCATGTGAAAAAAAAAAAAGGTAAAATCGAAAGTGAACAACCATACTTCCTGATTCTGGGGATGTAGAGATTGCCAAGCCCCCTCCTGTGACTTGGGAAGACCACACAGAGCAAAGGAGAAATTCCCTTCCTTGTTTAAATGTAGTCAGTCTATAAAGTCTATGGTAATATTTAATGTTGTTAAGTTAAAACATATTCTACTTAATCATATTAATATTAATAAAATATTAATTAAAACAAAAACATTAATATTAATAAAATATTAATATATTCTACTTATATCCATATAAGTAGATATATAATAAATAATATATAATGAAATATAGTCTACTTACATTAATAAATCCTAGTTATATTAATTAAAACATCAATTATTTAAATTAAAATATTAATATTAAGATTTAATATATTCTACTTAATTGTTAGGTTAAAATATATTCTTAAATTCTAAAATAATTCTTTGCTTAAAATAATTTCTTATTTAATCTTACCAGATTACTGTCATTAATAAGTGTATATATCAAATTCATCTGAGTTGTTCACATTTGTAATGTGATTTATTTTTTTTCCCTTTTGAAACAGTTAATTCTGAAGAAATCGTTAGGAACCTCAGTGTAAGTATACAGCGCCCTAATACATATCTATAAGGTAATATAATGTCTTTAAAATCTGGTTTGGAAGAAATTTGTATTCTGTATTTCTGAGCCCAAGCCACTTGTCATTTATTTTTGAAACCCTCTGTGGACATTATTTTATGTGCATATCAGTTGCTTTTATCTTAGGTATTTCCATTTGCAGTCGCCACCCCTACCCCAGAGATTAGTCTGGGGGACTCCTAGTTTATTTAAGTATAGGTAGCATGCAATTATAGTAAAACATGTTAGGATGAAATGTGAATGACTAAAGGTGAGAAAAGACAGGGAGAAGAGCGTTACTGTAACCTCTGCATTCCGATGTAGAAATGACTATGAGAGCAATTCTTTAGAGCCTTAATCACTCCTTTTTTCTCTTATACCTTCTGATATTCTGATCGTGAGATCAGATTGGTAGGCAATCTTAGCCCATGCGGGGAAGGGCCTACAGGCAGTGTATTCATGCTGCTAAGGGGGGCCCTTCAGAATTTTCAACATGTGGACTCCCTAAAACCACATATTGCTGCTCTTTCCCCCGTCACCTCATGAGCCGTACAACTGAAGCCCTGTTGGTGAGGAGGGGCAAATCTCTAACAATCCCAGTGGTGCAGGGGGATTGGATACCACAGGCTTTGGAAATCCATTACCTGGCATCGTAAATACAGGCTGGGCCTGGAGCCAAAGAACCCCGAAGAAATGGATCATCATTTCATACAGTCGCCCACGAGTCCCAGGAAATACTGCGTGAGGCCGTGCAATATTCCTGGTAATGCTGGTCGGAGGTCCTGTACTGAGCTTATATTGGACAAAGATAACCAAACATGAACAGTGACTCCTTAGTTCAACAAGGTTCTGGCTGCATGACCAACAACAGCATCAACTTTGTTCTTAGATAAAATGACCCAAGTTTTCCCAGCGTTAAGGTCTTCAGCCTAAATTCTCAAATGCAGAGTATAACCCTGTCCTTCTTCGGAAGTTGGCAGCATGCCTCCAGTGTCCTCGGGATTTACTCTGGCTACACACCAGCTAGGAGAGTGTGACTGTCATATGACCTGTGGTCCTCGAGGGCACATTCTAGTCCTTTGTATCTTTGAGGAAGGAAGCTGCATACCCAACAGCTGCCATAGTGTACTTGCCTGGATGTTACAAAAATATTGGCTTCAGAAGGAAGTAATGATGGGGCGCCTGGCTGACTCAATCAGTTAAGCATCTGCCTTTGTTTAGCTCAGGTTATGGTCTCTGGGTCCTGAAATCGAGTCCTGCATTGGGCTCCCTGCTCAACGGGGAGCCTGCTTCTCCCTCTCCCCTGCCCCTGCTCATGCTCTCTTTCTCTCTCTCTCTCTCAAATAAATAAAATCTTAAAAAAAAAAAAGAAGTAATGATGAATTAAAAAGAAAAAGAAGAAGCCTGGTAAAGATACCAAAATAGGCAAGAAAAAAACTGGCCGAAATATCTGTGCAATAAATAATTTCTCTTCCCCTCATTCTAGAACTCTCCTTGCTCTATTGTCCATACTTCTTTTTAAATTGTTTTTTGTTCAATTTCATGGTGTCTTTTTTTCTTCTATAAATTGAGCACAAAATAGTGACACAGGCTTAAAATATTTATGAGATGATTGAGACTTAAATAAGAATGAGGAAGCAGGGGCGCCTGGGTGGCTCAGTCGTTAAGCGTCTGCCTTCGGCTCAGGTCATGATCCCAGGGTCCTGGGATCGAGCCCCGCATCGGGCTCCCTGCTCCGCGGGAAGCCTGCTTCTCCCTCTCCCACTCCCCCTGCTTGTGTTCCCTCTCTCACTGTGTCTCTCTCTGTCAAATAAATAAATAAAATCTTAAAAAAAAAAAAAATGAGGAAGCAGAAAAAAAGGTAATTTTCCCATATTCTTACCTGTATGGTTTTTTCTCTTGTTTCTCAAAAAGGTCACTTCCTTACCTTTTTTTTTAGATAACTGTGAATTGCATTTTTACACAGTTTTAAAATATGCCATCAAGTTACTGCAGTAATTATTAAAGAAACAACATTTCACTCGTTTGTAAGAGATTCATGAATTTTTCACAAATAAGGAGCCTATCCTAGGTCTCAAAAACTTTTGACTTGATTTGGGATTTAAGTCAATGAAGGTTATTTCAAGGGCAAATTGAATCCATTGTAAGAGGATTTTGGTGCAATTAAACTGATTTTTTAAATTTTTACTGGTGTTATATACTTTTCATATATAATTTAAATTCAAAAGTTGTATTTGCCACTTGAAATCTAGACATATCCACTGTCTGTCAACAAAGGAGGGGAGGTTTATGGTGGCTTAAGATACATACACAGGAATAAAAACTTAAAACGTCAAACACCAAATCATAATTTAAATCATTTTTAATTGTAATTTAAATATTGTTGCAACAACAAAAATAACATAATTGGGGAATGTGACCACATTGATAATAGGTTTAATATCCTTATTTTATTAGCCAAGCTTAAATCCTCTTTCTTTTAAAAAGTGCTTAATTGTCTTAGAAGATGAAATTGTTGAATTAGCTTGCATATTTTTATAACTTATATGAAGAAAGAATTTACCTATTTTTTTTTAGTGCCGGAAACCTGATCAGCATTTCAAACCCTATTTGACTCCTGATTTGCCAAAACGACTACACTTTGCCAAAAATGTTAGAATTGACAAAGCTCATCTTTTGGTGGATCAGCAGTGGCTGGCTGTGAGGTTTGTGCATCTATTTACTTGTCTCGTAATACTTTTAACAACCGTCTTTCAATATAAATTACCTTAATTTTACCCACTATTATGATCATGGCATCTTTCCTGAGTAGGGGTATTTGCTTGACTTTTTATGCTACCTAGCACTTCTGCATTTCAAACCCCTGTTATTAGGGGGCCAATCTTAGCATTCTAATCCTCACAATATAGAGAAGCAGGGAAGAAGGCTGACGCTGTTTATAGACCACTCCAGAAATCACCAGCACATTGCTAACCCCCACTTGGGGCTTTTTCAGATGGTAGATAGATGGGAAGGTGATATCCGCTGTCTTGCAGGTTGGTAATAAGAAACTGATTAGATGGCTCTTTGACATCTTTGTCATCTTTGTGGTTTTCATGAAAGAGCACCTTCATGGCTCGAAGGCCAAGCTAACCAATTAGGTGTTAACATTTATTTCTTTTTTCTAGTTATCATGCACATTGATTGTTGAGCACTTGCAAATTATAATTGTGCTTAGAGAAAATAAAAACCATTCTGAATCACTTCATCCCAAGATAACCAATTAATTCATTGGTTTCACAAAATCATATTGGTTTGTTATTGTGTGTGCTGGGCCTTGCTCCAGGCCTTTGGGATACAGACAGGATTCTCGTCCAGTGACAAAGTCTGAGAATAAGGCAGCAAACAAATACATACACACTTTTTGGTAGTTTAACTAATGTTTCCTGTTTTTAGATTTCATTCCAGGGTTGTTGTTGTTGTTGTTGTTGTTTTTCCACGTGCATAAGTGGTTTGAAATGGAAGCAGGATCGTATTATTTTCTGGCCTATTTGTATGCTATGTAATGCCGGAGGATACAGAGGACAATGGGAATACAGAGTCTGAAAGATATGTTTAACAAAGAGGAGACTAAAAAAGTTGAGGTAGTTGGGCTCTAATATAACTGTGTGCGGGATGAGGAACCGGGGTTTTGGGGAAACCCAAGCAGTACAGGGTTAGGCCAGAGAGTGTGCATGTTCACACCCGACCGCTAGATGGCGCAGGCCTCTCTTCTTGGGACTGGAGTTTCATAACCCTTTGTGAAGCTCAGTGGCCTTACTGTGTGGCTCACCATAGCATTCTCCGGAAGAATTAAAAAGACTAAGCTTTACTAATATTAAGAATATAAGGCTTTTAGTAATGTAGGCATGTATTATGTAAACAAGTATATGTCCAAATGTGGGTAAATTCTCCAAATATTTACTGTTGAGACTCTGTGGTGGAAGAAGTTAGGAGGCCACTGGTACAAAAGGAGGAAGTGCCCATCCATCCTATAACATGACCTATGGGTTATAGAAGGAGAGTCCAGCCACCAGAATACCTCTGGGTATTACACATTAATATCTAGTCTCAAATTATGAGCTTTGTACATTTAATAGCTAGCAGTGAGATGTTCAAGGCTGAGAGTTCAAGACCTGCCTCCACACCTAGCTTGTGAGAACTTAAATTAATGTCTCAGGACTTCATGTTCATCATCTGTAACACCAAATTAGCCTGGTTTTATTATTCTCTTGATATTAAAGTAAACTAATTTATACCAAAGGAAATGTTGATGACAGCCCAAACCAGGGAGTCTCGTCTGATTAAGTCCTGAGTTCACTCTACCTCCAACTCTTAACACATGAATGTCAGGCTACCTGGTTTCTACATTAAAGTATGCTGTTTTAGTTATAATGTCCGGTATTTGATAACTAGATTAGATCTCTTTTCCAGAATTAGAGCAAATTTCATCATTTAGTGTAATCTATCATCACCATCATTATCCTTATTTTGCCTAAAATGTGTTGGATTTTACTTATTTGGGGAAACCCAATTATCTGAAACTACAACTGAAGTATTGTTAAAATGCCCCCTTAAAGAACATGAATAATAGCTTTTTTTTTTTTAAGATTTTATTTATTTGAGAGAGAGCGCACGAGACCGGGTGGGGGGGAGGGCGGGGTAGAGGGAGAAGCAGACTCCCCACTGAGCGGGGAGCCCAATGTGGGACTAGATCCCGGGACTCCAGGATCATGACCTGAGCTGAAGGCAGTTGCTTAACCAACTGAGCCACCCAGGCGCCCAGGTGCATTTTATGTTATGATCGGAAAGTGACAAATACTTCCCAGGCAACTTTCCTTTTTTTTTAAGTCATTTTATTTATTTATTTATTTTTAAGTGATTTTATTTTTTTTAATTTTTAATTTTTTAAGATTTTATTTATTTATTTGTCAGAGAGAGAGAGAGCACAAGCAGAGGGAGAAGCAGTTTCTCTGTTGAGCAAGGAACCCGATGTGCAACTCTATCCCAGGACCCTGGGATCATGACCTGAGCTGAAGGCAGACGCTTAATGACTGAGCCACCCAGGCACCCCTCCCAGGCACCTTTCTAAGAAATGGGGGTAGACACAGTCCCCATCCTAAGAATCTTTGCGCAGGCAAGGAAGAAGACAACAGTTATAATCAGGTTTAACAAATACTGCTCGAGGATCAAGTACAAGGTACAAGGAAACAAAAAGAGTGATTACACAGCCCAGGTGTGGATGTCAGAGAATGTCAGAGGATGGTTCCTGGTGGGTGTGATTCCTGCTCTGGGTTTTGAAGACTCAGGATGGGATAGGCTAAATGCCGTCAAGTAGAGCAGGTCTGCCCCAGACAGTTGTGCAGAGGCACTCAGCCAAGATGAGAGGCAGTGGAAACAGAACCCTTGCTCAGCTCACTGAGCCCTGACGGGGGGTTATGTCTGCAGGTGAAACAGACCACTTTTCTTTGCTGGAAGGCATCCATCCAAGCCTCGAGCACTACCAGGCTGTATCTTCTCAGAGGTGTTTCTTTCTTGAAATACTCTGCCCAGAGCAGTGGGGCACCTTTTTTAAAGCCAGCAGCTGCTCTGGGGCAAGGAAGGGTAGAAATAGGTTTGCAGGCAGAAGGACTAGGTTCCAGCAATTTCAAGTAGTTCTGTATTGCTAGAGCACCGGGTAAATGAAGCTGCTCTCCTCCTGAAGGACCTTACCTGTCATGACTAAGACCTGGGACTTTGACTGTAAAGAAAACAGAAAAATGGTGGCTAGTGCTGAATATGTGGATATGTGGATTTGCACTGCAGAGAGCTCACAGTGTTCAGTATGAGTGGGGTTGTGTGTGTGTGTGTGTGTGTGTGTGTGTGTGTGTGTGTTATGTGGGAAGATTCTGAAATTCAGAGTCAGGATAACCAGTTAGGAACTTTGTTCAGGTCAGAAGTAATAAGGATCTAGCTTAGAATGAGGCAGAAGAGGAGAGCAGGAGAAAATGTGAAAGGAACTACACAAGTGCATAGGACTTGGCAGCTTCCTGGGGCTCAGGAAAGAAGTCTTGTTCATCTCCCATCTATGTCATTACTCAGCTGTGGCAAAGAAACTGGCCCTGATTTCAATTTCTTAATTAGACATGGAGAAGATAAAAGAGAATTTGTTCCAGAAGTTTTCATAGGGTACTTGGAAGTGGAGCTAAATCATGACAGATAAAAACAACTCATCTTTTCCAAATGCTGGCTTCTATTTTTCCATATGTAATTTCCAGAGTCTAATGGTTGGAAAGCATAAACATGAGCAGTTAGAAGAGCAAATTTTTAAAATTTTCACTTGAATAGAAAATCGTGTTTTTTCAAACACTATTTTTTATCTTTTACTTCTGAATAAGTATTGACTTTCATATTGACTAAAGTTTCCTAATTGAGTTGGGTCAGATGTTGAAAATATTAAGTATTTTTCTGAAAATATAAAGATATAGAAAGGATCAATTTTAGAAAATTTTACCAATGACTTGGTGCTAAAGACCTTTTTTCTTCTTTCATTAATGAATCCTCTAGCCTCCCACGTGGAATTTAAAACTTAATTATCCCCAGATAGTTCCAATCTTGATGGAACCAAATTTCTCTGCAATAAAGATAAAAATATTTTTTAAACAACTCTTTCCTTATGCCAAAAATTTTATTGGAATTAACCAAGGTAATGAACTGGCACCTTTGGATAATTGAATTCAAACCCCTTATAAATAGGACTCCTCTTGTTTTTCTCATTCCAGCTAGTCCTTAGCCTCTCCTTTCTTCCCTCTATTAGGTTAAGTGTAGCCTGCCTTGCTCGGTGTAATGATTTATTTTTTATTCTGTGATTTATTTTTATTTAAGCTGAGTGAGAGTCATTTATGAATTTTTTAAAGTTAATTTTTTAAGACACTAAAGTCCTGCTTACAACGTAAAAACCAACGAAAACATTGTGTTTGTGGGTTTTGCCTGAGGAGTGGGAGGTGGGAGTGGGAAAGCAAATGAGAAAAATCTCTTAAGGCCAACTGTTGGGAAGAGAAGTCTTTTTTTTTCCATTAGAGACCTAATTTGACATTGTTGCTTTAAAAAAAAAATCTAGGTTTATTTATTGCCATTTTGTTTTCATGTATAAAAACAAACTATGTATAAAATTGCTAATACTGCTCAACTCAAATACTAAAATATGAGAAGGTGGGCAAAAGACTAATTACATTTGAAAAGTCATTCAAGTAATAGGGCAACAGCCTATGGAAGAATGGCCCCCAAATTAAAAATAAACTCTGAATTTACAAGAATATACTAGCTTCTTCTGACCAAGTGTTATAATTAACATTCCCTCCATATTCTTTATACTTTTATATTATTTCCCTAGATATCTCTGGTGTAAAATAGTAATCAGTATTTTTTTCCCAGTTTCAAAGACTTATTTCTAAAGTACTGAAATGCATTAAGTAGTATATTAGTCAAACTATTCTTGATCACACAGACATTAATTAATGTGTAAGATACAGATAAGCTTGAAGACAATTTCAAATTCTTTTTTTTTTTAAATCCATGCCTTTGTTATTACCTTGTTTTCAATGTCTAAGGGTCAAAGGCTTTTGAATTCTATTTACAGATTCTGGAATTCTCCTTCCTTCTCTCCTGCCATTCTGTTTGTTCCTCTGTGGTTATGAATTTGAGCACAAAAAGAACTATATTTATGCTGTTGTTGACAGAAAAATATATTTATATAAAAGCAGAAGGTACATAAAAATCCATTAAAGCTCAGTTTATAATAAGATTTCATATCAGTGTATTGATTGCAATGTAACATTATTATTTCTTTAAAGGAGTAAAGCATATTCATCCTGTGGAGGAGGGAATCATGGTTATAACAACGAGTTTAAGAGCATGGAGGTAACTTACTGCTTTATTATTTTTTTAACATATTTATCGAGCACCTACTTTGTAATAGGCAATCTTCAGGACCCTTAAATACAGCTGTGAACAAAACCCATAAGGATCCCTGCCCTCAAGAAGCTTTCATTCTAACAGATGAATATAGACAATTGGTGTAATAAGGAAATAATATTATTTGGTATGTTAGGGGATAAGTGCCATGGGAAATAAAAGTAAAGCAGAGTAGGTAGGCCTTGCGGGTGTTTCAGGGTACCATGGGGGCATATGCAATTTTACATAAGGTGTAGAGGGTCAGATTCATCGAGATGATATTTGAACAGAGGCTTGAAGGAGCTGAAAGATTCTACCTCTCAAATATTCAGAGGACAAGCGTCCCAGGCCAAGGAAATGGCCAGTGCAAAGGCCTGAAGGTGGCAGTGTGCCTGGTATGTTGGGGACGGGAGAGCCTTCATAAGCTGTTGGAAGGATGTTAGACCGTAGCTGATTCCAGAGGAAGGAGTGAGGGTTCATCTGGGTACGTTAAGTCCCAAATATTTATTAGACATGCAAGTGGAGATGTTATAGAGGCACCTGAAGAGAGTCTGTCTATCCAGAGATAAAAAAATTTGAGTTTTAGGTATGTAAATTATTTAAAAGATATGCAGCTAGAGATGATCGTCAGAAACTGAGTATAGATAGAAAGGAAGACCAAGAACTGAGCTCTAAGCAAATCTACTTGAAGAGGTTGCAAGAAAAAGAGTCACTAGCAAAGACACTTAGAAGTAAAACCAGTAGGGAGGGAAGAAAACTAGGAGCATGGTGTGTCCTGGAAGCCCAGGGAAGAGTCTATTAGGGAGAGTCCATGAGTAAAGTGTAGCTGATATTCGCCTATAGGTAAAGCTTAATGATTTTTTGCAACCTGGTTATCTTATCTATTTCCATTAATAACACACACACACACACACACACACACACACTCCTTCCCAAATAAAGAAAATGTGTTGGATTTTTTTTTATGAATATACTGGCTTTTAACATTGTCATGATGAGCTATAGATCCTTGTAAACATTTGATAAGTCTCTGGAGACAGAGTGCTTCTCTGTTAAATACAGTAGTATTTGATAATTAAGTTAATTACTATAACGAAAACTTATGCCCCCAGTTCTTTGCTAATTATCTTGGAAAAAAAGATTATCTATCTATCTATCTATCTGGCCCTGTTATCAAAAAAATAATTGTTTATTTATATTCGACACTTTTATTCTAGTTATTTACAATCTGAAAATATTTGATGTGTTATTAATAATATATTTAACATGAATTAATTAAATGTAAATAAAAGTATTTAGGTTTCTTCATCCTAAAAGTAAAGGGGAGATATATTTGAGAAATCAGTGGGTTAGTATAAGTTGTAAAAAAAATTTAGTGTTTAGAGACTTAAACGGTTTTTGTCACGTATTAACATATTTGAACAATGATATGAAAGGATTGTGAAAAGAATATCTGATGTTATTGGATGAATTTCTAATTTATACTGTCTAGCTATGGTAGAACTGTGTTGATGCTGGTTGTCCATTGTGGCTTGTTTCTCCTTGTCTGTTGACATACAAAGTACTGTGGAAGCAGGTACATTTAGCAAAAGTAAATGCACTATAGATTATATTTGATTGGGACGGTTGGAATCTCAATCATAGATGCAAATGATAATAAAAATCATTTTCAGATCTGAAAAGAAATCCTTACAATAGCCTCAGACACAAATGGAGAGCTGGGACAGAAGGAAAATGTTGTCTCTTCCAACATCTGTTTTTGAGTTTAGATGACATCTAGTAACAGTAGGACTATTACCACCTAGGCTATCTTCTTGGCACATGGACCGAGTTTTAAAGAGAAGACTGAAATTGAGCCATTTGAAAATATTGAAATCTATAACCTAATGTGTGGTGAGTATATCTATATAAATTTAACATCAAAATGTGGATATAGTTTTAAAAATATGTATTTTGAAATTGGTAATAAAATGAATCCCAGAAATGGATGCTTTGCCCTAAGAAGACAGAAAGTAGAGAAGATGAGAATGAATCATCATTCAGAATTATTCAGCAATAAGGGTGAATCTTTCTATTCGCTGGCAATGATTTAGATCTCAGGAAACCAGCTTTTCTATCAGTTAGTTACTATTTGAAAGTTTTGTAAAACTTAGATAAATAAAATTACATTTCTAACTTTTCAAAGCAGGAAAAGACCCCTAAAAGCACAAGTATTTTCTTGTAATCACAGAGAAAAAGCTTCTGGCATAAAAGGATGATAAAAGGCCTTTTTGGATTTACACTTTGGAATTACACTTACTGTTTAAAAAAAAAAAAACTTAAAGAATTAGAGTTTTAGGGGATCTCCTCTACTTTTGTGCATACAGCTTACTTCAGAGCACTGTACTAATAAATCATTTATCTCGGCAAGGCAATGGGTAAGTTGTCATTTCACCTTGAACTTTAGGAATTCTGACGTAAATACACTCACAATTGTCATTCCTAATCTTGCCAAAGGCCTGTGGTGATTGAATATGACTTAGAAACCAAAGAGTATCCATTTGAAAATAATGTGTTGTAGCCTTAACAACTTTGGCTCTTGGTTCCCAAGCTGAAGTTTGTGGTCAGGGACGCTGGCCCTTTGCGGGGAGGCTTAGAAGGAACCAGATAGAATTTCAGTTCTAAGAGAGATCTATTTGGTGGTATTCAGCAGGAGCCACTTAAAAGACTATGTTTGTAAAATCTCTGTATATTGTATTGTTGTAGAAAAAAAATAGAAAAAGTTATCTAAATATTACACAAAATTTATGAGTTTAATTTTTTAAAGGTATCTGTCCTTAAAGAAGTTTCATATAACTAAGTAAATATACTATAAGTAAGATTGTAAATTAACTTCTTCAAAATTATTTTTGGTAAAAGTATAGCTTTTTATGCTAGAAAACCAGGATACGCTTAAGGAACAAAGTGATCGTTTAAGTAATGATACTTTTCTCTGGAGGAGCAGAAACAGTTCCTGAAAGAGCGTGTAGCTTCTATAACAAATGTTCCCATTGTCTAGAAAGAGGAAGTGATAGAAATCCTAGAAGGGGGGGTGGGTGGGAGTGTATGCACCTGGGTGGCTCAGTAGGTTAAGTGTTGGACTCTTGGTTTCGGCCCATGTCATGATTTCAGGGTAGTGGGATGGAGCTTTACATTGGGCTCTGTGCTCAGTGGGGAGTCTACTTGGGATTCTCTCTCTCCCTCTGCCCCCCACCACTCTCTCTCCCTCTCTAAAAAAAAAAAAAAAAAAAAAAAATCCCTGGGGGAAGAGACACTAACCTGAAGACATATGCAGTACAAGATCATGTTATAGCAGAATTTATTCAAGGAAGTTTTGTTTTCTTCCATCTGTGAGATAGATATTGTTGCCTTTTAATTTAAAACTACTTTGAATTTATTTTTAAACACAGATCTTCTACACATTCAACCAGCACCAAACAACGGCACCCATGGTAGTTTAAACCATCTTCTGAAGGTACCTTTTTATGAGCCAACCCATGCAGAAGAAGTGTCAAAGTTTTCTCTTTGTGGCTTTACTGTTCCATTGCCCACAGATGCTCTAAGTTGTTCATGCCCTGAGCTACAAAACGTAAGTAATAACTTTACACATCCATAAGAATGTAAAGGGGCAAGTTAATCTATAACCAGGGTTATAACCGGGGTAGCTGACCCCCAGGTTTGTGTTCTAGTTCAGATATTTACTAAGTAGATGTATGTGGTTTCTCTGAAACTTGTCTGGAGATGAGAGACGCATTGTAAGATTAAGTATGTGAATATGCTTTGTAAACTGGAAAGCACTATTTGGACATTATCAATTCCCTTGTGAGCTAAGTGTCCTTAACAATTCAACACAGTAGAATCTTGGAGCTCTCTTTGATTTCCTTCCTCTTACAGCTACAGGACCTCTTACAGGTCTTTTTAGTGGGTCAGGCACTTGGCTGAGCTCAGGAGCTTGACTTCAGACCCCAAGAGACTCTCAGTAAGGTGAGATTCCAGCGCTAGGAGTCCCCCCACCCCCAAAAGGCAAGGAGTCAGAGCAGGAGCTCAGAATGCAAGCACCAACCCTACCTGTGAGAACTAGAGCACAGGGATGGGGGCTGGGATTTCAGGATGGAATTGGAGCCCAGTTGTCAGGAGTCCATCAAGTTAAAACCAATGTCAAGGTGCATTTGATGCCAAGTTCAAAATGTGGTAGAGCTAAATAAGTACCTGCTGCCTCTGGGAAGAATTATTCTTTATAGCCAGGAGTCAGCAAAGACTTGACTTTCTCTAATCCTCAAAACAACATTACACCACATAGATCAATAAGTATATAAATAAATGCTGACCAAAAGAGCCTTTAAAGGACAAAAGTCCGGTCAAGATTTCCAATAAAAATCAAATCCACAGCCTGGATCAGAGTAGGGGTGTTGGTTTCTTACCTACAGCTTACCTGAATGGAACCTCCATTTAAAATAATAATAATAACAACAATAATAATAATAAACATTACAACGTAGGTGTTTTTGTCTCCATTTGAGGAACAAAGAAGAGTCCGAGAAGTTAAGTAAACTGTCCAAGGTCACAGAAATTTGATCTACCTGACTGCAAACCTCCAAATTCTTCTTTGTAAAGAATGCACTTTGCTGTTCAAAGTGTGGTCACAGGAACAGCATCTGCCTCACTTGCAGGCTGGTCAGAGATCCAGAATCTGAGGCCCTACTGGGCTCAGGATTACTAATCAGAATCTGAATTTTAACAAGACCCTCAAGTGAGTTGTACTCATATTAAAGCCTGAGAAACTGAGGGATGTTGTCATTCCAGTTTAGTAGTTGATTCTAGCTGTGGTCACAGTGCTTTGTCCCATTATCGGTTGTTATCTTTGTCAACTCCCACATAGGGTATCCCAAGCAGTAGTAGGATCTTTATATTTCTGAGCAAGTGGTGGAATTGGAATTTAAACTCAAGTTAGTTTGGCTTCTTTGTTGAGTAGTAAAATATTCGGGTATTACTGCAGAAATAATCCTGACCACCTTTTACATACATGTCTTAATCACTTCGACTTACTTTCTCTTTTCCCCATGTTGTCTTGCAGAATTCTTCTCTAGAACATGTGAATCAAATGCTAAATCTCTCTCAAGATGAAAGTAAGTCAATAGAAAACATGTCAAGTCTTTGGTGTTTAGGCCTAACAGAACACAATATTGCCTTTTTGGGATTCTCTAAAATAAGCTCCCAGAGGCTTTTGAACATAAAGATTGTATTGCCAATATACAGGAAGAAAAAAACCCCACAAAACTATTATTATTATTACCTATTATCTTTTAAGTATTCTCGTGTTAAACTCACTAGGCCTGTTTCATGATTTTAAAATGGGGATACCTTCTTTGTAGAGTTTTTGTGACAATTAAATGAGTTAATATATGTGTGCACTTAGAATAGTGCCTGGCACACAATAAGAGTTTAGTAAATGTCTTGGTTGGTTGATAATCTTTTTATAATCTGTTGAGTGTTACTGCATGGCATGAATACCTTGTAGGTTTTTAAACTATCAAGAATTGATGGATTTTTAGAATATAATAATAGGCAAATAAAAATAAATAAATACATTAGGGCATACTTTCTTTATACAATTGCAAAATCATTCATATGATAATTATTAAGGTAGGTCATCTTTGTTACAAAGTATGTCCTTTTGGTTGTAGAGGTTGTAGCTCTTCAAATACGTCCTGTGATCTGTTAGCTGCTTGGCCAAATTACTTTTCTAAACCCTAGTTTTGTAATATGTAGAATGGAAAATAACACTTGCTTCAGAGTTGTAAGAATTAGGAGGTTAAGTATGTAAAGTAATTATCAGAGTAATTGGTACGTAATAAACCACCAGATGATAATTTTATGCATAGAAAGAAACATTTGCTAATTTTACCAACATTTTTATTTTATGTTATTTTCGTTTTAGTAACAGCGACAGAGAAACTAAATTTGCCATTTGGGAGGCCCAGGGTTATGCAGAAGAACAAGGAACACTGTCTTCTCTATCACAGGGAATATGTCAGTGGATTTGGAAAAGCTATCAAGATGCCCATGTGGAGCTCCTATACAGTACCGAAACCAGTGAGTTCCTGTGTCCATTGAGCCATGAAGGCTGGAAAAAATTTGTAGTTCTCGAATATTCCAAGAGTTGACTTTTGATTTTCAGTAGAGATCCCAAAGGGAGTTCACTGGTCTGTGTCTTGTAAAGCAATGTCCCAGGTATTTCTTAAAGTATTTATAGGTGCTGTGTGTGTGCAAAAGAGAACACATTGTGTTTTGCCTGGAGAAATTAAAAGGTGTTCACAGGCCAATTGGTAAGGCAGGTAGAAAAGAAGATTTCCAAGAGAAACAACACGAAATACAGAAGCACACTATTTTGTCTATCCTACGTACATGGTGGGTGCACCTAGAAGGTGATGCTAACTAGATTATAAAGGGCTTTATATTTATTTGATTGTTTAACAAATACTTTACCATCTGCTGTGTGTTATGTTAGGCACAAGGAACACAACGTGAGTGAGAAGTAATTCATTCCTGAAGCACTCTAATCCGTCAGGCTAAACTTACAGGTGTAGATGTGTTACGTCACATCTCTCCAGGCTGGGGTTGAGAATCCAACTGTTGAAATTCTCTTCCTTTTTCATTGTCTGGCAATCTCTCTTTCGATAAGTGACCTTGGGACATTTGGCTACCAAAAGAAAGAAAATGTCAGATGTCTATCTCACACCATATACAAAATTAAATTGCTGGTGGATTTATGGACCTAAATGTGAACAGCAAATTCATATTTTCCTTTGTGTATATCTTTATGACTTTGGGATAGAGAAGGATTTCTTGGGACACAAGAACAACAACAACAAAAATACAGAGGAAATTGACTAATTTGACTATATTAATGTAATGGGTGACAAAAAGACAGTTATGGACGAGACAATATTTGCATTGTATATAAGAAACAAGAGATAGTATCCAGAATGGTAATTAGGATCCAGAATAGCTAATAAATTTCTTCTACTAACCAAGAGAATGGCAAACATTTCGTTAATAAATGGGCAATGACTATGAGCCAAGCAATTGAACCTCATTAGCAATCAGGGAAACATAAATGAAAGCAAAAATCAAAGTCTGCCAAAAATCAGTCAAAACACCCCTTCGGGGCAGGGATGGTTCTATTTAATGTATCCCAGCACAATAGAGCTGCCCAGTAAATGTTACCTGAATGAATGCATTGGCTAAATTAATCCCAACCATTATTTTAAAAGACTTAAGGAGAAAGTGGTACTTTCAACTAGAAGAGTAAATAAACAATCAGGAAGCTGTTCTTGTCAAGATAATCTTGATGTCTTAGATCCAAAGACTCTGATGATAAACCTCCACCTATTACTGTTCTTGCTAAGAGTATAGATACTCCACTTTTTATGGCCAGGAAGTGATTGATTGTATCTGGTTTATTTACTCTTCTTGTTCTAATTCAAGATTTCTGGAGAAAAATAAGCATATTTTCCCACTATTAATTGAAGCTTTGTGTGTTCTGAGCACCAACTCTGCTGCTGAAAATGGTTTAATTGTGGCCCGCGGTAGGAGAGCATTGATGTTGTTTCCCAGTGTGGGCAAATCTTTTACCAGCTGTTACCTGAGTTCATGTGTATGGTTAATGACAACATCACTTTCCTATTATGCAAAATGTCCAGTCTGTTACTTTCTTCAACACACTGTGGAACAACAATGTGAAGTTATTTATTCCTTTAAATAATTCCTATTTGTTCGTGGTATTGAGAAGGGCAGTATATTCAAGGCCAGTCTTAGCATTCAATTCTCTATTTTGAAAAGTCCAGGTATCAGGGATTGTGTGGAGTTGAGGGGAATATTTATGTTTTTAATACTTTCCCCTTCTGTCTTGCATTCCTGAATTTATATGAGCTTTAGCAGAAACCAGAAGCAGAGAGATTTTAAGTGGGCTCAGACCAGGAGTTTAGTACAATTCTTTTTTGTTATTGTTTTAAAACTAGCTTCTTTGTTACCAAAAGTTCCTGTCCTTTCACTGATCCCACAGAACTACTTGTGTATTTCTCCCTCCATGTGACAGGATGGAATTCTAGCAATTTTCTGCTTTCTAATTCGGAAATTACTCTGTTAGTATGTTGTGGTTCAAGAAAATTACATACAAGGATGTTTTGAGATTCACATAAAAATGCTGTAAATCAGCCCTGTGTTTGAAAAATCAGACTTTAAATAAGCACTTTTTGGAGCATGGGCCCAATTGGCTTGTGCCTTTAAGTTTTATGGAGCTTTTGTTTTCCTGTGGTTTTGGTGGGTTTTCTAATTTTTGTTGTTGTTATTGTTATCTCAGAAGAGTTCTGGAGAAGGAGCTGTGATTTGAAATCGTGCTCCTGCAACAACAGCTTCAAAACTATTAGGGTTGATTAGACTGTATATGGGTTTCGCTTCTGGGCCCACTGAGTAGGACTACGTGAGCTGCTTTTTCTGTTGCTGGGTGAAAAATTGAAATTAAGAGCAAAAATTGCGTTATGTTTAGAATATATACCTTATAAATTTAATGTAAATCAAAACACTTTTTCAGAGAAGAAAATCTAGTGCACTTGAAGAATGTTTCCCTCTCTCTCGATCTATATGTGTGTATATGTCCCATATCATTGGATTTTTGAATAGCCTTTTTTTGTTTCAAAAGCTTATTAGCGCTAATATCATAAATTATGGCCCAATCATGTTTAATGATTCTTTAAAAAACTAGGAACATTATTATGTATCGGAAACATTTTTTTGGAACTATAAGAAATATTTTTCCCTAAAGAAAAAAACCACGTCCAGAAAAATAATAATTTTAAAAATATATAGTGATTATCCTTACCATAAGATCAGATGGTAACAATCCAATCTTCAAATAAATAAGTTTAGCTTTTATGTTCAGCCTACAGGTAAAGAGAGTCTATAACTTCAATAAAAATAATTTTATCCACTGTTTAAGTTTTATTTTAACCCCATGCCAGACTAGAAATGAAAGCATCTTGCTTTCCTGTCTATGCTCATCATCTACCTCTCTTGAAGAGTTTTGAGAGCTAGGGAGTTCAGATTTTATCTGAGTGTCTGAGTTCTATTTATTGTTTTCCTGACTTTCTATCCCCTGGCTTAAAAAACTCTAAAGAACTCTGAAGAGCTAGCAGGGTTGAAGCTGTTTCTATGTGTGGAGGTGGGGGGATGGTTCGCTGTGCCTTCTCTCAGGAGCCCAGGACTCAGAAGTGACGTGATCACACCTCCCCTCCATCCTTCTAGAGGGCTGCCTATTGCATAATCTCCCCTTTCTAAAGAAGGCCACATCCTGTCTTTCCTTGTCTCGATGCACTTATATTAGGGGTTCAAGTTTGGTGTGTAAGAAGCAAGATTTTCAGTAAACAAAAAAAAAGCATAACTTTTTTTTAGCACTTTCTGGCTAAAGCCATCCTGATCCATGTCCCCCAACTCCAAGTCTATACTACTTTGAGAAAATAGTAAACATTTTTGCCTAACTGTTATGTGAGTATAACTTCTATAGCTGCGGCCTCATGAAAAATTACAATATACTTCCTTCCTTAACATTTTTATAATTTTTAACATTTATTTATTTTTAAAAGATTTTATTTATTTATTTTTCGGAGAGAGAGAGAGAGAGAACAAGCAGGGGGAGTGGCAGGCAGAGGGAGAAGCAGGCTCCCCGCTGAGTGAGGAGCCCGACTCAGGACTCGATCCCAGGACCCTGGGATCATGACCTGAGCTGAAGGCAGACGCTCAACCCGCTGAACCACCCAGGTGTCCCCATTTTTATAATTTTAACTGTTGAGTATAGGCATTTCATCTTCCTTCCATTACAGAAAATACATCCATGGCTATATTTATGTATTGTACATTTCTTCAAGTAAAATGTACAAAACGTGATGTTTTAGAGTAAAATGATAAAGACGTGTGATAGGAAACATGAACTCACGAGATTCTGGTTGTCTATGGGGCTGATAATCGATATTGTTGGTTCTCCCATTTTATGACATCTTTACATGCCCCTTTATGTCAAATGAAGAAACCCGGTTATTCCGAACTGTTTGCTCTGGTGTGTTTCTGAAAGGATATAAAGAAATGTTTTTAGCTCTCCGGTGTCTGCCATGAGGAGAGTGGAATGAATGGTGAGAGCTAATCCACTGCCTCTAACACAAATATCTTCATATTTCTTGATTTATTTTTTGGTTTGGCGAGTTCTATCACTCAGGAACTTGCTGAGAAAGGAAGAAGGAAAGGTATATTTTTGAGACTTTATGTATCTTAAAAGATTCTTATTCCATCTATACACTTACTTGATGGTTTAGCTTTAGAATTTTAGAGATAATTTTTCTTCAAACTAATAGGATATAAAGTTTCCTGCACTGATTCTCTAATGTTTTTTATATGTTCCCTAATTTTTTTCCATCTTTTGTCTTTAATTTTACTTTTTCAGAGATATTTGCAACTTCATCTTATAAATCTTATTGAATATTTTATTTCTGTTGTCATATTCTTTTTTAAATCCCAGGAGCTCTTTCTGCTTTTCTACTGCTTTCTCTTCTTCCTATATGGATAACATATATACTCTCATCTTGAGCAAGTTTTCTTCTCTCTCTGCATTGTCTCTTTTTTATCTTGGTTCCTCCTCTACCCCGAGAAAATGTTTGGTGATCTTTGGTTATAATTTTATATGTTAAGGGACAGTCACTAAGCTGTGTGGCTGGGGGCTGGCCAGCTGGTGGACTTCAGTATAGGTTGATCAGGATAAGAACCAGCCATTTTGTTGGGGATTCCTAATTGTAAGCATCTAGTTTTCCTTTTGGCTGCTTTGTATCCCAAAGAAAGGACACTTTTAATCTAATAATTATACACCCAGCATATAAAATTGGGCAGCCTTCATTTGAGCAGTGAGACTGGGGTGAGTCTTACCATTCATACATGGATTTTTATTTAATCCCATTGCTTTCAATATGATGCACCTGCTGTCTGGGCTGTTTTGTGTCCTTCAGTCTGAACATTCCTCCAGTTCAACCTCTCCAGTGAGTAAACTTTCTATCTAGCCTCTTT
Organism: Mirounga angustirostris; assembly: GCF_029215605.1. Lineage (NCBI taxonomy): Eukaryota > Metazoa > Chordata > Mammalia > Carnivora > Phocidae > Mirounga > Mirounga angustirostris. The sequence continues at coordinate 113,786,230 of NW_026991716.1, forward strand.
TACAGACTTTCAACCTGTCCTCTTCTTTCTGGCCCTATGTACATTACCCGTCCTTAGGAGACTCCAAGTTCTACCCTTGGGTTTTGGAATCCACTTCTTTGTGCTTTCCCCAATCATGGCTTTTGGTTGTCAGTATATACTGGTCTACTAAGCCATGTTACAATAGTAAACAGGTGTTGATCTGATCTCCAGCTTCTGAAAATTTCTTATTATCCATTATGTGCTTTCACCATTAATGTTCTTTTAATGGGATTTCAGGAGGGAGCAGAGATAAATGTGTTCAATCTAGTTGAGGAGTCTATTCAACTTCTTTATAGTGTTTTCCAACTGGAGTGTTGTAGTCTGTTGGGGAGTACCTTCTCTGGTTGGCTTTCCTTAGACTTCACTCATCTTCATCTCCTACCTATTCTATACCTCATCATGGTACTCTCCTGCCTATGAATATAGTGCACAGCAGTTTTTGCCTTTTTCTTTGTGAATTGATCTTCTACATTTTATTTTCCTCCAGCTTTATTGAGATATAATTGGCATAAAACATTATATAAGCTTAAAGTGAACAGTGTGATGATTTCATACATGTATATATTATAAAATGATCACTACATACATTTTGGACACCACAGCTAATTTTCGCTTTTAGCACAATGCAGTGAATAGGGGAAGGACATTATAATTTAATTTAACCTTCTTTTTTTGTTGTTAAGAAATATATACATTGTGGGCAATAGTGGTATATGAATCAAAATCTGAAAAAAATGAAATGAATGGCAAATTACTGACTCATGATTATATGCTAATTGAAATATAATGATGATTTAATACTGTATTACCTTAAACACTTGGGTTAGGCAGCATATTTATAAGATGCCTGCTAGTGGATAAGTTATTGTATTAGTCTTTTTTTTTTTTGATTTATTTTTTTTAAAGATTTTATTTATTCATTTGAGACACAGAGATACAGAGAGAGAGAGAGAGCATGAGCAGTGGGAGAGGCAGAGGGAGAGGAAGAAGCAGAACTCCCCACCGAGTCAGGAGCCCGACGTGGGACTAGATCCCAGGACCCCAGGATCATGACCTGAGCCGAAGGCAGACGCCCAACCATCTGAGCCACCCAGGCACCCCTGTATTAGTCTTTAAATAGCCACTGGGTGGCTCAGTCGGTGAAGCATCTGCCTTCAGCTTGGGTTATGATTCCGGGCTCCTGGGATTGAGCCCCACTTCGGGCTCTCTGCTCAGCAGGGAGTCTGCTTTTCCCTCTGCCTCTGCCGCTCCACCTGTTTGTGCTCTCTCTCTCTCAAATAAAATCTTTAAATAAATAAATAAAAGTTACAAAGAAAATTGCAAAAAATATATTCCTATATTACATGATAAATGAAGCACAGCTACCAATTTTCTTAAGTCCCCAAGTAAGTCCAGGCAACTGTAGCTTCTTTGAATTAATCTCAGATTGCCCAGCTGAAGAAAAAATATCCTTAGTTTGTATGTGTATTTTTAAAATGAAATGTTTTTATTTTATTTTCAATATTTACTTATAAATACACCATATATATATCCACCTAAAAGTTAAATCCTAAAAAGAATTTTGTTTTTTAGTAGTAGCTCCCGTTATTTGTTGGCTCTCATTTCACTTTTATTCTGCAAATATTCCTTTCCAAGATGTATTTGATTTGCCCTCCAAGTGTCCCTAACCAGAAGGGAACCACAGAAAAAAACATTGCTGAAGACATCCATTTCCATTGCTTGCGTAGACCTGATTCACTAAGAAAATAGGAAAAGGTTAAATGAAAAACATTCTAGGGAAGTTACAAACCATATAAGGTGATGGGTTTAGCCACAACTGTGGGTGTAACTTTTTTTTTTTCCCCTCTTTTTCTTTCTTTCAACAGGGAGACACATCGCCTCTTCCTCCCACTGTCCCAGACTGTCTACGGGCTGATGTCAGGGTTGCTCCTTCTGAAAGCCAGAAGTGTTCCTTTTATTTAGCAGACGAGAATATCACCCACGGCTTCCTCTATCCTCCTGGTTAGTAGAACTCTTTTTTAGGGCAGCGACTTAGAAAGCCCTCATCAGCTGGATGTGGGCATGTGCCTTAAACATACGCTCCCTGCCGAAACGACCTGCTTGGGCCGGACTAGCTGCCCAGGAGGCTTCAGATGCTGTGGGCTGGCTGAAATAGCACAACCGCTCTAATAAAGACTAATAAATTTTGCAGTGCAAACGAAACATCAGCGCTAATCTGGCCCAGATGTTCAGAGAGTTCGGCAGGTTTAAGTTTAATTTTAAAACTGAAGATTCCTTGGAGAGGGACGCAAAGAGTCCAAAAAAACATTTTTGTTTCTGGCTGCCACCCAAGCGAGGGCCTGCACGGAGCACGCAGCTGTGCTCGTGGCGAGGAGTCAGGCTGGACTTCGGGCCTGTCGCACACAGAGCATGCTCACGCCCAGCCATGTCACACCGGGGGTGAAGCCGCTGAATGAACTTTACGTTTTTTTGTTTGTTGGTTTTCAGGTTTGTGTGTTTGTTTGTTTGTTTTTTAGAAAGCATCTCTCTTGAGAACATGCAAAAGCCAGGGTCATTTTTCTAAACTCAAATCTCTTCTCTATTCAGCAGGAAATGTCATTTTTATTAACTCACTCATGAGATTTTCAAAAATTTCAGCTTCTGGGAATGGGTTTGCTCCTGATATTTGGCTTCATTTTTCTGGAAGCCATGACCTAAAGAGGTCAATTTAGAGATTTATAATTTAGGGGTTCTTAAGAGTGGGGTAAAAAAATCCTTCATGAAAACAAGTAGCACATCAATGCAAATGCTAGGATGAACCTTAAGTAGTTGCAATATTTTATTAATAATTTTTAATTGATGTATAAAATTGTATCTGTTGAGCCGTAAGGCATTGGTTGATAATATAAATGCCTCGACAAGGAAATGAAATTAATAACTAAACAACTTGTCTCAAAAAATCTTAAGGATGAAATGAAACTCTTTGCTAACTCTCCACTATTTTGGAAATTCCATTATAAGCTCATCTTATTTTTCTCTGAAAAGGAGGTAAGACTATATGGTTTGCTATCCCAACTTTCAGGGCTTAATTTAAAAAGTAGAAAAAGCTTCTAAGGGTTCTGAGGACTGTGAATAACATGTGAAATTTTAAGGAAAAACAAAAAACCCCAACAACTTGTTTTTCCTTGCTTTTTGGCACCCATCCATTGGCCTTTCATTTAAATATTAGTATACCCAAGTATAGTTTAAATATAAAAACCATTATAATAAACATTTATAGGCCTGTAGCTTTTTTTTTTTTTAAGATTATTTATTTATTTATTTGAGAGAGAGAATGAGATAGAGAGAGCATGAGCAGGGGGAGGGTCAGAGGGAGAAGCAGACTCCCCGCTGAGTGGGGAGCCTGATGTGGGACTTGATCCGGGGACTCCAGGATCATGACCTGAGCCGAAGGCAGTCACTTAACCAACTGAGCCACCCAGGCGCCCCGGGCTTGTAGCTTTTTTAATCCTCATGATACTTCCATGATAATAGATGTCATGAGACAATGAAGCACAGAGGGACAGAGCACTTTGCTCCAGCACTCACTGTGCTAGACAGCACATCCAGGAGTCCTCCAAACCAATCGTATGTGGTGTCCTCAGCAGTCTTTATCGAGTTAAAACTCACTTTCTTAGGGAAATTTGATTTTGGAAGAGTTATTTATAGCAGCATTATTATTTTGTGCACATTCAATAACTATGCATGCATACTGGTACAGTGCTTGTTTTCTAGGGCTCTTATAACAGATTACCACAAACCTGGTGGCTTAAAACAATAGAAATGTATTTTTTCACAGATGTAGAGACCAGAAGTCCAAAATCAAGATGTTGGCTGGGCCATGCTCCCTTTGAAGGAGAGAATCTAGGGGAGAATCCTTCTTTACCTCTTCCAGCTTCTGGGGGCTCCAGGCATCGCTTGGTTTATGGCTACGTCACTCCAACCTTTGCCTATGTCTTCACAGTGACTTCTTGCCTGAATCTCTCCTTTCCTGAACCTCCTCTCTCTTTTTTTATAAGAACACCAGCCTACTCTAAATCCAGGATAATCTCATCTTGAGATCCTTAACTCAATTATATCTGCAAAGACCCAATTTTCCTATATATCAGATTCAGAGGTACAGGGGGTTTAGGACTTGGACATATCTTTTTCAGGGTCACCATTCAACCTACAGGTATCAAATGCATAAAGCTGTCAGGATTGTTGATAACCTCTACTGGAGAGTACTCAGTATCCCTGTGTTTTGACTGCTAATAAATTTTCATTAGTATGTAGTACTATTTTGCTTATTATGTAGTATGTTATATTTTCTATTCTGGCTAGAGTTAATCAAATCCATTTGTTTTGCAGCAAACAACAGAACTTCTGATAGTCAATATGATGGTTTAATCACAAGTAATTTGGTCCCTATGTATAAAGCATTTAAAGGTAAGTATACATTTAGATTATTAATTTAAAAATACCTAAGTGACTTTATGAACTTATAAACTAAATGCATCTTTTTTTTTTTTTTTTGCAATTTGTCTCTGATATTGAGTCATTATGCTCTAATGCTTTAAATTTAGAAATAGGAAGGATCTCTGACATAGTTTTTTTTTTTTTTAACTTACTTCAACTTTGGGTACCTTGTGACTAGAACTTCAATACTTTGTTTTTAATCCTAATTTAGCTCTAAATAGTTATTCACAAAACAAAATTTTACTGACACTTACCATAAGTGAGTGAAAGGTGTTTGTCCCTAGAATCATAATTAATAAAGCAGTATGTATGTTCTGACTGTTGTTTGAATATCACTGTCCCCAAAGCACCTCAGCATTAGGAAGGAATTTGGAAACATATTTTAGTGCAATATCAAGACTGCAACTACATCAGCAAAAGGAAGCACCATCAATGTGACTATTTTTGTTACATGGGCTATTTTGCAGAATTTACCTAATCACCACTGACAATTATCGAAGCAGAACTTGACGCTATTTAAATGTACCTCTCTATTATAGAAAATATTTCCATGTTCAATATTTTTAACGTCTTATTCTATTATTTTTAGAAATGTGGGATTACTTCCACAGTGTTCTTCTTGTGAAACATGCCATGGAAAGAAATGGAGTAAATGTGGTTAGTGGGCCAGTATTTGATTATAATTATGATGGTCACTTTGATGCTCCAAATGAAATTACAGGGTAAGTAATTTGAAAACAAATAGACTTTTTGATTTAGCGATAGGGTATCATGAGGGGAGAAACCTCAGTACTCTAAATTAAAGCTTAATATTCTAAATATCACACAATATATTTACGTAGAGATGCTATCATTGACTATTTTCAACTAGCCTAAAAATGTTGCAAAAATGTTATATGGCAAAAATTTAAACTAATGGGCAAAGAAAAAATGTTGAGGAAAAGTTCGGCAAAATTTTTATTTAGAAAATTTCTAAACAAATGGGCACAGGGAAAATGTGATTTTGTAAAAGTTAAAGAGATAAGACTCACTGTACTATCAGTAAATACAGAGCCAGTCCGGCAATTAATTAAAAAAAATCAAGCAGTGATGATTCACAATATTGTCCAATAGTGGATGATTCATAAACTATCTCCCAGGAGAGGGTAGAGGCTTCCTCTAGAAAACCAGTCCTATTAACTTGTATATCTTTGTACTAAACCTGGTCATAATATGATGCTAAGAATTACCTTTGAATGCAGCACAGAGGAATAGAGAGTTTTAGTCTTATTCATTATTTCTCTTTATTAGCAAAGTGTATGAAGGGCCAAACTAAACAACCGTGCTATCTGAGCCTAGATTGCATAAAGCAACAGTTTCTACCCCTACCTTTTGATAGAGTAACATTTGTGACAACTCAGTGTGTGGCCTTTTTCCATTTCATTTGCCTTGTCTTTATTTTAGTGCTTATTAATCCTATATTTTACCATTTAATAATTCTAGCAAACACTTTGATAGCACTCTACCACGTGCTAAGTACTTTCCTAAACACATACACTTCATTTAGTCCACAAAACATTCCTATGTTAGATGCTGTTAGCGCCCATATAGAGATGGAGAAACTGAGGTACAGAGAGGTTAAGTATCTGGTCTATGTTCCACAGCTAATAAGTGGGAGAGCCAGGGTACAAACCCTCTGAGTTCATGTAGAAATCCTAAGATCACAGTCCTATCACTGCTTACAGCAGTCATATTTCTTTTACTGGGCTCGTCATAATAGTCTACCCTTATTTTGCACTTAAAACTTTTAAAAGCACTTTCATGTTCATTATCTAAAACTAAAGGACTGTCATATTAGTTATATGGATTTATCCCCTTGTCCACCCTGTGAAGTTGGTAGTAGTGGTCACCTCCATATTAAAGTTGAGGAAACTGACCAAGTCACAGAATGTGAGAGGATTAGCACCCACCCAGACATCTAGCAGAAGTGCTCAGCTAGAGTTGGCATTGGGGCTTGTTTCCAGTCCCGATTTGCTCTATTGCAAATCGTCACTATAAAATATAAAGTCAACAAAACTAGGAAACACAAGAGGCATAATGTCATGGTCTGCTTTTCTTTGTATTCTCATATGTTCCCATAGCGTTATAATGACCAAGTTTGGACTTCTGTAAAGCTCTGATCTGGCTCATGGAAGTGTAAAAATATGTGATAAGATTTTGTTCTTTCTATTCATTTGCTTTCTTTGACTGTGTTTTTACTTTAGCATTTCTTTAAAAAATGTATAATGACATTTAGAAGTTTTAGAAGCAAAAGTATACTAACATGAAATCTTTTCCATTGTGTTTTTAGATATATGGAGAACACTACTGTTCCCATCCCAACGCACTACTTTGTGGTACTGACCAGTTGCAAAAATCAGAGCCACACCCCCGAGGCCTGCCCTGGGTGGTTGGATGTCCTACCCTTTATTATCCCTCACCGACCTACCAACGTGGAGAGCTGCCCAGTGAGTATGCTCCTGGAGAGTCCTCAGGACCTGAGAAAATGATTAGTCAGATCTCCAGGCTTTCATAAAAGTGGCTTTGACTACAACATATTTTTTTAGTTGTTTCATGGGTAGAGTCGTACTAAATTACCTCATTTTTAAACTTTTCCTTAGACTATTGATCTTTATGTAACTTATGTCAATTTAAATATGTATATGCCTACTTGAACATGTGTTTATATGCGTATCTTATGTATTTTATTCATATACGTTTTATTCACACTCATAAAGGAAGGGGTGATATCTTATGAATATTTTGATTCTTAACACAGAAACTTGAGGGTGCTGTGCCAAAGTGGGCACTCAGTTAATGTTTTCTGAATGAATATGTAAATATAAAAACTCCATCAGCTTGAAACATGAGGTCTGATATTAATTACATACACACAGTGAGTTAAAGTAACACTTTTTTTAAAACATCGTGTGTTAGTCTACTTCAACATCCTTCTGGATCAAGGGAAATTGTATGTAAATAGTTACTTAAACTTGCATATATTTTTTATAGGAAAAATATGTATTCTTGTAATTGGGTTTTACTAGTTATTCAACAAATATACTGAGTACCTATTAAGTGCATAGTACTGTGAAAGAAACTTTTTAGAATACACCAACGAGGAATACAGTGTCTCTGCCCTCAAGGAGTTCATATATAACTTTGAGATATAAATGAGGTATATAAATGAAATATAGACACATAGATCGTTCAGTTGATAACATAAAAATTATTTTAAAAAAATAAGAGATGTCACAAAGTTGCTTTAATTGCTAAATCCAAAGTTGGATTAATTGCTAAATAACGTAAGGATTTAGTGTTTAAGTTTGAAACACATTTGGCTGGAATAATCAATAAAAGAGAGTTATATAAAATGAGGAGAGAGTAGGCCTGGGCCCTGAAAATGGGCAGAATTTGAACAAATTGAGAGGATTGAGAAGAATCTTCAAAGGAGAAAAGATTTGGTAACTGGATGCAACAGCCAAAGAAAAAGGGAGACATGAAGATGAATCAAGATTTTAAATGTAGGTAATTAGGAAAAAAACAGAGAGAGGGAAGTTAGGAATGAGAATTATTTTGGCAGGTAGATAAGATATTTAAGTTTAGGCATGTCCTTTATAGAAATGGGTGTTCACATGGAAAATCCCATAGGCTAGTAGAGACTGGATATTAAAGCTTAGGTTCTAGGCCAGATTGGGAATTCATCTCTATTCTTTCAGTTGTTCAACACATAACTGCCTTCACCATACTATGTATTATGGGAGATACACCGATAAATTAGACATGAATTTTATCAAAAGGGGCTCACAGTCTAGCCCTTCGATGGCTAGTACAATAGAAGAAGGAAGAGATAAGTGGCACAAAGAGGGGTAGATAAAATTGCTTTAGGTTTTCAAAAGAGAAATATTTCTTAGTAGGGAAGGCGACATTCTAACTTGGTCTTGAAGATAAGATTTGAACTTGAATGTTTGAATGGTCTTTCAATGACTAAAGATGGAGGGCAAAGATAAGAGGCTAAGCAGTGACTCTCCCAGAGTCCTAGAGTGGGCAAGGTTTTCCAGAAAAGGGTAAGCCATCATTCTTGACTTATTCTTCCAGTGGCAGAAGTCATGACTAATACACTGTGGTGCTGGTTACCACTGAATCAGAATTAAGTAGTTCTTTATAGCAGGTTCTAAGTAGCTACTATGGATTGATTAAAATGGGTATGCAAAGAAGAAACTATTGGCTATCCCTGGTCTAGACCTTTCTTGCCTCCTAGCCTGTACTTAAGGCTCTTCACAGTTTACCTTCAGTTGACCTTACAAACCCAAGTTGTAGACCCACTGAAGTCCTTGAAACTACTTGATGCATCTTGAGTTTCCCTACCTCAACATCATTGCTCATGCTTTTCTTTACTCGAATGCCCTTCTTTTCCATCTGCTAAAAATATATGAGACAATCAGTTGTTTTGGGAAGGATGAATTTTCTCTTGGTGGTCTTCAAATTGAGAAACTAGTTGAATATCTAGGAGGATAATATGAGAAGCAGTATAGAATAGATCTTACACACATGGATTTTGGAGTTGGACATCCTGTGTTCAGTTATTGACATCACCTCCTTGGGTAAATAATTGAATGTCAATCTCCTCAGCTGTATACAAAAATTCATCTTCCCTCATAAAATTGCTGTGAGCATTAGATAAGTTATTTCATATAGAATCCTAAGAATTCTCAATACATAGTAAGCAAATGGTGGCCATTTTAAAGAAATCATGTCTTGTGTGGGAGTTAACACATTCTACAGTCAACATAAAATGAGATTGTATACAAATAAAATCCTCTTTAATCAAATCACCCAATAAGTACAGTATATATATATATATATATACACACACACAAACTGCACCTTAATAAGTCTAAATCAGCCAATATTCCCCCTAGCATTAGAAAAGGCACCCAGTGAAATAGTTGGCTTGCTTTAAGGGGCATGTTCTATGGAAACTGCACTTTTAAATATTCTAATCACTCAGTGCGGGGAGGTACCCCCACTGTAAGAGATCTGAAGGAACTGACAGCAGTTTAGAAATGATAGATTCACAATTCCACCTCACACTTGGTCTAGGAAACTAGATTCATATAGCCTTATTTATTTTTTTCCTTCCCTGTTCTTTCCATATTTTCTGCCCTTCTTTTTCTTTTTCTTTTTTTCCCTCACCTTTGTATTGTTCAATTCCTGTCAGAGAAAAGAGAATGTTGTCATGAGTCCAAGTGGCAATCATTATTGTAGCTTGTTCAGAAGATACTGGAAAATACAGGTCTGGAACTTGGAAAAGAAATCAGAACTGTAGAGACAGAATTTGGTATTAAATTATGGGAGTGAAATAAAGTTGCCAAAGGGAAGAAAGTGGAAAGAAGAGATCCAAAGGTCAAACTGAGGGAAATGTCTATACTTCCAGGACGGAAAACACTAGAATCGGTTGAGGAAACAGAAAGTGTCACTGAACAAGTAAGCAGTTAGAAAAAAGAGGGAATTTTAGAAGCTTGGGGTGATCAACTAAGTGAAAGATCTAAAAAAAAAAAAGAATCCACTCTGGTTATGCTTGCCAAAGCGATTTCATGAGTGTGATAGCAGCAATAACCAGACTGTATGTAGTCAAGGGGAGAAAATAAAGAAGTGGTTAGGGTGGAAAAATACTGAAACTGGTATTGCCTCAGAAACCTAACAAAGCGAGTTGTATTTTAGGGGTATATAATACTTCTAACACATACACAGTTGACTCTTAACAATATGGGGGTTGGGGATGCTACCCCCCACCCAGTTGAAAATTCATGTATAACTTTTCACTCTCTCAAAACCTAACTGCTGGTAGCCCACTCTCAACTGAAAGCCTTACAATACCATAAACAGCTGATTACCACATATTTTCTGTGTATCATATACTGTATTCTTACAATAAAGTAAGCTAGAGAAAAGAAAATGTTATTAAGAAAATCATAAGGAAAAGACCATGGCAGTTCTGTACCATATTTATTGAAACAAATCTGCATATACGTGGATCCTCACAGTTCAAGCCTGTGTTGTTCAAGGGTCGATGGTATTTAAATACAGCTCATGAGAACTGTATGTATGCGAGGCTGCTCTCCTGATGGGATGCACTCGTACAGTGAGAGTTGTCTACGGCTAGCGTCTGTTCGGGTTGGTTGGTGCAGGTGGACTAGCTGGTATTGAGTAGTACCCCTGCCGAGATAGTTGTGTGTTGTGCTTTAGGTTCGTTGAATTGCAATTTTAGAAGAGGGTAGACCCAGTCAGGTGTTGAGTAAACATTTAGTTGGTGAGACACTAAATAAGCCATGAGAGAGCAGAGCAATATAAATCAAGTGGGGGAGAACTTTATGAAAAAACGTGATAAAAAACGTTAAATACTGCTGAAATGGGAAGTAGTAAAGGCAGGGAAAAATAATTAATTAGATTGCCGTTGGGTATATGAACTCAAATTAATACACTGCATATTTATTTTTAAAAATTAACATACATCATTAGCCCTTAGGAGGTTAGAGGTACTTAGAAGGTTAGAGACAAGAAGTAGTTTCCTCTTACACTTCCTCTAGCTCAAATAATAGCTGCCTATTTTAAAGCTGCATATTTAAAAAACAAGTAAACTACCACACTGAAGTCAAATGACGGTTTTTTTTCATGTTCAGTTAGCCAGAATATAGTACATCATAAATCAAATGACAGTTATTGGAACACACTCTTCTAATTTAACAAACTTTTACATTTTCTTACTTTTTAAAAAAATCTAAATGAAAATTAACAATACCATATGAATATCAGAAGATTGCTGTATAAAGAATAAGAAATTATGTGGCTATCCATGGCTCTAACTAAAATCGAATTAACTTTTATATAGTAAAAAACCTGTTAAAAGTCAGATGGCCAAGAAATGTCTGAAAAGATGTTCAACTATAATGATACTCAGGGTAATAAAATCAAACAGGGATGGAACACTATTTCACACTGTGATTTGGCAAGGATGTGGGGAAATAGGTCTTATGCTCCACTGCCAATGTAAGTGTCAATTGGTATGAACACCTTGAGGAGTGCAGGGTTTAACATCTGGAAAAATTAAAGCTGCCTGTACTCTATGATCCAGCAAGTCCATTCATAGATCTTAGAGACTTATATTCTTGACTACAGAAGGCATGTGCCAAGTTGTTCGTTACAGTATTATTTATCATGCCAAAAATACTATGAATACGGCAATGAAAAAAGAAACTGCCACCATAAACCACAGCTAAAAACAAGTGATTTAACTAGCGCTGGGCATATCACTATGGATGGATTGCAAACATAATGCTGATTGGGAAAGTAATTATAGAATACCACTTATAATACCACTTACCTAAGTTTGAAAACTCAAGTCAATACTGTGTATTGTATATTGATGTGCATTAAGAGTTTAAAAACACAGAGTGGATTCCATGAACTCATGATGATGATTGGTGCTGAGTAGAAGGACATTGGGGATTTAGCTTCATTTGTAAGATCCTATTTCTTTTCTATCTGAAGTAAATATTAAAATAGCTAAATTTTATGACTTTGGTGGTCTGTATTTGTTCTAGTATACTTTGTACTTTTGTTTTCCCTTTATTTTAGGAAACAACAAAATGTAGCTATGTCAAATTAAGATTTAAGGCAAGAAAAGCCCCAGGAAAAAGGAAAACTTCTAAATCATAAAAGATCTTTTGTTAATGAAAAATAATGCCCTGTGAAAAACAGTCTTTTGCTGCTCTTTTACAGGGAGATAAACCAAAAGCTGTTTGGATTAAAGAAAGATGGCAAGCCCACATCGCTCGGGTCCGCGATGTGGAACTTCTTACTGGACTGGACTTTTACCAGGAAAAAGCACAGCCTGTCTCTGAAATTTTGCAACTCAAGACATATCTACCCACATTTGAAACCATTATTTAACTTAATATATAAATGAATTCTGGCAGAACATAAATGATTTTTTCCTGTTAAATAATCACAAAATAAAGTTTTCAATTTTTCTTTAAAAAGCTTTGTGGCATAATTTCATCATTTCCTTCTCTCTTTTTCATCTCTATAAATGTGAACTTTATTTTGAAGTCACTTTTTTTTTTTTTTTTTTGCACAGAGATTGTGCTGTATGAGATCTACCTTATTATATTTATTATCTCATTTATAATCTTGGACTGTATTTTTCTGCCCAGCATTAACTAAACAGAAGGGAGAGCAAGAGAAGAGTCACTTTGGTGAACATTATACCAAGAAGTGTTACATTTGACAATTAGACAATATTAAAAGAAGCACATTACCTCATTTGGTAATTTCACCTGTAAAAACTGTGTCAACAAATCTTTTACGGTAGGAAAGACCAGAAAACAACCTAAAAGACTGGTTGAACCAATTTTGGAATTTGTTTTGGAATGGAATGCTATTCCAATACTATGAAGAAAGAAGTACATCTACAGATTGAATGTATGTCTATTGTTAAGCAGAGAACTAGGAAAAATAGCATGCTATCATGTTTTAGGGGCAGATGATAAAATGTCCTAGGCCACATGGTCCCTATTGCAACTACTCAGCTCTGCCATTACATCAAGGAAGTAGTCATAGATAATATGTAAAAGCAATTGGAGTGGCTGTGTTCAAATAAAACTTTATTTACCAAAAAACAAAAAACAAAAAAACCCCACAAAACATGGAGGGCTAGATTTGGCTCCAATAAACTTCCAGATGATTCTCTGATAAAAAGACCAGTTCATCCAGGGCACAAAAGCTTTGCTAGTGATGAAAAATCCTGTGACATAAAAAAAAGTCATGGCTTAAAAAGAAATAAACTATTTCTATTAGGAGGTCAATTGAAGTATGGTCATTAATTACAACTAATTGAAATGTTAGTTTCAATGCCACTGGGTTTTTGTTTTTGTTTTTTTTTACATATTTTCTTCACTTGTAAGATTTAGCTTTAAAAATTGTGCAGTGAAAAGTGCAAACACAAATTGAAAACTATTTCCGGTTACATGGCAGAAACATTAATACCTTGAATATAAATAGAATTCCTCCAATTCAGGTTCCTCTGTCCTATCATAGCCTGGAAATTAGATAAGATCACCTGAATTTAGACTCCACAATGGGGAGACAAATGAAGGATGGTTACACCCCTGAACTGAATTTAACTCTGAATGTCCTCATTGCTTCTGCATTTCTCTGAAAGTAACTGAATTGTTTTCTATTATCAGGCCAAATGCGTGCTCAACATAGAAATACAAATTTCAGTCAGAGAAAAATTAAAGTTACTTTTTTTTGCATAGAGATTGTGTGATACACTTTCCTTATGCATAATTGTTATCTTATTAAAAAGAAATACATATGTGTAAAATCATTTTGAAGGAAAGACACCAGTTATTTGGCAAGTCCTGGAATTACAAGGGTCTTGAAATTGTTACTTTACAACTTTAAGTATGTAGTCCATTTTTTTTACAATGAGTTTGATGAGTTTGTTTTATTTTTTTAAAATCTGAAAATGTAGACAATAATGTTAGTTGCATTTAAAAATTATTTATTTAGAAAGAATTTCCAAGATACAGAAAGGTTGCAAGAATGGTATAAAGAACTCTTGTATAAGCTTCATCCAGCTTTACCAATTGTTAATATCCTCATTTTTTTCCCTAAACTTTCTGAGAGTCATCATACCCATTGACCCCCAAAACTTCAATGTGTTTTTCTTAAGAAATACAGCTGCAGTTGGGGGTGTTTAAAGTTGGTACAATAACATTAACTCATACAGCTGTAGTCGGGGAGTTTAATGTTTGTACAATAACGTTATTTGATTTATAGGTCTAATTCAAGTTTTCTCATATTTTCAGTAATGTCCTTGATAATATTTTCTGGGATCCAAAACAGAATTGTTCATGGCATTGCTTTCTTTTCACTTTGGTCTCTTATAATGTACAATTGTTCCTCAGCCTTTACCAGATAATGTTGACATTTTTGATGAATCCAGGTCATTTATCTTGTAGACTGTCCCTCAAACTGGGTTTTCTGACATTTCCTCATAATTGGATCAATGTTTTGCATTTTTGGCAGGAACACTACATCAGTGATGGTGTGTTCTCAGTGCTTCATATGAGGAAGCACAAGATGTTGTTCAATTATGCCATTGTTCCTGATGCCAAATTTGATCAGTTGGTTAAGGTGGTGTTCACCTGGCTTTCCTTCTGTAAAGATAGTATTTTCCCCTTTATAATTTATAAGTTATTTGTGGGGGATATTTGAGACCCTATAAACTCCCTGGTTTTCATTAAATCACCCATTTCTTTAGTATACTTTAATAATTTTTTTTTAAAGATTTTACTTATTTATTGATAGAGAGAAAGTACAAGAAGGGGGAGCGGCAGGCAGAGAGGAGAAGCAGGCTCCTCACGGAGCAGGGAGCCCGATGCAGGACTTGATCCCAGGACCCCGGGATCATGACCTGAACCAAAGGACGATGCTGAATCGACTGAGCCACCCAAGCACCCCTACCTACATTAATAATTCTTGCTGATTAAATTTTTACTATGATAGTGGCAAAAAGGTGATTTCTTAAACTGCCATTACTCCTTCTACGTTTATTAGCATTCTACTGTAAGGAAAAGTTTTCCCTTGTGTGTTTATTTGTTCATTATTTGTTTGTTATTTGTATAGACTCAAGGATTCTTTTTATTCTAATGAATTAAAATATACTATAATTGTTACTTATTTTGGTACTCAAATTGCCCCAGATTTGGCCTGTGGGAGCTCCTTTAAGTAGATTCTTGTGTCCTTTGACATATCCTCATCGTTTTTAGAGCACCTCCTTACTTTTTGACATAAAAAATGTTTAGGCTGATCTTATACTCTCCCTGTGCTAACTCTGGAATCAGCCATTTCTCCAAGGAGCCCTGATTCCATTTAGTGGGTATTGGTGTTGTAATTACTTCTGGAGTATCACTGCATCTATGCAGATTGTACAAAAGTACAATCTGTATCTACATCTTCTTGTCTAGGATCTCTCTATTTGTGTCTCTACTCATATTTATAACTACGTGTACACAAAACCATGAGTCCATTGTCTGGATATACTCATCTATTCATTCACCTACTGAAAGACAGTTTGTTTGCTTCTCAGCTTGGGCAATTATGAATAAAGCTGCTATAAACATCCATATATAGGTTTTTGTGTGGGCATGAGTTTTCAGTTTCTTTGGGGAAATACCAAAGAGCATAATTGTTGGATCATATGGTAAGACTATGTTTAGTTTTTTTAAAAAAGATTTTATTTATTTATTTGAGAGAGCATGAAGGGTGGTGGGGAGCAGAGGGAGAGGGAGCAACAGACTCCCCGCCGAATGGGGAACCCGACACGGAGCTCGATCCCAGGACTCTGAGATCATGACCTGAGCCAAAGGCAGACACTTAACTGACTGAGCCACCCAGGCACCCCAGTTTAGTTTTGTAAGAAACTGACAGTCTTCCAAAGTGGCTCTACCATTTTGCATTCCTACAATAAATGAAAGTTCCTGTTGCTCCACATCCTTACTAGCATTTGATGTTGTCAGTGTTCCGGATTTTGACCATTCCAATAGGTGTGTAGTGGTGTCTCATTATTGTTTTAATTTGCATTTCCCTGATTATATATGATGTGGAGAACCTTCACATGCTTATTTGCTATGTTAAGGTCTTCAACCCATGTTTTAATCAGATTGTTTTCTTATTGTTGAGTTTTAAGGGTTCTTTGTATATTTTGAATAACAGTTCTTTATCAGATGTATGTTTTGCAAATATTTTTCCCCTAGTCTGTGGCTTGTTTTCTAATTCTCTTGATATTGTTTTTTGCAGAGCAGAAGTTTTTAATTTTACTGAAGTCCAGCTTATTAATTATTTCTTTTATGGACTGTGACTAAAAAGTCATCACCAAGTTCAAGATTATCTAGATTTTCTCCTATGATATCTTCTAAGAGTTTTATAGTTTTACATTTTACATTTAGGTAGATGATCTATTTTGAGTTAGCTTTTTGTAAAGGGTGTAATGTCTGTGTCTAGATTTGTTTTTCTGTGGGTGTCCACTTGTTCCAGGACTGTTTATTGAAAATACTATTTTTGCTCCATTGTATTGCCTTTGCTCCTTTTTCAAAGATCAATTGACTATATTTATGTGGGTCTATTTCTGGGCTCTTTATTCTGTTTCATTGATCTATTTGGCCTTTCACCAATACCACTCTGTCTTAATTACTCCAACTTTATAATAAGTCTTGAAGTCAGGTAGCAACAATCCTCCAACTCTGTTCTTCTCTTTCAATATCATATTGGCTATTCTGGGTCTTTTGCCTCTCTATAAACTTAGAATCAATTTGTTGATATCCATAAAAGATTTGCTGGGATTTTGATTGAGATTGCATTGAATCTATAGATCAAGTAGAAGAACTAACATCCTAACAATATAGAGTCCTCCTATTCATGAACATGGACTATCTCTCCATTTATTTAATTCTTTGTTTTGTTCACCACTTTTGTAGTTTTCCTCATTTAGATCTTGTACATATTTTGTTAGATTTATACTTAAGTATGTCATTTTGGGGGTTGCTAATGTAAGTGGTATTGTGTTTTTATTTTCAAATTCCATTTGTTCTTTGAAGGCATAAAGAAAAGTGATTGAGGGCAACCCCTTTGGGTCCCCTCCCTCCTTGGGAACTTTGTACTATCACTTTGCTATTGCTCAATAAACCTTTCTTTGCTGCTCACCACTCTGTCTGGTCTATCTTTTCATTCTTTGAAGTGGCATGACCAAGAACTACAGGCACCAATGGAGAAAAAAATACTGCAACATTTATGGGGGCTCATCTGGGATATCCACCATCATTAAGGACAACTAACCAATAAAGGTCATCAAACTCCAAATGGTGGTGGTTCAGATGGAGCCTCATGTGGAGGTCAAACCAGACATCTACAGGGGACCCCTTGTTAGATCTGGATGAGAGGAATGCTGACTACGGCCCCATCCAACACCCCTGACCAGCAGGAAGTAGCTAGGATATGTCATCGCCCTTCTTCCCCAGCAGCAGTTAGAGTTACCTCTGTAGAGGGGGGAATGATGAAGGGTAGCTGGAAGGCAGGCAGGCAGGGACAAGGCCCCTCCCCACCCCCCAAGAGGAAACCACCCTTAAAAGGATTTTACACCACCCCAGAAGGAGCCCTACACCCTTTCCCATATGATAGGTGACAAAAATCTGATTGGATGACAGGCGCAGGGAGAGTAAATCTGTTTAAAAAAGTTGCCAACAAGCCCATAAAGACCGCTGGTTGTAGAAACTCTGGTGGCAACCCCTTCTGGTCCCCTCCCTCCTTGGGAGCTTTGTACTATCACTTTGCTATCGCTCAATAAACCTTGCTTTGCTGCCCCCCCCAAAAAAGTGATTGACTTTTGCAAATTAATCTTGTATCTTGCAACTTTACTCTAATCACTTATTGGTTCCAAGAGTTTTTTTGATTCTCTTGGATGTTCTATATAACCAATCAAAGCATCTGTGAACCAATACAGTTTTATTTCTTCCTTCCCAATCTGTATACATTTAATTTCCTTTTCCTGTCTTATTACATTAGCTAGAACTTCCAGTATGATGTTGGAAAGGGGAGGGGAGAGAGGACATCCTTGCCCTGTACTTGACCTTAGTGGGAAAGTTCGAAGTTTCTCACCATGATGTATGATGTTAGTGGTAGCTTTTTTGTAGATATTCTTTTTTTTTTTTTAATTTTTTTATTTTTTAAAGATTTTATTTATTTATTTGAGAGAGAGAATGAGATAGAGAGAGAGCATGAGAGGGGGAAGGTCAGAGAGAGAAGCAGACTCCCCGCCGAGCAGGGAGCCCGATGCGCGACTCGATCCCAGGACTCCAGGATCATGACCCGAGCCGAAGGCAGTCGCTTAACCAACTGAGCCGCCCAGGCGCCCCTGTAGATATTCTTTACCAAGTTTAGGAAGTTCTTCTGTGTTTCTAGTTTGCTGAGAGTTATTTATCATAAATTAGATTTTGTCAAATGCTTTTTTTCTAGTCTATTCTAACTCTTTTTTCTGTTAATAAATATCTATCTATTGATATGATTATTAATATTTCCTTTTTTAGCCATTTAGTGTGATAGATTACACTACTTGTTTTCCAAATGTTTAACTAGCGTTAAATCTCACTGGTCATGGAGTACAATTATTTTCATATATTGTTGGATTCAATTTGCTAATATTTTGTTGGGGATTTTTGAATCTATGTTCACGTGAGATATTGGTCTTTAACTTTCTTTTCTTATAATGTCTTTATCTAGTTTTGGTATTAGGGTAATGTTAGCCTCATGAAATGAGTTCGGAAGTATGCTATGTGCTTCTACCTTCTGAAAAAGATTGTAGAGAATTGGTATAAATCTTCTTTAAGTAGAATTTACCAGTGAGCCATCTAGGCCTGGTGCTTGATGTTTTAGAAGGTCATTAATTATTGATTCAATTTTTAAAATAGATATAGGTCCAGTCAGGTCATCTATTTATTCTTGTGTGAATTTCAGCAGAGTGTGTCTTTCAAAGAATTGGTCTGTTTCATCTAGGTTATCAAATTTGTGGGCTACCATAGTTTATTAAATCAATCTCCTATGTAAGAGTCCTTAGATTTTTCCAATATTTTGTAGTTACAAATATACAGCAGTGAATAATCTTATGCATATGCAATTTTGTTGGAAGTATATTTTCTGGGAAAATTCCTGGAAGTGGGTAAACATATATTTGGTAATTTTATTTTCTAAAGCTAAAACTACTGTATTGGCACAACTTTAATTTCTAAATTGGTATATTCAAAATCCAAATTTAATGATATATCGTTCTCCCCCACCAAAAATGGAAATAATTTATGCTTTCTGAATTATGAAAGTAACACATACTCATTGTTACACTATATAAATTGTATAACTATAACTACATATAGTTATTTTTTACTTTTGGACAATAGAACTATGTCATCTCAGGTTATGTAATTGTCTTTTCTTTTTATTCTGCTGACATAGAAATAAGTGATCAACTAACTTTTGACAAGTGCTTTCTATGTAAGTTATAATTTGATACAATAGAATTTTTGTCTTTAAATAGAGGAACCATATTACTGCTATTTTTAGTTGCATGTACTTTGGTAGACAGGTATATTAAAGGGAGATTTTTGTCAGTTCCAATGTTACTGAATAAAGGTTTACAATTAATTTCGTTTGCAGAAAGAGAACTTTTGAATCCAAGTGAGGTCAGCTAAGGTCTTGGGAGTAGGCTTGGAAAGTAGGAAAATTCTAAATGTTGGCTTATTTTCCAGATTTAGTTAAAATTCTGGAAGTTTCTTTTCTTAATGCATTTCTTTCTTTTTTTCTTTTCTATTCTTTCCTTTTTTTTTTTTTTACCTTTCAGAGTTTTTAGTGCCATAGTCGGAATTAAGGGGGTTCAGGGTCTATTCTTCTAGAAAGTCTGAGAAACAAATGAGTTTTCTAGGCAAGTAGAAGTGGATGGGTGGGATGAATGGAAGAAAGAGGTGCACCTACTGGTTTGTCAAAGATTCATCTTCAGCCACTAATTTAGCTTGAGTTTAGTATAAGAATGTTCCTCAGTGTTTGATCATTTTAGAATAAGTAAATAGAATTACTAGGAGTCTGTATTTATGCCTATAGATTGCGCTGATCTTAATGCTATAAATCCCATCTGGTTTTTGGCATTTGAGTTATTTCCAAATTATATTTGGGTTCTTTGAAAATCCTCTTGCCCTAGGGACATCTCTTTCCTTCCTCCACCTCTATCCCCACCCCTGCCTCACCACTATCCCACCACCACTACTTGTCATCTGTTTACTTTGGGAGGGCTGGGCATGGGAATGGAAACAGAACATAAACTGAAACAGTTTTTGAAAACACAAACAAGGCTGTTGGAAGAAACGACTTCCTTTTTACACAGCACCCTTGGCAGACCACATTCACTCCCTCAATCAGTGGACTCACGCTTGAACAAAATTCCAGACAGGAACATATCTCAGTCTTCCAGTGACAGAGAATTCGTACAACTCTGCCTCCCAAATCCACAGGATAAAGGCAGCTGAATGATGACTAATAAAGTAGGACCAAGACTTAGAGCTATGTTACTTCTATTCTCCTACAATACTATGTTTGTCAATGTCTAAATCAAAGACTCGTAGATCTAGAAGAAATCTGGAGAGGCCAGCTAGTCCCTCTCTTAAGACTTACTCAATTCAAGAATAATGTTCTGTGTCTCTGAGGGATGGACAAAGACCTAAAAAAGTTCTCACATTTCTTGAAACTAAGAACATTTGCCTAATGACTACAACAGTGTCTTGTTTATTTAATGTGACGCTTAGGAGGTTTGCTAGTCTCCGAAGGAAATAGAAAGCACTCATTTTGAACTAACCAGGCAATTGCTTCTGCTTCACTTCGGTTTAGGCACAGCCTCAGTGACTCAGATTTGTGGATTGTGTCAGGTTGTTTTTTGCCTTGGGATTTGCAGGTTTGACTCCTCTATTTCCTGCCAGAACGAGTTAGTCACATGAATAGTATCCTCCATCATGGTTTGTGGTTGCCCTGATCTTTAAATCTGGCCTGCTTTTATTACAATCCCTATCCATTGGTTAGGTCCAAGAATATTTTTATAAGTTTGGTCACATAAGCAATTTAAGGGGGAGAAAAAAGGAACCAATGGCACGGTTAATCCTGTTGCTCTGGGATATTGGAAAGGGAAAAAATAAAAAACAAAAAACAAAAAATGGAAATGATTTGACCACAGTGGCTCAGATCAACTGGCGTTGGCAGTAGATTCATGAGTTTCTGCCAGGTTTGTGTGGATGTCATCTCAGAAAATAAGCTTATTCAACAGAGATTTCATCAAGAATCCTCTCAGATTCCAGCCTCTGCCTCTTCCAGCGTTTAAGCAAAGTTTTTCACACATTAAGAAATTTAGAATCAAATCTTTAATGGATCACTTTGATACTAAACACCTTCCTCTCTTGCTATTCCTTTGAATCTGGAACCAACTGCCTTTTCCTAGTCATTTGGCAACATGTCTTGCCTATTCAAGATCTTCTCATTGAATCTATTTATTCAACCAACATTTATTGAGTTCTATGCTCCAAGTACTGTTCCAGGGGCTTTGGATAATCAATGAACAAACTTGACAAAGACCCTTGCCCTTGAGAAGCTTATATTCTAGCAAAGAAGACAAACAATAAATAATAGATACAACAGATAAGAAAATTAAGTTTATATGTGTGAGAAAGTGATAAGTGCTATAAAAGAAAAAAACAGAAAAAGTAAATCAGCGTAAAAAGCATCAGGAAAATAGGTTGTGAGGGAAGGTTGCTAAAAATATAAAATAGGGTGGTCGGGGTAGCCTTCCTTGAGAAGGTGAGATATGAGCAGACTTGAACGAGATGAAGTATTAACCAGGCAGATTCATGGGGGAAGCTACAAAAGCACATGACTGGTGAGCTCAAGGAGCTATAGGAAGCCAGCATGGCTGTTAGAAAAAATTTCTTGTCCTCTCAGACGTCTCTTCACTATTTCCTGGGATCCACCTTACCAAAAAAAAAAAAGATAAAGAAGATTATTTTTAAAGTTGCAACCAACTCAAAAAAGTGATCAGGTTTTTTTTCTTTTTGTTGTGTTTAATAGGTACTCTGGGGGCGCCTGGGTGGCTCAGTCGGTTAAGCATCTGCCTTCAGCTCAGGTCGTGATTCCAGGGCCCAGGGATCGAGCCCTGCCGAATTGGGCTCCCTGCCCGGCAGGAGCCTGCTTCTCCCTCTCCCTCTGCTTGTCGTTCCCTCTGCTTGTGTTCTCTCTCTCTCTCTCTGTCAAATAAATAAATAAAAATAAATAAATAAAAACAAAAGGTGCCAGCAACCTGTGCATATAGTTCTAGCGTTTGAAGAATATACTTAGTAAATGTGGAGCGATGGAGCCAATTTGTAAAATGAGCAGTACATGGAAGGGCCTGCCAAGTGCTTTGGAGAAAGCCCAGGGATCAGGAAGTATAGCTCGACGGTTAAAAGGCGGGCCCCTGTATCATACCGCATGAACTCTGTGCGCTTCATTTTCATTGCTAAAACCAGACAGTTTAATAACTGCTGTAAAGATTTAGTGAGCTAACACATGAAACATGCTTAGAAAAGTGAAAACTGCTGTTATTATACTCTGTTACTTGCTCTGAAAATTACCCTGGGACTATAGATCCCCATGTGAAAGAAGTTAGTCTAGTCTTAAAAATTAGCTTGCAGGAAAATAACACATTTTTTTTTGAAAATATAAAACAGTCCGCACATTTTAAAATGTAATTCTTTGAACCACTGTGGGTGGTACTATTACTAGACACATTATTGATTCAATAACATGGCTGGTTAGAGTCTTGGTGAAAGGCTGGCTGATGGATCTTTGTTTTATTCCATCACCTCAGAATTTCTGTTGACACCATTGCTCTTTGTACCAGCAACTACCAGGGTGTCTGATTGGAAAGGGACTCAGTAAATGCTAAGCAAACTTATCTGAGCCCATTTAAACTTGCGTTAGGAAAGTGCTCTCAGCTTTGGCTGTACTAAGCTATGCTTAGAGAAACTTTACATATAAAGATGCAAAACGTGATTTTTCCTGCCATATAGTTAAATCTCAGTGAGAATAAATTCTGCTCAGTTTTAATCTTCCTTCTTTTCTTTAGCTTTCCAGGTACCCTGTAGAGTGCCTGTCGTTTACAAGACACATAGACAGCAGCCTAAGAAAATCGAACTCATAACTCACTATGCTATAGTTTAATGTGCAGAGAAGTCACCATCTGCTGGTTGACAGGAAAAACTTGAGCCCAAGACTAGTCCTGTTTAAAACCTAATGTGACCTTATAATGTAAAAGCAATCTTTTGGGATAGTGTTGGGACACTCTAGGATGAAAATATTTCATTCTCTTTTTCTCTCTTGGATGATGTCCAGGTTTAAATGAAAAAAAAGGTGGACTTGGTGACCTTGTGGTGCTATGGGGGAGATCCCTGGCTTCCCGTTGTCCATGAGTGTGCTCTGGCTGGCATCTTCTGCACAGAGAGGTACATTCCTCTCTGCCTTGCCATGGAATTGCCCTATTGGTCCCCAGTGTTGAAATCTACCAGTGCTGAACTCGAGGTCCATCCGTTTGGCTTAGGCACCTCAGCCTCTGAGTCTCCCACCACATCTTCTCCATCCAGCTGGCCTCGAAATCCAATCCCATCCCCAAATGTGGGATTTCTTCTCCCACACAAGCTGGTTCTAAACCAGGATCCATGCCACAGGGAAACTGAGTGGCTCAGGAAAGCAAGCTTCAGGAACTCCATCTGCTCCTTTTCTCTGTGACCCTGTCCTATTGTCTTATGTGAACTCCAGGCAGCTTCCTCCCCAGGTCCACAGTGTGAGGTCATCTCCCCTGTACCTTCAAAAGCTATTTCCTCATGAACCTACCACATTTGGTCTGTAGCCCAACGATGTAAAAACTGATACGCACATCCAATTGCCGCCATTTTCTGTTTTCTCCTTCTTTCCACAGTCCGACGAGGCCAATAAAGAGCAACCTTTCCTCCTTCTGGATCCTCTGCACTGAAAGCTCTGTGTCTTGGCAGTCAAATTAGTTCCTGAGTATTTGATATTTTACTATAGTCCTGTAAAATGTTACCACTGGGGGAAGCTGGGTGAAGGATATACTGGACCCTTTGTTCTAATTTTTCAACTTCCTGAGGGTCTATAATTACTTCAAAAATACTTCTAAAAAAAAGTGAGTATGTTGAAGGGAAAATCAAGGAATTTAGATATTCATTTCCTCAAATAATAATCTGTGGTGAAAGGCCAATGTCTCTGGGCAAAGTCCTATTTTTGAATATCAGAACCCCAGTGTTTTGTCTGATATTTGCAAAAGAATGCAAACATGTTAATTTCCCCCACCTCACTCTCATCCATCTTTAGGCAAGTCAGGATGAATAATTGTGCTCAAAATAAGCAAAAAGAGAAAAACCACATTAATGCTTTTCCAAAAATTTTTTTTGAGAATTGAAGATGCTTCTTGTTGAATGAGTTGTGTTGAGGGGGTAGTTATTGGTTACTTTAAAGATTTATTTATTTATTTTAGAGAGAGAGACAGAGTGTGCCTGTGAGCAAGCGGGGGGAGGGGCAGAGGGAGAGAGTCTTCCAGCTGACTCCCTGCTGAGTGCAGAGCTGGTCCTGGGACTCTATCTCATGACCCATGATATCATGCCCTAAGCTGAAACCAAGAGTCAAGCTCGCTCAACCCATTGAGCCACCGAGGTGCCCCAGTTATTAGTTACTTTAAAATGATGCACATTGCACTTCGGGACATAAAAGATAGCTGAAAATGAGGGAAGTAAGATTTTAATATTATTTCTTTAGTGTGCGGTACTTTTCTAAGAAGACTTTAAATTCCTTTATCACTTTTTTTCTAGAAGTATTTTTGAAGCAATTATAGACTCCTAGGAAGTTGAAAAATTAGAACAAAGGGTCCAGTATATCCTTCCCCCAGCTTCCCCCAGTGGTAACATTTTACATGACTATAGTGAAATATCAAAACCGGGAAATGTCATTGTATAATACTGTTAACTAGCCTATTGGCCATATTCAGATCTCACTACTTTTTACATGCTTTTACACAGTACTACTTATTTATATTTTCACAATCTCACTTCTCTACACACTCCTGAAAGTAGGTACGGGTGCAGCAAGTGAAGTTCAGAGACTTTAGAGTACTGTTCCTCTTCCGGTGTGATGTCCCCCTCTGAAAAGTATGCCCTGAAGTGTTTTCCTTTTGTAATCTTAACTGTTCCTACCAGAGATTTGCTAAATTCGTCCTAAATATATGTGCCTTATTTGGCGAATTGTGTATATCCCTACCTAAGAGATTAACTCATTCAATTCTGTAGGACATTTTTTCGGGGATGTCTAGAGATGATAGTTGCCTGAGATTTCTGGGTAAAACTTGGAGGGTAAGATGCTGATAATGGAGAAAGATCCGGAAAAGGAGAGCCTGGGGCCATCCAGGGCAAATGCACTTCCGTCACAGATTGCTGCGGGAAAGCCATATTCATCAGGTACGTCTGGGACAACCATGGAATGTGGCCACCTTACACTGGCTGGGTGCCTTTGGTTTTGAGAAGCAACAGCAAATGAAGAAGTAAAATATTAAAACCTGAAATTGCAATCATCTTTACTTTAAGAATAACTTAGATAATATGCAAGCATAAATTTGGGAACCTCAAAACAGCAAGGAAGAAAGTTGAAGAATTAGACTCTCTTACGCTTCAAAAAGCAGTTAGGGAAAAACAGCACAGCACACCATAAGGCTGGAAACCAGTTGTCTGGAGGTTTTAGTGGTGCGAACGAGTAGAAAAAGTTTCCATATAATTTCAATAACCAAGTAGAGTCAGAGTGACTCAAGACATGTCTGGAGTTTAGACTTACTTGATGGAAACTTTGTAGGTTGGGTTTTTCTCTTTTCCCACTCTGACTTTACAAGCCAGAGCCCACATACTTGGAAACAGTAACTAGGCAATTAGTAAATGGTTGCTGAGTGATGGCGTCAATAGTTGGAAAAAAGCTTGAATTTGGATTCATGACAGCTATCAAGGTAAGATTTCTTACTCTTATGTTATAGATAGCTTTATATTCCAACAGGACACATGACTATTGGAGTAGAAGTTTGCCGGGTACGTCCAATTAAAATTCATGTTGATCAGTCAAGTGTGTTACATAAAAGTATAGAGAAAACTGTTTTTTAGGTTTAAAAAAGTTTTCTTAAAAAACACTTGCCCTGGGAGGCTCCATGTGTCCTCAGAAGCCACTGCTATGTGCTTTCTGAGAGGATATCCAGAAAGCTCTCAACACAGAGGGAACTACCTTCAAAGAGTCCTCGTCCCAGCACCAGGAGCTCTGGGTTGGCCAGCTCGTTCTCATCAGAAGCCAAAGCTGGGGGCAGAGACAGGCCGGGAGCAGAATTGAAAGAGTCCTTGTCACTTTCATATTGTGTTTATGGATCTATGACATTATTGCATATTTATCTACCTGGTGAAAATAATATTCTCTTACCTGCAGAATTTCACTACTACGGCCACACACACACGCTTTGGTGGGTGAATATTTTGATAAACTGCTTGGGATGGAGCATGAAACACCCATGGGCCAGACTTCACTAACACTATTGATCTGTTTTTTACTGTGGTGGTGATGGCTGTTGTCTGGGGAGGGCATTGCTGGTCACCTGCTTGGGTTTCTTTCTGATAACCAAGAATTCAAGCCAAAGGCTGGATTTGAATGTGAAGACAACAGAATTTTTTGATTGGCAGACAAGGAAAGGGAATGTGGGACACCCAGTGAAGACTAACTTTCATTAAGTTTTTCTGGGTGATATGCGGTGTAATTTCTTTTCCTCATTTCCCCTAGAAATCATCAGTAAAATTGGTATTACTTATGAATGCACTGTAGTGTTGGATTTATTTTGAGGATGTGGCAAAAAGCTGAGTTTGGCTTCAGAGTAGACACAGGATGAGAATGGGAGCCATCAAAGAATTTTAGGCACATCTGGTTATTTAGACTTTCAGGCAGTGATTCATCTCATCTTAATTGGAAATGCTGTTCTGATTATCAGGTTATCTGCTGTTAATACTTTTCCTCCAACTTTAGCCTGATGAAGCAAAAAGTAAACAAGAAAGAAAACATTTCCTTTCATATATGCCTTATAATTATATCTTTATGTCACTAACAAAAATGTAAATGCATGACTCTTAATGGAGAAATAGGACCCATTTTGCAAATGGGTTATTTGGACTAACCAATCAACAGGGGAATTTCTGATGTAGAAAGATGAATAAATAAACACTTGCACTGAATTCAAAATATTATCTTAAAAACTAAAGAATCACTTATTAATCTTGTTACAAAGCTGTAAATGCTTTCTATAAACAGAGAAATAAAGATAGGAAAAAGAAATAACACTCAAAATTGGACCAAACAGAGCAGATTACTGCTAGTGTCTGTATGCATATCCTTCTAAGTGCTGCTTGTATAAGGTCGTATTCTGTCTATTGATTATTCTCTGTTTCCTACAGATAATAGTACTGTGCTAAATGCTCTATTTCATTAAACCTCTTTTTATACCAGGATATAAATGGTATCTCATTTTTGTGACTACACTTGGCTGTTTAAAGAAGTAGAAATTAATTCTTTTGGGAGTTCTACGAAAACATTATTTATTTATGGCAGACAGTGCATTAAATTGGTAAGCTCCACTGTTACTTCGGTCCAGACACTGGCTTAAGTTGAAAAATTCCACGAGGAGATATCAGGAATATAAAGAAATCCAGACCAAAACCAGACCTTCTAGTCTAGAGAAGAAAGAGTTCAGGAATATCCAATTTACAGAGTTCTCTCTCTCTGTTGATTGAAATATAATAGAAAGTATCCTTATACTTGACTTATTTTCAAATATAGAAGTGCTAGGATCACCAAAGACAGAGCTGAATTGTCCCCCAATAAATATTCAAAGTGGTTGTGTTTGAACAGAAACATAATTTTGGTCATGTATTTGCCAAAGCAATTAGCATTACTCTAATTAATATAATCACTGATTGTAGTTATGGTTAAAAACATGAGCGTAGAAGACAACATAATGAAATGAAAATATCTTATGCTACAGAAAGTATTAACACTTCCTAGCTTTAACAAGCTATGTATTATTTTATCTGTATTTATTTTATGTTTAAATTTTTTAACAGACATACTGTATATTTGGGAAATGTGAAAACATTTTTCCAAATGAAATTGTTTAAGACAAAATCTATGAAATATGAGTCACCTGCCAGACTTCCAAGAAACCAATACTCCCGAGTTTTCGTCACACATGGTGATTCATTCTTCCAGGATTCTCTAGAACGTGGGTGGTAAAGGAGAAATTAAGAGCAAACACAAGAACTAAATGATAGAATGTCTCTTATTTTACATATGATGTTTCTCATCTGAATGCATATTCCTGGTATTTTAACCCATTTTTGGGGAACTACTTGATATTTTGTTTTTCATTTCTACTCTAAGATCTGTGGTGATTCACTTGGAGATGGGAGTTATTAGGAACCACTGGGACCACTGGAGGGCTGAGTAATGAAACTTTTCATGTGCCTGGAGGTTTACATTTAAGAAACAGTAGTTAGAACAATGTAACTGTACTTGAAAGACCACTTTATAAAATGTATTACAGCCCCTCCTACCTCTTTAAACAGGCTATTTTATACATAACCAGATATTGTCCTACAGACTCTTGTTTATTATCTTGAACAGCAATGCCCTTAGCCCTTTAGTCAGACTTTCTTCTTCTTCTTCTTCTTCTTCTTCTTCTTCTTCTTCTTCTTCTTCTTCTTCTTCTTCTTCTTCTTCTTCTTCTTTTAATATACTTTGTGCTTGCTTTTCAATGTGTTCTCCACTGCCACTCCTCACCCACCCCATGTCCATTATGTTCTGTCCTTTGGTTTCAGGTGATTGATTGTCACTTCTTTCTCTGCAGTTATGTGACTGCTTAGACCAGCCTTGCTGCCACTTTTCTCATTTGCATTGCAGAGACTGTGTTATGGGCTGAACTGTGTTCTCCCCCAAATTTATATGTTGAAGTTCTAACCCCCAATACTTCAGAGTGTGACTCTACTTGGAAACAGAGTCTTTGCAAGTGTAACCAAGTTAAGATGAGGTCACTGGGGTGGGCTTAATCCAAATGACTACAGTCCTTATAAGAAGAGAAAATTTGGACACAGAAACAGAGGGAAGAGGAAGGGAAGAAGACACAAGGAGAAGATGCCATCCATAAGCCAAGGAGAGAGTCAGAAACACATCCCTCCTTCACAGCCCCCAGCCAACCCTGCCGACACCTTATCTAGGACTTCTAGTCTCCAAGCCTGTGAGAAAATAAATTTCTATTGTTTAAACCACTCATTCTAGGGTACTTTGTTATGGCCCCCCAGGAAACTAATACAGGCTGACTTGAAAATCATGTAACCAAATTAATGAATACCATGAAAACTAACTGTAAGTAGACTTCGAGAGAATCCAAGAATATATTTTCTGTAAGTAGCTTTATACTATGAATATTGGCTAACCAAACCCTAGTTATTTTATACTGCCTTCTTAGATGCTACTCTTCATTCATCCAGTTACCTCTGCAGCTAATGAATATTTTGTTGAGCTGCACTGAACCTTGGGAATATAGTACCAGACATTACGCCAGACGTGGCATAGTGAGGTATTGATACAGCTCCCAGGGAACCTACAGTCTCAGAGAAGGAGACAGTCATGTAAAAAGCCTAGTTCCAATAAAGTACAACAGGTACATAGGATGTTGGTGAGGTTCAAAGGAAGAAGTGATTTATTTCACCTGGAATCTCTGTAGAGAGATGGTGATTCTTGAGCACACAGAAGGGAAGAGAGGGCACTACACTTGGGGCATGCTATGGACTGAATCGTGTCACCCCCAAATTCAGATATTGTAGCCCTCAACCCCATGCCATGGTACTTGGAGATGGGGCCTTTGGGAGATAGTAGATTTAGATGAGGTCATGAGGGTGGGGTCTTTATGATGAGATTTGTGCCTTTATAAGAAGAGATCCTAGAGAGCTTGCTCACTCTCTCTCTCTCTCTCTCCCTACTATGAGAGGATTCAGTGAGAAGGCAACCATCTATAAGCCATAAAGAAAGTCCTCACCAGAAACTGACCATGCTAACACCTTGATCTTCAACTTCTAGCCTCCAGAACTGTGGGAATATTAATTTCTATTGTTTAAACCACTCATTCTAGGGTATTTTGTTATGGCAACCCAAACTGACTAATATAGGGCATGAAGCATAGGGCATAAGCAAGGACTCAAAAGGAACTCATGGCTAGAGGGCTAAACTATTCATTTGTTCATTTCCTTGTTCATTCATTCATTCACCTATTCATTTGTTTATTTGTTCTATAAATATTTATTGGGTGCCAGCTATGTGTTAGGAATTGTATTAAGCCTTGGGAGTACAGTGGTGAACAAGTTAAGTCTTTGATCTCATAGAACTTATGTTCTAATGAAAAGATAGATAATAAAATGAGCAAATAAACAAGATACTCTCAGATTGTGAAAGTGTTATCAAGAAAAGATACAAGAATGAGATGAAGAAGGACACCTGGGTGGCTCAGTCGGTTAAGCATCTGCCTTCTCAGGTCAGGATCCCAAGGTCCTGGGATCGAGCCCCATGTCATGCTCTCTGCTCAGCGGGGCGTCTGCTTCTCCCTCTGCCTACCACTCCCCCTGCTTGTGCTCTCTCTCTCTTTCTCTGACAAATAAAAAAATAAAATCTTAAAAAAAAAAAAAGAATGAGATGAAGAGTAACCAGATACTACTACAGACAGCATGCCCAGAGAAGGGTTCTCTGAGGAAGTAACAGTTAGCTAAGTTCTGAAAAACAAGAGTCTGACAGCCATATAAAGATCTGGGAGACAGTGTTTGGGGTAGATGGGCCTGTAAGTTCCAAGACAGAAAAGAGCTCTGTGTGTCCAGGACCAAGGCTAGTGTGGCTGGAACACAGTGAATGAGGGGAGAGATACGTAAGGAAAACTAGAGAGGTATAGAGTGGCCAGGTCATGGAAGGTTTTGCGTGCCAGGTCAAGACTTGTCCAGAGACAGTCTGTCGACAAGGAAGCTTTGGCAACATGAAGCCAGAAATACTGTGGTAAAATCTTTTGCTCACTTTGACAGCAATATTAGAGATGTGTTTGTAGGGTTGCCAGATAAATTATAGGTTCCCATCCATATTTGGGAAATATTTACACTAAAATAATATTCATCATTTATCTGAAATTCAAATTTAACTGGCCATTCTGTATTTTTAATTGCTAAATTTGACAGCCCTACCTGGAAAGCACAAAGGCAGAGATAAGTGGCTCTTGTAATTGCTCAAAGAGAGATGACAAAGGCCAAAAAAGGTAAAAAAAAAAAAAAGAAAAAAAAAAGTGGAGGGCTGAGTAGAGGAGAAGGGAGGTGGACCTGAGTGGATTTGGTGGTTAATGATTCTGGTGGGATATAGAAAAACCAAGATTTGAGGGAAAGGGAGGAGTGTAGAGTGACTAAGTTTTCTGACCTGGGTGGATGACATTGACTCTTAGAGATACAAAACAAAGAGAAGATTTGGGGAAAGGAAAGAGTTAAATTTTGGAAGTGCTGAATTTAATATGCCAGTGGCCCATTTAGGTGAAAATAAATAGGAGGTAATTGGATATACAGACCCGAAAGTCAAGAGGATTCTGGTCAGAGAATTCTGGGTTCCTGATTTGTGAGTCATCAGTTTGCGGTGGTCAGTTATGTCTGTGAAAGCGATCACGTTAGAGTGAGAAGGGTCAGGGCAAACCTTATGATAATTTTGGTATTTAAAGGACAAGAAAAGGGAAGAGGAGCAAAAAGAGAGGAAGCAATAGAATGTGGTGACACCAATGAAAAGGAAAGTTTAGAAAAGAAAGGAGTGGCTTTCCCGTTTCAGGTTGTAAGAAGGACCTGCTAAGCAGAAAACATCCTAGCTAAGTCACACCTACTATGTTGGATAAAATATGACAAACATGTTTTAAATGTGTAGCTAAATTTGCAAAAAGTAAGAGATACGCCCAGGGCCCATACACAAAGGGATAACTCAACCCTGGAGTGGGGAGTATGTAAACTGGTTCTGTAGCAGCCTCAGGGGGGTTTAGCAGTGTTGAGGCAGGAGCTTCATTTCCATGAAGCAGCAGGAGATGAGATCTTATAATTAAGAAAAAATTAGAAATAACCTACATATTCATAAAGAGGCAACAATGTAAACAAATTGTAACATGTACATACAGTAGCACACTACTAAAATGCAATTACAATCAACTATGACTACATGTATCATTGCGGATACGTTTCCAAAGCAGTGTTGGATGAATGAAGAAAATTTCAGGATGATTCTCCAGTATTCCATTTAAAGGAAATTTTAAGACTACAAAAGATTAAATAGTGTTAATGAATACATGTATAAATAATATAAGATGTAATCTCTATATGATATAGTCATGTTAGCGGTTACCTTCAGTGAGGAAGAGAAAGAAAAGGGGTCAAGGAGAGGCATATATGAGCTCCTATGGTATTTATAATGCTGTATTCCTTTAGTAAAAGAAAAAAATAAGTAAAGTGTTAAGATTCGTCAAACCTAGGTAACTAGTATATGGGGCCTTGGAGTATGCTTGAAATAATATAACATTTAATGAATGAAAAGAGAATTTGACATCTTATCTATAAGCTATAGAAACCAGAGGGAATTCAAGACAGCAGGATCTAGAAAAAGTTAAAATTAATAAATGATAGATGAAACCAGGACTAAATCAGGGGCAGGGAGCTTGTTACTGTCTAAATTATTTTAGTTATTTTAGGTATTATGCGGCTTTTTGTGTGCAAATTTCCATTTTCATTGTTTTTACTTTTCCAATACCAGTTAAATGGTGCTTTCTGCTTGATTGGAACAATTGAGCATTTACTATGCTATCTATGTGGGAGAGGTTGGGGATGCTCTTAGTTTGATCAAGGACATTTCCTGATGGACAACATTGCTATGTGGTTAGACACACAGACTCTAGAACTAATCCCAACAAGTTACTTAACCTCCATGTAAAAATGAGGATAAAGGGGTTCCTGGGTGGCTCAGTTGGTTAAGCGACTGCCTTCGGCTCAGGTCATGATCCTGGAGTCCCAGAATCGAGTCCCCATATCGGGCTCCCTATCAACAGGGAGTCTGCTTCTCCCTCTGACCCTCCCCCCTCTCATGTGCTCTCTCTCTCTCATTCTCTCTCTCAAATAAATAAAATCTTAAAAAAAAAAAAATGAGGATAAAGGTGCTATTTGCCTTCATACAGGGTTGTTACAAAATTAAATGATTTGAGACTTATAAAGCACCTAATAAGTGCTGGGTAATATTAGATTAATAAGTAAGTTCGGCCCCTCTGAAACATCAGTTTTTACCAACTGCTGCAGATAAGCCCCTACACCAAATACTGGCTTTTGCTCCGTTTTCTTAACACTGCACATTGCAACAATGCCTTTTCAGAAGGCCCCCGGACTCTCCATTGTTCTGGGATACTAATCTAACTCTGCTGCTGTCTCATTTTACAAGTTTGGGATGGGGCAACAGAATGACAATCATTTACATTATCTTAGTGAAGGCTAAGAGCCCCAGGGGGCCTCTTGGCTCAGCAGTAAAACTGTCTCTTCCCTCTTCTGGCATTCTTGTAGGCCGGTGATCTGCTATGCTAAGGACTTTACGGCACCTTCAAACACTGTTAGGGAAAATGTTGTTGGATACCATTTTTCTGGAGGACAGTGTCTCGGAAACCTTAACAGATGTGCTGTTTTCAGCATTGGCTGAGATCATTGGCAAGTGCTCAAAAATGTATGAATGATTGTCGTGTATATGATGAAGTGGGTTTATACTCAAATAGAAAAAGCTTGGAAGAATCTGCACAAAAGTATTAATGGTAATTATCTCTGCATAGTGGTATTTTGAGTGGTTTTAATTTACCCATTTTCTTTTTGTTTGTATTTTCTAGATTTTCTTCAGTGATTGTGAATAGCACACGTAAGAACAAAAAAGGAGGAAAAATATTTTAAAGAGGCATTTTATCAGTTTGGCTAGTTTTTGTCATCAAGTTATTTGGAAAAATAAGTTTCCATGCTTTCCAAGAGAGCTCTTGGGAAGGGGAAAACTCCTGCCATCTTCCTAGGTTCTGTGGCAGGGTCTAAGAAATAAACTGACAAAAGATAGATTAAAAGGAGAAAAGCACACAAATTTTATTTAATATTTTTATGTGTGCACATGAGTCTTCAAAATGAAAATGGTGACCAAAAGAAGCCATTAGACCCCAAAGCTTATATATTTTTTTAAACAATGAATGATAAATTGTGGGGATATGAGAAGACAAAGGGGTTTGGGCTCAGAGCAGTAAACTCTGAGGCAGTGATGAGAAAATATATGGGAGAAACTAATGGAAGATAAGAATTATTTTAGTAGGTTTGTTTGTACATTCATCTCTGGTGATAAGAATGTTCTCTTCCTGGTGCAGGGAGGACATCTTTTTCATGGCAAATTTTATGGCACGCTTTTAGGTGGGGGAGGGGGGGGTTTCCTGCACCTGCTGTTGGTCAAGGGCCTTCAGCTCAAAATAATTGATATGCCAAAGCAGCTTATCTCCGGGTGGCGTGTTCTGAGCCCTTCAGGACCATTGCTGGTCTTAGGAATGTTATGTTTTTGTCCTGATTCCACTGGTGAGGGCCACATGCCTGTGGGTTAAGCGAAGGCTGACGGTGTAAACATGAGCGCTCAGAAGCGGTACAATGGATGTTGACTTCTTCCCACCTCCCCACATTATTCTCAACGGGGAAAGAGAATCTCTATTGCACAAGGTCAAAAGTACTTTACTATCTAAGGTCTCAGGAGGGAAAAAGGAGAGAACAACCCTTATCTTGACCTAGTAATCAATGGTGAGCTCTCTAAACCACAATGGCTCCCTTTTGTTAAACTAATTATCTCGGTTGAAAGAATATCTCGGAACTACTCCCAACAGACAAGTTTCCGTGATGAGGAGAGGAGGTTGAAGCTTTTGGCTAACAACTCCTAGGGGTGTTGCCAACAGTTCTCCCAAGGCTGTTCTCAGGCTTTTCTGGCGGATTTCCAAAAGCCACAAGTCTGAAAGAGTAAAAATAAAAAAGAACAATAAAGCATTAGATTCTCTCCTCTGTGCTTATGTTGGCCAGTCTTGACCTCTTCTTCCAGGCTGAGGCTGTGGCCATAGCGGGGGATGAACGAGCCAGGATAACTGATCTCACACCTAATGGTCACTGTTGTTTCTGCCAGGGGCTCCTTTCTGTTTCTAGTGGCCAGAGATTCCAGGTCCCACTAACTCACTCCCTACCTGGGATTATCCTTCTCATTAGAACACTTCCGATTAACTTTAGGCACTTATGGACCCATCCTAGGTGGAAGGAACTGGGCCGAGAGAAGCATTTCAGTGAAGGAGCAGGGCTCTGAGCCTGAGTCACCACTTACCACTTACCAGCCAATTGTTTAAGCAGAATATATAAGTTTTAGTCTCTGCCTTTGTAAAATGGGAATACAAATAGTACCCATTCAAGAGGTCACTGTGCCCACCTAAAATTGTCAGGAGGCAATAATTAAGCAAAGGCATTCATTTGGGCTCAACGAATTACAATTTGGGGTAATAGTGTCCCATTAGGGAGCAAAAGTCAGGGGTTTTTAAAGACGAAAAGGGAATACTTGTATACCTTGTTTACAAAGAATTCTAATTGGGGTTGACAACAGAAAACTAATCTGGGCTGAACATAATTGGTTGCTAAGGCTGTCACTAAGCAAAAGTCTGTTCCTGTAGCAAGTTGCAGGTGTTCAGAGCAGAGTCCTTGGAGTATTTGCTGTTTGGCCCAGTTCAAAAGTTCATGGTTCCATCTGGTGAAGACGTGCTTACAGCCCACTTTTTAATGGCCTTCTGGCTCTGTTTTAAAGTTCCTCGACCCAAGTGACTCTATTTTATTTCACCTTTCACACTTTCAATGCTTGGCATGTAATAAGTATTTAATGAAAGTTAACATAAGCACAGAACAGTTTTGGGGAGCTAAGGATTGACCTGATTCTGGTTTTAGGAGCGGTGAGAAAGGACAGAAGAGGAGTTTATGAATAGAATCGGCCTCATTGGGCATGTGACCCCCACCCACGGGGAGTCATCTAGGCAACCACTTCTTCAGTAAAAGTACTTCTCTCTATTCCTAAATCCCAAAACATAGTACTTAAAATAGCACTACCCTTTCATGAAGGGGACGTTTTGGATGTCTGTTTTCTTGAATAGTGCTCAAAGTTACGCTTCTAGATGTATGGCCATTAACCATAGTCTGCCGTCAGTGCAGAAATCTGCTGGGAACATTACCAGGGAAAAGAATGCTTCTCCTTGTGCTGTCAGTTTCCTTGTAGAGGGAACATGGGGAGGCTCAGAATATTCAGGTTATTTGAGCATAGCGGGGAAAAGCGAATAGTACATACTGAAAATAAAGAAAAGCCATTGAATCCACTTAAACTGATCACTGTAGCTGGCAGCAGCTCATTGAAAGTCAGTTTCAAAATGCGATAGCTTTCAAAGACCTTTTCGTATACTTTCTGAGGTCTCCCTGAAGGGATTCCTTTCTTTGGGGACATAGCGGGTAAGGAGGGCCTCCATAAGCCAAAAAGAATTTGAAGGGAAGCCCGGTTCTTGAAGGAGTAGAAGCCTGATTCAGAAACGTTTGTTGAAGTGGAGAAGTCCAACGGACTCTCCCACGCAGGCGTACGGGTTTCTCTCATTTTCGAAGTGGACACCACGTTCTAAGGGCGCAATGTCCGGTTTAGGAAGTCAGCCAACAGCTGTGTCTGCGCAGGCCCAGTCGCGCCCCCTGTCGGCACACTCTGCTATGGGATTGGGGGCTCCGGTGGATCTGCGCAGGCCCAGTCGCGCCCCCTGTCGGCACACTCTGCTATGGGATTGGGGGCTCCGGTGGATCTGCGCAGGCCCAGTCGCGCCCCCTGTCGGCACACTCTGCTATGGGATTGGGGGCTCCGGTGGATCTGCGCAGGCCCAGTCGCGCCCCCTGTCGGCACACTCTGCTATGGGATTGGGGGCTCCGGTGGATCTGCGCAGGCCCAGTCGCGCCCCCTGTCGGCACACTCTGCTATGGGATTGGGGGCTCCGGCCTTTCAGGCTGCACTCCCTGTGTCCTTTGAGATTGCAAAGTCCCTTTGGATCCCTGCAGTGGTTTCTCCACCTCTATCTCTTAAACATTTGCCCCTCAGGTCAAATACTTTTTTTTTTTTTCTCTTCTGAATCGTCCCTGAGGTTAACTGCTTGGAACTTCTACAAACAATGAGAATCAGCTAATACAAAAGCTGTCATTCAGAGCCTGGGAGGATGGGACTGGCCACCTGGAAGGGATGCCTTACAGTGTTCTCCCTGCACTCGGGGAGAGATGTTAGGTGCTTGTGTCCATCAGGGATCAGGCACTTTAAAGCTAAAGGTGAGGGTTAAATTGTTACGGGGTTTCTATCCGCTCAGTGCCCGCGGTTCTTGGTCACACTGCTTTGAAGAATGAAGAGGTAGACACACAAAGAGTGGTGGGCAGCAAAGCAAAGTGTACTGAGCCATAGTATAAAGCTCCCGGAGAGGGAGAGGGGCCCAAGAGGGTTGCCCTTAGAGTTTCTCAGTTTAGGGGTTTTTATGAGCTCTTTTGCGGAACTATCTTTAGCGGTCAAGGTGTGCTGAATCATGCCAATCAGGGCTTTGGTCACATATCTGTCTACCTATTAGGTTAATGTCTCTGTGCTGGTGGTCTTTTTTTGCTGACATCTGGGGGCTTATGTCCTAACTGCCTGTTGCCTGTGATAGTGACAAATGCTTTGTGGTTAATTGTCTTATTTTAGGACGTTTTGCAGAAGTCATTTCGGCAGGGGCTGCAAAGCAGAATGTTAGTGTGGTCCTGTCTAAGCTGCAAAACAGGACACCAGTGCTGTTTTATTTTAGCTGTCTTGACTCCGTATTTCCTTGTTGGGGACCCTGGCCCCCTGGCAACATGACCAAGAACCACGGGCACTAAGGGGACAAAAATCCTATAACAATACCTTTCAGTAACTGGAGGCTCCTGGGTAGCTCAGTCATTAAGTGTCCGCCTTCGGCTCAGGTCATGATCTCAGGGTCCGGGGATCGAGCCCTGCATTGGGCTCTCTGCTCAGCGGGAAGCCTGCTTCTCCCTCTGCCCCTCCCCGCTCCCGCTCGCTCTTGCTAACTCTGTCTCTCTCTCAAATAAATAAATAAAAATCTTAAAAAAACAAACAAACAAACAAACCTTCCAGCAACTAAGTGACCTGCTGAAGTTCTCACGGAGAAACCCAGAACTCGAGCCGTTGATGAGCTTTAACATTCTGAGTAGTGGCTAGGGGGCCAAAGAGAGCAAATATTTTTGAGCGCTCAAGCCATATTTATGACTTATAGACCATTGTTTGAAAAAATATAGCATTACGTGTTTTGTTAACTATTTCATATAAAAATATTGTGATGATATCAGTGATAACTACACCTATAAAACCTGTCACACTGGGTGTACGTGTGTAATTCTCACAGTGATCTTCCTTCCTTCCTTCCTTCCTTCCTTCCTTCCTTCCTTCCTTCCTTCCTTCCTTCTTTCCTTCCTTCCTTCCTTCTTTCCTTCCTTTCTTCCTTTCTTTCTTCCTTTCCTTTCTTCCTTTCTTTTGGTGAGGATAGTGATAACTTCTGTTCTACATCCTGGGATTATAGAAGAGCTCTAGCTTTGAAGTTTAGTAGACCCTAGTTTGAATTCTACTTCTTCCATTTATTAGCCATATGACCTTAGGAAGTAAATAACCACCTCTCTCTACAGCCTGTTTTCTCATCTGTGAAGTGGGTGCATTAACAGTATCTTGCAGAGTTGTCATGAGGATCAAACAAGATAATGTGTGTACAGTGAGCATGGTTAGAGGATCCTATGACACCATCACTGTGTCTAAATGGTTAGGATACATGAATGAAAAAAGACAAACTTCCTGCCCTTATGAATTTTAGATTCTAGTGAAAAAGACAAAGAAACAGCATAATTTTATATAAAATTATGTACCTATTAGCAGGTTCTGAGTCCTGGGGAAAAGAAAAGGAGAGCAGAATCAGAGGAGTCAGGCATGCTGGGCAGTGGGGCCAGGATAGGTTGCCCTGTTAAATAGAAGATAAGCTTCATTAGAAAGATGTCATTTGAACAAAGGCTTGAAGGAGGTGAGGGAGCGAGTGAGCCAAGCAGATCTATGAGGAGAGGCATTCTAGGCAGGAGAAACAGGGAGAGCAAAGGCTCTAGAAAGGGGATGTTCCTGGTCAGTCCAGGAACCAGCAAGAGGCCAGGATGGTAGAGTAAAGGGAGTGAGGACCTAAGGAGCAGGAGGAGAGGTCAGAGTGAAAATGGCCCCTGTAGGGCTGTGAATTTAATGGATGGGTAGTGTGGACTGGAACATTTTGAGCAGAGGAGTGACTTAGCCTTTAGCACGGATGCTACATCACCCACCTTGAAAACTGACTGTCTACAGGGACAATGTAGAAGACAGGCCATTTGGGGGTATTTGTAAAAATCCAGGCAAGATTCGATATCACTTCTATTCTGCTAATCCAGACTTCAGTGGGGTCAGTGGTGGGAATAAGAAGTGGTCAGATTCCACATGGATTTTGAAGGTAGAGCCATGGATTTGCTGAAGGATTGGATAAAAGAATTGAAGGAGAAGGAAAAGTCAAGATGACACCAAGGTTTTGTCCTAAGCAACTGAAAGGATAAAGAGGATATCAACTCAAACAGAAAGTCTGGGGACAAGATACAGGGCTTAGTTTTGCCATATTGAGGTTTATATGCTGACTAGATCTCTAAATGCAGTTGTTGGGCAACCAGTTGGATACTTCCCAAACAATTGCTACGCATCCTCATGTCATTTATTGATAAAATGATTTATCATATAAATGGTTTGAATTATTGGTAAGTCCTAAATATCTTGCCTTCATCTTTATTTGCTTATAGTCAGATTCCTTGGTGTGATTAACACCTCCATTAGACACTAAACTCCGCGAGGGCAAGGATCACCTTTGTTGGTGCTCATTTCTTCATTGTGTTTCCATCGCCCAGCAAATGTTTCAGTGAGGTGGTAGGTGCTCAAGGCACATGTCAGCTACTCAATACACACTTACTAAATAAATTGATACTTGTTAAAAGAATGGATTTTTTTTTTAAGTTTAGAAGAGGGATGTTGATTTGAAAATATTGAGAGATGAGAAAAAATTTTTTTGGAATTTTTCAAATGTTATTACCATGCTGTTTTACCACAAAGTATCCACCAACTTTAATTCAGCATTAAAAAATGTTTTAATCAGAAATTATATTCTTCTTAAATATGACATTTCAAAAAGTTTGAGGCATCATGACAGGTGACTATTAATGTAGCTTGTAAGATAATATATGTATATTAAATATATAGAAGTATGTAAATTAAAAATGCATATTTATAGGTATGAATTGTGCTCTTCAAGTGAGATGACATGTCTGAAATGACGATATGCTCCAAGAAGGAGCATTAATGAGATTTATAAAAACTGCACAAAAAAGTAAATCAGGACTTTTCTAGAATGGTAAAGACTTGTAAAGAGAGACTCACTTTATGTAAATGTTATGGATTTAAGTTGATGGCAATGAAACAAGAACAGGAAATGGTGGGGGGACAGTGGGTGGAAGATCTTGATGCAAAAACCATGGGGACTTTGGATTTTGAGACACTCGGCACTCTGTGTGCTCCTGAGTCACCTGACCTCAAGGGCAGCAAACCCTGTGACCTTGGATTCATCAGTGTCCCCAGTGGGAAGCTTTTCTGGAGTCTTAGAGTCACTACTCCCTGCCTGATATGGTTAAAAAAAGAAATGGCCAAGACTCTGCATGTACACCCTACTTAATTCATTTCCTGGAGATATTTATGGATTTCTTTTTTTTTTTTTTAAGATTTTATTTATTTATTTGACAGAGAGAGACACAGAGGGAACACAAGCAGGGGGAGTGGGAGAGGGAGAAGCAGGCTTCGCGCCAAGCAGGGAGCCCGATGCGGGGCTCGATCCCAGGACCCTGGGATCATGACCTGAGCCGAAGGCAGACGCTTAATGACTGAGCCACCCAGGAGCCCTATTTCTGGATTTCTTAACCCTGAGATAAGGAAGGACAACTAACTCACAGAGGAATAGTGGTCCATGAGCTCCAGCAGGACTGACGGTGTTAAGTTAGTTTATTTCCATGATTTTTTCCCTAAACACATAGTTCTGACTTCCTCTGGTGAAACTGGACTCAGATATGGAAAAAGTGAGATAATATGTCTATATCTATTTTTACAATGTTTTCAGGCCAGTTGGTGAGCCTGTAAGATCTGAATAAGCTAAGATTTCCTATGGCGTTCCTGATCTCTACTAGATCCTAAAAGGAGTGTATCCCTCATCCATCAGAGAAATCCATCAAGGAATACACTGGATTAACTATCACAAGCAGATCTAATGATATCAATCTGCTTATTGCTTCTTAAGGCTTGAATATATTTTACCAGTTCTTCCTACCTCCCTTTGCAGAGTAAATGAAAATATGTGCCTTTGGCAGCTACACATAGCAACCCTATGCAGATTTCTTAAACTCTTTAAGCATCAACTTTTTAAATCTATAAAATAGTATAACAATAGGATACATCAGAACATTTTCTTCGGGTTAATACATGTAAAGAGTTAATATGTGCTTAAGATAGCATCTGGTACAGAATAAGTTCTAAATAATTGCTTTTTATACAGAAAATTTCTGTGAAACATCATTGTGATTATTAAAAAAGAAAGTAGGGTGGGGTTAGAATCCAGAGTCAATTCATCTTTACTCGCTGCTGAATACTTCCTTGGATTCAATTTTGGGCTTTTTTAAAAAAGACTTCTTCTCATTAAAAAAAAATTACAATGACATCTGGGTACTATGAAATACACAAAATAGTTTAAAATAGTTCAAAAGATAGCAAGTCTTAACTATTAAAGTCTTACTGGTTCGTTGGAAAGCAGGTATTCATTCAGCAAGAGGAGAGAATAATGAGTTGATCTCGGCAGTGGGGACCCCTTGCAAAAGGTGCAGGCCGGTGTGTCCCTTTCAGAATTCATAATCCCCTCTCCCACCTTCTGTGGGTCATTATCTTATCTCCATATTCTCAGAAATGCCCGTATCCCCGATCGTGAATCCTCCTGTATACAAAGCTCTGCAGATTTATATCTCTGTAGCAACTAAGAGCAAACACAAGTCCAGATAAAAACCTATCAACGTAACTGCCATTGAAGGAACCAAGAAATACGTGAGGATCTTGCCTGAAATTGGCAGAGGCTCCGAACAGAGGGCAGAGCATCTGCATATGGACAGTAAATTTGGCTGCACTTGGATATAAAAGATATGATATCCCAGAAGAAGCTCTCTAGGGGAGCGTCTCACAATGGTAATCAGTGTTTGTGGGATTTGGAGAGAAGGCTTGTTTCTCACCTCCAAGGCCCAGCCTCCTGACTTCTTACATTTCCTCTGCTCTCATCTTCCCTCCCCAGCTCTGCTCTAGCCCACACTGGCCTCCTGGGCATTCCTCAGAAGGGCCAGGCAGGCTCTGGCCTCAGAGCTGTGTACTAGCCAGCTCCCTTTTCCTGCAACATTCTTTCCCCGGATGCCCTTCCTCACCTCCTTCCTGTCTTATTTAGATGTCACCTTCTCAGTAAGGCCTTCCCTGGCCACCATGATTGAAATTGTAGCCACCTGTCCCTAATACTCCTCTCCCCTCCACCACTTATTCTTCTTCATAGAACTTAGCACTCGCTGACACTGTATGCTTTATTTATTTATTATCCCTGTTGTCTGCATCCCTCACCCCGCCCCAGCAACCTAGAAGTGCCAGAAAGGCAGCGATTTTTGTCTCTTCCCGCCATTATGATATTTCCAGTGCCAGCCATGTAGTGAGCTCCCAATATCTGTCTCACAAAGAGATGGATGTCTATAAAAACTGAGTGCAAGGACCTTGATGGTGGAGGCAGTGGTGGTAGTGGAGATTAAAATAGTTCACAAGGTAGCGAGGTAGGCAGTTTGAGGGTCTGAGAGGACTTCATGGGCCTGGTAAGCTGAAACCTATTTCTGCCCTGCTAGCTCTACATTGGAAGTAGATTAAACCACTGCTGAGGACATCTGGGCAACCATGTCACTGATATTGATTAAGAGCACAGTTTTCTGAAAACAGAACTCTGAGGAGAACAATCTAGGGACCCAAGGATCACTGGGATGGAGGACATCACAGGCTGTTAGAGAGTGGATGTGACAGCCTTAGGTGGGTAGGGGAGCAGAGAGGACACTGGGATGCAGCAGAAACCAAGGCAACCAGAATACTTTGCGAATGTAGAACATCAGTTCATACCACGGTTGTGTGTGTTCTTAAAGCTTTTCCACACCTGTTTTCTGGAACATCCTTCTCCAGATGTGCCTACCCACTTATTGTGGATTTTTTAATCCCCTCCTAATGAAGAGATGTTTCATTTTATTCCACTTGCCTCATTAGATATGAAATCCTGGTCTATCTTGTTCACTAGTTTCTGCTTCTTTCTTTTATTCAGATAACCTATGCTATCCTGAAGGGGGATGCTGTCGAGGTAAGGTTCAATAAAACAAGGCTAGAAAATGAATGAGCTGATTTCAGAGCCCAAGGTGCCCTTTGTGTGCACTCTTATTATCACAGTCATTTCACATGCTCTGTGCCCCCATCCTCTCTCTCTTCCTTCCCTATCAGAACCAGCTCCCGGGCTGTCATAAACTTTTCTCCATTGAGATATAAATGCTAGATAAAACATATTCTGTTATTTCCTCAAGAATATTTACGTTTTGGTAAATAAAATGTTAATATAGGGGCTGCCTGGGTGGCTCAGTCAGTTAAGCATCTGCCTTCAGCTCAGGTCATGATCTGTCCTAGCCTTGAGCCCCGCGTCAGGCTCCCTGCTTGGGGGGAAGTCTGCTTCTCCCTCTCCTCTGCCC
Organism: Mirounga angustirostris; assembly: GCF_029215605.1. NCBI lineage: Eukaryota > Metazoa > Chordata > Mammalia > Carnivora > Phocidae > Mirounga > Mirounga angustirostris. Next base: position 113,830,506 of record NW_026991716.1, read on the forward strand.
CTCTCCCCACCTGCTTGTGCTCTCTGTCTCTCACTCTCGAGCTCTCTCTCTCAAATAAATAAATAAATTTTTTTTTTTTAAAAAGTGTTGATATAGATAGATAAAATATTAAGCCGATGAAAGCATTCCTAATGTAGTGATTGGGTAATTTCAGCATCTGCTGGTTAAAAGTGAGATCTTGGAACCTGGAGGTTTTGGTTTCTGAAATCAGAGTCTATGTACTGAGTGCATGAATGAGCTACAGACAGCCATGCCCACCGCCTTCAGATTGGTGCTTCCTAAGCCTGTGGATCCTTGGGGCCCTCGAAAGACAGATCTATGTACAATAGGTGCTCCATTTTTTATTACAGATTATGGAGACCACAAAATCTTTAGACTTCACTCCTCTGGAATCACCATTGATCAAGGAGGCAGGCCAATTCATCAACCTTCTTGTTAATTCTCATTGGTTACTCTGTGTGGGAAACCGACTTCCATCTTTATTTCTGCATAAGAAATAATCAATACACAACATATATGTGTTAGTATTTCCTGATAATTACAGCGTATGAATTTTAACATTGTTTATGGTCTTTCGTTTTTTGGGTTTTTTTTTTTTTTTGAGAACTATTAGCACATTCTTATTAGCAGAGCTGTATTCCCGGAATTGGAAACTAAGAAGAAATTAATCATGAAAAATACTTTCCGGTTGTAGTAATGAAATCTGGTTGTTTCAGTGTATTTTTCTATGGTTACTTAGCAAAAGGCTTAAGTAAGCTCATACTGATAAACGTGGGCCAGGTTTCCCCTCCCTCCTTTCCATCCTACTTCTTTCCCAGGGGATTGGTGTGGAAGAAAATTGCTATGTCAGAAATGGCGACCCTCCTTGTAGCCAAATTCTCATCCAGAGCTCCATCAGCTCACTCTCCAGGCATGTAACTCAAGCTTCACGTAGGACCCTTGGGCATTGTGTTTACAGTTTCTACAGGAAGGTTTACTGAGAAGGAGAAGAGTGAGGGCAAATGTAGAACATCTGTGCCCTGGGCCAGGGAGCTCGTGGAGGTTGGATTTCTCTCTCTTGCACCCTGGGAAACAGGTGGTCTCATTGACACCCACTCTCAGTACAGATCTTGGTTCTGGCATGAAAAATCAGGCAAATTCCTACAGGAAGCAGAAAGGAGGAAAAAGTCTGGACAGAATTCAACATTTCAAAATCCACGCCCTCTTGGAAAACGAAATTAATAATAAATGATTTGAAATTTCAGAATAATTTTTTTTTTGAGAGAGAGTATGTGTGTGCATGTGTGTGTGAGTGGAGGGAGGTGGGAAGAGAAGAGGGAGAGGGAGAGAGAGGATCTTTTTTTTTTTTTTTTTTTAAAGATTTTATTTATTTATTTGAGACAGAGAGAATGAGAGAGAGAGAGCACATGAGAGGGGGGAGGGTCAGAGGGAGAAGCAGACCCCCTGCTGAGCAGGGAGCCCGATGCGGGACTCGATCCCGGGACTCTGGGATCATGACCTGAGCCGAAGGCAGTCGCTTAACCAACTGAGCCACCCAGGCGCCCGAGAGAGAGGATCTTAAGCAGGCCCTATGCCCAGCACAGAGCAGAGGTGGGGCTCGATTTCACCACCTTGAGATCATGACCTGAGCTGAAATCAAGAGTCAGATGCTTAATTGACTGAGCCACCAGGTGCCCCCAGAATAAAGATTTTTATTTGGCTTTTTTAAATATAAAATTGTATCATAATATTGATTTCCTCCCCCCCCAAAACTCACATGATTCACTGAAAGTCTAATATACCCCACATAAGATCTTTAGTCTCAAATATGGGTGATTTCACCAGGGATCCTGGTCACCCTGGGGCTTGGGGTGAGGATGGGGGGTAAAGAACCACTGGAATTTCTTAGTACCCTTCCTTGTAGGGGGTTCACCTTTATAAACACTCCTGATATTTTGGTTCTATTAGGAGTCTGTGACATGCCCCCCAAGGAATAGATGTGGCAGTCATTCTGGTGATTTGATTTAAAAAACAGCCAACTAGAATAATTCAATTTGATAAGCATGTTTTCTTTCTTCCTTTCTATTTTGCCTGCTGTTTATGGAATAAAGTCATGGTTCCCCAATTTTTAAAATATGATTCCCAAATTTAAAACTTGTGCACAGACTGGTTCTAATATTGGTGGAAAATTTAGAAACTAGGATGCTATGCAAGCCAAGTGATTATTTTTTATGAGCTTAATTATTTCCCACTGTAAAATTGTTCTGTTTGCAGGAGAATCATTTCAAAGGACTGTTTTTCAGAACTGAAAGCTCAGAAATAAACCAACACATATATGATCAATTAATCTATTACAAAGCAGGCAAGAATACACGGTGGGAAAAAGTCTCTTCAATAACTGGTGTTGGGAAAACTAAACTGCTACATGCAAAAGAATGAAACTGGATCATATTCTTACACCATACACAAAAATTAGCTCAAAATGGATTCAATACTTGAATGTGAGACCTAAAAACACAAAACTCCTAGGAGAAAATATAGGCTCTAAGCTTCTTGACATTGGTGTTAGTGATATTTTTTTGGACCTGACTCCATAGGCAAGGGCAACAAAAGTGAAACTAAACAAATGGGACTACATCAAACTAAAAAGCTTTACATAGCAAAGGAAACTATCAACAAAATGAAAAGGCAACCTACTGAATGGGAGAAAATATTTGCAAATCATATATCTGATAAGGGGCTAATATCCAAAAAATATAAAGAACTCATACAATTCAATAGAAAGAAAAACAACAAATCTGATTTAAAAAGGGGCAGAAGATCTTGGGGCACCCGGGTGGCTCAGTCAGTTAAGCGTCTGACTTTGATTTCAGCTCAGGTCATGATCTCAGGGTCATGAGATTGAGCCCTGGGTGGACTGCTGCGTGGAGCCTTGCATCAGATTTGCACTCAGCGTGAAGCCTGCTTAAGAATCTCTCTCTCTCCCTTGGGGCACCTGGGTGGCTCAGTTGTTAAGCGTCTGCCTTCTGCTCAGGCCATGATCCCAGGGTCCTGGGATCAAGCCCCCCATCGGGCTCCCTGCTCAGCAGGAAGTCTGCTTCTCCCTCTCCCACTCCCTCTGCTTGTGTTCCTGCTCTTGCTGTGTCCTCTCTGTCAAATAAATAAATAAATAATCTTTTTTTTTTTTTAAGATTTTTATTTATTTATTTGTCAGAGACAGAGAGAGAGAGTACAAGCAGGGGGAGCAGCAGAGGGAGAGGGAGAAACAGGCTCCTCACTGAACAAGGAGCCAGACGTGGGGCTTGATCCCAGGACCCTGGGATCATGACCTGAGCCGAAGGCAGACGCTTAACGACTGAGCCACCCAGGCGTCCCAATAAATAAATAATCTTAAAAAAAAAAATCTCTCTCTCCCTCTTCCTCTGCCCCTCCACCCCCCCCCATGGGACATGCATGTGCGTGCATGTATACACACTCTCTCTAAGAAAAAAGAAAAGAAAAAGAATGAAATTTTACCATTATTGACACCACGGATAGACCTAGAGGATATTATGCTAAGTGAAATAAGTCAGATAGAGGAAGACAAATACCATGTGGTTTCACTTACATGTGGAATCTATAAAATAAAAGAAATGAACAAACAAAATAAAACCAGCCTCACAGATAAAGAGAACAGAGTGATGATTGCCAGAGGAGAAGAGATTGGGGGGTGGGCAAGATGGGTAAAGGGGATCAAGAGGTACAAGTTTTCAGTTATAAAATAAAATCACGGGAATGTAATGTCCGGCATAGGGAATATGGACAATAATATTGTATTAACTCTGTACGGTGACAGATGGTAACTAGACTTATTATGGTGATCATTTTTGTAGTGTATACAAATGTTCAATCACTACACTGAACACCTAAAACTAATATAATATTGTATGTCAATTATACATCAATAAAAAAGAAAAGAAAAGTGCTGTTTTTTTAAAATAGTATGATATCTTTCAAATAGGGATTTCTACTATTTGCCAAAGAGTAATTTAAAATCAGCAAAATTATTGTATGATATACAAACTATCTTACGTATAGCATACAATAATAATATATCCTTCGAAAGAAAAACCCAGGGGATATCGAGGGTAGGGCAACAGGATCAAGGAACATCCAGAATCTTCCATATAAAAAGATATTTAAATATTGCTTTTTATCTGAAAGCTGATATGACCTTGGAATAAGAGGTGTAAAGGGAGTGAAAATAGGCCAGGATGGGGTCAAAAAGAAGTGATATTAAGCAGCAAAGAAGTTTTATGTGATTTCTTTAGGAATGAAGGTCATTATAGTCGGGGTTGGGGAAAGGGAGGGCAAGTCTGTTTATCTTATCACAGATCTTCTAAAAAAGCACACTGGCTTTTATTTTTAAACTCAAATTTTACTTTGAAATAAAACGTTATTTTCTTGCATAGAGTTCTGTATATTTAGACATTTACTTTGGATCCTCAGACAGGTCTACAAATTTACACAATTATCACCTCAGGATAGAATGTCCTTTGGAGCAATTAAGAAAAACCAGTTTGCCTTCTCTGTGGTTATAACCTGTAAAGTTTTCTTCTGGGTGTGAATCTTTTTTCAGTAGTGATGGCATGAAATTAAAAATGAGCATTAATTTTAAATACATACCGTTTACAAGTAAGGTTTGCCAAAACTTAGTTTGAAACTAAAAAATAAAATCTTAGGAATTTTAGAGTAAACAAACCACCACCCCAAGGTGGCTAATTCACCCTTTAAGAATAAATGGTTTGGCTTCAATTTGCAACTACTCCACAGTAATGATATCAGGAACATCATCACCAACTCTAATGGCCCCTTAAAACTTACAAAGTGCTTCCGTGTCCAGAATCTTCATTATATTTCAAACAGTCTTTCTGAGATGGGCAGAACAGATGGTACTATTGTCCTCATTTTTCAAATGTGGAAACCAAAGCAGAAAGAAGTTAGGTAACTTGGCTAGGTCCTCCAACCATTAAAGAGAGAAACAAGGACTTTCACAAAGGTATTCTGATTCCAAACCTTTCTCACTGCACAATGATAATTTTTTAACTACCTTTACAAACAACAGCAGACCCTTCAACATGATATATTTGGGTGCAGTCCAGTGGGGATCCATGGATATCAGGCACAAGTGGGTCATGTACTTCCCTTCTTTCCTGCTCCCCTCTCCCTTCTCTTCAGCCAAAGAGAATCTTGATTCTTCAAAAAAGAATCCCCTAATAATATCTGCAACCAATGGAGGAAGTTGTGTGAGTAAATATATTTAGGAGACAGATTTACCAAACATCTTGGAGTCTGAGAAAGAAGTATTTTTTAATAGATCTTGTGACTACTCTGGGATTCCACAAAACAGATGAACACATAAGTACTTAGGATGTCTTTAGCACATCACATAAATGATGCAATGAAGACAATGACAAAGTATGTGAAATATGGATTTTTATTGAATTTATGCAAATAACTATATTGCCATAGACATATAAAAAATATTCACTGAGAGTTGCCAAATTTAGAGGGATCAGGCAGGGAGGAAAAGAGATGTTTTATCTTTGCTCTAAGACATAGGAAGCTTAAGAAAAAGAGAAAAAGGTTTCTTTAAATCTGGAAAACAAAACATTAAAAAATCAGCAATGTTTCAAATAAAAAGTCATAAAAATTATAATCATCTTACTCAGTTCATTCAGTCCCATGTAATGAATTCTTGTTGATCTGTCTTTTGTCAGAAGTTTTAGGAAGCCAGCAGTTTCCCCAGTGAAGCTTCTATAAATTCTTATTTAGTTCAGTGATAGGAGCTGAAAGTTATCAGAAGACTGTATTCTAGAGTATTTGTCAGATTCCTTTCCGTGAATTTCTCTGAAGATCAAACAAATTTGCAGGAAGCTTTTGTAAAAGCATCTGAATGAAACAATAACAATCTGTAAATTAAAAAAAGACTTAAAAATAGCCATAATTAAATATCTGATGAGAGTTCATTATAATGCAATTGATGAGAAAATTTGACAAGATCATTTATTTCTGTGACACACAACATTTTAAGATAATAATAATTGGAATTATGATTGATAACATTATACCAGGACATATCAGAATTCTAGGAATTTTATATAATTTTTAGAGCACTCATATTAACATTCACTTATACCATATAACCTAAGAAGGGTTATCATCGCTTATTTGACAATGCTTCCCATGTAATTTAATATACTAAATAAGCCTAACTTGTGTAACATTTCTCTCTCTTTTTTTAAAAGAGTTTTATTTATTTATTTGCCATAGAGAGCACAAGTAGGCAGAGCAGTAGATAGAGGGAGAGGCAGAAGCAGGCTTCCCAGTGAGCAGAGAGCCCAATGCAGGGCTCGATCCCAGGACCCTGGGATCATGACCTGAACCGAAAGCAGAGGCTTAACCAACTGAGCCACCCAGGCACCGCACATTTCTCTTTTATAAGAGGAGAGAATAAATCTTTTGAGATGCCCCAGGGATCCTTTTAAAATTCTCAAAGTTTGAGGTCAAAAAGATTATTTAGAATTTGATTTGGGGGAAGTTTGTCAAAAATATCAAAAAGGTTTTAAAACACTTGGTAAAAGAGAATCATAGGTCACCGTGAAACAATACTTAGTTATCAACTTAACCAAAGTGACAATTAAAGACCTAATAGGCAAATATAGAAGGGTACACAGTTCTTGGGGTGCCTGGGTGGCTCAGTCGGTTGGGCGTCCCGGGGTCCTGGGATTGAGCTCCATTTCGGGCTCTCTGCTCAGCAGAGAGTCTCCTTCTCCCTCCCCTTGCTCATGTTCTCTCTCTCTCTCTCTCTCCGCCCCCCTCAAATAAATAAATAAAATCTTAAAAAAAAAAAAGGTTACATAGTTCTAAGCAAAACTTAGCTCTTTTAATATTAAGAGGACTAAGTTTACCTTAATAATCAAAGACCTGATAAACACAGGAAATTGTTTTGGAAAAACATAGAACCCTTGTTTTCTAAGCAGATTACTTTAAAAGGTAAAGAAAAACATTTTATTATCTCTTATGAGGAGCATAAACTTTTATAAGGAGCAGACCGATAGTCCAAGCAGACTTATTTGTATGTTTAGCAGATGAAAGAAAATTAAGTTCCGGTTTGACCTAAGTACACTATTGATATTTAAGATTTTTTTTTTTTAACTCTTATAACAAATTAATTGAATCTCATTCAACTTGATCACATATAAAATTCTTTCCCCAAGATTCCTTTTTCATAAACCTTGTACAACTTCCTTTGTTTATTTTAATTTGTCCCTTGCTATCTTTCCTGTTCAGAAATAATCAGCTTTACTTGAGGACAAAATTACTTTTTTTCCCTCAACAAAAATGCATCTTTATTCCTCATACATTTGCTTTCTAAAAACATATATCCTACTTTTCTTGCATACAGAGTCATTTCACTTATTTCTGGTAGCTAATATATTAAATATATTAATTAGAATTCTCAAGCCTTGGAAACCTTAATTTCTAGTGAAAATTAAAAAGTAAACAATAATGAGCTGTCTATTACATCAATATTCTTAGATTGTCAAAATTATAAATACATTTCATAATTTCTAGAAGCATTCATTTCCTTATAGCGCAATTTATTTAACATAGCACAAGACATATTCACTAATACACCTAAATCTCTTTAGTTCCTTTGTAAAAAGAGGTCAAAAGTAGGTAAACTTAGACTTGCTTAGCAATTAATATTTCAGTATTTATCTTACTTGGAAATGATCTAGACACTCAGTAAGTTCCCATAATTTAATTTAATTTAACAAAATCCTAAGGGTGGAAGTTCTGGAAGTTACCAAGTAGATTAGGAACACTATTTGAGTAGACATATAATAACGCAATCATTGTTAAAAAATTCACTTTTTAAAACTCTTCTTTCACTTGCATTTATTTAACTCATGTGTTCTTAACAATCATAATTAGATTACTCATGAGAATTTCTTGAGACATTAAAGCAGTTAGCCAATGTCTGAAATTTGCTTTTTTTCTTGGTGACAAATTTTGTAACAGAGATAACATGAGCTTATTTGACTTTTAGTAAACCTAGGTATAATAAAAGCATTATGTTGAATGATGAGAACTCTAAAGACATGTCTGTAATAATTAAACCAACAGACTTAAGCTTGCTTTAATATCAAATATTTTCCCAGGGCATGTGATTTTGAAAGGCAATAGGGTTAGTTTCTTTTTTTTTTTTTTTTGAGAATTAGAAATACTTAATTTATAAGCACTTAATTTTAAGCCAGTTAAACAGAGCTCTTTTATGAGTTAACTTTGGCAATACCATCCAGACGTAGAAAAATACAATATTTGTAATGTGCGTATTATAGACAAACATAGAGATCCTATAGCTTTAATTTTAAAATTTTAGTAATGAATCAGGTATAACAATATAAACTCACTAGTTTATCAATAACAGTTGGAATAAGTGTATCCATTCAGACAGCTAAAGCTTTTTACTAATTGTGGAGAAGACTTAAAGATTGTCACTGGAAGCAATCTTAAGGAAGCTGTGGTCTAGAGTTTGGGCAAGGGAGCCTTTTTAGCATTTGTATTTTTTAAAAATCCTCTTTCTCTCCCCCACAAACCCCCTCTACCCACTCCCCCCAGCTCCCCTCCCCCTTAGTCTCAGGTGTTAGTGGGTTGTATTTACATGTTTTTTTTAATGTTATTTTATTATGTTATGTTAATCACCATACATTACATCATTAGTTTTTGATGTAGTAATCCATGATTCATTGTTTGGGTATAACACCCAGTGCTCCATTCAATACGTGCCCTCTTTAATACCCATCACCAGGCTAACCCATCCCCCACTCCCCTCCCCTCTAGAACCCTCAGTTTGTTTCTCAGAGTCCATAGTCTCTCATGGTTCATCTCCCCCTCCAATTTCCCCCTCTTCATTTTTCCCTTCCTACTATCTTTTTTTTTTTTTTTAAACGTATAATGTATTATTTATTTCAGAGGTACAGGTCTGTGATTCATCAGTCTTACACAATTCACAGCACTCACCATAGCACATACCCTCCCCAGTGTCCATCACCCAACTACCCCATCCCTCCCACCACCCCCACCACTCCAGCAACCCTCAGTTTGTTTCCTGTTAAAGCATGATGAGATTTATAACTTCGAGGAACAGAGAAACAATGTAAGTTTTTCCCTCGAGTTTTGGGATATATTTGTCTATTACCAGAAACCTGAAATAATTGCTATTTAAATTTTCCTTCTTTTTCTTAAGTACAGAACAGTTTTGTTTTCAATATCTTTGTTTCTTTATAATATCTGCAAATGTCTGAAGGCAAATAGGAAAGAGTCGGAGTGGATTTTGAGTTGCTTACAGAGTCATGCTTTTGTCCTTCTGAAGAGTCCATTTATAAATTAAGAATCATTGATTTTAACTTTTTAAAAAATCTGTATTTCCATAAACTATTTTCAAAGAATTGGGTAGGCTTTGCCATTGTAGTGTTTAGAAGTTGATTTACCCACTCTACCACTTTATTTTGAATTTGCCTTTTTCAATCAATTGGAAAATTTCTAACTAAAATGGAAATCAAAAGATTTCTATGTTCTGTTGTCCAGGGAATGTGAATTCTTTGGGAGGGCATTTTGGATATATCCACAAAAGACATTGCATAGGAAGACCTGAAGCTGGCAGAGTCTGATTATAAAACCCAGCAAAATGAACTTTATTGCTCATCCTGGGTATTTCTGAATTTATTTCCTGGCTTTTAGCATTTACATGAATAACTTGGGCCTAGAGATTAGGCTGGAGTACTCTCTAAAAATCTTTTCTGGAAAGGGAAGTTAAAACAAGCAGCTGAGTGTTTAAGGGATTTTCTTGGGAAGGTGGAGGAGTTGGAGGAGTTAAGAGAATTTGAGGAGATGGGGCCAGATTTTAAGAAGGGGAATTTATGTTGATTGTGGGTGTTAATTTTAATTTTAATTTCTGTTCTTTTATCTTGTTAATGGAGTCCCTAAGGTTAGCCGTCATATTTTTTGTATCCACTTTTTAATTTGGTCTTTCCATAGGTACCAATAAGACAATTGCTTAAACTCTCTAAAATATAGAAGGTTTTCCAATTCAAAGGATCCACTGTTTGATCATTGATGAATAGAATCTTATACTAATCCAAATAGTGACTCAAACCAATAAGCTTTTTTAATGGCTTCACCAAAGATGCAAGAGGCATCCTATAAGAGAGTATAAGAGATACAGCCCTCACAGGTGCAGACAGCCTAAGAAAGCAAAAGCCTTCATTGCACAGGAAGTAAAGATGGTGCAGTGAAAATGTTGTTTCTGGTCTCTTGTTGGAACATGGGATGCCTCTCCAATCATAGACCCGCTAATCTGTGACATTGGGCAGGTGCTATAGGAATGAGACTTTTTAGCATTTTAGCAGACAACAAAGGTTGAGATGACAAAGGCTCCTTATGGACTGGAACCTGTTATAACAATTCCCCTGAAAGCTGGCATGGCTAGACAAAGGGGATGCTGCTTGTAACTTTGCGTCTTGGAATCCCAGTCCATTCAACTGACCACCAAAGTGTACCCTCCTAAGTGCATCTTCCGGATGCTGGAGACCAGATAGAATATTCTCATTGGTCATAAAGGCACACTCTCAAGACATAAAACAAGACAAAAGGAAAAGTCTCCTCCAGTTTTTACGCAGGCGACCCACAGCAAAGTTTGTCATAAATAGACATCGGTCTGGTGAGAACTGTGAACTCATCAGTCTGTGAGGCCAGCTCAAACAGCAGGCATATAGGGTCTATGCCCGTGTTTTGCCCTTTGATTTTTCCTCCTTATGATGAGTGATATAATAGACAAGAACGAAGAGAAATCATAGCCATCTCTGGGAGGAAAAGGATCAATACAAACTGACAGCACTCATACAAAATCTTTACCAGAGTCATTATAACCAAGGAACTAGTTCCACAAATATTTTCTCCTGATAATCTAAATTTAGAAAAAGGGCAAAAGGGTTTTCACCACTTTTGCTTCCATTGAACCCTGCAGACAGAGACTTGGGAGGCGGGTGTGTTAAGAATTCTTACTTTCTGCTGGTGCTAGTCAGAGGCCCTAGGATCTTTCAGGGGTGGCCCTGGAGCACGCCATGTCCAGCCAGTGAAGTATCCTGCCCACTGCGCCAGAACTGTCGGGGAGGGGACAGTTTCCCCCAACCCCTCTTCATTCTTTTGGCTGGTCTAATACTTAAATTAACATGGCACAGATTAATGGGCGAAAAACACATTGAATTTTGTATCTTCTGAGCCCCATAAAAATATAAGACCCAAAGATGTGACCAACAAAGGCAGCTTTTATACCTTCTAGACAAAGAAACAATACATTTGTGAAGAACTGACAAGACAAGGAAACTTAGATTTGAGTACTAATTAGTGAGGAAACTAAGCGGAGTTTGTTTACAAAAAGCCTACTTGCCTTTGAATTCCCGATCTCTGGCAATAAGGATGTCTCTACACCTGGTGCAGGGAGGGTGTCTTTCTCCTGAGAGATTTATTTCCTGCTTTCAGAGAGACAGAAAAGAGAGTCAGAGCGTTCTTCTTGTACTGGCTGTTTCTCAAGTAACTTTAATTCAAAATTATATGCCCAAATAGCACATTCTGGGGCAGCCTGCCCTAAACCCCATCAGCCCCACAAGTGGTAACTAGTGTTGTTTTATTATTTATCATCATTTATTTTCTCCCTGTAATAGAGTCACATAGCAACAAGCTCTAAAAGGCGCCCATGGTTGTTTGTATCAGTGCCTGTGAGAGAGATCATTGGCTTTTAGCCTTTGCTCAGAAAAAGCAACTTCATGTCTCAGCTGCTTGCCAGATGGGTCTGTCACCAACAGCTGTTTTCCAGCCAATCTCAATCATGGCTTACTTCCAGGGAGCAGAAGAGCATGACTGAGTGAATCCTTAAAGTCCTTTTTGCCTCTCCTTGGGATTACTTCACTTGTGTTTACAATATAGCAACTGCTAGAGAGGAGGGTCTGCCCATCCTGCTCCCGCACCAGCCTCCTCTCTGAGCTGGGAAGCCAGTTGCTTCTTTATGCACAAAGGCCTAACGTTGTGACCCACAGAGTCTGCATCCTCCTATTTTGAAAGATACATAATCATTTACTAAAATAAAATTTTGATACATTTTACAATTTGTGGCTTCCAAAGTTCAAATATCTCTATTCTGAACAAAGTGTAAAAAAAGCCAAACTAAATCTTTTTTTTTTTTTTTCAGTTTGCCAAGCATTCATTCCTATGAAATAGCTCTGAAAGTTTAACTTTATATGATTGAGGCAAAAAAAGCACAAGACATTGAATTTCCTGTTGCAACCTCCTATAGGTCCCTTGTTATTTGTAGTTCTTCACAACCCAAGGTAAATCAAAACAAAAAGTATCTTTACAGATTTCCTTTCTCTACATCATTCTGGGACTTGCTTTCTTTTTGAATCTCCTTTTGGATGTACAACTTTTCTCACTTATGTGACTCCCTTATTTTCAAAATATATATTTGAATCTATTTTCCAAATGCATATTTCATCTAATTTACTATTTCTCTTCCTGTTTGCAAAATACATATACCCGAATCACATTTCAAATGTGTATTATTGTTATCATCCCTTTGAAGTCTTTTTTTTCACTTGTAAATTGAAGTGCCCTCCCCCAATCTGGATCCCAAAACTATTTCTGACAATGTTGGGAGGATCTTGAAATCTTGAATTGCTCTCATGTATAAAAGGGAGCCCATAAAATTGGCAGATAAAGAGCTGATACCTCATTTCTTCCTCTATACAGATGTTACACAACTAGTGTAAGCATTTTTCAAAATCATCTGGGTCTGTGGTCTCATTTTCACTTCCTCTAGTTAAGCCCTACTTATCTTTCAAATTTTGGTCCAAGCATCACTTCCTCAGGGAATCCTTTGACCACATCCTACCACTACCACAGATTGGTTCAGATACTCTACTATCTACATTCTAGCCCCTTGTGTTTTATCATCATAGTGTTTGTTACAACTTTTAAATATAATTCTCAGCACTTATTTGATTAATATCTATCTCCCTTCCCTAGACTCTTAAACTCCTTGAGAAGATTGGTGTTCTTTTGCTCTGTAGCCCAAGCCTATAATAACACTTGCTTCATGGTAGGAATTCAATAAATATTAAATGAATAAAGGAATAAATGAGCGAAGGAATAAATGAATAAAAAATGGGTGAAAAAAATGCGTGAATGACTTAAGTCTCCAGAACCATGACCAACATGGTGACAATCAATAAAATAAGTTAATATTATTATTTTTAGTCTCCATGACAGATCAAATAAATTTGCTGAGTATTTCAGTTCATCAAAGACCTGATTATGGCTTCAGAAACTGAAAGTTATGTGCGCCTTCAAATATGTTGTTTCCTCCCTTTGAATTGTTTCCTATAATTGTGCAATGGATGGATGTATAGACATAAAAAGATATACATATGTGTACGTGTATATATGAATGCATAATAAAGAATAAATCAGTGAATTTTTAGATGCAAAAATATGTAAAATATTTTTTCTATTTAATAGTTATGTGTATTAAAATGTATATTCGCCTTGATTTTATTTAATTTTACTAAAACAGTTAAGTTTTGGGCGCCTGGGTGGCTCAGTTGGTTAAGCGACTGCCTTCGGCTCAGGTCATGATCCTGGAGTCCCAGGATCGAGTCCCGCATCGGGCTCCCTGCTCGGCAGGGAGTCTGCTTCTCCCTCTGACCCTCCTCCCTCTCATGCTCTCTGTATCTCATTCTCTCTGTCTCAAATAAATAAATAAAATCTTTAAAAAATAAATAAATAAATAAATAAATAAATAAATAAATAAATAAATAAATAAAACAGTTAAGTTTTTAGTACAAGTTTTATTAGTCCTATGAGGATTTCTATGATCAAGAAATATATGGCCAGGTGTAAACAGAATTAATTATTCATACATTTTTTTCTGAAAATTCAATTTTCTTCACTCTAATTTGCATGCTTTAATAAAATTTGCAAGTTTAAGGCCTTCATTTTTCTTTGTAAAGAAGTGTGATAATCTCAATAATATGGAGATTTCTGGATAATTAGTTTTTCTGTTATAATAATGTTAATCTTAATTTCAATTCTCAATTAATTGATGGCAAAGACTGAATTATTTTGTTTTAGATTCACAGGGAAAGTTTGAGACCTGTGAATAATTACCATTCCATTCATCTCACATTTAATTTCTTAAAATGAATTCCCTTAGAGCTCAAAGGGAAAACAAAGATATTTTGAAAGTTTTTTCCCCCTGGATTAATTTTCTAGTTAGGATATTTACACACAACAACACTTCTGTAAATTTTTCTCCCAGAACCAGAATACCACAACTCATTGTCTTTTAATTGCCTTGTCAAACTTTCTGATCGTCTTATTTATCTTCTCTGAGTTGCAGAAATGAAGACATGAATGGGCCAAGAGTTGTCACCTTATCCATTCAGCGCCTAGATGCCAACTGCACGTTTTTGGTCTCTTTCTCTCCAGCTGTCATGTGCTTCCATGGTACCCAACTGCTTGTGGTGCAGTTCCTGGAAGGAGCCACACTTTTTCAGGTCTGTGAGTCTTTGTGTGGCCTTCTGCTTCATCCTGGAATCCCATTCTCCTTATTCTTAGCCTGGCTAACCCATACTGTTTCTTTGAGATTTGCTGGGGCATCATTTTCTTCAGGAGGTCTCCCATGACCCCTGTTCTAGTCTTTCTGTACCTAAGGAAAGAAACCAACTAAAGGCAAAAAACAAAAACAAAAACAAAAACAACTAAAGGCAAAGAAGGAGGGGCATTCCTTTAAGAACTCAACAACAGGTAAAATCCAAAGATGGTAGGTAAAGTAGAGCTGAGCCATCCAGGTCCTAGGCTGGGGTGCTGAAAATCAAGAGGTCACGTCATGTCCCCTCCCGACTCTGCTGCTTCCGAATGCCTGCTCCGTGTTTTCCTTTCTCTATGTGCCAGATTCCCCTGCTGACTCACCTTGCACACAGGTCAGCTGCTCTTTCTACATCATGACTTTTCAGCAATGTCTGATGCAAAATTCTCAACCCACAGAAAACCTTACAGCTCAAATCAGAGAAAACCTCAGTCATGGCAGAATCAGTGGAGGAACCAGATTTCTCTGAGGCATGTTTCTGATCAAATCAGTCATGATTAAAGGGGCAGCACTATGTCCTTTCTGGTGGCTCTCCATGGAATAGGTTTTCTAGAGTGGACTAGAGGGGGCATAAGCGATGATGATCATCAGGACGCTGGCCCTTTGATTTGGGATTGGTACCTTTCAATGGACCCCTAACATAATGTGCTATCCGTTCATAGCTTTCAAACTGCTGTATCACAATGAACTGTCAAGATTCTGTCTTTCCACTAGGCTAGGAGCTTCTTGTGAGGATAGACAATTGTTGGGGGGTTTTTTTGTTTGTTTTTATTGCCAGTGTTTCTAGTACAGGCCTTGGTCTTCAGTAGATAATCAATAAATGTGTTCCCGATAACGGTGACTAGTTAAATATATGAATATGGTAATTTCTTGCCTCTCAGTTCTGAAGTCCTCGAGTTCAAAGGCTGTGTTTTATTTTCTACACAGAATAAACATCCAGTTTTCTGCTGACACGGGAGAAGAGACAGACCAACCGCATGGAGTTGGGGTGAGACTCTGGCTCTCTCAATGCTTCTTAAATAGACTTTAACCAATTCTCCTGTTTTTAAGTCCAACCTTTATATCCTCTAACTGAGGTACCCGGTTGCAGTCCATTTTACATATAATTACATACAATAAAATCTAGTTGCATCTTGGCTTTCTTTACTTTTGGTTTAGGGTTATACTTTCTTTGGTCTCCTAAAGCAGTTACCAAGGGTCCACCTGTTTTTCCACCTGATGTGCTATTCTGGTCATCTCTTCTCCAGTTATCTTTGCCCTTGTGGATGTATGCCTGTAAAAAGTCATTCTGTTGTTTGAGTGTGGTTTGGGAGAAAGTAAAAGAAAATATATATGTTTGATCCATCGCCTTTGCCCAGAAGTCCCCATTCACATTACTTCATTTTTTAATTTTTAAAAATCAGCCTTATTGAGGCATATTTTGTATATAGGAACATTCTTTGATTTTAGGTGTGTTATTTAATGGGTTTTGACATATGTGTAGAATCAGGTAATCCCCACAATCATGATATAAAGCATTTCTATCACTCCAGAAAGCCTCCTTGTGCCCACTTACAGTCAATACTGACCTGCCTTCTGCCACTACAGATTTACCTTTCTAGACTTTCACATACAATTGCTCATAATATTCCCTCATCCTTTAATGTTTGGAGGATTCCTAGTGTTTGTGTCACCTCTTTCATTCACAATATTGGGAATCTGTGACTTTTTTCTTTTTTTCCTGGTAAGTCTAACTAGGGGGTTATCAATTTTTTTTTAAGCTTTTCAAAGAAACATTTTTGGTGTCATTGATAGTCTTCACTTTTTTCTGTTTACAATTTCATTAATTTCTATTCTTCTCCTTACTATTTTCTTCCCTCAGCTTTTCTAAATTTAGTTTGTTCACTTCATTCTAAATCATTCATTTGGGACTTCTTGGTTTTTTTTCCTAGAGAAGGAGAGGCAGGGAGGGGCAGAGGGAGAGGAAGAGAATCTTAAGCAGGCTCCATGCTTAGCACCAAGCCCAATGTGGGGCTTGATCTCACAACCCTGAGATCATGACCTGGGCCAAAATCAAGAGTTGGACGCTATACCGACTGAGCTACCCAAGCCCCTGGGACTTTTTTTCTAACATAAGTTTAAATGTCATAACCTTTCTTGTAAGTATTGATTTAACTGCTTATTAAAAATTTTGATTCATTGTGTTTTCACTTTCATTAAGTTAAAAATATTTTCTATTTTCTCTTGTGATTTCTTCTTTGACCTAAGAGTTATTTGGAGTGTATGCTATTTAAATGCCAAATATTTGGGAATGTTTTTATTTTTAGGTTAAATCTGTCGTGTTCAGAGAACATACTTTGTAGATTTCTATCCTCTTAAATGTATTGAAGCTTATCTTATAATCTCTATTGGTTTATGTACCATAAGTACATGAAAAACTGTGTATTGGCTGTTGGGTGGAGTTTTGTATATACACGCCAGCTATGTCAGTCTGGTTGATATTGCTATTTAATTCTTCTGTATCTTTATTGATGTTCTATTTGTTCTATCAGTTACTGAGAGGAGTGTTGAAATCTTGAAGTATTACTGCAGATTTCTTTTTTTCAAATTTATACAGTTTTGCTTCATATACTCTGATTAAGTGCATGCACATTTAGGGTTGTTATATTTTCTTGATAAACTGGCCCCTTTTCATAAGAAAATGTCCTTTATCCTTGGTAATTTTTTTTCTCAAGTTTCTGATTAATGGTATAGAGTTTTAGTTTTACAAGATGCAATGAGATGTGAAGATGGGTTACAGGCAGGTTGTACAAAGATATTAATGCATTTAATACAATTAGAATGTACTCCAGGAACTTAATGTCCTTCATGATGTAAAAATAAATTGTATTTAAGAACTGCAAATACGGAGGGGCGCCTGGGTGGCTCAGTCGTTAAGCGTCTGCCTTTGGCTCGGGTCATGGTCCCGGGGTCCTGGGATCGAGCCCCGCGTCGGGCTCCCTGCTTGGCGGGAGGCCTGCTTCTCCCTCTCCCACTCCCCCTGCTTGTGTTCCCTCTCTCTCTGTGTCTCTGTCAAATGAATAAAATCTTTAAAAAAAAAAAAAAAAAAAACTGCAAATACGGAGAAATGAACATGGGGCAATTTCATCTTGCCACTTACACTCTTCCATTTAGGTCCTATCTCAGGCATCTTATTTCAGCCATTTTCCTTGAGACAACTTTGATCAAACAACATGTTCTCATTCTGTGTGAACGTAAAAGCTTAAAATCCGAAATTGGCAAAACAGGAAAAGCTTTTTGAAAAGGTAATTTTCAGAGTTAATTGATTAAGACATTTTATTCCTTGATCAATTTTTTAAATATAACACAAATTTAAAATTCTATTTCATCTACTTTAATTTGAATTCACTGATTTTTAAACTCAAAATACCACTTTTTAAGCAAATGGCTTGGATCTTTTTTTATCTGTACCATAATCTACTGACTTTAGGTTCTGCTGTTTTCAGGTTTGTTTACGTGTCATTCTTTTTACCATGTCAACTTTCCTGATGCTCATTTTGAATATGAAAATATCTGTTGCCCCAGTTTTATTGATATAATTGACATAGAGCACTGTGTGTGTGTAAGGTACACAGCATAATGATGTTAGTTTCATATATCTTGAAACGATTACCAGAGTAAGTTTAGTTCACCGCCATCATCTCTTAGAGATACAAAGATAAAGTAAATCAAAAAGAAAGAAAAGGTTTTTTTTTGTGATGAGAACTCTCAGATTGGCTCTCTTAACACCTCTCAAATACACCATAGAGCAGTAGTAACTGTAGTCATCAGGTTGTACTGTAAATCCCTATGACTTACGTATCTTTTTTTTTATTATGCTATGTTAATCACCATACATTACATCATTAGTTTTAGATGTAGTGCTCCATGATTCATTGTTTGCATATAACACCCAGTGCTCTATGCAGTATGTGCCCTCTTTAATACCCATCACCAGGCTACCCCATCCTCCCACCCCCCTCCCCTCTAGAACCCTCCGTTTGTTTCTCAGAGTCCATAGTCTCTCATGGACTCCCCCTCTGGTTTCCCCCCCTTCATTTTTCCGTTCCTGCTATCTTCTTCTTCTTCTTTTTCTTTTTTTAACATATAATGTATTATTCGTTTCAGAGGCACAGATCTGTGATTCATCAGTCTTACACAATTCACAGCACTCACCATAGCACATACCCTCCCCAATATCCTTGATAATTTTTTAAAAACTACTTTGTGTAATAGTATTATAACATGCAAGCATTCTTTTGATCAGTGTTGCATGGTATATTTTTTCTATCTTTTTCTTTCATCCTACCTGTATTTCCTGTCAAAGTGGGTATCTTGAGCGTAAAGTTGGGTCTTGCATTTTTATTCAATATGGAAATTGAATTTAATTAAAGTAGATTTTAACCCATTTGTTTTTAAGGTTATTGTCAATGTAAGTAGATTTAAATCTACCATATTGTTTATTTTCTATTTTCTCATCTTCTGTTTGTTTCTTTTTTCCTCTTTTCCTCTTTTTTTGGGTTAATTTGAATAAATTATGATTTCATTTTATCTCCAATATTGGCATATTAGCTCTTTGTTTTATTTTATAAGTAGTTGACCTAAAGT
Source organism: Mirounga angustirostris (assembly GCF_029215605.1). Lineage (NCBI taxonomy): Eukaryota > Metazoa > Chordata > Mammalia > Carnivora > Phocidae > Mirounga > Mirounga angustirostris. The sequence continues at coordinate 113,849,860 of NW_026991716.1, forward strand.
TTACACTATACAGCTTTGAACTGTCATAACTTACCTCCATTAATTCCATATCACTTCACCATATAGGGTATGAAATTTACAACAGTAAATTTCCATTTCAGCCTCCCATCTTGCATGCTATTATCATGACTTTTACTTCCATACTTGCTGCAAACCCCATGATAAGTTGCCATTAAGTTTGCTCAAATGAATTCTATTTTAAAAAGATTAAATGAGAGGAGCACCTGGGTCGTGCCATAGGTTAAAAAGCCAGCTCTTGATTTCAGCTCAGGTCATAATCTCAGAGTCGTGAGATCAAGCCGGGAGTCGGGCTCCTGCTCATCAGGGAGTCTACTTGAGGATTTTTTTTCCCCTCCCCCACCAACCTTGCACACATGCACACTCGTGTGTGCACTCTCTCTCAAATAAATAAATCTTCTTAGAAAAAGATTAAATGAGAAAAAAATCCTTATATTTATCCAAATATTTACAATTTCCTATATTTCTTATGCCTTTGTATAGCTCTAAATTTTGGTCTGGTGTCATTTTCCTTCTGCTGAAGAACTACCTTTGATGTTTTTTGTAGTGCAATTCTTCTGGGGATATATTTTGTCTGCTTAGTTTGTCTGAATATGTTTTTATTTTGCCTTTATTTTTCAAAGGTATTTTTCACTGGGTAAAGAACTCTAGTTTGTCAAGTGTGTTTTTTCTCTCTGTACTTTGAAGATGTCTCTCCATATCTTCTGGCCTAGAATAGGTTCTAACAGCAATCTGCTGTAATTCTTATCTTTTCTCTAAACCCCTCAGAATATAATGCATCTTTTTTCCATGACTGCTTTTAAAATTTTTCTTTAATACTAGTTTTCAGCAATTTGATCACAATATGCCTTGATATAGTTTTTTTTGGTGTGTGTCTATTCTGCTTGGCATTAGTTTACATTCTGAAATTTGTGAGTTGAGAGATTCCCTTAGAAGTGGAAAATTTTGGGATGCCTGGGTGGCTTAGTTGGTTAAGCATCTCCCTTGGGCTCAGGTCATGATCCCAGAGTCCTACCTCTCCCCCTGCCATTCCCCTTGCTTGTGCTTGCTCTCTCTCTCATTCTGACAAATAAATAAATTTTTAAAATCTTAAAAAAAATGGAAAATTTTGATCCATTTATTCAATTATTTATTTATTTATTTATTTATTTATTTATTTATTTATTTAAAAGATTTTATTTATTTGTCAGAGAGAGAGAGAGCACAAGCAGGGGGAGCGGCAGGCAGAGAGAGAATCAGGCTCCCCACTAAGCAGGGAGCCCAATGTGGGGCTTGATCTAAGGACCCTGGGATCATGACCTGAGCTGAAGGCAGATGCTTAACCATCTGAGCCACCCAGGCATCCCCCATCTTTTTCTGAAATTCAAATTATGTTTATGCTAATTACATGTCCTTCAGGCTTTACCTTTTGTGAGCTGAAATCTTGAATGGGGGTAAGCGTTAGGTAGGCCATATAGAAAGCCTGAAGTACAGATGCATTTATTCTACTTCCTGATGGAACCTCCGGGAAGAACTGTTGACAGATTGTTCCCCTCACTAATATAGTTAGGCGGAATCTGAGGAGTACTCTGAAGCTTTCATTGGCTTTCCTGTACAAAGGGAACAATTCACAAGTTCCTGCATACTTTATGGGGATGTGGAAAGTACTGAGCTGAGAGCCAATGGAGTTATGTAATAAACCTTACAGCTAAAGATAAGGTGACACTAAGTCAGAGAATCAAATATAAAGAACTCAGACCATGGTTGGATGGAGGATGTGGCTGAACTGGGAAGTATCTGTAACCCTACCATGGGTTGAGGTTGAGTTTGATCAAATATAAAGAAGTTCTGAGCTTTGTTGGAGCCAAGAAAACAAGTCAGACATTTACCAATAGCATTTCAGAAGAGATAAGTGTACGTGCCCGGAGACCAGATCAGACCTGACATTGCCCACATAGATCAGCAAAAGTCCAAAGAAAAATGCCTAAAGAAGCAAGCCATTGCAAGTCTCTCCCACATGCTTAATGAGAGCTCTGTTTAACCCCTGCCAACAAACATCCTGGGGAGTAAAGATATGGGAGCAAACAGAAAGAATGGGCACAATTACACCCAAACCCTGAGTTACCCCCAAAGATACTGAAAAGGACTGAGATAATATGATCTAGTTTGCCCCATGATCACCTCAATCCCTAGCTACCCAATGAGGAGACAAGATCATTTATTTACATATGTATTGTGCATCTGAATGCTAATGTATACATTTGTGTCTTTTCTACACATATTTACTAAAATAAAGAGACTTCCAAAGAGCAGGCATGATGCCCACAATCATTAAGTAGCAATTTGTTATCTTGGATGAAACTGCCCATGGAGACCTCACAATGCTTAGAGAATTCCAATAGTAATTAAGGCACGAAAGAAGTTGTAGTGGACATTTGTCATTTTTGCTGTCTAGCATCCAATTTCCTTTCTTCTGGAACAATACACTGATATATATTGGGGAACCTATCCTTTCTTCACACCTTAACTCTGCTCAATACACTGTTGACTCTACATGTCACCCCAGTCCCTGAGTTATCTCAAAGAAATACAAAGGGATTGAGATACTGTGATTTAGCCTCTATGGAGTGGACATGGGCATAGGCAGGGAATTTCTAGCCTGGTGCTAAAATGAAAACTGAGGGAGAATTTCAGTGCTTTGCAGGCACACTTGGCATACACTTAGGATAGAGTCTGCAAATTGAGAGCCCATGGTTCACTGAATCTTTCAGGTATATTTTGTTGGCCCCCATGTGTCTTTAAAAATATTGACTTAGTTGCCAATATTTATTCATGTTTTAAGATTTATTTATTTATTTGAGAGAGAGAGAGAGAGAAGGGGCAGAGGAAGAGGGAGAGAGAGAATCCCAAGCAGACTCGGCATAGGGCATTGAGCCTGACGTGGGGCTCAATCTCCCAACCCTGAGATCATGACCCGAGCCGAAATCAAGAGTCAGATGCGGATGCCTAATTGACTGAGCCACCCAGTGCCTCACAGTTGCCAATATTGAAAAATTTAAATAAATATCCAAATTTCCAGCATTAACTTAAAAATCTGAAATGGATTTCCAGCTATGTCAGCTAAAAAGATTTGCAAATTCTCTCCACCAAATGCAAGTATAAAAATAGAACTCTCAATAACAATAATTTCAGGGTTCTGTAAATTGACTAATGGCAGACAAGTTGAGAAGCATTTATTCTTGAAAAGCTACTAGGGCTTTGGATAAGAATAGTGAGAGTTTCTAGGCTTTAGCCACCAGAGGGGTAGACTTGATTTGGTGGGGTTGGTAGTGAGGTGTGAAAATGGCAAAGGTAGAAAACAGCAGGACAAATCTGTAGCTCTAAGTCCAGGGGAGTATTAAAAAATGTCAGAAAAATAATCAGAATCCAGAGTTGCTATAACACAGTACCTGGAAGTCCAGCATTCAACCCAACCTTATAATACATGCAAAGAGAGAAGGAAAAGTGACTCATATTCAAGGGGAAAAAAAATCTGTGTGTGTATGTATGTGTGTACATGTACTCTGTTCTCTTAATTTCTCTAAAAAACATGGTTGCTTAAAACAATGATGATAACACTGCATCATTGGCTTAATAATGCATATAGATTAATATATATAAGACTAATAGCAAAAAAGGATGAGGAAATGGGGATGCCTGGGTGGCTCAGTCGATTAAACGTCTGCCTTTGGCTCAGGTCATGATCTCAAGGTCCTGGGATCAAGTCCAGCATCAGCACTGGGCTCCCTGCTCAGCAGGGAGTCTGCTTCTCCCTCTCCCTCTGCCCCCCCCCCACTTCTGTGCTTGCTCTCTCTTTCTCTCTCTGTAATAAATAAATGAAATCTTAAAAATATAATGGAAAGGTATTGCAGAAAAAAAACACTGTATTTTACCAGAATTAAGTCAGTATCAATCCTAAGTAGATGGTAAGTTTAAGATGCCTGTTAGAACTTTTACAGCAATGACTAAGAAAAACACTTTTAAAAAAGCTAAAATTCAACAGAGGAATTAGCCTGGTATAATAAAAAAAATTATCACAAATTTAAAGAGGTAAAGGAGGAACAGAGGGAAAGAAAAGACATGAGGCACATAGAAAGCAAATAGCAAAGCGGCAGACATACACATTCAGATTCTTGGCAACCCGAGGTTTTGTTGGACAACAGGAGTGGCAGAGACTGCAGACAACCAGAAAGTGAAGGCCTGGACAGCAGCTCCCTCTAGATGGGATATGTGCTTTCCATGTTTCCCCAGTTTCTATTACTCTCAATTGCACTTTACACTTCAGGGTTCACTTCACTCATTCTGCTATCTGCCTGATAACAAGCCATCTCTCCTCCATCCCAGAGGGGCAAGCATCCCTTCCTGACTCCACGGGCTCTCCCTTTGTAGATGCATTTTCACTGGCAGTTCTCAAACCTTTCCAGAAATTAAGTATAAATCATGCATTGTGTATGCGAAAATGACATTGTTTTATTCTGTTAGGGGTGTGAGTTGAGTGATTTAAATATGGAAAGGAGACATTTAAATTTTTGTGTAAGCTGGGGAAATGTTACACGTTTTGTTGGCATTTGAAGAAAGCCGTGTAGTTTTATGCTATTATTTGTAACACCATTTTATAAATGAGGAAGCCAAGACTCAGAGAGTTCTCATAATCGGTACAAGGTCACATAGTTATCCAAGCTTCTCCCAAAGAGCGTATGTTTGTGCTTACAAAAAGGAAAGAGAAAAGATGCTTTATAAAATCTTAAAAATAAATTAACGCATGGAAAATAATTTTTTCTATGTCTCACAAAGATTAAAAAGCCATGCGGTTATTTTTCTTCTTTGACTGGGCTAAATGTCTTTTGTGTATTACTGGGAATTGGAGAAAGCTGGACTAGCTCTGGAACAGCTGGTAAAATAATTACTAAAATAATCTCCGTTTTTCAAAGCCAAGAAGAACTGTTCCTCACATTGAGAAGTCATCCTTCAAACACAGATAAGTTGGTTTTATTTGGTGTTTTGGCCTTATCTGTGTCTCAAGTTTCAGGCACTGAGGGAGAAGAGTTTAAATATTTCTGTAGAATAAAACTTAAGGAATCTTACAAACTCTTAGCCTCTCATCTTTACTGCTGTACTAGATTACAGTCTTCCATCATTTAAGCAGAGTCGTTTAGGACTGAGGATGAAACAGTCATTATTAACCTTGCGCTAACCAGGAAAGTTCTGTTGTCCTTTGGAGAGTGAAGCTATTCCTCAGACTATTTGGAATAGAAACAAGACCCAGGGGCGCCTGGGTGGCTCAGTTGGTTAAGTGACTGCCTTCGGCTCAGGTCATGATCCTGGAGTCCCGGGATCGAGTCCCACATTGGGCTCCCCGTTCAGCAGGGGGTCTGCTTCTCCCTCTGACCCTCTTCCCTCTTGTGCTCTCTCTCAATCTCTCTCTCAAATAAATAAATAAAATCTTAAAAAAAAAAAAAAAAGAAACAAGACCCTGGCAAGACATCACTACAGTCATTGCGATGTCTGTAGCTAAGCAAGATGACTGGCACACTCAATCGATCCATTCTTATTCCTCTGATTTTTAAAAATTCAACGAGACTTTTATAGTTACCCACAGAAATCCCAACTGGCTCCGGCGAGGCCTGAGCATAAGGCAGAGGCCACATCCTGGTGCCTCTTTGCCAGGCCCACCCTGCAGATGTGTTACATTTTGTTTGGCTTTTCAAGTGTTTAAAGAAATAGTTTTTCTGAATTTTGTAGACAAAATTTTGCAATCTTGGAGAAGTCATACAAACATCTAAATTTCCGGTTTCTCTTGAGAAATCTATCTGGCCACAATGGGCACAGGATGCTGCTGAGTAAATCCTCACCCCTGTAACAAGAGCCCACAGGTAACCTGCAGGGGACTGCCTCACTCACTGATGGAGGTTGAGTTTGTGCCTCTGTAGACTCACTCTGTGTGCTCACTTTTCCCATGGGTGAAGCCTGGAGAGTGATTCTTTGCCTTGGGATGGTTATGATCAATATACTGATTCCATTTGTTTTGTTAGGTTCAAAGCCACACTGTTGAGTTTCCTTTAGGAGTTTTGACACTCATTTGACCAGTCTTTGTGGCACAAATCTTTGTCCTTGAATCTGATTTTTGGAAACAGTTAAAGGAAAATTTGGAGCCAAGTTTGGGGTAAAAAATATGTGTGACTATGAAATAGTGAAAACCTGTTTCTCTCCGGTGGTTTGTAAGCTGACTCAAAGGTAATTAAACAAAAGAAAAGAAAAGAAAAGAAAAGAAAAAGCTCAGTCATGTGTGAGGGATGGCTTTTAGTTCTTCCAGATGTCAGTTACCATTCCACTAAACTTTCAAAATATCTTATTTGTGACTCTATTATGCATATAGGACTTGGGTTTTACTTTTTTTGTTTGTTTATTTATTGTCTTTACCCCCTTCAACTACTTGAGAAATATATACTTTTATTCATCTTTGGTATGGTACACATAGTTGGAGGCCAAAAGATTGAATTGAAAGATTCATTATTGAATGAATGAATGAATGAATGAATGAATGAGTCAGTATAAATGGAAAGCATCTTAAATTGACTATTTTAAAGGGAATAACACACACTTTATATCTGTTAAATATCCATCCTCAGTTTTTTAAAAAAAATATTTGTATACATCCGCATAGTCAAAATGGATGGACAATCGTCTTTGGAATGTATAACTTTCTTTGGTCCCCAGAGTCAGTCCCTGGTATTGCAAAGCAATTCAAAGTCACTTGCTTCCCCTTCACAGACAAGAATCACTTCAGTACACACTTGTGGTTTTTCTGATGAGGAAGGAAAAGTAAAAGTTGTAGAGTCGAAGGTGAATAAAAACCCATCAATAATTACAGCTTACCGTTCATGTCCTAGTTCAAAAATAAAGTATCAAAGTATTTCGGACTGTGTTAAAATGTTCAATACTGCTAACCAAGTATCAGCGTCAACCTCAGGATGAGGCAACATCGGCACTTTGAAGCCTTCAACACAGAAAGTCTAAAGGAACTAATAAGTAAATATATTAAGACAAGATCAGCGAAAAAAACCCAGAAACCACATAAATCCGTGGAAAACGAAGTATCCCTTATATATGAGTGCTTTAGTTACACCAGGTATTTTAAGGTTGGTTATTCCTTTCCCAGAGTAGAGTGGCAGTGGGTAGCAGGGCTTTGAGGGAATTCTTACTTGCTTCTACACAGGAGAAAAAGAAGGTCTCCTTGTCCCACCCTCGACCCCCTCCAGCCTATTTGCAAGTCGCCGTAGACACTGGAGAGGGTATGTGCTCTGGTAAGCGCTGTGAATTGTGCAAGACTGTTGAATCTCAGGTCTGTACCTCTGAAACAAATAATGCAATATATGTGAAGGAAAAAAAAAAAAAGAAGAAGAAGGTAGCGGGAGGGGAAGAATGAAGGGGGGGGAAATCAGAGGGGTAGACGAACCATGAGAGTCGTTGGACTCTGAAAAACAAACTGAGGGTTCTAGAGGGGAGGGGGGTGGGAGGATGGGTTAGCCTGGTGATGGGTATTGAGGAGGGCACATTCTGCATGGAGCACTGGGTGTTATGCACAAACAATGAATCATGGAACACTACATCTAAAACTAATGATGTAATGTATGGGGATTAACATAACAATGAAAAAATTAAAAAAAAAAAAAGAAAGAAACACAGGTAGGCCCGACTCCCGCCGTGAAGAAGCTGCACTGGCCTCGGCTGCATCCTTCTCCTCCTCCCGCTCTATTTTGGGGCCCCATGATCTCATGCCCTCTGCAGACCGCACTCTGCAATTTCAGTCCAGCCCGCGCCGCGAGGCCAAGCAGGGCGATTCCTGCAAGTGTTCGGAAGGTGCCCGGGGCGCGGGGAGGGGAAGGCTTTGGGGGAAGTTGAAGACGCGCCCACGTACAGGACCCAAAATAACCGACACGCAGAGTGCCCGAAATCAGACAGGAAGCCAAATAATCCGGGGCGTTGAGTTGCTTTCCCCTCACTTCTAGCGCTGGGCGGGGGGCGCGGAGCCAAGGGCCTGGCGGCGAGGGGCGGGCGCGGCGGCGGGCGGGGCGGGGCGGGGCGGGGCGGGGCGGGCGCGGAGCCTATTAAAGGCGCGGCAGGGCGGCGGGGCCGAAGCGCCGGGGGCCACGATGGAGCGCGACGGCTGCGCAGGGGGTGGGAGCAGCGGCGGCGAGGGCGGCCGCGTTCCCCGGGAGGGCCCGGCGGGGAACGGCGACCCGAGCGTCGGTCGCGCCGCCGCGGCGCCCGGGGACGGGCAGGCGGCTGAGTCCTTGCTGGCCCCCATGGAGGTGGGGGAGGAGCCGCCGGAGAAGGCGGTGCGCGCCCGCACGGCCAAAGACCCCAACACCTATAAGGTGCTCTCGCTGGTAGGTCCGCGGCCCGGCCCGGCGCCCGGGAGGGCGGGGAGGGTGGCGCCCGGCTCCTGCGCGCCGAGCGCGGTCAGCACCGGGGGCCCGGAGAGAGGCAGCGTTGCGGCCGCTTCTCTTCGCCTGCACGCGCTCGCCTGCGGGCGCGCAGACCTGCTCCGCGCTCTGTTCCTGCTCTTTACCCCGGGGGAGTAGTGCGCGCTCCCCTGCGCCACGGATGCTTCTAAGGGCCGCGTTTAGGAAACCAGGCTGTTAAAATTGCCACCTTTTAGAAATACCACTCGTCCCCAGCAGAGTAGGAAGATTTTAGAAGGGAAAAATGACCCGCCCGAAAGTTGTTGGTCTTAGAAAAGGCCAACTTTTCTTTTTTTTTTTTCTTTTTAATCTTTTTTGGGTGACTCTGGGGGTAGTATTGATGACTTTCTTTGCATTAACTGATTTCACTTGAAAAGATTGAACAGAGTTCTTTAAGTTTTATCAGGAACTTTAGGAAATGCCTTTTCTTTTGGCTCTGCTTAGGAATTTCCTTGCAGCTGTTACAGAAATTCCATCAATATTCATGTTATGCGAATGTGAAGAAACGTTGACGATTATTTGTCCACTCTTTTAACCGTAGGTTACATGGTTTTTGTTGCTAACAAAAGTAGCCATTATTCCTCTGCTATTTTGACAGTTGCAAGATCCACAATCAATTTGATGAAATGTGGGGGTTTTCATTCCTATGGTAGGAAGTGCTGGGCTGAGAGTCAGAGCCTGGGTTCTTGGTTTAGTTAGTAATTGCTGAGGCCTTGTATAAGTCTCCCAAACCTCAATTTCTTAATTTGTTAAAATGAGGTCAAAAACTAATGATGTATGGTGACTGACATAATAAAATTAAAAAAAAAAATGAGGACATCACCTCCATTGCCCATTACATAGGATTATTATGAGAATCCCATGGGAACAATGTGGGGAAGTAAATTGAAAATTACAAGTAGACAGTCATTTTTATGCATTATATAGAAGTAACATCACTTACTATGATTGAACAATGCTGTGTAGAGAATATCTTTTCTGATATTTGAAACCTACTTTCATAAGCATTTCCATTTTCACTATTTTTTAGGTATCATGGTGATGTTACAATACTTTGAGGAACCAACATTCCTAAACTAAAGAGATGATGTCATATGCTTAGTAATTAAAACTTAAGCCTAAGGTTCCAAGAGTCACAAACCACATAATGTTTATATCTCAATATATATTTTTGCATCAGGATGAGAACTTACTTTTGGACTTTTGAGTCACCTTTTTTTGTTCCTGTTAATGGGAGACTTTTGCTTCTATGACATGATCACTAAAATTATTTAGTATCCTTTTTTCAGGTGTTTAGCACACTACCAGGTATTCAATAATTGTACATTGAATCTGTGTGCAACTCTAATGTGAAATCATTTCTAAATGCCTATAGCCTTGGAGGATTGCTAAATTGCCAATTGCTATATTCAGTTTTTAAATCTTTCCTATTCATTTGCTTATAGATCCGCAATAGGTATCAGCAAAGACCTACCTTTGCAACATGCATTTCAGTCTTTGACACGTGCAATCAGCTGGTCAAACAGCATTCCATTGTGTTCTGATGGTGTAACTCTGGGTACTGGACATGGAAGTGTCTTAGGTCTTCCTTTCACAAGTAGTATAATCATGAATATTTCTTATTCTATTAGGTGGGGTCTTTTGCTGTAACACGAATCAGCAAAGAATTCTTACCTCCTATCTTCGATGAAATACTGTGGGACATTAAATATACACCTAAACTCATTGCTATGTTTTAATTAGTAATCTTAATTAGTAACACAAGTGAATGTGAAAGCTTTTACCCATTCTTCTTTTTCTTCCCTACGTCAATACCCTACTTCCCCCCTCCCCACCAAATGATGCACTTCTAAAGGGAAAAGTCTCCAGAAGGAATTTGACAACTGACATCAAAGAGTTCTGGGACAAATCTTCTGGAAAGGAGCTGCAATTATGGGATTCCTTTTTTCAGGTTAAACATCAACACACTTTTCATAAAGCTGAAGAAGTGAGTTGACTGACTGAATCCAGGGTTGGGATTATTAGAGGCCAACTACTGATCTGGTTCTCAGCCACACAGTTTTTATCTAGCAGGATAATTATTATAAGACTTGCCTTCCAGAGAGATAATCAGTGGCAACTCTTGCATTTTTCTGAAGATATTTCAGATAAGCTTAAATGATGTAGTAATGAGAGAGTGGATGAAGAAGGGAAGAGGTGTTGAGTCCAGGGAAAGAATTGTAGGCTCTGGTGGCTTTTGGCCCTAGGCCCTGGAAATGCTCATGCCCAGGCACTAAGCCAGACTGCAGAAAACTCAGAGGGCAAGTAGAAGTACTTCTCTGTATATGCTCCAGTAGATGTGTTAAATACTGGATGCCTTTCCTTAGTTCCGAATTAAATTTTGAACTGAAATTTTGACTTTCACTGAGGTTAGACTTGAAGATTTATTTGAAATAATCCTTCTTATTCCCTGGTATCATTTTAAAGGGCAGAGAATTTTCAACCACAGTGCAGTACATTTTTCCACTGACCAGTGAGTCCTTCTACAGCATTATTTTGTGTTTGTGACCTTCTGCAGTGCTTATGAATACGTATACCTGTGTATGTGAAAAGGGCTTTATGTGTGGGTGGTGGTGGTTAAAGACTACTTTCACCTTTCAGTGAAAGAGTTTTTTGCAAGTGGCAGAGGTTGCCCTTGTTTATCGGAGGTTTGGGTATGAAAGTTACTAATTCGGTAAGCTCTTCTCCCCTTTTTACAGCACATTGTCTTATCTCTAAAATACAGTTTGGAGAACATTCAAGGTAATTCTCTACTCTTTTTTTTAGAAATTTATTTATTTGTTTGTTTGTTTATTTATTTATTTAGAGAGCCTGAGCGGGGGGAGGGGCAGAGAGAGAGGGAGAGAAAGACTCTCAAGCAGACTCCATGCTGAGCACAGAGTCCGATGTGGGGCTCCATCTAACAACTCTGAGATCAGGACCTGAACTGAAATGGAGTTGGATGCTTAACTGACAGCCACTAGGTGCCCCTAATTCTCTGCTCTTAATCAGACCTGGAATTGACATTTCTCTTTGGCTCGTAAAATTTAATATCCTCCAGCCATAGTTTAGCATCTTTCAGAATGACCAGAGCATCTTAGAGGCCAGAGAAGTTTCCTGTTTGCCCCTTTTGGTATTTGTCTCACATGTTGTGATAAAATGAATCAAACATTCCTAGGAGGCAAGCAAGATGGTTGTGTTTACCACTGGGCCTCAGACAGTGCCTGACACTCAATGTCGGCTTTTGGTTGAATGAATGACTGCACTGCATTTTTACTTAGACCAAGCGACACTTTGCCTTGGAAAAGAGCAAGATGGGAAAACTTTCTGACCACAGACCCATATGACCAGTTGAAAGTCAGGAATCTAAATATAGATGCGCTAATAGATATGATGCTTGGGTAGAAATTCAGGGATAAGATCAAAACTGCGATATCATTTCATTAGGGCCTTGGGAGACGGAAGAGGCCGTGAAGGAGCTATAAACCAAAGTTTCCAGCCAAGGCCAGCATGCTTTAGGACAGGCCAAGCAAGGCCTCTGTGGTCGCTTGGATTCAGAAGTAGGATCTAACTGCCTGCCATCCTCTTAGGTACAAACAAGCCAGGTGTGGCCGTCAGGCATGCACAGGTTAGGTCATCCTGCAGGTACAGATGGGAGTCGGCTTCACGTGTATTGTGGCCTCTTCTGTGTTAGTGAATTTGCTCTCATACCCCACATTCAGTCTTCATGTCTTTTGTGGGGTACTGTTTTCTTCAGCATTGCTTTCAATTCCTTTCTGCTCTGAGTCCCATTCTGGTCTCTCTCTCTCTCTCACCATTGATACCTCAGCAGGTTTCTGCTCCATGGATACACAGCCATCCTTTCAACGTTTTCTTTATTCCCTTGCGTTCCGCTTGTTCAGTTCACTCTGGACACTCGGTTTTGCTGTCCCCTGCCTCCTTTATTCATCACTCTGAAGAGAATCCCTAATGGCCTTGTTGAGAGACCTTATGCATTCTGTATAATAAAGAACTGAGGACCATTGACCCATTTAGAATAGTTACAGAAATTTTTATCTTTCGCCTTCTCATTGTCCCCCAGCTTACTTTTTTCTCAGATATCAGCATTAAAGGTAAATGAAAACCGTTTTATATTCAGATTGAGTTTGATAAATTTCACTGCAAAATATTCTTGTAACTTCTAACTCATTTGGCAAATGTATTTCATATGTATTATGGGCGTTTTGGACAAGTTAGAGAACTTAATTGTGATCTATAATTTTTTTTTTTGGTAGAAGAGGCATTTCATATTTCAAATGATTTAGGGACATATAAGCTTTTGGAATACAACTTGTAATTAGAGATCTACCTTTGGTTAAAATAAACATGCCTTTATCAACTATGAAATATCCCCAAACAACAGAAAGTAAACAAGAAACCTTTTAGCAAATGAGTTCAAGGCAGAACGTAGATTACTCTTTTAAGCTTGAGTCCTATGCAGCAAGAACTGATATTCAGAAAGCTGACTCAAATGAAAGCCCTTTGGCATCAAATAAAATCTAAGTTACATATTTACTACTAAAGTATAATAACATATTTAAAAGGGCTTTTCAAAAGAGTGACCAGAATGTTCAGCTACATATTAACTAGAACACTCTGTTTCCTGAGAATTTTAGTTATTTGAGGATTAATTACAAGCATTAAGATAACATCTATAATAATCTTTATTTTATCCTCCTTAATTTTTAGTTTTTCTTAAGATTATTTATTTATTTTAGAGGGAGGGGAGGGACAGAGGGAGAGGGAGAGAATCTCAAGTGAGGTGTCCCTCACTTTTAGTTTTTAGTTTTTAAAATTTTTATTCTTTTTTTTTTTTTTTTTTTTTTAGAGAGAGAGAGGGAGGGAGGGAGAGAATCTTAAGCAAGCTCCACACTCAGTGTGGAGCCCAACACGGGGCCCGATCTCACAACCCTGAGATCATGACCTGAGCCGAAATCAAGAGTGGGACATTTAACTGACTGAACCACCCAGGCGCTCCTACTTTCAGTTTTTAGGAAAAGATTTGGTGGAAATGTAGGTGGTAACAGTTTAGATGATGATTATTCACAAAGCACTTTGCAATTTTAGAAAGCATTTTCCCATATATTCTTAATTGATCCTCAACACATCAGCAACTCTGAAACACGAAGGTATAGTGATAATCAGCCCTAGTTTACAGATTAGGAAACAGGCTCACAGGGGTGCAATCAGGTTTCTCAAACTGCAGTGTGCTTAGGAAAACAGCCGGAAACTGTTAGGGACAACAGATTGCTGGGCTCCATTCCCAGAGGTTGTGGTGTGGAAGGCTTGAAATTGTTATGGACTAAATGTTTGTGTCCTTCTCACATTCATATGGTGAAGTCATAATTCCCCCAATGTGATGATATTTGGACCCAGGGCCTATGGGAGGTAATTAGACTTAGCTGAGGTCATGAGGGAGGGCTGTTATGAAGGGCTTAGTGGGCTTAGTAGCCTTAGAAGAAAGGGGAGGAGAGGAGATGTGAGCTGTCTCCTTCCCTTCCCTCATGCCCCTTTCCAACACACCCTAAGAAAGGGTCCTGTGGAGACATCATGAAAGACAGAAGAGTCTTCACCAGGATGCAGTTTGGCCAGCACCTTCATCTTCAACTTGCCAGCCTCTAGGAAGTGAGAATTTCTGTGGTTTAAGCCACCCAGTCTGTGACATTTTGCCACAGCAGTTTGAGCAGACTAAGATAGGAATGGACCCAAAGAATCTGCAGAATATATTAAGTACCTCAAGTTATTCAGATGTAGTTGGTTCATTTACTCTACTTCTAGAAACAGTGGGTTAAATTTACAGGTGAAATTTGGAAGTAGAAAACTTTGATAACCAAAAGGGCTTTTAACTACAGATTTTTATTCTGGATTAATGGCTAATGGCATCCCATTCGTTTGCCTTTTAATCAGTGTGATGTCAATAATCACATGTTACTCTGAGCTTCCAATGTATACAAATTTGGGGGAAAGTGGTTTTCATCTTCTTGATTTGAGTTTCCTTCTTAATACATTTTTAAATGTAGATTAGGAAAATAGAGAGGCCTGATAGAAAGTCATTTTGGAGGGAGTGAATTTTCAGAAGCATATCTCATTTGTGGATGGATCATCTTAGGATGGTATCTTATGTATCTTAGGATTTTACATAGATTTAGGTGGCAAACATTCTATCACAGGTGTGGTTTGAGATCCTTCAAGAGCATGGTTTTCAGGAAATATTTCAGAGACAGAAGCTTGTTCCTAAAGCTGATTTCTCCCTTGAGAAGCTCTGTGGCATTAGCAAGCATCTGGGGCCTACGGTCTGTCGTGGAGAGAGAGACGTGGCAAGGAACTCAGGTAGTTTTTATGGTGCTGTTGTGCAGCAAAAGAAATAGGACTGTCATTATGACATTTTTCCACATAGAGTCTCCCATTGCTCCAGATTACCTTTATTTTGAATACATATGTTTATAAGCAAAAGACAGCACAGGTAGAACAAAGTTGCAAAAGCCAAAATAGCTCAGGCAGCACTCTCAAAGTGTGGTGGGTGGGTCCCTGGGGTGTCCCGAAGTTAAGTCTTTCAGGGGGGCCATGAATTCCAAACGATTTTAACAACAACAGCATGATGTCATTTGCTCTTTTCACGGTGCTGACATTTATACTGATGGTATTAAAGCAAGGGCAGGGGCCACTGCTGTCACCTTAGCAGGCGTCCGGGCAATGGGCAGCCCCACTTACACGCGTGGTCACGTACTTGCGATTATGCCAAAAAGAAATCAGTTTCACTTAAAAGAGTGTAGAGCCAAGATGTTCATCGACAGATGAATGGATAAAGCAGATGTGGTGTATATATACAATGGAATATTATGCAGCCATAAAAAGGAATGAAATCTTGCCATTTGCAAGGACGTGGATGGAACTGGAGGGTATTATGTTGAACGAAATAAGTCAATCAGAGAAAGACATGTATCATATGACCTCACTGATAGGAGGAATTCTTAATCTCAGGAAACAATCTGAGGGTTGCTGGAGTGGGGGGTGGGGTGGGAGGGATGGGGTGACTGGGTGATAGACACTGGGGAGGGTATGTGCTCTGGTAAGCGCTGTGAATTGTGCAAGACTGTTGAATCTCAGATCTGTACCTCTGAAACAAGTGGTACAATATATGTTAAGAAAAAAAAAAGAAGAAGAAGAGGGTAGCGGGAGGGGAAGAATGAAGGGGGGGAAATCGGAGGGGGAGACGAACCATGAGAGATGATGGACTCTGAAAAACAAACTGAGGGTTCTAGAGGGGAGGGGGGTGAGAGGATGGGTTAGCCTGGTGATGGGTATTGAGGAGGGCACGTTCTGCATGGAGCACTGGGTGTTATGCACAAACAATGGATCATGGAACACTACATCAAAAACTAATGATGTAATGTATGGGGATTAACATAACATAATAAAAAAAAAGTGTACTAGATGAAGCAGTAACAATGTCTCCTGGATGAGGCAGATTTTCTTAAATCTCAACCCTGAATGACCTATCTCTGTAGTGTGTGAAGTGGGAAATACACATCCACACGTCTGCCGCACACTGCAGAGCTGTTGTTTTCTGGAGGGAAACTCTGATTGAGTTGTGAGCTGAACTAGCTGCTCCCCCCCCTGCCCCCACCTCAGGCCACCATTTTTATTTGAAAGAACAACTGACACACTGTTATTCAGACTTTCGTATTTGGTACACATTTTCTCAAAATGCATAATGTTAGCTTGTCACTTCAAGCAAAACAAATTAAGGTACCTGTTGCCCCTGATAAAATCCAATCTTTTCAGCAAAAATTAGAATTTTGGAGAATCTTGTATCTGCTACTGTATGATCGATAGCTTCCCAATTTTTAAAGACTTCTGAAGAGGGGCACCTGGGAGGCTCAGTCAGTTAAGCGTCTGCCTTCAGCTCAGGTCATGATCCTGGAGTCCTGGGATGGAGTCCCGCATCAGACTCTTTGCTTAGCAGGGAGTCTGCTTCTCCCTCTCCCTCTGCTGCTCCCCCTGCTTGTGCTCTCTCACTCTCTCTCTTGAATAAATAAATACAATCTTTAAAAAAAGGCTTTCTGAAGAAATTGATGGAAATAGTAAGGAATGTGGTTTTTTTCCCCATAAGGTATAAGACATTGTGTCAACATTTGGAAGAACTACATAACTCAGTAAACTCATGTTTTCCAAGAGACCAATGGAGGATTTACAAAACTATGAATGGGTGTAAGTTTCATTCAAAGTGCAAGATAGACTAAGAGATTTTAATGTAACAGCATGAAAAATGTATTAATATTGTCTCAAGTTTAATGTTGGATTTTGCCTTTACAGAATTACCACTTGTAGAATTTTGGTGTGGTTTTAAAGAATGTCCATGATTGTCTGAAAAGGCTTCTTAGGGTCCTCTGTAAGAGTATAAAGGAATTCTGAGACCAAAAGTTTTAAGAATATCGACTTTAAGGAAAGGTTTACGTTCAATGCTATTTTAAGAAATGAGGGGCGCCTGGGTGGCTCAGTCAGTTAAGCATTTGCCTTTAGCTCAGGTCATGATCCCGGGGGTCTGGGATTGAGCCCTGCATCAGGCTCCCTGCTCCGGGGGGAGTTTGCTTCTCCCTCTGCCTGCCACTCCCCCTGCTTGTGCTCTCTCTCTCTGTCAAATAAATAAATAAAATCTTAAAAAAAAGAAATGAGATTTAGGCATATAAAAAGAATCAGCTAGTTACGACTTACTGTATCTTTATATAAGGTCCTTTCTACATTTCAAAATACTTACACATCTAATACCTCTTTTTGGTCTAAACCACAGCTCTGCCATTATCTCCATGTTAGAGATGAAAAACATGGCTCAGAGAAACTTGGGGGACTTTCTAAGAATTTCTAATAATTCTCTTAATCTTATCCCTGTAGCTTATTGATAGTTTTGAAGTCAGACAGATTTGAGTTTAAATCCTGGAACTGTTATTAGCTGTTTGAATGTAGGCAGATAACTTAAGTTTCCTGAATATCAGCTTCTACAACAATAAAATAGAGACGATCAAATCTTACTGGATGTTGTAAGGAGAATTAAATTAAACAACATATACAAAGTGGGACACAAAATCTGCCCTAAGTGGTTGTTTTTCTTGTGATTACTGATAAGCTTCGGTGTGACTGAATTTTTTATTTTTCTTACTCAGACAGCATGCACATCCTGGCTACCCAAAGTATAGTCCGCAGACTGGAATATCAACGTCACCTCCTTGGCATTTGTACGAAGTGCGGAATCTTGGGTCCCTCTCCAGACCAACCAAACCAGAATCCGCATTTGTGCAGATCCCCAGGGATTTGTCAACACATTAAAGTTTGAGGAGCGCGCTCCTAAGGATGACAAAGTGGTACAGAAGGCACACCAACCCGAATTTCTCTAGCTGGGGGTGCTCGTTCACCTTTGTGCTTCCACAGACTTCATACATGATGCTATGCTTAAGAAAAAATTACTAAATGTTCCTTAACTGTTCAACTTTGTTGGCTTTGGGTTGAAATGGTGCTACTGCTGGGTTGCCTTTGGCCCCTTTCTTTCCTCGGACCTCAGGGTGCCTTGATTAAAGTAGCCCATAGCCCTTGTTGTGTGTACAGGACATGACATAAACGGTCTCTCACCCCCTTTCACGTGTACAGTTTCCGTGTCTCAGGAGCTGACTTGTGCTCTCCTTTGTTTCTTGCACTTTTAATCCCTCTTCCTTACTCTGCCCTGGCTTATCCTTTAATTGCCCTTTATTGCTCTCAGAGGTGCCAATCTTCCGGCTTTGCTGCGATCTGATAACATGGGGATGTTCCTTCCAATTCAAGCATCCATCTATCAGAATATCAAGCAGATTGCACTCCAACATTGCACCATCAAGTAGAATTCTTCAAGTCAGAGTTTCCACGGCCAGTACCTTCTCAACAATCAACAGTACACCTGACACAAAACCAAAACAAAGAAATCTTGGGCCAGGGCTTTTTCAGGTGGCATTGAATCACATTAAATGTCCTTGGCACAGAGTTTATTCCATAATACTTCATTGTCCAAACACATTGGTTTCCTATAGAGTGGACCCTGCATCGCTGAGATTAGAATCTTCTGGAGACTAGGAAACAGGTGAATGAAGTGTATTCAGGTGGGAAGGGTGTGGTTAACATTATGAATACTATGCAGGTCTTGTCTCTTTGAATTAATAAGGGAACTACAGAACAATTCTACTTGTACACTAAAATGCCTTTCCGATCAGTTCAAAAGAAGTAAACGTGAGGAATGTTGATATATAAAAGTATTTACACATTTGTCATCTCTTGGAAACTTTCAAAGGAAAAGAGAACATTGATTTTCCTGGGATGATTCAAGCAAGTCTTAGGAGACAGGGGCACTTAAAGAGTCTGAAACTTGGACTCACAAGAATTAGTTGCTGTGTGACTTTTGAACATTTGCTTTGCTTCTCTGACTTTTCAGTTTCTTTAACCACAATACAGGGGTTTTGGACTAGGTGGCTTTCTTCTAGGTCTAAAATCTTTGTATAGTATCGAGAGCTTATAGTATTTCCCCCTTGTTATAAAAATACTACATATTACAGAAAGTTCAGAAAATGTGGGAAAGTATAAGGAAGAAAATAAAGATTGCATTCTTCTTATTATCTGCTATTAATAGTTTCTTTGATTGTGTTTGTTTTCTACCTCAGGACTTTTCTGTGTGTGTATCACGTTTTAGCAAAAATGGGATCATGCTACAGATGCTGCTCCATTTCCTTTTTTTCATTTATATTCCATTATTAGATTTTGTTATTGCTAGACAGCTTTTTAACCTTTCAGGAATAGGATTTTGAGACTTTTATGAGTTCATGGAGTAATCTTTGAAAGCATCTCTGCTCATACCTCAGACTTACTTAGTCCCCAAGAATTAAAAAAATGTTTAGAACACTTTTTTTTTTGTTTTTGTTTGTTTGTTTTACCCATTCCTCAGCCTCCCCTCCACTGCTCAGGTCTCTTTCTTATGGTTGAATGATTAGTTTTCCTAAACATAACGTACAAGGGGAGATGCACACCCCTAAGCTCAGTCTTCTTTCTGCCTCTTTCTCATTGATTCAGTAACAGTGTTACCAGATGGGAGCTGGGCATGAATAGCTTCATCCATTCCCAGCAGTCCTGGAGGTCTGTGACATATATGTGTGGGCACGGATCAGTCAGTATTTGTCAAGCACTTGGAGTAGACCCTTGTGCATGGTAAGAGCTTTGGAAGTATTTGGTGATTTTATACATGACTTTATGGAGTTGACTCTTTGTCAGACTTGATGGGAAGCACTTTTCCTCCTTGGATTGGCACAATTGTGTGATGTAAGAGGGAGCACAGGTGATGGCTGATAAGTCCGGGCTGGGACCCACACATCAGTAGGACTCTGTGTCCCTCTGTAGTATATGGGACATGCATATGTTGTGTGCCTAACTTGGACTTAGATATTTGAAGGACTCCAATAATTTCCACCTTCGGCTCTTACGGTACTGTGCCAATTGAGAGTCAGCCAAGATCTCAAGGTGCCTGTGTTCCACAATGTCCCGGCTCTGCTGAAACGTACCTCCCATTATGGTCAGCTCAGACTTGTTCTGTTTTCCAGATACACTTTGTATTGATTATTTCTGTTTTCTACCCCAAGAGTGATTTTTTTTTTTTAACCTCCCTTTTTCTTACCTGATACCAGGCACTCCCTGGGATCCGACTCCGTTTCTCCTCTCACAGGGAAACATTCCTTAGCTGCTCTTTGGCTCCATCTCCCCTGTCCGCGACGTGCTCAGTTGCTACTTAATCATAGAAGCCATAGAGTTTAGCGGTTAAGGGCCAGACTGCTGGAGTTGAAACTCACCTTTGTCAGTAACTGCTGTGTGCCGTTGGACAAGTCCCTTAGCTTCTCTGTGCCTTGGTTTCCTCACCGGTAAAATGGGGATAAAAACAGTAGCTAGCTACCTCATTGGTTTAAGGATTAAGTGAATTAATATATGTAAACTAATTAGAAAAGTGCCTGAGAGAGTGTAGATGCTAGATTAGGGTTGCTTGTTATTGTTAGGGTGGGTAATTTATTTAACAGCTATTTGGGGTTCCTACTGTGTGAGCAGTCTCCTGCAAGAAGCTGGGGGCTAAATAGCGGCTAGGGCAAGGGAAAGACGTCCTCCTTGCTCTAGTTATCCATCCCCACAGGACCAGACAGTTATCAAAGAACCTCTAAGATTGTCTCAGGTTGCAGCAGTGATAAGAGCTGCCTCCAGAGCCTTACCCAGGGCCATGAGGGAGAGTCCTGGGGCGGGGGTGGGGGGGTGGGTGGCTTAGTTATAGAGGTTGAAGGTGTCCTGGGGGAAGTGACTGGTGAGCAGAAGAGGCTTCTGAAGGGGGGCGGCTCCACGCATGAAGGCCCTGGACTAGCAGGGAGCATGGTCCATTCCAGAATTGGGAGGAGACTCGGGCGGCTGGTAAGCAGAGGTGTGTGATGGGTGACGAGGCTGGAAAGGGGGTCTGGGGCCAGGTCCAGGCAGGGCCTTGCAGATTGCCATATGGATTTTGCTTTTTGTTGCAAGAGCAATTGGAAATCAGTGAAATATTTTTCTGTTTGTTTTTATTTCTATTTTCATTCTTAGTGACAAAATCTGATTTACAGTTTGTAAAGATCATTTTAGCTTTAGTGGTAGTGATGAGGAAGCAGAAGGCCAGCTGAGGACAAAGCACAAGCTGACCCCCTCCCCCGCCCAAGGTGGGATCTCTGTGACATTCCTCAGACAGCCCTGGCTGCCCTAAGACTAAGCAAAGGAAAAAAACAAATGGTTAACTAATAGAGATCACAGTCCAAAAATACAGGAGCCTCTCTCAGTTTACAAAATGTCTTAGTGATTTACAAGAAAAATGCAATCTTATATATAACCTAACTTCCAGAAGGAAACTCCCAACTGTCTTCATGTTAATGCTTTACTAGAGGGAAAAACAACCTGAACATGATGATGGCAAGGCCTCCAGTATCTTGTAGGTCCTCTTCAGCATACAAAAGAAAATCTCCCTTTTCTTTACCTCTCCTAACTCCCAAGTATATAATCCATCACCCCTCATAACCCAGGAGCTCTTTCTGCCCACGGGGCCTGTGATTTAATAAAGCTACCACGTTGCACCAAAGACATCTCAAGAATTCAGTCATGGGCTCTGGACCTCACCCCACCAACACCAACTCACCTACATTCCAAAACTACATCAGTAGGAACAAATTAAAGAGCATGGTGGATGAAGAAAGAATACGCTTTTACTTTCACTTGGCTGTTTCATAACTACTTCCTCTTTTCTGCTAGGATGTAAATTCCACAAGTATCTATTTAAATTAAAATTTACATTAAGTTTAAATAAAAAGGAATTCAGTTCCTCAGTCACACTAGCCATTTTTCAAGTTTTCCACACAGAAGAGTTAGTCATGACTAGACTGGGCAATAGAGGCAAAGAGAACATTAGCATCTTACAAACTTCTGTTGCTAGAAGGTTGTGATACATAGGGGTTTTTGTTTTTTTTTTGACTTTTATAGTTCTTCCAGCAAGTGATAACATTTACATAGAACAAATGTTCTTTGTTCGAGAAACATTTGTTGGAACAAAAGAAATTGCTCAAAAGGTTTCCTTCGTGAATGTTCTTACAAATGTAATTTCAGGATTTTTTTTTTATCCGAATAATTGAGTGTCATTAAGTTGACTAAGCCTAAATATACGCATTAAAAGGTGACACATTAAATTATGTTCCGTCCTAAATTATAAACCTGTGTATCCCTTACCAGTTTTTAAGTTCCACTGTAATTGTGATTGAGTAACCATGGTGTTATCTCCTTGTTTTTCCCATTTTCTGTCCTTGGGAAGAATTGCCAGGAATCCTCTGGATAGTTGTCTTTTTTTGTTGTCTATTACCGCCCCCCCGCCTCCGATGCCCATCTTTCAAGAATAAATACAAGTTGCTGTGGTCATTATGGTGCAAAAATTATTTGGGGTGGGAGGGGAAACAGAAACAAATCACATAAACTTACCTGAGCACAATGTCCTTTCTCCACCTTTTGTATTTTATCTCTGACCCACCATCTGTGAAGGCAAGATACCTGCCTAGGCAAGAAAAACTGTCTTTTGGATAAAATCCATGGCTCCTTACCTTTTAGCCCATCTGTTTTGTCCTCGGCCTCAGGGTAGAAAGGGCTGTCCTGTCCCATAAATGAACCACTTTTCCTCTTTTCTGTCTCATGAGCTTAACTTAAAACATTTTGTTTTCTAAAATCATTTCATAGTACTTTTAATGACTCATATCTTTCTTGGTCGTAACTTCAAAAGAAATAAACCTTTTTCAGGATTATTTTGGCAATGATATTTTTTTTCTTCTTGAAATCCAACTGAAGCAAGACTTAATTAAAATATGTATTTTTTTTTTGTATCTAGTAGATAGAGAATTAAAAACAAATGAATCCTCAAAATGGAAAGTTCTTTCCTTATATTCACTTTAGTTTAGATTATGCCTTGGGATGTGTGTGTGTGTGAGAGAGAGAGAGAGAGAGAGAGAGAGCGGGGGAGATCCCTTCCTGTATGGGCCAGCATCCAATCAGAAAAACAAAGGCCATACTTGGTAATTTCATCAAGAGAATTTAATATAAGAAACAGGTTGCAAAGCTGTTGGAAAGACTGAAAGCCAAATGGGATGGTGTGGCAATGAGGCAGCCCCATAAAGGGTAACAGAAAGAACCTGCTACCACCTTGAGAGCAGGAGGGGCAAAGGGAAAAGTTTGGTGAAACCAGAGTTGGGATGATTAGCATCTCACATTACTGTGGTGCATTTGTCACAACCAATGAAACCATATTGATACAGCCTCATTAACTAAAGTCCATGCTCTATTCATATTTCCTTAGTTTTCCCCTGATGACCTTTTCTGTTTGGTGTTCCCATATCCCATCCAGGAATACCACATTATGTTTGGTTGTTACATCTCTGTAGGTTCCTCTTGGCTGTGTTTTTCAGACTTTTCTTGTTTAGATGATCTTGACAATTTTGAGGAATACTAACCATGTATTTTGGGGAATGTCCTGCAATTGGGATTTGTCTGACATTTTTCTCATGATTATAGTGGGAATGTTCACTTTTGGGAGGCAGACCACTGAGGTAGTGTTTTTCAATGTTCTTCACTGCTAGAGATACTCTTTTTTGTACTTTTCCATCCTGTACCCTGGAATCCCAGCCAACACTTTTATTAGAGTAGAGTATGTTCTACCTTGAGGGTGGAGTATCTACCTAAATTATTTGGAATTTTTCTGTATGGGAGATTTGTCTGTTCTTCCCCACTTATTACTTATTTATTCAGTCATTTATTTATTTTAGTTTGTACTTACTGATATTTATTTTATACTTTGGGCTATAATCCAAAAATATGTTATTTGTATTTTTGCTCAAATTGTTCTGGCTTTGGCCATTGGGAGTTGGCCCCTGTGTCCCTTTGACCTACCCCATCACTTTGTGTGTGTGTGTGTGTGTGTGTGTGTGTGTGTGTAACACTTTCTTACTTTCTGGTCCTACAAAATGTTTCAGACTTTCAGGCTCATCTTGACCTATTTTTTTCTCTTAAATGTTTACTAATATTGTTTTCTTTATAGATGCACAGGTTTTTAAAATTATAGCTGGCTTTTTTTAAAATTGAAGTACAGTTGACAACAAAAATTGCTTTAATTTCAAAATATTGAGAGTTACAATGTCATGAAATGGAGATGTTCACACACTGGATAATTGGATTGTAATTTTTTTATTGAGTTATAATTGGCATATAACTTTTTATTAGTTTCGGTTGTATAACATAATGGTTCAATATATGTGTATATTGCAGAGTGATTACCACAGTAAGTCTAGTTAAAATCCATCATCACACATAGTTAAAATTTTTTTGTCTTGTGGTGAGAACTTTTAAGATGTACTCTTAACAACTTTCAAACATATAACAGTATTTTTAGTTATAGTTACCATGCTGTACATTAATGACATTTCCAGGACTTATTTATTTTATAACTGAAAGTTTCTACCTTTTGACATCCCTCTCATCATTGTGTGTATGTGTGTGTGTGTGTGTGTTTAGCACTTCATTTACTTTCTGGCACTACAAGATGTTTCAGACTTTTGGCCTCATCTTGTTATATTTTTTCCCTAAATGTTTACTAATATTCTTGATACTCATAACCAAAAGTCTACTTTCCACTTGAAAATTGGGAGTGAACTAACAGAAATGTTTGTGCCTAAATTCTCTGTGCCTGTACCAAAGGAAGCAAAGTACACATCCCATCACTCACATCCCCAAGTCGCTATGTGGAGTGTATTTCAGGCATTTCCCTTTCTTCAGTGAAGTGATGAAGAACCAGCTCATTACCTCTGAATGAAGCTGGCCATTTGTGTGCTGTAAGCAGAGTCAACTCTTACATTCCTCCATTGATCATTTGACCTTGGGAATGATGTAGGCATAAAATCTTGGGAGAAAGAAAACTAAGCATGTTCTCTCCCGTGTTCAGGGAGTCATACTAGTTGGTCCTACCAGCTCAATAAATTCCTCCCTGCTCCGTATCTGGTCGTCAGTTTTATAGATTCAAAACCCTCTCGTGGTATTTGATGGGTCAGGAATTTGGGGAAAGCTTGGCAGGGCAGATGTGGCTCAGGGTCTGTCATGGGGTTGTAGTCAGATGGAGAGTTGCAGCAGCAGGGGATGGAGCATCTAGAGCATCTAGAAGCTGGCTGGGCATCTCGCTCCCACTTCATGTAGTTTCAGGACCTTCCCATGTGATCTAGATCTATGTATAGGATAATTTGGGCTTACAGCATGATAGCCTCAGAATAGACTGCTTACATGGGGTCTGAAGGCTTTAAGAGTAAGCATTTCAGTGATGGATTTACATAATTTCAAAATAATTGATCAGTATTTTATATCATTTGGGTTTACCATAATGCGTTACATTTATTCAATTGTTTATTATCAGAAATTTAGGTTCTTTGCACATTTTTGTTACTACAAATAATGCTATGTAAATAAATATATCTGTATGCATAGCCTTATGCACTTATGTGAAAATTTCTATCAGATAAATGATTAAATTTCGAATTGCAGGAGTGGAGATTATGC
This sequence comes from Mirounga angustirostris, assembly GCF_029215605.1. Classification (NCBI taxonomy): domain Eukaryota; kingdom Metazoa; phylum Chordata; class Mammalia; order Carnivora; family Phocidae; genus Mirounga; species Mirounga angustirostris. The sequence goes on from NW_026991716.1 coordinate 113,875,560, forward strand.
ACATTTTGATTTTAGGTAGATTAATCTAAATGGCCTTTTAGAAAGGAGCATATACTTCTATGAAGGCAGTGTGAAAGTGCGTGTTTCTCCTTACATCCTTGCCAACACTTGTAACTATTAATCTCTTTAATAATTGTTCATTTCATTGGCTAAAAAAGGACTCTGATTTATAGTTATTTGATTTGTAATGAAGGTGAATATCATGTTTTTATTAGCCATTTTACTTTGCATAGACTAGTTTATTACTTTTGGTATTTTAAAACTGCAGATTATCTTTCTCTACTTGTTTATGTGCTCATTATGTATCATGGATGTTAACCTTCCGTCATATGTTGAAAAAAAATTTTTTTTAATTTTATTTATTTATTTGAGAGGGGGCAAGGAAGGGGCAGAGGGAGAAGGAGAGGGAGAGAATCTTCAGCAGACTCCGTGCTGAGCATAAAGCCTGACATGGGGCTTGATCCCACAACCCTGAAATTACGACCTGAGCTGAAACCAAGAGTCAGACACTTAACTGCCTGAGCCACCCAGGCACCCCTGTTGAAAATGTTTTATCCTAGTTTCCCCCACCCCACTTCTCTTATGTCTGATGTTCTTTTTCTTTGGCATTATAGACATTCCTTATTTTTATGGATTAAATATATTAACTTCTCCTTTCTAATTTCTGAATTTTGTACCATCCTTAAAATAATGTTCACCACCCTAAAATTATAAAAATATTTGCTCATATTTTTCTTCTAGTGATATCATGTTAAATCTTTAAATATTTACTCCATCTATCATTTATTTTGAAACTTTATTTTTATTTCTTTTTTAGAGAGAGAGAGAGCATGAGCGGGGGTGGGGGAGGAACAGAGGGAGAGAGGGAATTTTAAGCAGGCTCTACGCCCAGCGTGGAGCTGACCTCACGACCCCGAGATCATGACCTGAGCTGAAATCAAGAGTTTGAGAACGCTTAACCAACTGAGCCACCATTTTATTTTGTTATAAGTCAAGAGATAGAAATCCAGTTTACTAAACACTTTCCTCAAGATCTTATCTCAATAGACTCCATTTCTTAAGAAACTGAAGTAAGTGAGAAGATACATAGAAGTCACAAAAATGTCTTTGGTGAACTGAAAACAAACGATGGTTAAATAAACCATCAAACCAAGAACAAAATATTGATATTTAATAATTCTGTGATCCCTCGTGGGCACTTTCCATTTGTGGATATAAATGCAAGCTTTAGTGGTAGGAGGCTGTATCTGAGGACTTACCCTCTAGCCTTTTTAAGAATGATCCTGCTTTGTGTTGAGGTATTTTCTGTTACTGATCTTGTTGATGAGGTGCTTACATCCCAAGATTCAGCGAGGGTGTACAGGTCATGGAGTGAAGTTGCCATCACAGCTAAATCCCTTTCCTGAAACCGTAACTTTATACCACCAAATGGCTGTTGCTTTACCCTTTGACCTTTAACTTCAGAGAGAAATGGTCTGTGAAAGCAATTGGTGAGATCTGAGAGAAGTGATTTGCTCACTCAGCCAGAAGTTACAAGTACTGGATATTCTTCTCTTTGAAGGGCTTGGTACTTTTTGAAACAAAAATAAATGAACAAATTTTTCTTTTTATTATATCTATATGAGATGATAGATGTTAGCCGAACCTACTGTGGTAATCATTTCACAGTATACATCAATCAGACCATCGTGTTCTATGCCTTAAACTTATGGTGATGTATGTCAATTATTTCTCATTAAAACTGGAAAGAAATTAAATGAACGTAATAGGAAAAAGAGTTGCTGCCCTGGATAACTCAGTTCTCTGGAGGCTCTGCAGCATTCCAGGAAAAATTTTGACAATGAAGGGTATGGCTCAAGTGAGTTCCTGACTCCCACTTCTGATTCGCCTGAGGAAGTACGTCTCCGGGGCTGGTGTTTCCAGTTCTTTTCATGACAGACCTAATAGTTATTCCACTGGCCTGTGTTCAGTCAAGAATCTTTTTTTTTTTTTTTCTTTTTTGGGTTTTTATTTAAGTTCCAATTAGTTGACCTACAGTGTATAATATTAGTTTCAGGAGTAGAATTTAGTGATTTATCACTTACGACATCTAGTGTTCATCCCAAGTGCCCTTCTTAATACCCATCACCCATTTAGCCCACACTTCCCTCCCACCTCCCCTCCAGCAACCCTTAGTTTGTTCTCTGTAGTTAAGAGTCTTTCTTGGTTTGCCTCTCTTTTTTCCCCCATCTTCATCTATTTTGTTTCTTAAATTCCACACATGAGTGAAATCATATGGTGTTTGTCTTTCACTGACTTATTTCACTTAACATAATACTCTAACTCCATCCACTTCATAGCAAATGGCAAGATTTCATTCTTTTTTATGGCTGAGTAATAGTCCAGTAGTGTGTGTGAGTGTGTGTGTGTGTACCACAACTTCTTTGTCCATTCATTAGTCGATGGACATTTGGACTCTTTCCATAATTTGGCTATTGTTTATAATGCTGCTATAAACATCGGGGTGCATGTACCCCTTCAAATCACTATTTTTGTATCCTTTGGGTAAATACCTAGTAGTGCAATTGCTGGATCTTAGGGTAGTTCTATTTTGAACTTTTTGAGGAAACGCCATACTGTTTTCCAGAGTCAGCCAAGAATCTTAATACATATACATATTTGGGGTAAAATTCCTTAAGAAGAGGCGAGTATAGGAGATGGGGTCGGGAGTGATCCAAATAAAGGTAGGATCAATTGTCAGAGAGAAGTAGATTCACAGATATTTTAGATTTATCAGGGACCATAGAAAATATTCAGTCCAGCCCAATGTGGGGACTATAGATGATGTGGCTTCCTTGGTATTACAAGGCTCCAAATGTAATACATATCCTTATTTGTAATATAAAGGCATGAGACTTATTGGTCTTTTTGTGATTAGGGCCACAGTTTTGCTATACTTATATTTTTATTTGAAAATGGTTAGGATTTTAATAATTTCCTTGCAGCTTATGGTAAAGTAGTAACATTATTTCTGTTTTCTTAAGCCAGCTTTTAATCTGATATTTTATTTTAACCTGTCCTAAAAAGATTATTTTTTAATTATCATTACCAGCCCCTATTGGCTGTTGATATGAGCTTTCTTTGATACTTTTCTTCAAATGTTTGCTTAGCTAGAATAAGTCTTTGAAAATCAGGGCATTGATGAAATGACTTTTTGCTTAAATATCAAAGGTGCCAAAAAAAAAAAAAAAAAACCTTTTCTGGACCATTAATTCTAGTTTAGGGAAGAATCTCCTAGTTTTATCAGCCCAAGAGACTAGTTCAACCAAATATGAAATGTGTTCGTTCAAAATAATGGTTTTAAACTGTGTGTTCTTTTATCAGCATCTCCTAACAGATTTATGTTATATTGGGGGCATTGTCTTCTCTGTCTTTCATGAACATAGTATCATACCTGAAAGTTACAAAATATCTATTTGCTGTTTTCTTTCTTTCTCACTTAGGAAAGGGTTAAATGCCTAGACCTCCACAGTGACACATGGTAGCATTTAAGAGAGCCAGTATTTAAAATAATAATAATTAAAGGTTTCTATTTTGTGTCTTACTAAATAAACTGCTGTACCTCTTAACTTTATTTCTCTTCTGTTTATTTTTTTAAAGATATGAAAAAAAGAACATAAATATTCCAAAGAAGCGTGTATTGGTTTTCATTGGGGACATAGTTCTCCTTACTCACAACTAGAATCTAGGTTTATAAAGTCTGTTAAACTAAGCCTGCTGCAGATTTCCCCCTTTACTAAATATGAGAAGTATTTGCCATTTAAAAAAAAATGCAACAGATTTAGCACTATTTCTGACAAATTAGAAGCAAGTACTATTTGAAATGATGGCATACATTCAGCAATTCTGTTAACTGGTGTTATTAAAAAATGTGTTGATAATGGAGTTTTTGAAGGTCCAAAATTTCTGTGATGTCTTTGGAGATTGTTTTTGTGGACTCCTATCTTAGTATCTCTCATTTTAAAGCCAATATTTTCCCTTTTATGTTTTGGAAAGTGCTATACTAGTATCTATGGAGATTTTTTTATCTGCAGTTCTAGGAATCTCTCTGAGGGACAGTGCTATAGCTTGTGATGTGAGCTTACTTGTAATCGAGAGGTCCTAGAAGTACTTTAGCCGCTGGGTTTGAGCAGGTAGTAACAAGTTGCACCTCATATGCATGGATCTTTGCAGATCCAAAGGAACTGCCGTAGTATTTCCCCTCTGTTATGTTGTCTTTAGTCTTCTGATTGGTCCTTCTAGTTGCTCTTAGAAGCAGTGGTTTGGTAACAGATGGTAACAGATGGCCTTGTCCACAGTGACCCCTCGTATTTTTGGGGTTTTGTTGTCATTCTGTGTGTGTGCTTTAATAAATTGCTAGTTATTGCTTAAAACATCACAAAATGACTGTTATATTTCTCTTTTGTTTTAGCATCTGTTCCTCCTCCTGTCTACAAATTCTTGTCTTTAACCTATACTAGTCGTAAGATGATAAATAGTACTAAAATGACTTTTCTGTGATTCTTAATTGGGACCTGTTAATGAGATAATAAAAAATATCACTATTTCCATAATTGCCAAAACTAACATAATTGTGAGGATAAAGGGCATTATACTTAAGACAGTTATCATACTGGATATGGTACAGGCAGGCATTAATATTTCTTAAACTGAATTTGATGAGCTTGACCATAGATAAGAGAGACAGAAATATAAAACATACATTTCTGGAAGCTATCATAATTCAGAAATAAAGTTTTGAAGTCATAATTTCATCCTGTAAAGAAATTGTGTATGCTTATATATCTTATATGCTATGAAATGTTATAAATGTATTATATATGTATTATGTTGTATGAAGTTAGAGCAGCCTGTGAAGGATCTAGCTGTTGTGTAATTTATGGTGTATGTCCCATAAATAAAGATATATGCAAGTTGATCACACTTTATCTACCATAAGTTATAAAGGTGGTCTCAAACTTGAAGTTTCTCTGTCTAATGTTTTTGGCAGAAGCAAATATAAATCCGTTTTGGATGAAAACATTTTCATCCCAGGCTTCTAAAGAATCCTGAAAATTTTTAACATCAATGAACAGAACACAGTTAAAAAACAACCTGGCACACAGAGGAAAATGGCACCATGAGCAAAAACCAGCAGAAATATCACACAGCAGAAGCAGACAAGTAATGACATGAGATGGTATTGTTACCAGACACAGATTATAGAACTCTTGACTATTTTTGAAGAAAATATAGAAGAAATAGCGCCTGGGTGGCTCAGTCAGTTAAGCGTTCAACTCTTGATTTCAGCTCAGGTCATGATCTCAGGGTCGTGAGATGGAGCCCTGTGGCAGGTTCCGTGCTGGGTATGGAGCCTGCTTAAGATTTTCTCTCTCCATCTGCCTCCCCCCCAACAAAAAAAGAAATTTAAAAAATAAAAAAATAAAAAATCTTAGTAGTTGGGGAGGGTGTGTGTTGTAATGAGCACTGGGTATTATATAAGACTGATGAATCACAGACCTGTACTCCTGAAACAAATAATGCATTATATGTTAATTAATTGAATTTAAATTAAAAAAATAAAAATTCACTTATTTAAAAAAAAAGAAAAAAGAAAATATAGAAGAAATAATAGTGAATTGGAAGAAGGGTAATTTCTTATGATCTTTCTTTTTGTGGTACATGATAGATGATGTTTTCTGAACTATCTTTCACCTTACTAATTCTGTTTTTCACTGTGTCTCTTCTGATGTGAAGCCTTGTCATTGAATTTTGTTCATTTTTTATTCCTAGAAATTTTATTTGGTTCTTTAAAGACTTTCTAGGTCACTTTTTGTAGTTTAATGTTTTCCTGTTAAAATCCATTTCTACTTTTATTTTGGATACTATCTGAAGAGATGACAATTTTCTAGAACTGATGAAAGATACCAACCCTCAGATTTAAGTAGCTCATTGAATCTTAAGCAGAATAAATAAAAGAAATATATATCAACAAATGACACAATAACATTGCAGAATACAAAAGTAAAAATAAAAAGTCATTAAGTGTCTGCCTTCGGCTCAGGTCATGATCCCAGGGTCCTGGGATCGAGCCCCGCATTGGGCTCCCGGCGGGAGACCTGCTTCTCCCTCTCCCACTCCCCCTGCTTGTGTTCCCTCTCTCGCTGTGTCTCTGCCTGTCAAATAAATAAATAAAATCTTAAAAAAAAAGATTTTAAAGGTATTGAAAAAGACACATTTCCTTCAAAAGTGCAACAGACAGCTGAATTCTCAATAGTAATGATTAAAAGCATAACATAGTGCAACGATACCTTCACTGTGCTGAAAGAAGATCATTGCCAAACTGTAATTATGTACCAGAAGAAATATCTTTCAAGAATGAGAACAAAATAAAGACATGTATAAACTAACAAATACTGAGAGAATCTGCCATCAGGAAAATTCTAAAAGAAATACTTTAGGCAGAAGGAAATACATTCCAGATGATTCCAGATAAAAGGTGCAAAAGAAAATGTGTTAAAATGCATAAAGTCATAAATATTTGGGTAAATCTAAACGAACTTATAAAACAACAATGACTTAAGGAGTTTAAAAATTAGAATAAAAGTAATATTAAAGGAGAAGAAAGTCTTAAAGCTATAACCTAAGTAGCCATATCAGTAACTTGGGAAAAAACCCAAAACAAAATGGAAAATTAAACATAGGCTACTGAAGGAAAGAAAAAATAAAGATAAGACCAGAAATCGGTAAAATAAAAAATAAACATGTAAAAGAGAAGACTGGCAAAGAAAAAGTGATTCTTTAAAAAGGAGTATTACTTCTGGTGAGCCTAATTAAGACAAAAAGGAAAGAGGGAATGAAAGAAGGACCACAAACACAGATCTACAGACACTGAAGAAATAAGAAAGGGCTATCACTTTCTACCAATGTATTTGAAAATGTAGATGAAGTGAAAAAGTCCAAGAAGAAAAACAACTTATCAAAACTGACTCAAGAAAAATTAGAAAATGTAAATAATTCTATAACCCATGAAGAGATTGAACCAGAATTAATAAACTTATACAGATCTTTCTAGGCCCAGAGAGCTTCACCAATGAGTTCTACTAAACCTCCAAGGAAAAAATTAACTCTGATCTTATACATCTTTACTGCTCTTTTTAAATTTTATTTTTATGAAGTTGGCATGGCTTAAAGATCTTTTTGTCAGTCGTGTTCTGGAATTTTATAATGATGTGAATAAGTATGAGCCTTCTTTGATTTATTATTCTGGATACTTGATATTAGGACCTCTGATTTGAAGATTTGCATATGTCTTCTTGACTCCCACTGAGAATACTAATTAGGTGTTTTTATTTATTTATTTATTTATTTATTTATTTATTTATTTAAGATTTTATTTATTTATTTGACAGAGAGAGAGAGACAGAGAGGGAACACAAGCAGGGAGAGTGCGAGAGGGAGAAGCAGACTCCCCCCTGAGCAGGGAGCCCGATGTGGGGCTCGATCCCAGGACCCTGGGATCGTGACCTGAGCCAAAGGCAGACGCTTAATGACTGAGCCACCCAGGTGCCCCAGGTGTTTGTTTTTAATATATTTTTCTCTTCCTTTCCCTTTTTTTCCTTCGTGTTCATCTTACACTTTTTGTTTATCTCATATTATAGGCTGACTTCAAATGAGTGGTGAACCATGACTGTTCGCTGATATTTAAGAATGAGGGATTGGGGGTGGCGCTTGGGTGGTTCAGTTGGTTAAGCGTCCAACTTGATTTCAGCTCACATCGTCAGCTCACAATGGAGTCTGCTTGAGATTCTTTCCCTTTGACCCTTCCCCTGCTCATGCACATGCACTCTCTTTCTCTCTCAAATAAATAAATAAACCTTAAAGAAAATAAAAAAGAATGGGAGGAGCTTCTGGTTGGGCTGAAGTTCCCTAAAATGCCAGAATGGGAAAACTTTTGCTCTGGGTCACTAATACCCACATCCTAGCATCCTTAGTTCTCTGGCATTTGGGTTTATCATGGAAACTTTGGAAAATAAAGGTAAGTACCAAGAAGATAAGGAAAATCACTTGTGAGCCCATCAGGCAGAGAGAAGACTATTTATAAAAGATATATCATATATAACAGGAAATTAGAATCATACTGCCCATTTTGTTTTATTATTTGCAATTTGTAATGTGTAGGTGTCTTTCCTCATGCTGTAAAATTTCTACATCATCATTGTTAATGACTATATAATATTCAACTACATAAATATATTTTCTTTAGCCATTTTCTATTGGAGATTGTGTATGTGTCTATTTTTTTTCTTATAAGTGTAAGTGGTGCTACATGTAAACATTTGTAATAAATATTTGTACATAATTTTTTATCTTAGGATAAGCTGCAAGAAGTGTAATTTTGTGAGCAAAAGAATATGAATGGTTTAAGGTGTGTGTTCTTACATTCACAGTGCTTGGATCAGTCTAAGGCTATACTTTGTTAAGTGTGCAGACACGGATCTGTAGTACTCTCCAATATGCAAATTGTTGTTTACATAGATCCCTTTGTCATCAGCATGGGTTGGAGAGCTGCTGTATAGATATAACTAAAATTACCAGTACCACCATCCCATGAAAAACAACATTTTGCCTTCTTTCTCTCTCTAGTGCATCTTTTGGGTAGATTTTTTTAAACCACTACATGGTCTTCAACAGCTGTTGAAAACAAATTTCTGCAGAAAAAAAGGAGGGGGAGGCGAAATGTTAATATACTAGTTCATGGCATTTCTTTTACCAACATATTAAAAAGAATACCCTGTAGTTTGCTTCAACATTGGTTATATTGTCCCTGTGGAAGACTCTTTAGTGGGCTCAAGTCCTCTTGGTGAGTTGGATAGTCCTAGTAGGAACTGTCTTTTATTGACCCCTCGTTGCCATTTATTGAGCACAGTCACCAATCTGGGCACTTTCTGTACATTATGCCCAAAGTTTGTGCCAACTTTGTGAGGTAGGTATTATCACCCCTTTAGGGGTTTTTTAAAAAAAGAAGGTTTAATGAATATATTAAATGTTCCCAAGTCCCACAGTTTCTGGTTGTCTAGAAGTCACTGGAACACAAGCTCCATGAGAACACTGAAATCATTTTGTTCACTGGTATAGTCCCAGCATTAGATCAATCTTGACATGCAGCAGTCTCTCAAGAAATATTTGTGGAATGTTGACAAAATGAATTAAGAGAGGTGGAATTTGAACCCTAGCCATTTTGAACCTGAAACTTTCTACCAGGCAGAAGTCAACTTCTTCAGAGTTTTAATGTTTCACTGAGAGATTAAATGTGAGGTTTGCCCCAGGGTGATGTGCTATTTCAGTGCTTGGTGTCTCCTTCCTCATTTTCATTTGCTCATTTGTATAAATTGCTTTATATAAAATGTCACTGCCACTTAGGAGAATCTACAGTTATGTCAAATATAACTAAAATGATACTGAGTATGTAAGAGGCCAAGCAAAAATTAGAACTATTTCTTTAAAAATTCCTAAATCCACTCAAGCAGTTGTTCTAACATATACTTTGAACTTTGTAATACTTAAAAGTTCTTCAAGAATATGACATTTTCTCTGGTGTCCCTTCAAATGCCCTGTGGAAGTTTCTGAGGATCTAATCCTCATCTTCTAGGGAAAAAAAAAAAAAATTTTTGCCTGAAGACTCAGCCCTGTGTAGAACTGAGTTCTCACAAAGTTCTCTTGAGAGAGCATACAGCTGTGCTCAGAGATCAGAGGACTGATTCATCTTCACCTCAGATGAGCATTTATATTCCATCTGTCACATGTGAATACCAAATACAGCAATCTACCATTTCCTGAAAAAGATGTTTTTCATGTACATTTATTGTAGGCATCATTTATATAAAGCAGATACCAAGGCACTTAGACTGACTCTGTCAAGTCAGATGAAGAAAAAAGATTATGGTTTCCCCTCAAATTACGTTTAACGAAGTCACAGTTTGCCAATTTTCAGTTCAACAATTATTTGTCGAATGTCTGCTGTGTGCTGGGCACCATACTAGACATGGAGAATACAGAGATGAGTAAATTACCCCTCCCTGGAACTCACAGTCTGGTCAGAGACAGATGGATCTCATGGAGCATGGTGAGGGCAGTGGTGCTTGGGAGTGAGGGAGACAGAAGAGGACAGAGCATCTCCTGAGAAAGGAGAGGTGGGTGAGTCCAAGCTCTCATTTCACACTTGGACTCATACCAGAACCTTCCACAATGTTGCCAAAGGCTTTTTCTAGAATTTGTCAATCCAGTCATGTCCCTTCCATATTTAAATACCCCAACAGCTCCCCACTGAATGCCCCTAAGACCATGGCCCCCTTTCAGCCACTCCTGTGTCCCCCGACTGCCCCACTGCTTTACAGCCTGAGTGCCCAAGTTCAAATCTTGCCCCCCGCGGTTTGTCAGCTCTCTGAGCTCAGTTTCCTTAAACTGGATTAATGTCAGTAATCTGTCTCATAATGTTATTGTGAAGATTGAATGATTTGATCTAAAACTCTGAGAAAAGTGCCCTGTGCATAGGACTGGAGAAGTGATGCTTATCACACCATTCCTCTCTGTGTCCCAGACTGGTGGTAGTTTCTGTACCTCCCTGGCTTTGCAGGAGGTGCCAATTGCACGCATTGTTGCTACCATGTGATTTAATTCTTCAGCTGCTTCTCACCATTTCCTGTCTTTAACATCGACAAATTCTGGAGTTGTCAGCCTGATTAGATGGTAAACTCTGAAGATTCGGCATTTCGCCACAGGTGGTTTTTTGTTTTATTTTTGTACTTCCCCACAGAACCTAAACACAGGGCTTATTGCAGACACTCAAACATCTCTTTGTTGATGGAGGGGGAAATCCCTTTTTCTCCAAGTCTCTGTGAAAAAAAAATTTTTTTTTTATCACCATTCTCTCCTTTTCTTCTCTCCACTGTGCTATTAGCATGTTAATGTTTTTTGCATATTTCTGCTGTAGCTCTCCTCCCATTCCATTGTAATCATTCATTTCCATGCCCCCTCCCCCCCCCCCGCCCCAGCTTCATTTCTGTTGCTTTCATTTGTCTCTCTGGCCTTTAGCAAAGGCACTGCGTACAAATAGACACTCCTATATGAGTCAGTGCTCAATAAAGAATAATACATGTTATATTAATGCCACTGTATTTGAGGGAATCTGTGAGAAAAAAAATTGAGTGCTTTCTTTGTATCTATTTCTTTTGGTTCACTAAATGTCCAAGAAAGACCTAATGATTTAAGTACTCCAACTAAACAAGCAGAAAACTCTCAAATATTCTTCTAATGTAGAGGCAAAACATTCCAACAATTTACTTGTATGTCTGGTAGATGCATGTGTTCTAAGATAAAATGTTTTGTCTCTAGTTTCTAAGAGAATATCAAAATATGAAACCTACCTAAATTGTTAGAGAGGTAAAAATGAATAGTGAATTTTGACATTGCTTTTTTTTTTTTAATTTTATTTATTTGAGAGAGAGAGAGCACACACATGCAAGCACGGGGAGGTGCAGAGGGAGAAGAAGACTCCCCGCTGAGCAGGGATTCCCACGCTGGGGCTCAATCCCAGGACCTTGAGATCATGACCTGAGCTGAAGGCAGATGCTTAAACGACTGAAGTTGCAGTTGGGTGATTTTCAGCGCAACAATTATTTGTCCACCTGAGCCACCCAGGTGCCCCTGACATTGCTTTTTTAAACTACTTTGAGAAGAAATTAAACTTGAATTAGATTTCACAGTTCTGACATTTTCTACTAAAAATTATTCTGATTAGGTATTGTATAACACAGTAGTAGATGATACAAGTTTCATCTTTTATGGATGTGATTATAGATGAGAATTGATTGTTCCTTATTTTTTGTTTCATTTCCATGCTTTGCATTATCTTATAAAAGATAAATCTAGGGGCGCCTGGGTGGCTCAGTCAGTTAAGCATCTGCCTTTGGCTCAGGTCATGATCCCAGGGTCCTGGGATCAAGCCCCAAGTTGGGCTCCCTGCTCAGTGGGGAGCCTGCTTCTCCCTCTCCTCCCCGCTTGTGCCCTCTCTCACTGTCTCTGTCGCTATTTCTGTCTCTCAAATAAATAAATACAATCTTAAAAAAAAATAAATCTAAGCAATATCTTTTAGCAGTGGAGAGGTAATGAAAAAAAAATCATGTCCGTTCTGCAGCTTCATAAGAGGGTGGAGACTGCATATATCATGTGTGTTTTAAACTCATGCTTACAATTTACTTACTTAGTTTTACTTATGTTTTTAAAGTAGGCTCCATGCCCAGCATGGAGCCAAATGCAGGTCTTGAACTCCCGACCCTGAGATCAAGAGTCAGATACTTAACTGACTGAGCCACCCAGGCACCCCAATCAAGAATACTGTGTATTTCAAATTTCTCTTTTTATTAACTTTTTATTGCTTTTCAGTAAAGTTCTGTAGTTTTCATTATCTAGGATTTTTAAATTATTGGATTTATTTTTAGACATTTTTGGCTGCTAGGAGCAGTATTTTTCACAAGGTATTTCCATTGGTTGTTAACTGTGTGCAGGACAGGTAGTGACTGTTGAACATTGATTTTTCCCTCACAGACTAACTCACAATCAGACTAGATCACCCACCTACTTCTTCTTCTTCTTTCTTTTTTTTTTTAAGTGGGCTCCTTGCCCATCATGGGGCTTGAACTAACTGCCCCAAGATCAGGAGGTGCACACTCTATGGACTGAGCCAGCTAGGCGCCCCTAATGCTTGTGATTTAAATGCTTGCCTACCACCAAATCTTCCCATAGTTTTTCTCAAGATGAGACTTAATTGTAACAGAACCATTCGCAAGTTCTGTTTTATGTTTAGTAAGAACACTGCAGTTGTTGGTAATACATCTCCATGACTAAATTTCTTACAGCAGTGAGGGAATGTGTATTTTAAGCCAGTACATTTCAGAATATAAATAAAGTTCTCCTACTGTGATTTTTTATTTGTTGGTATAAACTTAACTCTGATTATTAGTGTAAGTACTAGAACTTTTGGGTCTTCTTACTTCCAACAAGTATTTTATGCCAATTTCAGGTTTCTCCTTTTAGTTTCATCTCCGTTCCAAACTGTCCCACTTCTGAGAACTCAATCATAACCTCCATTCTTCCTCCTTCCTTGCTCCCTCCTTTATTCCCACTCCCACAGTTGCCTGATCCCCAGTCTTCTCCCAGTTCTCAAACCTTTGTATCCACATGGTCCCAACCCTGTTCAGCCACTACAGCCACATTTTGACTCTGATTATCAGCTTTTCTGCTCAGTTTCCCCTGCCCTCCCATCTCCCCACGCCATGTTATCTTTTTGTCCCAAACCTCCACTCCCAGCTTTGGGATTCCAGGCCACTTTGTGTCCATTACAGTCCATAATTTCACATTCAGCCGGGCTCCCAAAGCTTGAAGGTCTTTTCACTCTTCTCTTGTTGACTCAGTCTCCTTTGTCTCCATGGATTTGCAACCATTCTTCACTTGGGATGTCCTACGCCCCCTCATTACAGAGCCCCGCTAGGGATGTCCTACGCCCCCTCATTACAGAGCCCCGGCTAGACTTCTTCACTCCCAGGAGATATTCTTACTTGCCCAAGAAGATTGAGGGCATCCACCATCAGCTGCTTCCAACTTCCTCTGGCTGTATCTCAGTTTTGTATCTTCCTCTCAGCCTTCTTCTGACGTGTCTATCTTTGAGGCTAACCTCCTGAGATTGTATAGATTAAACTGACTTTTTAAGCCAGTTTCTTAAAGTGAACTTATTTCTTGGTTTGTGTGTGTGTGTGTGTGTGTGTGTTTGTTGTGAAGACAAACAGTTTTGAAATAAGCAGTCTTGGACAACTCTATTGCCCACTTGTGAGAGTATGGACGGCCCTGGTTTTGCATGAGTCTGTGGCATGCTCAATTTCAGTTACCACAGTTTAATTAAATAACACCAGTCCCCCAACAACATGGTTTAAGTTTCAGTTACCAAGATTTATTAACTGTGAGGAGTTGCATAGAATACAGTCTTTGCTGCTAGCGTTTTCTGTCCACAAATCACTGTGTAAATAACAGATGCATATGGTGGCCAGTGACCAACATGGTTTCTTTTCACGTCTGTCAGTGATTGGTTATGATGCATCTATTGGTCGTTCACAGACAGCAAAGAAAGTGGTTGCGTTGCTTCTTTGTCTGCTGGTGGTAAATGTACATGGCATTTTATACAGATAGATGATCGAAAGAGAGAATTGGCTGATAAAGATGAAAATTCAGTAAAGGAAAGAAAAGTGATAATGCCAGAAGTGAGATTCAGTTCACATGTAAATGGGGTTCTGGAAGAAAAAGGCAACCGTGGGAATGTTAACACTGCCTCTGTTCAGCAGCCTCTAGCTATGCAGCCAGAAGAACTGAGTGATGGTGAGTTTATGGACATAGTGAGGAGCGTGGCTGTGATGGAAAGGATGAAGATGTCCCAGAGGAAGGGACCCCGGCACAAGAATTCATATTAAAGGAACTTGTGGAGATATTTCATATTATTAAAAGTGCAAAGGTTAAAACATGGAAAACTGATCTAAGCTTGGAAAGGAATGTGGCCAGTTGCCAAGGCATGGAAAATATACTCATTCTGTATTATAAGCTCTATGATGAGAAGGAGAAGAAGATAAAGCACTGTTCAAATTGTTCTTGATAAGTTTATTACAATGAAAACTTTAATTCTCCATGTTTTAAATGACAGAAAACTAAATACAGATTAGCTTTACAATTTTTTCATTTCCCTATATGTTTATGTTCAACAGTAAGAGTTTTTAGTGTTTTTGATAGAGACTTAAAAATTACCTTTCATATGTTTGTGTCCACTTACGCCACCATCAAAGATTTAGGGGAATCTGTTAGTGCTCTCTGCTGGTACCTTGTTCTGTTTGCCATTGTTTACTTGTTTGTTCAAGCTCTTCCTCTGGTGGCTCCCTACTTCAATGCACATACATGTACTTAGGTTTTTGATTTCCTAAGAAAAAGGCTTCACCTCGACCCTGTTGTGTTTGAGACCCACTATACTCTTGCTCTCCCTTCCTTTACCCTCATTTTTTTCTGAAATAAGTTAGACCTGCTGATTCAGTTTACTTAACCATTTTCTTTCTCTTTAGTTCTTGTAGTCACTTGATATTAGGCACCTCGAGGACAAAGGTCATGTCTGTTTTATTACTGAGTATACAGTACCTAACCTGGCGACTGGCATATATGGTCAAGACTTGATATGTCTCATTTGAGGAGTGAGTTCATAAAAGCCTGCACCCACCATCCACCCTGTCCCATTCACCCATTCCTCATCTCTATTATCTCTTTAGCTTGGCTTTTGGGAAACACCACTCCACCTGTCCCCACTACATCCATTCCCCTTTGCATATTCTTTGTTCTAGCCAAAGTAAGCTGCTCGTTGTTTATTTGCTGCCTTCCATTTCTTCCTTCAGACCTGTCCTTATGCTGGCCTTCCTCCTAGAAGTGTGCTCTATTATATCATTGATCATATCATATCATCATCTCCCCCTTTCAGAGCCCTGCCCAAAGTCTTTCTCTATGAAGCCTTCTCTGATTTCCTTCTCTTCAACCACTGCAACCTTTCTCCTTCTTTAAACAACTATGGGACTGGAGCTGCCTCCTAGGACTTGCCAAATATGAGCCATTTATGCTGTTATATTTACCTTTTCCCACACAAATAGAAGCTCCCTGAGGCATCTGTTACTCTTTCCTATGTATAACACAGTCTTTACCCATAGTTGGTACTGAATGCATGGTTTGTCGGATTTTCCTGCAAAGTGAGATTCCAGAGAGCTCTCAGGGAAACTCCATGCCACTAAAAATATTGAGGGTTCTCTGGATTTTTTTTTCTAATTCTCAAATAAAAATTCTGTGTGGTGTGTCTACTTATCTTAAAATGTCAAAGGCCACAAGAGTGGAGACTGAGAAAGTGGCAAAATGTTAGAGCTGGAAAGAATTTTAGCGATCCATGAAGTCCAGCCCTTTAATTGTAAAGGTGAGTAATCTGATGTCTAGAGCATGTAAGTGATCTCCCCCAAGTCACACAACCAGTTTGTGGTAACATTTGGGCCCACAGCGCAGTTCCCAGCCCTGTCTAGTGCCTGTCCCCACAAACTGCCGTGGGGCATGGGGCATGTGAGGATATTGTTTAGGGTTTATGTAGTTAAACTATGGAAAAGAGGCATCTAATAGTCTCATATTACCTTTTATGGATTAACAAATAAGAAATTGAATCTCTAATTAGATTTTTTTCCCCCTCTCTCCTTCCCTTAATTATTTCCAAATTCTCTGACTGGATTTATTTGCATTAACTGGGAAATTTCTGGAAGCATTAATCTTCGATGGCATAGATTCATTTGCTAACACTTAAGTAAACTTTTTCTTGAAATAAAACATACATACAGAAAAATGCACAAAGCATAGGTATGCAGTTTGAATTTTCACAAAGCACACACATCCATGTGACCTGCACCCACATCAGGAAAGAAAGCAGCACCAGCAACTTTAGAAACATTTGACGAAATAAAAGCATTTAAAGCTATATAACTTTCTTTTTTCTCCCCACAGGTATTGTCAGTCTGTGTGTTAACAACAATCCTTGGTTGTATATTTGGGTTGAAACCCAGCTGTGCCAAAGAAGGTAATTACTACAGTAATTCGTGTGCACATGTGTGTGTGTGTGTGTGTGTGTGTGTGTTGCTATTTAGACTTCTTCAGAATATGATTAAGAAAGTGTTATGTCCTAATCTGTGGGTCCTCAGTAGTTACTGCAGATTTGATGCTGGTTTGAGCCTTCTTGAAACTCTTTTGTTGAATTAGCCATATAATACTCTATTTGCAAAACTTCATCCTAAAACAACAAAGGGGCTAGGACCAAAAAATCAACCAAGCAAAGCGAAAACCCCCAAAGCAACAAAAAATAAATTAAGAACAGTGAAACAAACAAGCAAATATGGCCTAAAGATTCTGGTGCTGGGCCCCTGGAACCCTCTCCCTGACTTTGTCCAGGGACTCCGAAGACACTCTTTTTCCCCAGGGAGTTAGTTGCTGAAGCAGCTCTGGACGGGTTACTAGGTAACCAGGTAGCATCTCTGGGCAATCAGAAACTTATTGTTACATGCCCTTGGCTTTTAAAATTGCGGGCCTTGGTGGTCAGGAGCTAGGATTATTCCTTTTTTCTGTTGGATTTGCATTATTTTACAAGTGGATTTTAGTAATCTAATGAAAACCTAGCTTTTTCCAGGTATCTAGTAAACAGTTACAACATAAAATTATTGTTTTTGATAAGAAGTCTTCCTTCCATATTCACCATGTATCCATTTAACAAAAACTTGCTAGTACCAACTAGCATCTTGTGGGGTGCCAGGATGCAGTATGCTGGGCAAAATCCACGTGTGGTCTTTGTCCTTAAGCTGGGAGTCTAGTGTGAGACTGGGATAGTAACCAAATACTCTAGTTCGGATGGAAATAAGTGACGGAGGGGAAGGACAAGGTTTTATAAAAGCTTAAAAAAAGTAAATCAGACCTTGACTGGGAAATTTGGGCACCACCTGGATCTGAAGGCCAAATCTGTATTTTAGGTGATGGGGGGAGGGGTACTCCTGCAGAATGTTCGTACGTGGACATCACTTCTTTCATACACCAAGCCTGGGGGTGAGGTAAGTCAGGCATTCTTTCTCTTTCTCTGAAATATTCAGAAAATTAATTTTAAAACTTTATCTCACATTTTGAAATTTTAGAGAACTTTATGGCTGTGTAAGCCAACCTTTTCTGAGCATAAAACATTCAGCACAAGTCCTTCTTCTGACTTTCTTTACCATGCCATAAGGATTTAAGTCTTAGCAGCCCCAGTTGGGTTTGTCATAAATTTTAAAAGTTCTTTTTTTCTATGGCAAGAGAGAAAATCAAAACTCTGTGCCTTCTTTTTGTGCCACTTTCTTCGTGTATTTGTGAAAAGATTTTTGGGTACCTTTATTACGCCATCTGTGTTTTCTAAGGTAGGATTTGAATCTATCTTAGGTATATTAGTTGATGTTTGCTTTGTGCTTCTATGATCTGAAAGCTCTAACTCATTATTCTATATTTTCAGTGAAAAGCTGCAAAGGTCGCTGTTTTGAGAGAACATTTGGCAACTGCCGCTGTGATGTTGCTTGCGTTGACCTTGGAAACTGCTGTCTGGATTACCAGGAGACATGTATAGAACCAGGTAAATAAAACTATGCAGGGAGGGCACCTGGGTGGCTCAGTTGGTTAAGCAACTGCCTTCAGCTCAGGTCATGATCCTGGAGTTCTGGGATCGAGTTCCGAGTCAGGCTCCCGCTCAGAGGGGAGCCTGCTTCTCCCTCTGACCCTCTCCCCTCTCATGCTCTCTCTCTCTCTCAAATAAATAAATAAAATCTTAAGAAAAATATGCAGGGAAAAAGATGGGGATCAGGGACAAGTTCTTTATCTTTTAGGTATGTGATTTATCTAACTCATTTGAGATTTTTAAAAATTTGGCCTTTGTATTTCCTTAGAGAAAAAAATGTCACGAGTTTTGCCTTTGTTCAACACTTTATGGAGAGCCAAACCATGCCTGTTTTTAATGTATGCAGAAAGCCAATATAATCTAATTTGTACTTTAACTTCAAAAAGACTGCTTGAAATATATGAATATTTTCAGTGTGGGCTCATTAAAACAAGAGTTCTTAGGCATCCACTTCTTTTTATTGAAGTATAGAGTTGACACAGAATGTTACATTAGTTTCACATGTACTTACATGTCTACTTACACTTCAAAATAAAACCATCAGAATATGTATGTTTTCTCAGTTTGATTTGGATTTCTCTACGTAGGTCATGGATATTTAATATTTAAATGAGAATAAACCAGATTCAGGTGAAATTTTGAGAACCCTGAAAACGGCTGGTGGGAAGAAGCCAAGAAAGATCTATATAAGAATTGTACGAGGGGCGCCTGGGTGGCTCAGTTGGTTAAGCGACTGCCTTCGGCTCAGGTCATGATCCTGGAGTCCCGGGATCGAGTCCCGCATCGGGCTTCCTGCTTGGCAGGGAGTCTGCTTCTCCCTCTGACCCTCCCCTCTCTCATGTGCTCTCTCTCATTCTCTCTCTCTCAAATAAATAAATAAAATCTTTAAAAAAAAAAAAAAAGAATTGTACGATAATAATGTTTGTCCATGTTTTAAAATGACGAAATTCTGTTCTTTTTAGCAACATAATAACACTTATTGCATGCATGTTTTCTGTTAGTTCACATCAACCACTGTGGTGGCCGACCCTGCGAGGAACTCTGAGGAATGAAAGAGTTCCTTGTGTCTCGTGGATCTTGCCCCGGAGGAGAGCAAGTCTGCGTCCACTTCCAGTGTGTTGAATTTGGACCATAACGTGTATTTTGTTGTTTGTTTCTAGAACGTATATGGACTTGCAGCAAATTCAGGTGTGGGGAGAAAAGGTTGTCCAGAAGCTTGTGCTCCTGTTCAGATGACTGCAGGGACAAGGGCGACTGTTGTGTGAACTTCAGCGCCGTGTGCCAAGGTCAGCTCTCCACGCGCCCATCTGGTTCCACAGCAGCCTGCCATCCTCCTTGGTGGTGGCGGGGTTTTGCAGAGCTGTCATTTTTTACATTAGGGATCCTATTTATTGACCAACTATGTTGGCCGAAAAGATATTGAAAAAGCATTTTATTAAAGAAAAATTCAAACATGAGAGTCAGGAAAGTATGCAGTGAATCTTGTAGCCATCCATCAGTTGAGGAATTCCTATGACCTACACACAGCAAATCTTGTTCTGTGTAGAGTTACTCCCTCTCCCGCTACACCCCTTCATGTTATTTTGACATTAGCTACACATTTAATGCTGCCTTGTGGAAAGATGGCTTTTGCAGTCCTGGCTGATTTCTATGTCCCAAGTGCCCTCGTTGTGAATGAGGACAGTGTCTGCCACATGTTGAAAGAAGAGATGTGAAATTACTGCCCAGGGTTATGGGTATTATGTGAGCTGATGCTATTGTGATGTCTTGTCCAAGGGTTCTTTGAAATTGATATGAGGGGAACTAAGATATCCAGGATTTAGTACTAGAAGATGTTGTTGGGTGGATAAAAGGAGGCTTGTAAATTTTGGCTGAAAATATCAACCACTCAAGAATGAAAAAGGTGCCTTTGGGCGCCTGGGTGGCTCAGTTGGTTAAGCGACTGCCTTCGGCTCAGGTCGTGATCCTGGAGTCCCGGGATCGAGTCCCGCATCAGGCTCCCTGCTCGGCGGGGAGTCTGCTTCTCCCTCTGACCCTATCCCCTCTCATGTGTTCTCTCTCATTCTCTCTCTCTCAAGTAAATAAATAAAATCTTTAAAAAAAAAAAGGTGCCTTTAAGTTCCCACAAATACAGTAATATGTTTTAGTCTTGCAATTACACATTTTTTTTCTTCCTGATATCAACTAACTCTTACTATGAGACATAGTAACTTTCTGTATTTGTTGTATTTCCCTAGAATCATGCCCCATATTATCTACATATCTGTTAACATTTTGTTTTTGGAATCTGTCATAATATGTCTCACAGCATCACAGTTATTGTTACTGTTCAGTGTGTTCAACTTGTTTTATTTCTTGAAAATATTTTAGGACAGAAAAGTTGGGTAGAAGAAACTTGTGAGAGCATTAATGAGCCACAGTGTCCATCAGGGTAAGATGATATTCTGAAATACTATTTTTTTAGAGTACTATTTTTTTTCTCTTTCCACAGAATAAAAATAATAATCAATCATTCGTTCATTAAATGTTGTTTTTAGTCAGGCCTTGTGTTGGTCACTGGTGGTGTAGAGTTAATTATGGAATGACCCTTCACTCTGGAAGCTAACAGAAAAAAAGGAAGGTCATGACTATTTAGTCTTTACTGGCCATGAGCAGTGGGTGGAAATCTTTTGTCTTTCTCATTAGGAAGGAAGACCTTTTACTTTCTTTCTTTTTTTTTTTTTTTTAATTTAATTTTATTATGTTATGTTAATCACCACACATTACATCATTAGTTTTTGATGTTGTGTTCCATGATTCATTGTTTGCGTATAACACCCAGTGCTCCATGCAGTACGTGCCCTCTTTAATACCCATCACCAGGCTAACCCATCCCCCCACCCCCTCCCCTCTAGAACCCTCAGTTTGTTTCTCAGAGTCCATAGTCTCTCATGGTTCGTCTCCCCCTCCGATTCCCCCCCTTCCTACTATCTTCTTCTTCTTTTTTTTTTTTTTCATTTGTAGCTTTGAGAGTTAAACCTGTAGCAAATTACTTTATAGCTTTCTTTTTATTTTTTGTATTTTGGTTCACTTATAAATTTTGGGGGATAAGCAATGTATCTGTGAGAGAATGTTGCATAATTTTTATTATTCATATTGGTTCTTTTTGTCCATAAAGTATTTTGCACAGTACCTTATGTATACTAGGCCATCAAAAAAATTTGTGTGCAATTCAAAGAGGGGAAATTTTATGAAGATGTTAGATATATTTATCTTTGCTCCACTTGAGATCTACTGCCTTGTATAATTTGAATTATTCATCTTCAGAAATACATTTTTACCTTTTTAAAGTCATGATCTTTTTCCAAACTATTAAAAATTTTAAAGCTGTACTTTAGCTTATTTTGTTTGTGTATATAATTTATTTTTGCCTTATAGGATGTGTATTTTTTTTCCTTTGGATGAGAGAGCACTTTTTCGTTTAAAACAACAGTAGTAGCAACAAAAACTAAACCCAAACCAAAAAATTACAATAGAAGAGACTTTTTTCAAAGGGACCTCTCCTGTACCTTGAGCTGTCCTTTAATTCCAAGGTATATTGGAAAATTTAGATTTAGTGAATTTTGAGTCTTTCTTTTCCTTCTACACATTGGTCATTATTTTTCAGTGGTAATATTGATCCTTTGAGTGGAAATGTAACTCTTCCTTTCTTTACAATGAGATCATAATTGGGAACATGTGCTATTATACTGCAAGTCATGCTAGTATATTTACCTGGTGGCACAATGAACTGTTTATGTTTTATGTTGAGTGAATACAAATAATTTCATACAGTTATGGACCATTGAGACCCTATGCAGCTGGTTCTAGAATCTTCTAACTGAGCTATGGTACAAACACTAGTTAGTGGAAGTTACATACCAATTTTTTTTTTCTTTTGTGTTTATGTGTGAGAGTAAGCTGAGGAGGAGGTAGAATTGAAAAAAGGCAAGGCAAAATTAAGCATTTACTCTCAAATTTTAAATTACTGAGTAAACTGCTTTTTACAGTTATCCTGTTATGTACAGATCTCCCATCATCCCCCAGATATCATTAAAAGTTCAAAATTTCTGAACCATGCCTGCTCTGGTTTGGCCATGTAACAGTTGCCCATAAGTTATTCGCTTTGATTGCACACATCATTGTGTTTTTTGCCTCCTTCTTTGGATTTCCACACCACATACATTGTGTGTGTGTGTGTGTGTGTGTGTCTGTGTGTCTGCATGTACGTACACGTGCACCCTCATTGTTCATTCCTAGCTTTGGATCATTTCTTTTTTTATTTAAAAGTAGTGAATACATCTCAAACTTCTCTACTAAATAGTAATATCTTTCAAATATAGTAAATTTAAAAACTAAATTTTATATATAATTTATGTGATATGAGGTACCATCTAGTAGATTCACGTAGAGACAATATCAGAAGATAGTTGTTCAGGAAAAAACTTGATGGAAACAAAAACATATTTAGAAAATGCAGTTTATTAACATTTATTCTCCTGCAAATTGGGAAAATATTACTACATTTTAGTAGCATTTGGTTCAGCTTTTGGAATAGCGGGGACTATGAATATTCTCCATATAGTGGCTCAAAATGGTATGAGTGCTTAAGAAATACTATTTGTTGATATATGTATATATCATATATATTTAATGAAATGTAAAAGCATGTATATAAATGTCAATGTAAAATCTCCTTTATAAGGATGCTTGCTGAGCTTGTTAGTTTACTTTAGATTACATAACCAACCTCAGTGAGAAATCTTCACTGGACCTGTGCCAAGGAAGGAAAAGAACCTTCATGGATGTTTGTCTTCCTTCTCCTTCTTTAAACATTGTTTTTTTCTTTTTCATTATCCAGGTTTGAAACGCCTCCTACCCTCTTATTTTCCTTGGATGGCTTCAGGGCAGAATATTTACACACCTGGAGTGGCCTTCTTCCTGTTATTAGCAAACTAAGTGAGTAACTTCAGAGTTCTCTGTTGGGGGTGTCACCATTTTGGTGAGATAGACTAGGGATGCTGGCTTTTTTTGGAAAAATACCGGCAGAATGTGTTTTACCAAACATCACTACTGCGAAATAGTTGAACCTGATGATAAGGAATTAGTCTCCAATATTATAATTACTTATACTTCTAAGATAATACAGTTTATATATTTTTTTTCTTAGAATTTTGGATTCCTTTTGTGGAAAAACCATTTATTTAATATTTATCACATCTTTAGAATTTTCAAAATGAAAGTATTTCTGATATGATTCTAGTAGTGTGGACATTGAATATTTCCAGGTATCCTATAGTATCGTATAGTATCCTTCCAATTTCTTTGCCTCATACAAAGACCTTAATGGAATGATTATTCTATAAGTTATCGATGTAATAGTAGAATGGTCTTAATATTAATGCTGAGGTTTTAAATCACATTAACCCCCAGTTATGGGTATCACTTGTATCATCATTTTTATTGAGAAAGGAAAAAAAATTGTATATGCGTATAAAAATTGTAGAACTTTGCACATTATCAGTGATCAATAGTTAAGTAGTTACAGTGTAATACAAGGCTGAAATAGAAGTAAATACAATGATTTTAGTGTTCTGGAATTCTAAAATATTATTTACTAGACTTGAGTATATGAGATTAGTTTAAACATTAAAATCATTCTCAGTAAATACATGTGTGCATTTATTTTACTTCTTTTATGAGAAACCTGAAGTATTTTGGGAAAACGTTTTAAAATTTCTGTGTTTAATTTCTACCTAGAAGAAAATAATTTTTATACATAATCATTGACATGGAAAAAAAGTCTTCAGCAAAAAGCAGGCATCGTCAAGGAAGGCTCTGTTCTTACCAGTTCGGCCCATGGGCTTTGAAGCTTGAATCTGGTCCTTTGTGACCATTAGGAGGGAAGTTTGTTTCCATAGCACCAAATATGCAGCCTGAGTTCAGAATTAAGGAGTTGTGGATACTATGTGTGAAGTTTAAAAGAAATCAGCACACAATTAGCCTAAGCCCCAGCTGTGGATAATTGGGGGACATACTTTGTAGCTTTGCACTGTTTGGAAGGCATTGAGATAGATAGACGCTTGCCAATTGGAGGAATGTTTTCAGCAGCGATGTACTGAAATGCTTGATTCATTAGTTTATGTAGTCTTTTCCTCAATAGTAGAGACAGGAGAAAAGGAGCATGATATCAAGGCTAAATCCGGAGCAGTCTGACTTCTGTGCTTTCTCTGGCATGAAGCCAGACGATGCCTTTTATCTTTAGAGACGTGTTGAGTTTGTCCAGAGTTAGCTGGTTCTGGATTTTCACACTGGGACACTGTCCCCCACCCCAGCTACTGCTTCACCCTTGTTTTAATTTTGCAGATTTTGCTACCAGTGCAGTTTGGTTTTGTTTGTTTTTTAACTACCTCTTAAAACTTAGGTATGTGACCACTAAGTAATATCAGACAAAGATCTAGTAGGCATCATTATTACACATGGTCCATCTGGAACTTCATGTTATTGATAAGCATGGGATAATTCTTTCATTGGCTTAATTATCTTGTTTAATATTTCTCTGAGAAAAATTAACTTATCTTAACATTGAATTGAATCTATAGTGTTGCTTTATAATTAACCCTAAAGTTTTATATGGTTTTAATACTATTCAGACTTATTTACTAGCAAAGCTAGATGAAGTAAACAGATTGTCAATTGCATTTAATAGCAATCTTTAATTTTTTTCCCTTGTAGAAAACTGTGGAACGCACACCAAAAACATGAGACCAGTGTATCCAACAAAAACTTTTCCCAATCACTACAGCATTGTCACTGTAAGCTCCAAGTTTCAACTTTATATGTTGTTCACAGAAGTGAGATGTAAATGTTACATTTTTTGAGGGAATAATTAGACATCAGATCAGAAAAGAATAACTTCTTTTCCAGTATATAATTAAGCAAGGAAACCTAGCCAAATCTGCACTTTGGGGAAGGTCACTTTACCTTCTGGTCTCAATTTTTCCATCTTGAAAAGAGACTATAAAGACTCCAACAAATGATTTCTTGGTTTCCTTTCGGTTTTAAGATTTCTCCAATTTTTGTGTCTTGTTTCTTCTTATAGTTTTGTAGCTTGCTGTATTTGTAAAATTTGTCCTACACTCATGGGTTCTCAACTTGTCTTTCCAATCATCTTGATGTATGAGTTTAAGCAATCCGTTTTGCCTGACTCTAGAGAGGATTACAGGCCTGTTTTTGTTTCAAAGTTTCCCAGTTTAATTGGAGTCCAGAAAAAAAGTCAAATTCATTAGGCATTAGGTTGAAGCCAGAAAATTAATTCTTTAGCTTGTAGTAATATGAGCTATTCTCAGACTCAACTAAAACAAAATTTGTTCTACAGAAATGCTTTACTCAGCAATGCAAAAGGAAAATACAACACTTTTTTAAAAATTGGGGAGGCTGTAGGGGTGCCAGGGTGGCTCAGTTGGTTAAGCATTCGACTCTTAATTTCGGCCCAGGTCATGATCTCAGGGTTGTGAGATCTGGCCCTTGTCAGACTCTGTGCTTAGTGTGGAGTCTGCCTGTCCCTCTCCCTCTGCTCTTAGCCCCGCTTGCACTCTGTCTCTCTCAAATAAATAAGTACATAAAAATAAAATCTTTAAAAAAATTGGAGGGGCTGTCATTTATATAGACCCTCATCCATACGATTCCTCACTTATTTTCTCCTGTTACATAATTTACAACACAAATACTATATAAGATCTTGAGTGTTTGGTTGTGTTTTGACAATCCCATTGTTTTGTTCTTCTCTCCTTAAACTATGTTAAGTTTCTTGTAGCTTCAGTTACCTGTTTCTCTTCGATGATTTTGTTCTTTGACTTTTACATTGAAAACTCACAACTTGCATAAAACCTGTTTTTGTCTTTTTTAGGGACTTTATCCAGAATCCCATGGCATAATTGACAATAAAATGTATGATCCCAAAATGAACGCTTTCTTTGCACTTAAAAGTAAGGAGAAATTTAATCCTGAGTGGTACGGAGGAGAACCAGTGAGTTGTTTGTTTGTTTGTTTTAGCTACTAAAATAGTTTGTTTTTTTTTTTTTAATTCTCATCTATTTCAATTAGAGTAAAATAACAGATTCCCTGGAGCTTTTAATAACCTACGTCATTGATCTTGTCCGTGGCCATCCTTTTGTAGATGGGGATGAATGCTGATAATCCTAAATACAGCTTGTATCATTGTGTAATGGGAGTAGTTTTATTTCATAGCTGCATTGGGGAAATTCTGAATCATTTTTTTTTTCTGCTTGATTCTACCTTCTTGTACTAGTAGTTTATAGCAGTGGTCTGGGGGCCATATTTTGATCCACACAAAACTAACTGTTTCTAAAGGAGGTCAACTTTGACTTCATTTGTATATGCTAACTTAGAAGGTTCTTTCTGGCCATGATTTAGATGTGTTCTTTGTATTTTTTTAAAAATTGCCACAAAAATTCTGTGGGGTCTTTTTGGATAGTCTCGATATTCTTCTAAGAAGGAAAAAGAGCATGATGTTTAATTTGCAGGGTATAAATTCAAATTTCTTGCTGATATTTAAAATGATGTGACTTTGGGCAAATTATTCTTTCTGTGGCTCAGTTTTCTCAGATTTATACTGTAGATGATATCATTAACTACCTCGGGGTGTGATTCTGAGGATTAGCCAAATTAATAATTGGGATGCTTATGGAGATACTATTTAGAATTGTAATTGGCAGTAAGTACTTGTAAATGTTAGTTACATAACAAAAATGTCAACAAATTATATACATGTATGCTTGGGAATATTTTCTTCTTTCAAGGGGAGCCCATTAAGTAAGGCCGGGGCTCTGAAAGTTGCAGAGGTTGCCAACTGATGGTGTCTATATTTTTTAGGTTACTTTAATCTCTGATTATTTCATTTCATTTTGCTGCTGAGTCCTACTAAGTGATTATTTTATAGTCTCACTGCTGAAGCTCCTTAACCTCAAAAACACTGTAACACTGGAGAGGAGTGCATTGATGTCACATGAACATGTACTTTCCTAACATGCACGGTTGTACATTTCTGACTTGCCTTCATTCTCTTCCCCAGATTTGGCTCACTGCTAAACATCAAGGCCTGAAAAGTGGTACATTTTTTTGGCCAGGATCAGATGTGGAAATTAATGGAATTCTCCCAGACATCTATAAAATGTATAATAGGTATGTATAGGTGTACTTTTTTCAGAACAGCTAATCTGTTTTAAATCTCAGCTTCTCCTTTTTATCAAGTCCCAAGTTCCAGCATTTCTGTGATGTGTTGGCTGAAAAATGAGAACAGTCAGAAAAAGAACTCTACCTTTTAGATGGAGGGTAAATAAGTTTTGGGTAGTTGGATGGACAGTAAAAGTAGACAAAGTTTTTTTCTCGAAGTTTTGTAGAAAGCGCTGGTAACATGTTGGAATTTGCATTCAGAATCTTTGGGCAGGAATAAAAAATGAAGTTGTGGGGACTGACTCCAACTTTTATTTAAGAGTCACGAGTGAGTGAGCTGTCCATGAGGTACCCTTTGTAGAATGTATTGACACATGGGTTATTCACCTGGTAACAATCGCTGTTCTCAGATACAGGAATAATATCCTCAAGTAGATATAAGAAGCAAATTTTTATTTTTATTTATTTATTTGAGAGAGAGAATGTGTGAGTGGGGCGAGGTGCAAAGGGAGAGGGAGAGAGAGAATCTCAAGCAGACTCCTCACCGAGTGGGGAGCCCAACACAGGGCTTGATCTCACGATCCTGAGATCACGACCTGAGCCAAAATCAAGAGTCATATGATTAACAGGCTGCCCCACCTAGGCGCCCCAAGAAGCAAATTTTTAAACCCAGTTACAGGTTTCATATGTGTAAAGCTTAACCTTTGTTCTTTTATTGGGGAAACAAATTTGAGTTTTCAAATTAAACTTTTGCATTGTTTTAAACACAATTAATGCATGGGATTGTTTTAGTCTTTCAGTGCTATTTTGGGTAAGAAAAACACTGATATTTTAAACTCGGATAATTGTCACAAATTGTTTCATTTTGCTTATTCTTAATTTTAGTTCAATACCATTTGAAGAAAGGATTTTAGCTGTTCTTAAGTGGTTGCAGCTTCCTAAAGATGAAAGGTATGTAAAGGCCTAATTTCTATGGTAAATACTCCTTCGTTTTATAGAAATTACACAATATTTTAAAATGAGCTGCAAGAAACTTGGCAATTGGCTCTGGCCCTTTATATCCAAATGAACTCTTTTTATGGAACATTTTGAAGAATTCCAAACCTGTAAATTATTTCTCAGCAAGTTTAGAAATGTTACCCCAGTGTTGTAGACTTTTTAATCACTATCGATTATTAAATTATTCTTTCCATTCTGTTTTACAATGTGTTTATAAAATATTACATTTTGATGCTGTTTGATTTAGACCACACTTTTACACTCTGTATTTAGAAGAACCAGATTCTTCAGGTCATTTGTATGGACCAGTCAGCAGTGAAGTAAGTACCTTTTTATCAGTGATTACTTCTAACTAAACCTTGCTTTGAAGCATGTTTCTAGACCACTCTCTAAGATTCCAGGATTTGGAATGAGTAGTAAGCACAGTTTTACTAAACCAAAGGATGCGCTTTCGTAAAAATAACAGTAGGGAGAATTTGTCTTGTCTGTACTTTCCACGGTGCTAAATCGAACTGATGGTAAATTCTATATTCTCAATTCCAAAGCCTTTATCCACTCCATTTCTCCCTACATTGACCTAAAAACTAAGGGCTCTTTGGAAATGTTGTAAATGGGTAAGACTCCAGTTTTCTATGTAAATATAGGAGAATTAGCACAAGAAGCCTCCCATGACCTTTCCACCCTAGGAGATACATCTCTGATCTCTGAGCTCAGGCTCACAACAGAGCTCGGGCATCAAAAAATAGGAAATTTTGTCAGAATTGTAGAGAATTTGAAATAACTCTGGTTTTATTGAGCGGTTACTAGTAAGCTAGAGATGGGGAAACAGCTCACGGACTAAGGCTGTCAGTGTAAGGTCTTACTTGACCTGACACTCTTTCAGGAACTTAGCTCACTCCTGGCTATGTTTGTAATCGGTATAGTGCTTTAAAAGATCAAATACTGCTTTCAGTTTTTGTGTGGCCATATAATTTTTGTATCTTGGAGCAGAGGAAGCATTAGAACAGAAAACAATTTGAGCTTCTTTCTTTGTACCTCTAAGCTGACTTCCCTTATGATGTCTGTTTAATCTGTGACCCTAGATCTGAAAAGAAACAAGAAGTAAGGATCTGTGAATATTGTTGGTCATGACGAAAGGAGAATCAGTATAGCCAGCATCCCTAATCTCAGAATCTTTGTTATCTTTTTCCCCATGTGACTCCAAGAGATAAAAGACTAGGAATAGCTAGAATTTCACCTTCAAGCTGGATAGTTTGTGAGCCTCAAAGACTCTTTAGCACCGAGCCTAGACCAGAGCCTATCCTAAGGTGTCTGTTGTGAGCTCCAGTTTGAGACTGCTTCTTGCTCTAAATGCTTGCTTCAGCAACAGCAGAACGAGGGGAGAACATAGGCTCATTTTTCTCACTTGAATTTAAAACACCTGCCTAAACCATCTTCTCCTGGTTTCCCTTACCCTGGGTTTACTCCAGATTTGCCCCTCTTAGAGCATAGGTTCCTCTTAGGCGCCATCTTGTCAGCTAAAAGCGAGCAGAGAGAGAGGGAAGTTAACCCTCAGTCTAGGTCTGTATTTACTCTCTGGATTTTTTTCAATCAAAATCCATCTGCAGCAGCTCTAATGTAGTTAGTGATTCCATGTGCCCTTGCTTGGCTTCTGTCCTTCAGCTAAGCACAAGTGCTCCTTAGAGGGGCAGGAAGGAGGACACCTGGTGGACAACGCAACCATGCCATCATTGGTGAAAGAGAAAAGCTTCTTGTCAGTGTTGTGTTGGTTTGACAGTTGGCCAGATGCTAGGGTAATTTTTATTCGTTCACTAAATTCCCCGACACTTAAGGCTCCTGTCCAGGTCAGTTTGGCTACAAGGAAGTCTAAGGCTCATTTGGTAATTATTAGATTATCAGATCATATGAATTGTAAAGTCAGTGCTTTTCTAATTTCACTGAAGATTTGCCAAAGTACTACTTTGCTGATTCATCTGCATTCAAGATTGAGCCCATTGCTTTTCATATTATATTCACCAACTTGTAACCTCTGTTAAATTCTAATATTACTGCCACATCGAAACCCACTTTAATACTTAAAAATTCCAACTCGAATTACTTGGGTAGTTTTGAGTGAATGAAAGACCATATTGAGGGAGTTTGTTTCATATTACAGTGAAATTCATTGACCATAGAAATAAGACTGATTTGATACATAACAGAAAGCGCATGTAGAATTGCAAAGAATTTTCCTCCGGTGGTTTTGCAAGGAGAGCTGAAAAGAGAAATGTCAAAAGCAAGTTGCTAAAACCATTTGCTCTTTTGTGTCCTTGTGATATGTCATATCACATGCAGTTTGTAAGGAAATACATGCAGTTTGTAAGGAAATAATGGGTTGTATTCCTAGTTCTAATCTTAAAAATCAAATACAAGAACTCTAAAAAGCATTTCATGCATAATTTTAACATTTTTAACAGTTTAGACAATCAGGTCAGCTGGTGTCATTCCCAGTACTTATAATTGAGCACATATGTATGGGATTTGGACCCTTCTTTTATTAATGGGCATTGTTTTACCTGCCCTGTCTTAGCCTAATGTCAATCAGTTCATCATAGTAGTTGTATCCACTGAACTTTCCTTGTATTCACAGAGATAGCTTTGTATAGAAATAGCCATTAGTATGGAATCCATCACATGAAATCGCTTCCCTTTCATAGGTCATCAGAGCATTGCAGAGGGTTGACAACATGGTTGGCATGCTGATGGATGGTCTAAAGGAGCTGAACTTGCATCGATGCCTGAATCTTATCCTTATTTCAGATCATGGTAATCTGACTTTGCATCATTTACCCTTCAGGTTAAATGGTGCTCCCCAAAAAGTTTCCTTGCTTGGTTATTGTTTCATTATTTCTTCTGATTGTTATAGTTAATTTTTTTAATGTGGTTTCTTGTGGAAAGTTTTTAGGAAAAAATTATATTAAACATAAAGTACAAATAAAATACAGAATTCACAGAAACCTAAGAGCCTATCAGTGACAATGTACCCATCTCCTGATTTGGGGAAGGTTTATACCAGGAATTTTAAATAGTTACTTACTTTGACCTTTAGAACATGTTTGTGTAACAGCCTTGGGAGTACAGAAGCAATGAGTGCATAAGAAAATAGAAAACAAGTTCTTTTTGTTTGTTTTTCTTGTTGTTATTGTTTGCTTCAGAAATAATTACTAAAAGCTATTTCTAGAAACGGTTGTAAGAAGTTCTGTTCCAAAGAAGCTACAGTTCTGGAATGAGACTGAGAATTTTATGCTACCATTCGTATTCTAGGTGATCTGGGGAAAATGAGTAGGCTTTTATATTCAGTCTGAAACTGTGATATTCCTCCTCACATAAAGATACTGTAATACATATATAAGAAGAAATATTAAACTAATTGTGGATGAAGGAAGGGAAAAAGTTGGTTTTCTTTGGAAGTAAAGGGGTATAAATAGTTGAAATTTTGTGTCTTACCTATTAGATGCTTAACTAACGTGCGTACTGAGCACATAGTAATTGAATTAAATTCTGGAGGTGAAAGAAATTCTCTTCTATACGTTAAATTCCTTATTAAAGTTGCAACCATGTTTGGGGATTTTTTTCTCCCAGGCATGGAACAAGGCAGTTGCAAGAAATATGTATATCTGAATAAATATTTGGGAGATGTTAAAGATATTAAAATTATATATGGACCTGCAGCTCGATTGAGACCCTCTGATGTCCCAGATAAGTACTTTTCATGTAAGTATATATGATGCTAATTTTGAATATGATTACATCCAGAATACATTCCTCTAACTTATTCTATCTCTACACTAAAGTGCATCAATTAGAGTTAATTTCCTTTTCATGCTTAATTTTCCAATGCAGATCTTCTGCACCCAAAGGGATTTTATAAAGGCACTGGGTGTGAGGACACAGGTCTAACCACTTATCTCTGTTATTGATTGCTAAGCATATTATTTGATGAGCTTAGTACAATTTTATGTTGTAGTGTGTGTTTTACTTGTGTTAGATTCGAGATTACTTGTACTAAAAAAAAACCCCGAAAAGTTCAGCTATATGTATTCAAGTTTAATTAATGACATTCCACTAAAATAGCTTAGAGCTGTTATAGAATAATATTCTATTATGAGGAGGAATGTTGGCAATTCTGTAGTTCTTAAAATTCTATAAACAACTGGTTTCTGTCCTCAGAAATGACTTTCCTTGACCATTCCAAAACACAGTAAGAGTGTGTTTTGTAAACAGAGAAGAAAAAATTTCACATTCTGTCTTGACTACATGTGGAACCCCAACTGCCAAGAAATTTTTTAAAATATTCTTTTGGGGCGCCTGGGTGGCTCAGTCATTAAGCGTCTGCCTTCGGCTCAAGTCATGATCCCCGGAGGGTCCTGGGATCCAGCCCTGCATCAGGCTCCCTGCTCAGTGGGAAGCCTGCTTCTCCCTCTCCCACTCCCCCGCTTGTGTTCCTGTTCTCGCTAACTCTCTCTCTCTGTCAAATAAATAAATAAAATCTTTAAAAATAAATAAATAAAATATTAATTCTTTTGCAAATGAAGTCCATTTCCTAATTGTTTGCACCTCCGTTATGGCCTCCTTTTTGATTGGCGTCTTTGGTAACTGTCAGATACCTACAGCAAGTCTTGTTTATCTTTTTGTTATAGTTAACTTTGAAATAGAGAAAAAAGCTTGTCCGACTTTTATCGGAATTGGTTAGGTTTGGGCACTGCTGTGCTGTACGTTTCCATAGATACTTTTGAATATTCATGAGGAGACACAGATTTCACTGCAGGAAAATGTTTATGCAAATATTAAACAGTGTGTTAACATAGTGACACTCAGCAAAGACTCTGTATATGCTTGGCAAGTTTTAATTAGTATTTTTTTTTTTAATTTATGAAAGTAGTATACAATTGTTACAAAGCCTGTTATAAAAACTGTACAGGTCGGGGCAGTGAGATAAGCTTTGACCACACCCTTATCTCATTAGGTCTCTGTTTTCCAAATTAATTTATCAATATACATACATAAGATATATATATAATACATGTTCTTTTATCTGAATAATTTCCTCAAACTTATGTAAAGTATAGCTAGAAGAATCTTTGGAAAGCTAGACATTTATTGATTTGTAGCATAGAATACACTACATCTGTGGTCTTGCTATACAAATTCAGTTTCAAAACTAGTCTACTTGCACTCTCTTCTAAGATGCCCCATGTCCTTCTTACTTGGAAGTTCTGGAATTATCAAATATCAAAATATGTAAAGTAAAAAGTAACAGTTTCCCTAAACCTCCCTAATTCACAACTCATTTCCTCTCTCTAGAGATAAGCATTGCTAGGCTTGGACAATGTGTTCCCAGATATCTGGTATGCGTATATAAGACATGTTTGTTTTTTAATTTTATGCCATGAAATCGTACTACATCTAGATGCATGGACAGATAGGATGGTCAGATGGATGGACGCATATGGATGCACAGATGGATGGATAGATATTCTGTAATTTGCCTTTTCATTTAACAATATGACACAATTTCACAGGCATGGGGTGGTTCCTAACGATCTCTCTCATTCCTGCCAATGACTAATACATAATGATTTAAATAGGCTGTTTGAAACCTCTTTTGATATTTAAATATAGAGTTTGATTCTGACATTCAGCATTTTTGTTTTATTTTTAATTGTAGCATACCATCAACAATTAATTCTTATCTTTGTCCCCCCTCAGTTGATTATGAAGACCTTGCCAGAAATCTTTCTGTGAGTCTCTTTATGTTTTCATTATCTAGTTATTGTTAGTTTTGTTTAATATATATTTAGAAAAGAGATTCAGTATCTGTTCTTGGGATTTTAGCATTAGAATTTTTGAGTATGTGGGCCAGCATTTAAATGCCCTATTGTTTTTAAAGATCTTTAAGGACATGTCCCAGTAAACTAGCATTGAAAGTTTTTAAGGGGGTACCTGGATGGTTCAGTGGGTTAAACGTCTGCCTTCAGCTCAGGTCATGATCTTGGGGTCCCGAGATTGAGCCTTTGTCAGTCTTCCTGCTCACCTGGGAGTCTGCTCCTTCCTTTCCCCCTGCCCCACTCATCCCTCTCTCTCAAATAAATAAATAAATAAATAAATAAATAAATAAATAAATAAATAAATAAATCTTTTAGAAAAAGTTTTTAAGGATTCATTTATTGTCATTGTTTAATTTTTATGACAGTAAAGAAATAATTGGAAAAAAAACAGAAGGAAAAAAATTTATAGCTATATCACCATAGGTACTGTTAGCATTATTATATATTTCCTACCAGTCTTTTTTATGCCCTTTTAAAAAATAAGTTTTTGTCTTGGTGGTGAGTTATCTATAGTACATTTTTTTACTTGATATGTTTTAAGTATTAAAGAAAATTCTTGATATTGTAGTTATAAGTGTTTGAAAAGAATATCAGTAGTAACTCATAAAAACTCAAAAAAATGGTCTAAGAATTTTGGGGTTTTTATGCAGCAATTCTGATTTCCTGTTAAAAACATGAGTATTGAATTGTGGGAAATGGTCAACTGGGCATTATATAAGTAGTAAGAACTTAGTTATTTTTGCATCTGTGACTTATTGAGCAGGCTGGTAAAACTTTTTATCAGAAAAAATTCATACAGAATTAAGCAATTTCAAGAGAAGTTTACACCTAAGAAAATAATGGAAATAAGAGTATTTCTTTACCTTCTATAATTTCAGTGCCGGGAACCAAACCAGCACTTCAAACCTTACCTGAAACATTTCTTACCCAAGCGTTTGCACTTTGCCAAAAGTGACAGGATTGAGCCCTTGACATTCTATTTGGACCCTCAGTGGCAACTTGCATTGTAAGTTCTAATGGTTTCCAGGTAAACTTAGCCTGATATGTTAGTGATTCAAGGTAACCACTGGGTCCTTTCCAACAATGTTGTTATATGAAAACTGTACAAATATGATTCTCTTCACTCTATCCCGGGGTTTCTCAACCTTGGCTTGTTGACCTTTTGGGTCAGATAATTCTTTGTTGTGGGGAGCTGTCCTGTGCATTGCAGGATGTTTGAAAGCATCCCCAGCTTCTACCCATTAGATGAAAAAGCATACTTTCCACAGTTGTGCCAACCAAAAATGTCTCCAGATATTGCCAGAAATGCCCTGGGGAGGACCATCCACCCCCAGCTAGGAACCGCTGCTCTGCTCACATCCCTATTGATTATTTCTTTTTTTTTTTTTTCCCTATTGATTATTTCTTATGTTCTACATTAGTCTTATCACTTAGCCATTGTATCTCTTCTGCACATTACAGCTATACTAATAATACCTTTAAATCCAGCAAGTAACTGGTAAAAGCTCTTTATAATAACAAGCAATTACTTTCTTCATAGAGTAGTTTTTTTCACCTCAGTTTTTTGGAGTGTTAGAAAATTATTCGGATGGTTAATATTGTTAATATCTCAAAATATGATAATTAACTCTTTTGATGGTTGCCAGGAAGCCAAGGATGATAAAGCAAAACCTAAGCAGTGAACAAGGATTGAGTGAACATTTCACTGTCTCTCCTTTCACTAGAGAGCTGTGCTTTTAGTGTTTGGAAGAAAAACATGAAGGAAGGGATGGTCCTTACCCTCATATGAATAATATACTAATATTTCACGAACATCTACTGTATTCCAAAGATTTCTTTAGACTAAGCCATTTAATTTGTACAAACAACCCAACATGAGGAAATTGAAACCAGGAGAAGATAACTAACTTGCCAAAGTCACAGCTAGTAAATAGCATAGTCAGGGTTCAAAACTAGTTATGTGTCAATGCTGGTGGCTTTTCCCCTCCAGCCACACTGCATATAGAGTTGATTTATCTACAGAATAAAAGATAAAGGTGGCCCTTAATGCTTTCCAAGCCTGGTGGTTTTGTTTACCTTTTTTTGGTTTGTTTAACAAAATAGTTACTTATTCTTTATGGACAGAAATAATGTCACGATTATAAATTTGGCGGTATGAATAGACTTTACATCATTAATTCATATTATGTCAAAATTAGGAATCCTTCAGAAAGGAAGCATTGTGGAAGTGGATTCCATGGTTCTGACAATTTGTTTTCAAATATGCAAGTAAGTAAACTTGTTATACTTAGAAAAATAGTTTATATCTGAAGAAAACTGTATAGAGTTATAGACTTCGAAACGTGGAGGGTGATTGTATGTCTTGAATGAGAATTAATGAAGCTTATAATTTTGTATAGCTGTATTACTTTGGGCATTACATTAATAGAATTTTGTTAAAATTTTATATGCATGTTTCATGAACATGTGACTTACCTCATACTAAATTTCTAATAGTTACTTTGCATATATTTGTGCTCCATTAAGAATATTGCCCCATGGTAAATGAAAACTAGTGATTTAATAGGGGAAAAGATATCATACTTTTGTTTTAAGTGAAGATGATGCCTTACATTCACTTAGCAATTTAAAATTTCAGAATATACTCACAACAGTGATTTAATTTGATGCCTACAGCACTGTGTGAGGTGGGCAGGGTGACATTTATATCCCATTTCACAGACGAGCAATGATTTCATCACCCATTCTGTTCTGTCAAGTCAGGAATTGCAGTAAAGCTGAGAGAAATATCCCACATGTCTTTAGATTAAAGATTAAAATTTAACACAGGTTAACACAGTAGCCCACCAAGTCCATGGACACAGTATTTTTCCCATCATCTTAACCAGTTTATATATGTACAGCATGGATAATGTAAAATAATTTTGTCACCAGCTACGTACATAGCTGAAATGAATTGACACGCTCTTATTTTTCTGGCCCATCTAGGCCCTCTTTATTGGCTACGGACCTGGATTCAAGCACAGCCTTGAGGTTGACTCCTTTGAAAATATCGAAGTCTATAATTTAATGTGTGGTAAGTGGAACAGGCTTCTTTCATTTCTTCTGAAAACAGAGCTGGAATGGGATTATCGAAAGTAGGTCACATGGTGGGCACCTTTGTAGAGATAATGGTGAGGGGAGACAGACCTTCTTCTTCCTGACCCAGAGTCACTGAAAAAAAAATGGGGATCATGCCATTTGATGACTTAGTTTCTTCCACTCGGCTGCACACAGGTAAAGTGGAGCACGCAGACGAGGGAGATCTGTACTTCGCCAGTGCATAGCAGTTTGCCAGGCCTTGGGCTTAATTATATGACAATTGAAACAGGTCTGGGGTGGAAGCCTAAGAAAGAGTTTGGAGTCTGTGAAGGGTGCACAAGACAGGCAGAACCTCTGGTAGCAATGAGTTGAATGGATGACAATGTCAAGGTGTAGAAATTGAGGAGGACCCATTAGATGTATTCTTCATTTACTCTGTACTGTCTTAATTAGTACTTTTATGGTTGGATACTGTGTTTTAAATATTACTTCCTTTTTCTGACAATGATCCTGGGTGTTTGCAAACCTTAAATATGTCGTCAGTGTAATTCTTTTAGTGGGAGCCTATATACTTAAATGAATTCATATGTCCTAAAGCACTGAAAACAGTGCCTGGCATATCTGAAGTGCTTTACTATAGAAGCGTTTGCTGTTGTTATTACCAAGAGCATGAGTCAGACTCAGACAAAGCTGGTTTTGAATCCTAGGTCTTACTCCGTTACTAGCTTTGAGGCCTTGAGCAAAGCACTATGAGTAATCATCTACCAAATATTGGCAATAACTTATTAAATTGTTTTAAGGATTAAGTAAGAAAAATACATTAGCACAGTGATTGGCATATAATGAGCATGCTGTGGAGGTTACTATAGCCATACACATTAAAATTCAGAAGTTTCCATAGAGGGCGCCTGGGTGGCTCAGTTGGTTAAGCGACTGCCTTCGGCTCAGGTCATGATCCTGGAGTCCCGGGATCGAGTCCCGCATCAGGCTCCCTGCTCGGCAGGGAGTCTGCTTCTCCCTCTGACCCTCCCCCCTCTCATGTGCTCTCTCTCTCTCATTCTCTCTCTCAAATAAATAAATAAAATCTTTAAAACAAAAAAAAAAGAAGTTTCCATAGAGAAGTATAGCATACATATCAGTAATTCCATTAAGGATATCATAGTTATAAATGCTCTAAAATTCAAGAGCGTTTCATAGTTTCACTTTAGGTAGAGAGTAAAGAACTCTTATATAGATAAGGTTTAAAAAAAATAAAAGTCATAGGATAAGTCTGCTGTTTATCTGCTTTTGAAACCTCTAAGTAACCATTTACCATTCTCGGAATTACGCAGATTTACTGAATTTGACACCTGCTTCTAATAACGGAACTCATGGAAGTCTTAACCACCTTCTAAAGAACCCTGTTTACACCCCAAAGAATCCCAAAGAAGTCCACCCCGTGGTACCGTGCCCCTTCACAAGAACCCCCAGACGTAACCTTGACTGCTCGTGCCATCCCTCAGTAAGTACTGACCAAAGTGTAGCCCAGTTGGATCTTACAGCACGCTCTGCGTAGCTCATGCTATAGAAACACTTAATGATCAAATTAAAATCTGTGAGTGGGCATAAATATCTATTTATGTTTAATTCTGATGGAACACATGCCACCCTTTTATTGTTTATTTCTCCTCTTCCTAGTTTTTGCATTTTCACCTCTGTCTTTATCCCTTGGTGCTGTGACTTGACTTGGGTGCAGGTTGGGAGAAGTCCAGCTGAGTCCTGGAGGATCCTGAATCATGGAATCTGTGCTGTTATCCTAGCAGTGAGGTCTTGATTATCAACCAAACACAGTATTCTTTCTCTAAAATATCTCTCAATTAATTTTAAATTTAGAGGGAAAATCACATTTTTGGGGGGTATAAAATGGAATATGGCACTGTTTCTTTTTTACTCCCATCTTAACATATAGTTGTAAGAAGATGAAACTATGTGACAAGTGAACAAAACTGATAGTGTCCTTAAAGATCTGGGGAGCAGTTGATTTTATGCTTTCCATTTTGTTTTAGGCTGATAGAAAGACTATAAGAGTAGTGATAAAAATTATAATGCAGCGATTCTTTTCATTCATAGTGTTGTGCTTGGGTAATAGTTTTGTCTTTTTGCAGATGTCATCCGAACTTTTATCCTCTTTGTCAAAAAAATAAGTTTGACTTGTACAAGATGGCTTTATCTTTGTTCCATGATGGAATAATTAGGCTGTAGAAGTTGTTTGTTACGAGATTAAAACATGTCTCAAGGGGCGCCTGGGTGGCTCAGTTGGTTAAGCGACTGCCTTCGGCTCAGGTCATGATCCTGGAGTCCCTGGATCGAGTCCCGCATCGAGCTCCCTGCTCGGCAGCGAGCTTGCTTCTTCCTCTGACCCTCCCCCCTCTCATGTGCTCTCTCTCTCTCTCTCTCATTCGGTCTCAAATAAATAAATAAAATCTTTAAAAAAAAAAAAAAAAACATGTCTCAAGACAAAAATAAAACAAAACCAAACCTCATGTCTCTCATTGCTTAAAATCGTATTATTATCTTTTTAGGTCTTGCCAGTTGTGGATTTTGAGATACAGTTGAATTTGACTGTGGCAGAAGGTAAGGCATGTTTACCCTTGAGCTTGGAATGTGGAAGCAGGCTTTTTCTCAACTGTGTGAACCACAGAACATTGGTTTGGGGCATTAGTTGAGAACAACCAATAACCTAAGAGTAGTGGTGGAGGACCGTCAACCTGAGGAAACATGGAGATGTCTTTGCTTGACGGTCTAGACTATTCGACATAAGGAAAGAAGGGATATTTACAGCACATTGTATATTTAGTGGAAGCTGAATTACTTTTTACGAACATAGTGGAGGTGGTTTGAGATTTTGAAGATTTTTAAAGGTTTATAAGAGATCTTCAGATGTCCATTATAAACACCTGTTAAATTTGTCTCACCTGCTTCTTAGTTCATTATAAGAGAATATAAATTAGCTTATTTATCTAAAGTTATTTCTTCGTAACTTTTGAGTGAAGATTAAGTAGGCTTACTATTCAGACAACTGCTAACATTTGTCAGTTGTGACTGGGATGTTTAGCATCCCTTTGATATGGTCTCTCATACACTTCGATATATTCTCTGAAACACTTTGATATAGTCTTTGGTCCTTAAGTTACTTGGCTCAGTTTTTTCCTTCTGGAATAAAAAGGTGAATTCTGCATAATTCCCAAGTTGAATTTGTCTATATAAAATCTCTGTAAATGTGGGGCACCTGGGGTGGCTCAGTCAGTTAAGCCTCCAACTCTTTGATTTCAGCTCAGGTCATGATCTCAGGGTCCTGAGATCGAGCCCCACATCGAGCTCCACACTGGGTGTGGATCTGCTTGGGATTCTCTCTCTCCTTCTCCCTCTGCTCCTCCCACTGTTCACATGCACTCTCACTCTCTCCCTCTCTCTCAAAAATAAAATCAAATCAAAATAAAATCTCTAAATGTTTAGAGAAATCTTTGATGACCCTGTGATGACAGAGTGTTGTGGTGAAGGATGACACTTCTGGAACTGATCTGTGTTTGAATATGAGTGTAGGAACTATATGTCCATGGAAAAAGTATTCACTCTCTGTAAACTACTGTTTTCTCTTTTGTACAATGGGCGTATGACCTTAATTCATAGGGCTATGTAAGAATTAAATTAGATGATGTATACAAAGGACTCTACAAAGCACTTGACACTTGGAAGAAGTACAATTAATGGTCTATACTATTACTTTTTCATTCAGCTCAGTCTCATAAGTTTAGTTGTGAATTTTTGCTTTCCAAGCATCCATATCATCCAGAAACTTCTCTGTCTGGAGTTTTCCCTGAAGAAAAATCATTAAAATAATGTTTAAAGAATTTTAGCAATATTCTTTAAGTCCTAATGCTGAAATTTCTAGCAATCTCACATAGTGTGTCCTCTTGTGATATCTTGCTATTACATTGATCTTTCAGAATCTTCATAGGCAAAAACTATAGTGAACCTCTTTTGTTAATTGCTTATGGTTCTGCTCTTTGTAATTAGCTTTTTTTTTTTACAGTTAAAAATAACTTTTCAATAGGGTTAAGTAGAGGAAAGAATTGGATGAATATATCATTATATATTGTCATAGAATTCACAGTAAGTATGTTTGAATGGTGGTTTCATTTTTCCCCTACAACCCAAGAGAAGGTTATTAAGCGCAGCACTTTACCTTATGGAAGACCCAGAGTTCTCCAGACGAACACCTCGGTCTGTCTTCTCTACCAGCACCAGTTTATGAGTGGTTATAGCCATGACTTCCTGATGCCCCTTTGGACCTCTTACACCGTCCACAGAAATGCAAGTATTGGTTGCCTCTTTAGCTATGTGTAATTATTTCAAATTATCATTAAGCAAAACATCGAAAGCAGAGTTAGTTTGGGTCAATTAATCTTGGCTCTAGCATCAGTTCCTGAATTAGAAGATCACTGAACTCTGAGTCAGAAGATTAGGTTCTGGTTCTGGCTCTGCCACGAACTAGCCATGTGACTTTGAGACTCAGAGCGGATTTCTTCTTGTGTGAAATGAGGGATGTGCAGGCACTCAAAGTTTCTCTCTTGCTTTTTGTTTGTATTAATATTTTAAGATTCTGATTTTATAATTTTATGGAATCAATTTTGCAGTCAGGCGCAGTGATTCTTCTCTAAATACATAGATGTGTGAGCACAAGGATTTTCCTCTGCGGCGTTCACCTGAGGGGGTCCTCACTGATGGGGAAGGCCATGAAAGCTCAGTAACCTCCCTGCATATACCACTTACAGGAAGACCCCCAAACCAGACCAGAGAGAATCCGGGGATCTGTCCACCTCCCAAAACACAGGAAGGCCTTGAGAAGAGTTGGAGCGGGGGGGGGGAGCAGGCAGAATAAGACCACCATTCCCCCTCACCTCTGCCCCCGGCTGCCCTGGTAGAAAGAGTAACAGAAGCCAGGCCTTGAAAGAGAGAATGGGGAAGGGGAGAAGATTTAGATTTTAATCAAATTGAAGTTTTTAAACTAGACCAACCAGATTTTCAGGAACTGAATGCCTGGCAAGCTACAGGATGCCCTTAAGGGGTGAAAAGGGGATTTGAGAGAGCTTAATTGAGTGTAGCAGCTGGATTTAAAAAATAAAACTATTGTTAATACTCACTGAGAAAGCGAAATAAGAAGATAGGGATATGTGCGGGTATATATGTAATTTCTCTGTTACAAATATATATATTATGTACCACACATAGTCACATAATTCCATAAAGTTTCTACCATAAATTTGATTGTTCTAATTTTGAAGACTATCTTACAACAGTGTAAACACATTTTTTACTTGACTTTGTGATATATAGGAGTCTGCACAGTGTTTTATAGGTCCCCATCAGATTTACTGTTGTTTCATGCCTTAATTACAGTGTTCTTTAATTCTGTTCAAATGTTCGGTTTTCTTCTGTAATCAGTGCTGCATAAATTCAGTCATCAGTGCTCCTGAGGTTTCCATGCTGCACTGCTATTCAGTGGCTCCCCACCCTCAGCCTTAGTCTGCGCAGTTGTGTATGGAAGATAGACTTGGGTCCCCCCAAATCAGCATTTGGCTACATAAAAGTTTGCAGTTGACTAAGCAAAAACATGATACACAAACTTAGCCCAGCATAATAGGAAAATATTTGCACATACATGATAAATGACAAGTATCCTTAATAGCGTAAAGAGTTTTTGCATTTCAGTTAGAAAAAAGATCAATATACTGCTAGAAAAATGGGAAAATGGTGAAGGACAGCTAGAGCTCTATGATCGTATGGTGTGATTCATCTTCAGCTACTCATAAAGCAATCTTCTTTCCTTTTGTATGCCTGACACCTGATGGCTCTTTTCATTTTGTTTTCCAGGACAGTTTCTCTGCAGAAGACATTTCCAACTGTCTTTACCAGGATCTTCGAATTTCTCTTAGTCCTGTACATAAGTGTTCATTTTATAAAAATAACGCTGAGCTGAGTTATGGGTTCCTCTACCCACCACGTAAGTTTCTACCTCCCTGTCCTTCCCTTTCTCTTGGCCTCTTTCTCTCTTCCTTTTCTTTTCCTTATGAGGCCTGGTACATCATCTTGTTTTTTTACTTGGTGGAAATGGTGAATGGGAAGTAAAACTCTTAGGGAAACTTTTTAAAGTGTCTAAAGTTTGAATTTTAGAAAACTTTTGCTTTTGTTTGGAGGGTAGTCTTTTTAGTGCAGACGCTGTAGATAGGACATTCTTTACTTTTCTACATTTCTTTTACACAGAATTTGAGAAAGCTTGGGTCAGAAGGATATATCAGGGTTCTTAGAAGGAGATATTTTGTTTATTAAAAGGAAAAATGTAGGGGCACCTGGGTGGCTTAGGCCATTAAGCATCTGCCTTTGGTTCAGGTCATGATCCCAGGGTCCCAGGGACCAGGGGGCCTGCTTCTCCCTCTCCCTCTGCCCTTCCCACCCACCTACCCCTGCTCGTCACTCATGCTCTCTCTCTCTCAAATAAATAAATAAAAATTTTTAAAAAAGGAAAGATGTAATTTGTCAAAGAACTAGGGGTAGGCAGAGCCTAAATGTGCTTGCTCTTTCACAGAAATGGAGCCGCTAGGGAATAGCTTTCTTTTCTTTTTGAGGTTAAGTGTTCAATTTCTAATGTGGCAAATTTGTGTGTTAATGAGAAGACATTCTGAGGCTGGCCTTAGAAGGCAAAAACCAGAAGGCTCCAGGTGCTCAAATATTCTCAATATCCAGTCCAGTCCCCGGAGTAAGTGTCTGAAGTCAGAGCTTGGCTATTGCTTTATAAAAATAGACCAGGCCCAAGCCGAAAATCCATACAAAGGAGCCTTGTACAGCATTTTGAGGCAGACATCCTGCGATGTTTTTTCTGGGTAGTAGGTGTTCTGAAGCCAGATATTCTTTTTTCTTCTCACTGTGG
Source organism: Mirounga angustirostris (assembly GCF_029215605.1). Lineage (NCBI taxonomy): Eukaryota > Metazoa > Chordata > Mammalia > Carnivora > Phocidae > Mirounga > Mirounga angustirostris. Next base: position 113,920,000 of record NW_026991716.1, read on the forward strand.
AAGAGTTTAAGGAAAGAGGGTTGTCAACACAAAACAGTTTTGGTTGAAATGGGCAAATAAGGTAAAATTTGAATATGTTTAATTTGGGGCTGTTATTACGCTTTTGTTTCTTTGATAAATTCATCTTGAAGAAGACGAGATCTAAATATTTTGCTTTTTTTAAGGGACTTGACCAAACACATTGCACTTTCCCTTGACCCCATACCTAGGAATGTTTTATGGGTTTAAGGTGATACTCAGCTAATTTTTTAAAATGCCCTCCCATGAGAAAGTGTAATTTCTAATGTTATTCATGAAGAATGAGATAGTTGTCTTTTTTTAATTTTCTTTGTAGAACTAAATAAAGGTTCAAATCAACTATATTCTGAAGCATTGCTGAATACTAATATAGTGCCAATGTACCAGAGTTTTCAAGGTAAAAAATTTTAACTCTTTATCTCACACTTTCAATGAATTTTCTGTATATTATAGGTATAATTTACATTAATAAGGCTGATCCTCTAAATTAAATGACTATCAAACATGTTTTTATAGGTGTATGTTCTCAGAGGTACACATTTTTATACATTCTTAACTTTGACAATACCAGTACATAGAAATTCTACAACTATTAGAATTATGACATATTCCAATACCTATTATTCTACTTTGTATTTACATGTTTATAAACATTTTTTGATGGAAAAAGTATGTAATATTCTTCCTAAGTTATCTGGCTAATATAGTCTACTAACACATTAACTTCCAATTTGTTTCCCATTTAAGTTTTGGAAGTTATTGATAATTGTTTTTGATCTTGAAATGAATAGATTTTTGTATCCTTATTAATTATCACAGTATTTGGTACTCTTACAAAAATAAATTTAAATTATTCTTCGAGTGACATATAGAATTTCAAAATATAGAGTATACTAGGAGATTTTTACTCTAATCTACGTGTAGAATCATTGTGAATATTTCAAAGGGAATATTCAGATATTAACGGTAAATCTGAATAACCTGCCTTTTTTGTTTATGTTCATGGTTTTTTATGCCTAATGATGATCTGTTATCCAAATTCATGCTGATGCACATGGTCAGAGATGCCCCAAATAGTGTGGAATTCAATGTTTGTCTCTTTGCCCCAAATAGTGTTGAATTCAATGTTTGTCTCTTCTGCCAAAGCTGAACAATGGATTTTTGGCCTCACACTAAGACCGAAGCCAAATTTGACTTTGTCTGTAATTATTACAAATGCTAATTTTGAATAAGGTTGTTGAGTTATTTCACATGACAGCATGGTACCTCCTTGTTTTAGTTATATGGCGCTACCTTCACGGCACCCTTCTGCAGAGGTATGCGGAAGAAAGAAATGGCGTCAATGTTGTCAGCGGTCCCGTGTTTGACTCTGATTACGATGGATGTTATGATTCCTCAGACACCCTGAAGGGGTAAGAACATACTTCATTTACTCTTAAAAACAGCTGTCACTTGGGATTACCATCCAGTTGAGTCTGCGGAGCCTTTTCTGTCTGATACTATTCATATTGATGGACATGACATTTCTTTTTTTTTTTAAGATTTTATTTATTTCTCAACAGAGAGAGAGAGACAGCAAGAAAGGGAACACAAGCAGGGGGAGTGGGAGAGGGAGGAGCAGGCTTCCCACCGAGCAGGGAGCCCGATGTGGGACTCGATCCCAGGACCCTGGGATCATGACCTGAGCCGAAGGCAGACGCTTAACGACTGAGCCATCCAGGCGCCCAACAGACATGACATTTCTGATTACACTGGAAGCCCCTTGAAATATCTGATTAATTTTGATGTTTTGCTCAGTGTTCAGTGGAATGTTTTTTTAGAGGAAAGGAGTGTTTCTCCTCGACTCATCTTAGATGAGTAATTCTTGAGCTCAGATTAAACACTGAACTCTACCATATGTTAAGAAGATAACATCCATGTTTAAAATCTCTGTGTGTAGCTAATTGTTAAGATACTGTCTTCATTAACTACTGCTGGTTGGAAGATAAAGAACCATGTGGTGTGGCTAGAGGCATCCTGAGTGGAAGAAGCAGCAGGGTTATAAAGCTGTAGTGTCCAAGCGTAGGCCTTGGGCGAATGTCACAGCTTTTACCCAGCCTTGCCTAGAGGGAGATTGAATGACATCTTGAAAGAAACCATGAGTGGGTACTAGTTTTATAAAGTAGAGTGACAGAACATTTTAGAAGCCATTTGATCTTTCTTAATAACAGCATGATTTTTTGAAGCAATATTGCTATTAAGGCTACAGGAAAAAGAGAATGAATTGTCTGCTGATGTTCAGCTCTTTCCCAAGAACTGCTTTCTCAGGCGGCTCAGGGATTACTGTTCACACACGTATATCTGTGAGACATTAGCTTGTACTGTGTAATTTACAAACAGTAGTTTGTCAAATGACAGGGTTGTGGGGTTTTTGTTGTTGTTTTTACTATATCCCTTGAGGCATAAGGGTCCCAACCTACTGCCTCAGAGGTCACAGCGGTAGAATGGGTAAAGAAGAGAACTTCATACCTTTCACATCCCACCAGAGCTCTCTGTTTTAATCAGTTTTACATATTATGGTTCCACATAAGATTATAACTGGGGACAGTGCTCCCACTGCCTTAAATTTGGAAAGATGCTGAAAAACAAATAAATAAACTAGCTTTGAGATCAAAGGAAATAGAATTAAGACGAGGTAAAATATTACTTGGGACATGTCGGAGAATATGCTGCAATTTAAAAGAAGTTACTGGGATGAGAAAGGAAATCCTTTTAAAACAAAGGCGAGTTCACAGAAACAGGACTTCTCCGGAGGGGCTGGAATAGAAAAAATCCCACACCAGTTTCCTCTCTGTTTACCATCTGTGCACAGCAGCCTAGAGTTGAGAAGACGGTCAATAATGCTTTAGAATCTTGGTTGTAGGTATTTGAGAATGATATGTTTTTTTCTTTAGTGTCTCAAGTCCTTCCAGTGTCTTAAGGTAGAACTAAAAAAAAAAAAAAAAATCTGAAGTTCAATAAATTTTTATAGAAAATAAAAATTATTTGGCTTGTGTTTATCTGTCTTCTAATTCGTTCTCTCAATTTGGCAGAACGTTGAGGTATTATGATTACTAATCATAAAATTTCATTTTTAGATGCATTGTATTAAAAATATACTTTACTGAAATCTTCATTAAAAAGAAGAGAGTTATTTCTTTCTTAAAGTGAAGATTGCCGTATTTTCCAGAAACAGCAGACTCATCCGTAATCAAGAAATTCTGATCCCAACTCACTTCTTCATTGTGCTGACAAGTTGTAAAAACACATTCCAGACTCCCTCCCAGTGTGATGATTTAGACAGCTTAGCTTTCATTTTGCCTCACAGGACTGACAACAGTGAGAGCTGTGTGGTAAGTAGCCTCTGTTCATTTATTACCTTAAACGTTGAAAATAAGAATATATTTGTGTGTCCATGTCTGACGTTACTGTGGGGGAAAACAGAATGTGAAGATGAACTTTGAAAGGATATACTTTGAAAAGATGTGCTTTGCATGTACTTTGCAGGATGGTTTTAAATTTGATACTCTGAGATGGATGTATCTTTGGAGAAGACCACCCTTGTCTGTTAAAACACAAAAAAAACAAATCAAAATGTAAAAACTTAGTGCCTGCTTATGGCTTAGCCACTAAATTCTAGGTTTATTTGAACTATGAATTTACTCTTGTTTCAAAACTGGATTTATAATTCCCCAAGTGTTAGCACTGTTATAAATTAGTCTTAAAGTTATGGTTAGGTAGTATTTCAGATTAATTTTCTATATATCACTTTATTATAAAAATCATGTTTGTCCCTAATTATCTTTTCTTATTCTATTGTCATTCAGTGTTTGGAAGTAATTGTTTTATGTTCTCTTATTTGCTCAGAATTAAAAAAACAAAACGAAAACTAAATTAGTCTTTGAACATCAAGACTGTATTAAAATTTTAGGAATTTTAAAGTTTTTCCTTATGGTGAGCCAATTTTTTTTTTCTTTCAGAGTACTTCCCAGATTTTCTAGTTGTTTAGGTTTTTTTTTTTTCACTTTTCTTTTTTTGTCTGTTGAAGTTACAGAATGTAAGTGTAGACCTAAGTTTGCGAAGTGATGTAGCTTTCTCACCAGCCTCATTGAAGGGGTGGTGGATAGCTGGAGTCCTGTAGTCAAAAGGATGTTGAGGCCCCCATCTGAGCTCAGCAGGAGGGAGTGCTGTGATCACTCATTCATTCCTCCCTGCATTTATTCCTTTATCCCTTCTTGGATCCAGGCATTCATTCCTTTAATAAATATATGTTGCCAGGTACTCTTAGTACAGAGCACACAGCAGTGAACAAAACAGACAGTAGCTTCTGCTGTGGGCCCAGGAGTAGAATACAGAGATCCACTGTCATCCCTGATCTAGGAGTCTATGTGTCATTCATTAAAATTCATGAAGATATTTCACTCTTTGTTTCTCTGATAAACTGAGAATTAATCGCCCAGTCCTCGTAGAATATATTTCTCATTAAGTTATTTTTCCTTATGCTTCAGAAGTAGGTACGGAATAGCAGGACTTTACCTATTTGGATGCCTATTGGGCATGTGTGTCTACCAGCTGGTCACTGTTGTGGACACTGTTGGATACATACCAAGTGTTCCCTTCTTCAGTGCTTTCTCTTCCTCAAGAGATTGAATAGTCACCAAAGTTATCAGTTAGTGTTGTGTTCAGCAAATAATGAAGAACCCATTTACAATGACTTGAGCAATTAATGGGTACCTGGTGTGATGGGATGCCCAGAAGGAGACAGTCTTGGGTCAATAGCACTATTAGGGACCCAGACCTTTCCTGTCTTCCTTTGCCACTATTCTTAGCATGTGGCACATGTGGGCATGTGATGGTTTCTGCTTTTCTAGATATCATGTCTGAATTCTGGGCCCTCCTCCCAAAGAGACTTATGCATACGTCTCCCTGACCAGAATGATGTCAGGTATTGTGAGTGAGGCGCTGAGTTCCTTTTCCATTTCCACCATTCCAAAAGCTATTGTGCCGATATCTTAAATGCAAACATTTTATCAAATTCTATAATAGCAGTTTACCTAGAAGACACTAAATATTGGACGTGAACCAGAGAGAGGATTTGAAGACATATCACACATACTGACTGATTCCTTCTGTTTCATCTCTGAAGTAGCAACTAAAGATTAGCAGGATGTTAGCCTGAGACATCAGATGTCTTGCCTGTACTTTTTATCTATTCCTGTGTGTGTTGGGACAGATGGAAAATATCTACTGGCCAAGCAGTCCACTGAGGCAGGGTTATTCCTCCGAGAGCCAGAGTGAAGATTGTTGCAGAGAAAGAGACTGAGTGGGGGGGCAGCAAGTAGCCTTGGGTATAGTGATGATTAGAGGCTAATGGGAAAATGGAAATTATTGGTCCATTTCCCTTTTATGTGGAAAGTCTATATTTATCATTTCCAACTAATATTGTCCCAAGGGTACAGAAATCTTTATTGGAGGATGTCTTTAAAGTACAATCGTAGCCCACCAACCAGTGGATACCTTCTTCATCTGACCTTCTCCAGGAGCCATATTCAGAAAAATGTATACTTACACATGAGTGTATGTTGATTTCCATCTCTGTTACCTGCCTCAGCTACCAGCTCTGCTTCCATGTGCTGGAGCATGTGCCTTTACTCCTTGTCTGATCTCCTAGTAGCTGAGACTTCACTACCTCCCTAGAAATGAAATTGTGTTTTACCACATCCCCCAACCCTCTCTTCATTGCAACCATGTAAATAACTGATTCTGATAAGAACGGGTGTTTTCATAGTGCATTTGCACACAGCATTACATCTGATCCTCAAAACAACCCTGTAAGGAGGGTGCAGGTAAGAGAATCAGGATTCAGATGTTAAATAATTTGCCTCAGTTTACACGGTGTGGTAATGATAGGACCCAGACTTAAATCTGACTTTCTTTCTGCTCATCCCATGTTCTTTCCACCATGCCACATTGCTTGTGTTTTCCAACATTTTTTTAAACTCACTCTGTTGAAGTTTCTTGCACCAATGTATTCCACTTATACTTCCCCTTTCCCAAATTTGAGACATCTAATTAAACAAAGACGCATCATATATATCAGATGGTGAGCTACTCCAGAGCAGGGATCATGCCTAACAAAGCTTGTAGCATCTGCCATTTGGGAGCCAGAGGGTCGTAAGTCATTGAAATGGGAAGTTGGAGTGCTTGTAGGGAAAGTGAATTGACTATTCTCCAGTGACTTTTCTTTTTCCCCCATCTTTATAGCATGGGAAGCATGAGTCTTCGTGGGTGGAAGAGTTATTGAGGTTACACAGAGCTCGGATCACAGATGTTGAACACATCACTGGACTCAGCTTCTATCAAGAAAGGAAAGAGCCAATTTCAGACATTCTAAAGTTGAAAACACAGTTGCCAACCTTTAACCAAGAAGACTGATATTTTTTATTCCAAAAACACACCATAAATGTTTCTGAAAGAACCTTTTATTTTATACAGTCCTCTATTCACGCTGTCGCCTTGTTTGGAAACTGCCGACCAGAGTTAGAGCTGAGAATCCTCTGTGATAAACTGTTTCAGGGAACCTCACGGCTTCCGCCCGGCAGTAGAAAAATACTGTTATTGAGCCTCGCACATGTTTGAATGTGTAAGAGTTGTTCCAATTTGGGGAATAAAGACAGACCATTCCTAAAACTGCTCTTCTACTTCTCTTAAGGGCAGAAGTAGCTGTGAAACTTGTCTGGACACCAGATATTTGAATTTTATTTTCACTAATAAACTTTTCTGGAACTGGCCACCAGGACACTAATGGATAGGATTGGAATAGTTTGTGTTACCTTAGTATTTTCACAAGGACTTAAAGGTGATTCTGGATTCTTTCTGACTTGGAGTTCCATTCATTTTAGTTTTAACTGAAAAAATTAGTAGAAGCAAAAAATATTTCTAAGGCCCTCTTTCTGTCTTTGCCGACACCCATTCAAAAGACAAAATATGCGATCCTGTGGGTTTTGTTTTGTTTTTGTTTTTGTTTTGTGATTGGGCTTCTTCAGATTTAATGTCTTTAACAAGTTAAACTTTGAGGGAAGATCTGTGAATTGAGTAATTGAGTCTCTCTACCTGCTATAAAATTTTATTCTGTATTTGCACAAAAAGAAATATATTCCCATCCTGTTCACTGGTAATTAACATAGGTTGAAAATAGCTCTAAAAGTAGCTATTTTAGACTATTAAAAATGTCTTGGTGGAACTTCAGAGAACTTGTCAACACACGCATGGTGGCATTTTTCATCAAGATGGTAGGAATGTTTTCCTCTATGCACAAAAATGACCCCACCAGCAGCAGAACTATGCTGAGCTGTTCGTTTTGAAGTTCCATAGATTTGGAAAGAATGCATAACCATTGCTTTACATCTTCTTGGTGGTCATGATAAATGAACCTGACCTCTCCACCGCATAGACTATACCTCTTAGTCCCAACCTGTGAACCTTCAAAGGCTTCCTTCGCTTTTAGGCTACGTGGGTTTGATTAAGGTGTTATATTAGTCCACCAAAAATTTTTATTTGTCCTTCATAGGATGATCATTCTTCAACAGACTACAGGCCACAAAATCCTTTAGATAATATGATTTGTATCTAAAAATTATTTAATAATTTAGAAAGTTTTGTTGTTTTTTTTTTAGTCCCATAGGGCCCTGAGGGTTTGTACATTGCTTTTTTCCAGTCTGTCTTCTCTCTGTTGTTCAATTTGGGTCATTTCTATTGTTCTGTCTTTAAGTTCACTGATTATTTTCTTTCTCTAATCCATTTTGTTGTTGAGCCCACCCATTGATTTTTCTATTTCAGTTACTGGTTTGTTTGGTTTTTTTCCTAAAATTTCCATTTGGTTCTTCTTTATATATTTCTTTGCTGAGAATTTTTATTTTTTTGCTGAGATTTTCTATTTTTTCATTTATTCTATGCAATTTATAAATACTCACTGAAGCATTTTTACGATGGCTGTTGGAAAATTCTTTTCAAATAATGCCAGCATGTGTGTCATCTCAGGGTTGGCATCTGTTGTCTTTTTTTCATTCAAAAAGATTTTTCTGGTTCTTGGCATGATGAATGATATTCAGTGGAAACCTGAATATTTTAGGTGTTATGTGACTATGGATCTTATTTAAACCTTCTGTTTTAGCTGACTTTCTCTGACATCAGCCTAGTGGGGGACTTAGGGGCACTATCTAGTTCTTCCAAGGTGTGGTTATGAGTCCAGGTTTCCCACTCAGCCTCCAGTGACACTTGGGGCGAGATGGGACCTTTGTCGCTGCTGTGCAGGGTGGGGATTCCGCTCCCCCTTGGGCCTCCATTGATGCCTTCCTGGCTGCGGTGTGCAGGGGGGCCTTGTCACTGCTCCCCTGTGGCGTCCACTGACACTGGGCAGGAATGCTGGGAAGGCTTTATTATGACCAAGTGGGGATGAAATGACCAGTTGCCTGCTCAACCTTCTCAGATACCACCCTGTCAGGGGAGTTAAGGTACTTCATGACAGACTGTCAAGGCTGGAAGTCCAGGCTCCCCACTTGGCCTTTGCTGGCCTGGTTGCAATTACTGTTTTCTCTCTTGCTAGGCTACTCCTCTTCCAGTCCTTTGGCTAGAGAGCAGGTCTTTCTTAGGACTTCTTTTCACCTGCTCTGTTGGCATTTCACAGGTTGTGATGTCTTCAGCTTCAAGTCTGGGACATATGAGCTAAAAAGCAAAAACTCGGGGGAACTCATCACAGTTTTGTCCCTTGGGTCCCAAGGTCCCTAGCCTGCCTGCCTTCTTCTCTCTACCTTTCGGAATCTTCCGAATATATATAATATCTAAGCTTTTTATCTGCACTTAGCAGAAGGATATCTTTTATATATATATATATATATATATATATAATATCTAAGCTTTTTATCTGCACTTAGCAGAAGGATATCTACTTCTTTATAGAAGTGTCTCATTGATTTTTATATATTCTTCAAAATACATGCAGACACATGATTGCCTCTATGTAAAGCATCTTAGCAGATCTTAATTAAATGGGTAGATGTCTCTCCCCTTTGCCAGTCACCAGGTAATACAAAGAAGGACAAGTAATAATCCTTAGAGTTTAGGGAGGGAGAGGATGGAGCAGAAGTGTAGATGATCCCTAAAGGGTGGTAATTGTTTAAATGGAGTCATAGGCAAGGTGCCAGGGAGGACAGAGGAGACACTGGGTGGTGTTGGACAGTTTCGGCAGTGACTTCTCAGAGGTGGTAACATTTGGGCTAGAACTTCATGCGAATTGGAGCTCTTCAGGTGAACAGGAAAGGAAAGGACATTCTAACATCCTTTGGATGGATACTCTTTGGCATTTTCCCATTTACTCCTACTTCTGATATTTTCTACAAGTGTTGCTATGACCAACTTATGATATACAACTACTTTATTTTTCCTGCTTTGTTATAATCATCTCCTGCTCTTAAAAGTCAGACTATTAATGCTATGCTGACTCTAAAGTGAAAAGCATCCACATCTGTTCCTACTTAGCTTGTTTTTTTCACTTGCTCTTACACAGTATTTCCTTTTTTTTTGTCTTGAAAGAGACCTCTCCTTTGACTGTTTCATCATTTTAAAACATGTGACTGGCCTCCAGTCCCCCAATTTGAATGGTAAATTCACATGGCTATATATGAAAATGTCTTCATCCTACTATCTACAATGAAGGCTGTTCTTTGTTTTTCATATGCAAAGCAAAACCTTTATTTTCCCCTAACTTTATTGCCATGCCTCTGATCAGTACTTCTTAAATGAGGTAAGTAACTTCCATATAAAATTTCATAGCTAAGTCAGCTCATTCATGGCAGAGCAAAGAATCAGGTGGAACTTAAAAATATTTAGTAGAAGTTTCAGAGAAAAGAGGGCAAACTTTCAGAGGAAGAAGGCAAATGTTCCAGCAGCGTAGGCCAATCTGTAGAGGACTGTTAGGCCAGTTGGCCCAGTCCTGTTTCAGGAAAGAAGGTGGGTGAGATTGAAGCTAACACCACCCAGTCCTCCAGGAAAGGCTGTTACCACCCCCCATTCTGTCATTAGCTAGAGTAACTATCCTGCCTTGCCCTGTGGGTACCTGCTTATCTATAACAGGAATGAGCATTTGAACTTTGAAACTAAATGTGGTGATTACACTTCATGCCAAAGCCTATCCCAGGAATCTGGTGTGTTGGTGCTTTCATAAGCATTAGGTAAAATTGTAACATGGCTACAGTCCAATGACATTTTCCTTGTTTTTTGGCAGTCTAAATATTGGAAAGGAAAAAGTCTACAAAATATGTCTCTAAGCTAAGAAATGTGGATTTACCAATAAAAATTGTATTACAGAAACTTGGCTGCTTTCGTGTGTGTGTGTGTGTGTTTGGAGGGTGGGGACAGTGAACGGGGTGGTGGCGTTTTCCCAGGGATGATACTGCATGCAAGGGTTGTAGACAATTAACCATGGCTGTATTGTTGGAAGGATAAAAAAGAGCCAAAGTTCATTTCAGGTTCACAGAGTAAACATCAATTTCTGATCTGTGACCTATATTCTTGTTTTTGGTATTTTAATTATTTGCAATCATACTTCTAGGTAAAAACAAAAGACAGGCATGTATAAATATACTTCCAGTATGTAGAATGGTCTGAAACCAGAGGGAAAGTATCCAATTTGTAACTTCCATAGATTTTTTTTCAATGTGAAATATTTATACTTATCCTTTCCATTATACATAAACAGCAATTAAAGGAAAAATAAAGATATTTACTAGAAATTATAGGCATGGCAGAAACTGTAGATGCATAAAATATGTTTTAGTCTGCTAGAAATGAAAGAATCTCTGCAATCAGTATTATCCCTGTTAGATGTCAAAAGGAAGCAACAGAAAAAAGTGCACCTTTCATTCCACCCCAGTGTCATAGTTTTAAATTTAACTTCACACTTGCCCATAAAACCTCAACTCAGGGGGCAGGATTTTAATAAAAATAACACATTCATTTAAAATCCATATAGAGGGCGCCTGGGTGGCTCGGATGGTTAAGTGTCTGCCTTCAGCTCAGGTCACGATCCCAGGGTCCTGGGATCGAGTCCCACATCGGGCTCCCTGCTCAGTGGGGAGCCTGCTTCTCCCTCTCCTACTCCCCCTGCTTGTGTTCCCTCTGTGTCTCTCTCTGTCAAATAAATAAATAAAATCTTAAAAAAATAAAAATAAAAAAAATAAAACCCATATAGAATTTCATTATATATCAAATTCAGAAGTCAGTATAGGCTTCAGCTTTCACAGGATAAAGATTCAAAACAAATAAATTTCCAGGAAATGAGATTTTTATATCTCTTAATAATTTTGCCCCAAGACATCCAGGTATTTTTCACTATCAAATTTTTTTATGCCTACACTTAGATGACATTGTGCTAAGGGTAATAGAAAGAAAGTGAAACTTTCAGAACTGAAGGTTTATAAGTTAATAGAGACTGGAGATTATTTTAAATACATGAGACCAAAATTTTCTCAGTTCAATGAATGGATTTCATTGTTCACATTTTTACAATTTAAAAAATCTCAGATCAAAACCTACAATTTTGCATTCTCTATTATATAAACTATTCTAGATCTTGACACAATGTCACTGTTTTGAAGATTTACTCACTTTTATGAAGGTCCAAACAGAAATAGTGGTTAATCTGTGAGGCCTTGTTTGTGTACTTACGTGTTTTTAAGATGTCACCACTGTTTACTTCAATAGAACACTTCACCACATTCAACTAGATTAGATTCAGTTCGATCAAGACTGACAACAGATTTCAAAGCTGTGTTTACTCTGTGTCAAGGAAATGGGCATTAGGGATAAATTGGGGAACAGAACAGACGGGATGCCTGCCCCCTTGGTGCTTACCAACATTTCACCTGGATTTCAAGATCTAGCCCCAGGCCCATATCCTTTTGACACCAGTACTCTTCTCTTGACCCCTAAAGCATGGTCATGTGATCAGACCCTCCCAGACATTGGAGATGACAGAGCACAGCCCCTCAGGCTAGTCATTGTTCTGTAATCGCAACCAACTGTGTGTGTGTGATGCACTTTTTTTTTTTTTAAGATTTTTATTTATTTGTCAGAGAGAGAGAGCGAGCGAGCACAAGCAGGGGGAGCAGCAGAGGGAGAAGGAGTAGCAGGCTTCCCGCTGAGCAGGGAGCCTGATGTGGGACTCGATCCCAGGACCCTGGGATCATGACCTGAGCCGAAGGCAGATGCTTAACAACTGAGCCACCCAGGCGTCCCTGTGTGATGCATTTTATTGTTCTATAATATGTATGCAATGTTATTAGATGGCACTGTGACCTACTAAGATATTGTACTCAGCCCCTGATACTCGATCCAAATGCATGGCTTGCTAAAGGTAGTCTGCAGCCATAAAAGAAAATAACTTTTGGGTGATGTAGTTATGGGTATAAGAGAATTGTTAGCTTCCACCTAGGGCTTCCAGGGGACCTGGCAGGATCTTATCCTAAAGAGAACACATTCCACAAATCTCATAAGGAAAGTGAGAAGTCCCAAGAAGCTGCACTATCTAGGCATTTCCAGCCGGCGGTCTTTTGTTAAATTTGCCAAGACTATGCTCTTTGAGTTTCTTCCCTAAAACTGTAACTTTGATGAGATTTATGTCAGGAGTATGCTGTTTCATAAGAGATACAACTCAGTCCTGTAAGATTTTCCCCCCAGTGGTTGTAACTCTCATTTAACACTTAAGCATATATTTTTTTTTAATCGATAGATTCCTTTTCAGGTATTTCTTTGTCTTGTCTCCAAAGTTGTCTGTCATTGAGAACAGAAATAATCTTTATAGCCACTGTTTCTAGTACAGCACCTGGCACATAGTGGTTGGTTAATAAAGACAACGTCCAGATGAATAAAACCCAATAAGCTGATCCTACCAAAATATCCATTTAAGACAGCTCAGGAATCATAGATTATAGAAATGCAGCTAGAGGACAATCACACTGACAATTATTCTTTGCATCCCTAGTTTTTAAGTGCCAGATGGTATTTTCAATGGGGTATTTCTCAAAAGGAGTGCATCTCTAGATATCTTCCTAGTACAGGAGGCAGAATTTTAAAAATAAATCTAATACAAATGTAGAAATAAAAATACAATATATATAAGATCAAGAATGCCTTTCAGGGGCCATTCAGTTTCATCGACTCACAGTTTCATTGACTTTCCCGTGCAAAGTGTGATGTGTGGTGAACTGAGGAGGAAAAGAATGAACTTCTCAGAGTTTTGACATCTCACGTGAAAACCTCTCTACAAAGCATGCAGTCTTTCTCCAGCCGCAAAGAGCTGTTGTAAACATTTACTGGCAAAAGTGGACATGCACAGGAGCATCTCTCAGTCCTCACATCCATCAACTTCTGGGAACACCTTTTGCTGTGAGGAAAAACACATCAGCCTGGAAGAAATAAGTCGGGGGTAGCAACCCTGCTTGGGCGCCTACAACAAACATTTTGAGGCAATTTTGCTTTACTCAAGAGGAGAGAGATTTTCCTACCCCTTCTCACTATCTTTGAAATTCAGGGCAGTGGAATCTCGCATTGCCTAACATAGTGACAGATGAAGAAGTATTAGTGATGTGAAATCCTCCCTTTCCATCATGGAAGGTTGACCGTAAACAAATTTGATTATTCATTTACCCAATGAATCGGTCACATTATTATGATAACAAAGACATCTCTGAAACTGGATCAAATATGATGATAATTACAGTAATAGCTAACTTAACTGGGTGTTTCTTTGGTTCCAGACATTGTGCTAAATGATTTACATATATTTTCTCAACAATTCTGTAATGGGGAAATACTAATCCTAACCCTGGCTAGTGGGTTATCACTGGCAGGGATTTGAGCCCAGGTCTTGGTAAATCTCATCTACTTAAACAGCATGTCCCACTGCCTCCTGGAAGAATACATTGAAAATGTTCAAATTCATCAAGTTTTACTCCATCAGCAGCTGAATTCCAAGCCAGAATTAAATTCATTAATAGTGTGAAGCATGAAATACCACCATTTAAAAAGAGCACTTAAAAGCAAAATCAAAAAATGTTAACTCTCAATTGAAAAACGGGCAGAAGTCTGGATTAACACATTCATAAGGAAAAGAGCTGTAAAAAACAAAAACATAGGAATATTTTAGCACTTAAAGATATGCAAATGACATTATTTTTGTGCTTACCACGTGGGAAAAGCTTTTTAAAAGGTGCAGATCTCCAGTGTTGCGAAGTTCATTGGCAGCAGTCACACCTTGCTGGTGGCGGTACACACTGTTACGGCTCAAATGAAGGTAATTTGATAATTGCGTTCCAAAAGTCTCAAAACTGTTCATAAACTATGGCTCACATTTCAGCTCCTCAAATTATTCTGAAGAAGCCATTGTACGAAGACCTAAAATGATGCTCAATCGAAATGGTTGACTCTTATTAGAGAAATAGTCATAGCATTGTATATTCATACAATAGAATACTCTCTAAGATGTGATCTTTATCTAAATCTACTAAAGTGGAAAAACTTCATGATACAGGAATCAACAATGACAGCTTCTAAAACAGCATATGATAATGTATCCATTTTGGTGAAAGGAAAAGTAAAATCCCTTTTCCTCCACTTCCTTCCCTTCCTCTTGTGTATCTTTCCTGTTCAGTTTCTCCCATCTTGTTCTTCTCTCTGGAAGTTAATGCAGTAAAGTATTTACAGTGATTATATCTGCATGCTGGGGCTTGGGGTGACCCTCACTTTCTTGTTCCTCTATAATCCATTACTTGTGTAATCTGGAAAAAAAAAACACCAGTAAAATTCATTTAGATAAAAAAATACTCTTGAATCTTATAAAGTATTTGAAGTATCTTCACCCATATCTATATATGTGGTGATAAGCATCCAAACCGCAGAAAATGTCCAGCACCTCGGATATCAATTAGGTGCGTATTAATAGTGCGTGAATGATATTCCCTCATTACATTGCTATTCGCCATGGTGAGGTTAACACAGTTCAAAAAAGCCCATTTGGACTTGAATTTCACCATATTACACAAAACGTTTGTCTTTTGTCATCTTCCTTTCCCTTCCAAGCTTCTGTGTTCACACCTATCCACCTTCCTTCTAGTCTCTCATGGAGAAAGTGTGATTTCTTTTTGTTTTTTCAGACCTGAGTTCTCACTTCCTCCAGGACTTTGTTTTCCTTGTTATTAACCCTTCTTCCTCAGCCACACATCTGTGATTCCCACCTCTGTGCTACTGCCATCTTTCTGCTTTGAGTATATAGGGTCCTTCCATTTCCCTACAGCGTCTGCCATGTCGCGTCTGTCCCTGAAGCTCCCACAGTGAGACAAGACCAGTAAGTGCCTGGCTCACATCTCCTGACCTCATTTCCTAACTCCTCCCCTTGTTTGAAAATCCAATAATTTGGTTTCTGACCACCTCCCCATCCCTCCCCATTGTCCATTAACCTCTCTTTTTAAAAAAGAACAATGATTTCCTCATGGACAGATTTCATTTTTATTTTGAAAATGTAAAAATATACTGTAAAGCATAAGGAGTGAAGTAATCATCATCCCACACAGCTTCCCACTGTGAACATCCTGGCTTCTTTATTAGCTTTTCAATTACTGCGTTATTCTTTCTTAAATACATTTCCAATCACTGTGATTATCTCAAGCGTCCTTGTCTGCCCCTGATTCCATTTTTCAGCATGTTTATGCTCTTCTTTGCTATTTGTAATTTTTTATTTGTGTATTATTATTTCTTTGGGCCTATTTGCTCTTTTAAAATCTCCTTTTATTGTTTTATCATATCTTCTTTGAGTTTATTTTATTTTATTTTATTTTAATTTTATTCTTATGTTAATCCCCATACATTACATCATTAGTTTTAGATGAAGTGTTCCATGATTCATTGTTTGTGCACAACACCCAGTGCTCCATGCAGAATGTGCCCTCCTCAATACCCACCACCAGGCTAACCCATCCTCCCACCCCCTCCCCTCTAGAACCCTCAGTTTGTTTTTCAGAGTCTATCATCTCTCATGGTTCGTCTACCCCTCCGATTTCCCCTGCATCATTCTTCCCCTCCCGCTACCTTCTTCTTCTTCTTTTTTTTTTTTTTCCTTAACATATATTGCATTTTTTGTTTCAGAGGTACAGATCTGAGATTCAACAGTCTTGCACAATTCACAGCGCTTACCAGAGCACACACCCTCCCCAGTGTCCAAAACCCAGTCACCCCATCCCTCCCACCCCACCCCCCACTCCAACAACACTCAGTTTGTTTCCTGCGATTAAGAATTCCTCATATCAGTGAAATCATATGATACATGTCTTTCTCTGTTTGACTTATTTCACTCAACATGATACCCTCCAGTTCCATCCACGTCGTTGCAAATGGCAAGATCTCATTCCTTTTGATGGCTGCATAATATTCCATTGTATATATATATATACCACCTCTTCTTTATCCATTCATCTGTCGATGGACATCTTGGCTCTTTCCACAGTTTGGCTATTGTGGACATTGCTGCTATAAACATCGGGGTGCACGTAGCCCTTCGGATCCCTACTTTTGTATCTTTGGGGTAAATACCCAGTAGTGCAATTGCTGGATCATATGGTAGCTCTATTTTCAACTTTTTGAGGAACCTCCATACAGTTTTCCAGAGTGGCTGCACCAGCTTGCATTCCCACCAACAGTGTAGGAGGGTTCCCCTTTCTCCGCATCCCCGCCAACATCTGTCGTTTCCTGACTTGTTAATTTTACCCATTCTGACTGGTGTGAGGTGGTATCTCACTGAGGTTTTGATTTGGATTTCCCTGATGCCGAGCGATATTGAGCACTTTTTCATGTGTCTGTTGGCCATTTGGATGTCTTCTTTGGAAAAATGTCTGTTCATGTCTTCTGCCCATTTCTTGATTGGATTCTTTGTTCTTTGGGTGTTGAGTTTGATGAGTTCTTTATAGATTTTGGATACTAGCCCTTTATCTGATATGTCATTTGCAAATATCTTCTCCCATTCTGTCGGTTGTCTTTTGGTTTTGTTGACTGTTTCCTTTGCTTTGCAAAAGCTTTTTATCTTGATGAAGTCCCAATAGTTCATTTTTGCCCTTGCTTCCCTTGCCTTTGGCGATGTTTCTAGGAAGAAGCTGCTTTGGCTGAGGTCAAAGAGGTTGCTGCCTGTGTTCTCCTTTAGGATTTTGATGGACTCCTGTCTCACATTGAGGTCTTTCAACCATTTGGAGTCTATTTTTGTGTATGGTGTAAGGAAATGGTCCAGTTTCATTCTTCTGCATGTGGCTATCCAATTTTCCCAACACCATTTGTTGAAGAGACTGTCTTTGTTCCATTGGACATTCTTTCCTGCTTTGTCGAAGATTAGTTGACCATAGAGTTGAGGGTCCATTTCTGGGCTCTCTATTCTGTTCCATTGATCTATGTGTCTGTTTTTGTGCCAGTACCATGCTGTCTTGATGATGACAGCTTTGTAATAGAGCTTGAAGTCCGGAATTGTGATGCCGCCGGCTTTGCTTTTCTTTTTCAATATTCCTGTGGCTATGCGGGGTCTTTTCTGGTTCCATACAAATTTTAGGATTATTTGTTCCATTTCTTTGAAAAAAGTGGATGGTATTTTGATGGGGATTGCATTGAATGTGTAGATTGCTCTAGGTAGCATTGACATCTTCACAATATTTGTTCTTCCAATCCATGAGCATGGAACGTTTTTCCATTTCTTTGTGTCTTCCTCAATTTCTTTCATGAGTATTTTATAGTTTTCTGAGTACAGATCCTTTGTCTCTTTGGTTAGATTTATTCCTAGGTATCTTATGGTTTTGGGTGCAATTGTAAATGGGATCGACTCCTTAATTTCTCTTTCTTCTGTCTTGTTGTTGGTGTATAGGAATGCCACTGACTTCTGTGCATTGATTTTATATCCTGCCACTTTACTGAATTCTTGTATGAGTTCTAGCAGTTTTGGGGTGGAGTCTTTTGGGTTTTCCACATAAATTATCATATCATCTGCAAAGAGTGAGAGTTTGACTTCTTCTTTGCCAATTTGGATGCCTTTGATTTCTTTTTGTTGTCTGATTGCTGTGGCTAGGACTTCCAATACTATGTTGAATAGCAGTGGTGATAGTGGACATCCCTGCTGCGTTCCTGACCTTAGGGGGAAAGCTCTCAGTTTTTCCCCATTGAGAATAATATTTGCTGTAGGTTTTTCATAGATGGCTTTTATGATATTGAGGTATGTGCCCTCTATCCCTATACTCTGAAGAGTTTTGATCAAGAAAGGATGCTGTACTTTGTCAAAAATTTTCTGCATCTATTGAGAGGATCATATAATTCTTGTTCTTTCTTTTGTTAATGTATTGTATCACATTGATTGATTTGCGGATGTTGAACCAACCTTGCAGCCCAGAGATAAATCCCACTTGGTCATGGTGAATAATCCTTTTAATGTACTGTTGGATCCTATTGGCTAGTATTTTGGTGAGAATTTTTGCATCCATGTTCATCAGGGATATTGGTCTGTAATTCTCCTTTTTGATGGGGTCTTTGTCTGGTTTTGGGATCAAGGTAATGCTGGCCTCATAAAATGAGTTTGGAAGTTTTCCTTCCGTTTCTATTTTTTGGAACAGTTTCAGAAGAATAGGTATTAATTCTTCTTGAAATGTTTGGTAGAATTCCCCTGGGAAGCCATCTGGCCCTGGGCTTTTGTTTTTTGGGAGATTTTTGATGACTGCTTCAATTTCCTTAGTGGTTATAGGTCTGTTCAGGTTTTCTATTTCTTCCTGGTTCAGTTTTGGTAGTTGATACATCTCTAGGAATGCATCCATCTCTTCCAGGTTATCTAATTTGCTGCCATAGAGTTGCTCATAATATGTTCTTATAATTGTTTGTATTTCTTTGGTGTTGGTTGTGATCTCTCCTCTTTCATTCATGATTTTGTTGATTTGGGTCATTTCTCTTCTCTTTTTGATAAGTCTGGCCAGGGGTTTATCAATCTTGTTCATTCTTTCAAAGAACCAGCTCCTAGTTTCGTTGATCTGTTCTACTGTTCTTTTAGTTTCTATTTCATTGATTTCTGCTCTGATCTTTATTATTTCTCTTCTCCTGCTGGGTTTAGGCTTTATTTGCTGTTCTTTCTCCAGCTCCTTTAGGTGTAGGGTTAGGTTGTGTACTTGAGACCTTTCTTGTTTCTTGAAAAAGGCTTGTATTGCTATATACTTTCCTCTTAGGACTGCCTTTGCTGCATCCCAAAGATTTTGAATAGTTGTGTTTTCATTTTCATTGGTTTCCATGTATTTTTTTAATTCTTCTTTAATTTCCTGGTTGACCCATTCATTCTTCAGTAGGATGCTCTTTAGCCTCCATGTATTTGAGTTCTTTCTGACTTTCCTCTTGTGATTGAGTTCTAGTTTCAAAGCATTGTGGTCTGAAAATAGGCAGGGAATGATCCCAATCTTTTGGTACCGGTTGAGACCTGATTTATGACCTAGGATGTGATCTATTCTGGAGAATGTTCCATGGGTACTAGAGAAGAATGTGTATTCCGTTGCTTTGGAGTGGAATGTTCTGAATATGTCTGTGAAGTCCATTTGGTCCAGTGTGTCATTTAAAGTCTTTATTTCCTTGTGATCTTTTGCTTAGACGATCTGTCCATTTCAGTGAGGGGGATGTTAAAGTCCCCCACTATTATTGTATTGTTGTCGATGTGTTTCTTTGCTTTTGTTATTAATTGCCTTATATAATTGGCTGCTCCCATGTTAGGGGCATAGATATTTACAATTGTTAAATCTTCTTGTTGGATAGATCCTTTAAGTATGATATAGTGTCCTTCCTCATCTCTTATTACAGTCTTGGTTTAAAATCTAATTTGTCTGATATAAGGATTGCCACCCCAGCTTTCTTCTGGTGTCCATTAGCATGGTAAATGGTTTTCCACCCCCTCACTTTCAGTCTGGGGGTGTCTTTGGTTCTAAAATGAGTCTCTTGCAGACAGCATATCGATGGGTCTTGTTTTTTAATCCAGTCTGTTAGCCTGTGTCTTTTGATTGGGGCATTGAGCCCATTTACATTCAGGGTAACTATTGAAAGATAGGAATTTAGTGCCAGTGTATTGCCTGTAAGGTGACTGTTACCGTATATTGTCTGTGTTCCTTTCTGGTCTATGTTGCTTTTAGGCTCTCTCTTTGCTTAGAGGACCCCTTTCAAGATTTCCTGTAGGGCTGGTTTTGTGTTTGCAAATTCCTTTAGTTTTTGTTTGTCCTGGAAGCTTTTTATCTCTCCTTCAATTTTCAATGACAGCCTAGCTGGATAGAGTATTCTTGGCTGCATATTTTTCTCATTTAGTGCTCTGAATATATCCTGCCAGTCCTTTCTGGCCTGCCAGGTCTCTGTGGATAGGTCTGTTGTCAATCTAATGTTTCTACCCTTGTAGGTTACATATCTCTTCTCCCGAGCTGCTTTCAGGATTTTCTCTTTGTCTATGAGACTCGTAAGTTTTACTATTAGATGTCGGGGAGTTGACCTATTTTTATTGATTTTGAGAGGGGTTCTCTGTGCTTCCTGGATTTTCATGCCTGTTTCTTTCCCCAAATTAGGGAAGTTCTCTGCTATAATTTGCTCCATTATACCTTCTGGCCCTCTCTCTCTTTCTTCTTCTTCTGGGATCCCAATTATTCTAATGTTGTTTCGTCTTATGGTATCGCTTATCTCTCGAATTCTGCCCTCGTGATCCAGTAGTTGTTTATCTCTCTTTTTCTCAGCTTCCTTATTTTCCATCATTTCATCTTCTATATTACTGATTCTCTCTTCTGCCTCATTTATTCTAGCACTTAGCGCCCCCATTTTTTATTGCACCTCATTAATAGCCTTTTTGATTTCTACTTGGTTGGATTTTAGCTCTTTTACTTCTCCAGAAAGGGTTTCTCTAATAACTTCCATATTTTTTTCAAGCCCAGCCAGTATCTTTAAAGTGATGATTCTGAACTCTAGATCTGACATCGTACTAATGTCCGTATTGAGTAGGTCCCTGGCAGTCAGTACTACCTCTTGTTCTTTTTGTCGAGGTGATTTTTTCCATCTCGTCATTTTGTGCAGAGGAGAATAGATTAATGAGAGAACAAAATGCTAGCAGAGTAACCACGTCCCCAGAAAATATACTTTAAACAAATCAGAAAAGACCTGAAGCAGTGGGATAAGAAAGGGAAAGAGAGAAAAAAGAAAAAGAAAAAAAAGAAAAAGAAAAAGATAAAGATAAAAACAAAAACAAACAAAACAAAACAACAACAACAAAAGAAAAACCAGAATGTGATCAAATATGATCTATATGGTATATAGATCAGTGCCACACACTAGATTTGGGGTGTATTTTGGTCTTTTAGAAGAAAGTGCCTCCCAAAATTTTAAAGAAAGAAAAACTTATATATGTACAAAAATAAGGGTTGATATGATGAAGGGATGGAATATGACTGTAAAAATGGAAATTATAAAAAATTTTATAAAAGGAATTGATAAGAAGTTGTTTGAAAAAAGAAAGAAGAGGATATAAAAAAAGAAAAAAGAAAAAGAAAAAAAAAGGGAGAGGATGTGATTAGGCAGGGGAATAGAAAACACCATATACTAGAGATTTAGGGTATATTTTAATGTGTTAGAAGAAACTATCTCAAAATTTTAAAGAGAGAACAACTTATATATATAAGCCAAAAATATGGGTAACTACTATGAAGGGATAGAATATGACTCTAAAAATGAAAAATAAAAATGTTTTTTTTAAAAAAAAGGGATTGATAAGATGTTGGTTGAAAAAGGGAAAAAGAAAAATTCAAAAAGAAATAAAAAGACAAAAAAGACAGTTAAAAAAAATTAACTTTGAAAGACTAAAGAATCATGGTAAAAAAGCCGTGAATTCTATGTGCAGTAGTCCCCTAGCGCTGGAGTTCTGTCGTTCTCATTGATCGGTAAACTTGGTCTTGGCCGGCTGTTCTCGCTGATCTTCTGGGGAGGGGCCTGTTGCCGTGGTTTCCAAATGTCTCTGCCAGAGGCGGAATTGCCCCGCCCTTGCCCCCTCCCGGCTAAGTAATCTGCTCGGGTTTGCTCTCCGGGGCTTTTGTTCCCTGCAAGCTTTCCGTACAGCTTTGGAGGCGGAGAGTGAAAATGGCGGCCTCCCAATCTCTGCCCTGGAGGAGCCGGGAACTCGGGGCCCCGCTCCTCAGTGAGCCCCCAGAGAAAAGCCGTCAGTCACTCCCGTCTCCCCGGTCTCCAGCCGCACTCCGTGCTCACCCAGCCTGTGACCGCGCGTTTCTATCTCTGGCACCCGACCCCGGGTGGAGTGTCCAAACCCAGCAGATCCCTGCGGTGCCCTCCCGCGCGGCTCCTCCCGGGGGAGGAAGGTGAGTCTCCCCGGATCTGCCGCTTGTTGGGTCCCTGCTGGAGGAGCAGGGGCCCGACTGTGCGCGGATCACGGTTTAGGGCCACCCCGAGCTGAGAGCCTGCGCCTGGGCTCCGCCTCTGCAGCCGGCTTCCCCGCTCCGATCCCTGGGAGCTCTGCCGCACTCAGGCACCCCCGGTCTTTCTGTGACCCCGAGGGTCCTGAGACCCCACTGTCCCGGAGGGTTCCACCCCCCGCTTAGCCACCAGAGTGACGTCCCTCAGCGGAGCAGACTTAAAAGTTCCAATTTTGTGCTCCGCGGCTCTATCACTTGCCACAAGCGGCCGACGGAGGCCCCTCCCCCGCCGTCTATCCTCCCGAATATCGCCGCGGATTCACTTCTCCGCACGTCCTGCCTTCCAGAAAGTGGTCGCTTTTCTGATGAGGGAGTTGTTGCTCTTCTTTTCTTCGATCTCCTGTTGGGTTTGTAGGTGTTCAGAACGGTTTGATCCCTATCCAGCTGAATTCCTGAGAGGGGAGGAAATCCAGGTCTCCTACTCCTCTGCCATCTTGCTCCGCCCCCGAGTTTATTTTTATTTATTGGATTCACATGTCCATTTTTTTCTTATCGGTTGACCTACGTTTTCTTCTAGGTGGAATAGATGAAATAAACTTTCCTTCCTCCCCTCCCACTCCGCCTCCCTCCCTCCCTCCTGTTTTAGTCCAGGGTATATTTGCTGAGTTTAATGCCATTTCTTTTTATCTTACCCCCGTTTGACATTCTATTTTACTCAGAGATGGAGTGGGTGACCATCTTCCAATTGTATCTGAGAATCGTTGGTTTATTCCTTTAAACTATAGTTTCAGAGAGAAATATTTTGCTTCCTCTCCACTTTTTTGAAGCCCAAGGCTAGAGTAGTGGTGGGAGAAAAGAGGGCTTGAGGTTATCCTAGACTTTCTATGATATTTGGGCTCCTTCCCTCTTCTGAGATTGTATCTCATACAAATGTTCATCATGTCAGGGGTGTAAACAGTTCCTGTGTTGGAAACTCTTGGACTGTGGTTCATTTCCTCAGTTTAGTGCATGCCCTGGAGATTGCACATCTCTGTCAACCCCTTGTTCTCTTTCCCTGTGTCACTGGGTTTTCTCCCAGAATGGGTCTCATTACATTTCCCATTTCCCCATTGGAATAGATTGTTTGCTCTTTCTGTTCCGCATGCTTCTTTGCAGTTAACTTTGTTGCTCCAACCTTCAAATGTGGGCTAGCTTGGGGACTTGCTTTGACCCAGAGAATGTGGCCGAAGTGACATTTTTTTCACTTACGAGATTGCCCTTAAGGGTCCTTGCACCTTATGCTTTGGGCTCTGAAAATGCTCCTACCACCAGGTAAGGAAGCCAGGGCTACTCACCAGATGATAGGAGACTGTGTAGAAGAGAGGCTCAGCTCATTACTGGCACCAAAGCCCCAGATGAGAGGGTAAGGCCATCCTATGTCCTTCAGCCCTAATGGAGCTGCCCAAAGGCTGCAGTGGTATGAATGACCCCAGTGAGACCACCAGAAGAACCACCCTGCTGAGCACAGCCATAGAATCATGAGAATTATTAAATCATTCTTATATGCTACTGTGTCTTGGAGTGTTTTTATGCAACGATATATATTTGATACCTGAGAGCGGGTGGTACTAAGTGCAACTTGAAACATGTGGCATTGGCTTTGGGACCAGGCAGTGGGCAGAGGCTGGAAAATGGTACAGAGACTATTGAAGGCAGAGGAAAGGACGACCTATGTTATTACGCGCTACATAACTTTGGAATTCTTCAAAAATCTATCTTCAGTTTGTGAAAGCAACAAGGCTGAGTTAAAAATTGAGATCCAAGTCTTTTGTGTGTGTGTGTATTGATCTTATATTTAAAGGCCATGTTGAGCACACCATGTTTATTGCAGAACTATTCACAATAGCCAAGAGGTGGAAGCAACTTACACGTACATTGACAGATGAATGGATAAACAAAATGTGGTCTATACATACAATAAAAGATTATTCAGCCTTAAAAAGGAAGGAAAATCCGTCACATGCTACAACGTAGATGAACCTTGAGGATATTAGGCTAAGTGAAATATGCCAGACACAAAAAGCCAATATTGTACAGTTCCATTTACATGAGCCATCGAAAGGAGTCAAACTCATAGAAGCCCAAGGTAGAATCGTAGTTCCCAGGGGGGATGGGGAAGGGAAGGATATGTGAGTTAATGGGTACAGAGCTTCAATTTTGCAAGATGGAAAATTTCTGCAGATTCGTTGTATGATATTAATATACTTACCACTACAAAACTGTACACTTAAAATGGTTAAGATGGCAAGTTTTATGTTGTATGTTTTTATTTATCTGTTTTACCATAATTTTAAAAAAAAGTTGAGGAGGGGGAAGGGCATGGTGACAGAATAGATGGTAAGCCCTGATAGTAGATGAGGGATCTGCAAGTTTATGAATGTGCTTTACGGAAATAATAAGGAGAACAGCAGTAAAAATACCAAAAAACACCTTTCACCTTAGCTCCGTAAATGCCTGGCATTGGATAAGATTGAACCTAGGTAACTACCAGAGCCACAAATACAGGTTTCCCCCACTCCCCGAAAGTAGAGCATTCCTATGAAGCTTTTCCTAAGTAGAAATGGCATACAGAGAAGAAGCAGTGACCATTAACTTAGGTGGAAATTGTTTTGAGCGTTGCCCGACCCAAAAAATATTTTCTCTTAGGCTTTTCTGATACCTTAGGACACATTTTGCTGACAGAGGCACAAAATAAATCTAGATAAAGCACAGATGCTCACAGATGCTCACAGACAGGTCAAAGCTGTGGGGGTTTGATGCTGAGATGCTGAGGATAGTTCCGGGAGAAGGAACTTGGCAGAACCCCTCTCGCTGCTGGGGGTTCTGCCTCCGTGAAGCCTCACAGCAGAACAAGTGCTGAATGCTACTTTTGCTTTCTGACTTTTTTTTTTGTAAAAGCAAAAAATCCTCTTCATATTTCTTTTGATTAGCGAAAACAGGTACTCACATAGGGTTTTGTTGTTGTTGTTTGTAAAAGCAAAGTGGTGAAACTCGAACTTTGGAAAAGCAGGAGAAACCTGTAAGTGGTTTGGATTCCAACTCTAAAGTAAGGCGTAGTTCTCCCCCTGCTGGCCGTCGTGGAATTGTTCAGTTTTAGGAAAAACCAGGGCGGCTAGAGTGAGAACATTTCCCTGTAAGATATTCCTGTCATGAAAATGCCGACCTTTTCATTCACCAAAATATTTTCTGTAAACTCTTGTAGCCATTATCTGCAATTATTCACGCATTCGTTCTTCCATTTCTTAAAATTAACATACAGTTTATTTGGCTCCAGCTCATTCATTCACTGCCCTTTATTTAACCCTAATATGGGCCAGGCACTGCACTAAACTCTGAGGTTTCAAAGATGACATTAGTGTGGACCTGGGTTTGACATCTAATAGAATGATACACACATGTAAATCATTAAATGCAGTAAGGATTTATGAGTTGACAGAAGTTGCTCATGTACTAGAGTATGAGAACTGGGGCATAAACAAGGCAGTAAAGCAGTTCAGCAGAGGTATAATTAGTACGTTGGATTCTTGCCCTTAGAACTCATTAATAAGAGGTTATCTGATCACATAGCAGTACACATATATATTAATTGTCAACGAGCATTTTTTTTCTAGTTGGATTTTTTAAAGCAGCTTTTTATTTTTATTTTTATTATTATTTTTAAAGATTTTATTTATTTATTTGACAGAGAGAGACACAGTGAGAGAGGGAACATAAGCAGGGGGAGTGGGGGAGGGAGAAGCAGGCTTCCCGCCGAGCAGGGAGCCCGATGTGGGACTCGATCCCAGGACCCTGGGATCATGACCCGAGCCGAAGGCAGACGCTTAACGACTGAGCCACCCAGGCGCCCGCAGCTTTTTATTTTTAAATAATTACAGCTGACCCTTGAACAATGTGGGGGTTAGTGGTGCCAACCCCAGTGTAGTCAAAAATCAATAACTTGACTCCCCCAAGACTTACCTACTAAGAGCTCACTGTTGACCAGAAGCCTTACTGATAGCATAAATAGTTAACACATATTTTGTATGTTGTGTATCACACACTGTATTCTCACAATAAAGTAAGCTAGAGAAATGAAAATGTTATTAATAAAATCATAAGGAAGAGAAAATACATTTACAGTATAGTGTGTACTTACCCATACTGCAAGGTTATGTCATCTGTTTACAAGATAAATCTCTGCCCACCTACGTAACTATTGTCTTATTTGTATGGTATGTGTAGATGTTACACATGCTATGCTAACACTAGACATAAAAAATGAAAAGACAATGTGAAAAAGAAATTTCATATTTATTTACAGGGGTAATGATTCATACAGTGAAAATGAAGAAGTAGCGGTATGATTGCCTTATGGTAGCCTAGTACAATTAACGTGATTGCTTCACAGTAGCTTAGCTTCTACACTGATGGGTCATCATAAAATTTCATAGCATACAATGTTACAGTCCTATTTACAGCCATCGGAAACATTGTTACAGTCTTAAAAAAAAAAACTTTCGGTGCGCCTGGGTGGCTCAGTCATTAAGCGTCTGCCTTCAGCTCAGGTCATGATCCCAGGGTCCTGGGATCGAGCCCTGCATCGGGCTCCCTGCTGCGCGGGAAGCCTGCCTCTCCCTCTCCCACTCCCCCTGCTTGTGTTCCCTCTCTCACTGTGTCTCTCTCTGTCAAATAAATAAAAATAAAATCTTTAAAACAAAACAAAACACTTTGTGTGATAGTAGGCTGACCTACCATTCCTCCAATTATGAGAGAGGCATACTGTATGACAATATAATTCTCTAAAAGCAAAGTTATAAAACAGGAAGAAAACTAACACATTAGTTGTTTTATATCAAATATTACTCACATTTTGCCTATGTAAGGGTAGTCTGTCCACTTCCATACAAGTCTTACACACAACGTTTTATACAATGAATACCTAGTTGATAATGAGGAAGACACAAAAACGTCTCGTACAGTTCTTGCCATTGTTACTAGATTTTCACATAAAGACACTCACACGTACACAACAGAAGGGCTGATTAACTATATGGCACGATGATTATTTACTATTCATTCCGTGGATTATCATAAAGGTGGAGGAAGGGGAGGTGGGGTCCTGCTGTCCCTGGGGTGGCAGGGGCCGAAGAGAAGAAGGAGGTGGGAGGGAGGCATGAGGGGCAGGCACACTTGGTGGAACTTTACAGAAATATATCATAATTTCTGTCTGACTTTTTGGGCACATTCCTTGGGATTTTTTATGTAGGCCATCATAACACCTGCAAATGAAGACAGTTTTATTTCTTCCTATCCAATCTATCTTTCTTTTATTTCCTTTTTTGTTGTTCTGTTTCACTGGCTAGAACTTAACAGTATCATGTGGAATAGCAGTGGTGAGTGGAATTTTTACCTTGTTCCCAATCCTAGCAGGGAAATATTGTCTTTCACCCTTAACAATGATGGTAGTTGTAGTCTTTTTGGCAAATGTTGGTATTTTCTCTTGATAGAAACATACGTAATCATTTAATTTATCCACCATTCTAAGGTGCATGAAATGCCATTTTATTTAATTTTGTCAAATTAAGTCTAAACATTAGTTGCTATGTTTATGATGAGTATTCATTTTTTTTGTATAAAAATGATAAGTTTTTCAAATAAAAAAATAAGAAAAATAAATAATACCCAAAACTGACATTCCTAGTAAAATTTTATAGTAACCACATGGGTATATTCATAAATAATTTTAAATTTCACCTTGTGGTAATTATATGAAAAGCAGTGATTACATTTATAGTTACCTAACCAGTTAATTTGAAATATCTTTTGCATCTTCTCTTTTTTTTTCTTTTCATAATGAAGTTCTCATCCTTATGAATTAAAGAAAATAAAATAAGTCAGCAACTGTTTAGTTGGCCCTTGTAATTCTGTATAAGTAGAATTGATGTGGGTTTTTTGTTTCTTTGTTTTTTGGCATGATGATTTTGCCAAAAAAAGACTCTCATCTTATTGATGGGATAAAGTGGATAATACGAGCTTTTAAAAATATCATTAGATCTCAGTGATATATCACCATAGGATACCTTCAGTTTAGGAAATACTAGAGGCATATGAACTCAGTGTACAGATGCCATAGGAATTCCTTGGGAACCATGGTCTGTCTGTTTGAGTATCCATCGAGAGCCCAAACACTACGAGGAACTATTTACAGGAGCATCATATGCGAGAAGTGCCTTCCCTTGTATCTCAAAGGTCACTGAAGTCTGGGCAAATCAGCAAAGATCTTCACCAGGCGCATCCAAGCTCTGAGAATAGCCAGCAATGGCGATGCCACTGGGTACATTTCTCTGAACTGCGTGGACTATCTTTTTTCAACTGGTTTTTGCTTTAACAATAACAATGACACTAGAGTACAAAGAGCCCAGAAGTTGTAGCGACGTAGAGTTCAACCGGTTCTTGAAGTAATTTGACCTTGAGTGCTGCACCTCTTCACCCAGCAGGGGGCAGTAAGTGATTATGGAAAAATCTGTAACAGGCCTCTGGGTAAAGAACCTAGGAGCCGGGCTATTTGGAAAGGTAATTCTGAGAGCATATTGGACATCACGCTGATCTGCAGTTAGCTTTTAATGTGAATATAACCTGAAATACTCTTTTATTTGGTGCCTCTAAATTGGTGAAGTAGTACCTACTGTTTAAGCATAAAACAGATTTATAACAGATCTATTTTCCTTGATAGGGGCATGAAGCCTCAGTGACACTTTCCCTAAATACAGCAGACCCTTGAGACTTTGAAGACCCTGCTTTGGCTCAACTTCTCAGAGGAACAAAAGACTTGTAATTCTTATTAGACAACTTCATCTAGATGTCTGACAATCCTCTCCAATTCAACATGTTCAAACTAGGCAGGGGTGTGCTGGGGCCAGCCTCTGGGGGCTCAACGGATAATTTGTCAGAGATTTTGCAAGCTGATGGACTTCACACTGGTAGTTTGAAATTGGCTATCATGGAAGCATTTACAGTAGAAATTTTCTATTGCTATAAACCAGGACCTTCCATCTCCCCCAGCTAGTTCCTCAAAAAATTACAAATAGTACTATCATATGAGCCAGCAATCCCACTTCTGGGTTAAATATTTACCAATATTCCACTGATTCAAACACAGTTGCTTTGTCCCCTTAACCATACCTCTTCTCCTGCTCATGTGTCCTGTTAATTCCCAAACCTCTAATTATCTCACTCTCCAAAGCCCAGTTCAAATTCATCTCTTCCCGTGGTCAACTAATATTATCCAAGAATATGCGATGGAGAAAAGACAGTCTCTTTAATAAATAGCGCTAGGAATATGGGATGTTCACATATAAAAGAATGACACTGGACCCCTATTTTACACCCCTCACTTAATTAAACTCAAAATCAATTAAAAACTTAAATGTAAGACCTAACACCATTAAACACCTAGAAGAAAACATAGGGGAAAATCTTCTTGACATGAGTCTTGGCAATGATATTTTGGATATGACACCTACAGTACAAGCAACAAAAGCAAAAATAAGTGAGTGGGACTATATCAACTAGAAATCTTCTGCACAGCAAAAGAAATGATCGTTAAAATAAAAAGGCAACCTACAGAATAGAAAAAAATGTTTGCATACCATGTATCTGATAAGGAATCAGTATTCAAAATAAATAAGGAACTCACATATTTGCAAACCATATGTCTGAAAGGGGTGCATATGCAAAATATATAAGGAACTCATAAAACTTAATAGCAATAATAATAATAATCGAATTTTAAAATGGGCAAAGGAACTGAGTGGACATTTGTCCAAAGAAGACATTCAACAGGTACATGAAAAGGTGCTCGACATCACTAATCATCAGGGAAGTGCAAATCAGAACCGCAAACAACACAAAAACCTTACATCTGTTAGAAGGCTATCATCAAAAAGACAAGATATAAGTATTGACTAAGATGTGGAGAAAAGGGAAACTTTGTGCTCTGTTGGTGGACATGTAAGTTGGCACAGCCCTTATGGAGAACAGTACGGAAGTTCCTCAAAAAATTACAAATAGTACTATCATATGAGCCGGCAATCCCACTTCTGGGTATATATCCAAAGGAAATAAAATCACTATCTTGGAGAGAGATCTTCAGCCCCACATTTAGTGCAGCATTATTTACAACAGCTAAGATATAGAAACAACCTAAGTGTCCATTGATGGATAGATAGATAAAGAAAACATGGTATATATTTATATATATGCCATGAAATATAATTCAGCCATAAAAAAGAAAGAAAACTTGCCATTTGCAACAACGTGAATGGACACTGAGGGCATTATGCTAAGAGAAGTAAGTCAGGCAGAGAAAGACAAATACTATATGATCTCACTTATATGTGAAATCTAAAAAAACCTGAACTCATAGAAACAGAGAACAGATTGGTGGGGGTAGGGAAAATGAGTGAAGGTGGTCAAAATGTAAAAGCCAAAACAAAATTCACCTCCTCCTGCACGGACACTGAACTTGCTCCCCAGTCCTCCACCTCCACTTTCCCCCCTACCTCTGGCATCCTGAGGCACTTTGTTCATTACAGGTTAAAATAGCCTTATTTTATAGTGTGTGTTTCTCAAGAGTCTCCTGACTAGGTAGTAGACTGTGGGTTCCTGGAGGGGACTTTGAGGACTGTGTCTGAGACATCTTGTAACCTCAGTGGCTATGGTAGAACTTGGCATATGGTGAAATGGTTGTGGTTTGGAGGATTGCCACAAAATAACTTTGTACTTCTTCTACATTCACCTCTGACCCCAGCCAACTTATTAACGTAATTTTTTATTCCTCATCTTCATTCAGCCTGTTATAATTGTGACATTTTACTCAAACCAAGGCCCTTGGTATGCCCATGGCTACCTCCCACCTTCTCCATCTTTGTGTCTGTTTCTCCCTGTCCCCATGGAGTGTCTTCCCCACTTCCTTCAAGCTCTTGCTCAAATGCCAATTTTTTCCCCCATGGAGCTTTTCTCTCCCTATCCTTTCGATTCTGCCACTCTAAGTAATCTGATCTCTCAACACAGGAGTCTTGAAATTGGTCCACTAACTCCTGAAATTCTGTTAAAATGGGAAACTGAACTAATCCACTGTGGTTGGCTAGACCGCAAAGAGGAATGCCAGAGGTCATGAGGAATATTCTGAGAGCCTTGCCAAAGTCACTCCCTTGTCCAGACCAAACAGGAGTGTGAATGATGGATAGAGATTTCGGATGTGGGGCATGATGAACGGGAGGAGGGCAAGGCCGGCAGGGCTGGAGTTCTGTCTATTTAAAGTGGCGGCCTGTTTGGCAGGCCTCCCTGGAGGCGAGAGGGCTGTTTGTGCTCTCATCCATATCAAAGATGCCCACAGCCCGGGTCTGTTAGCCTTCCTCATAAAACCATGTTTGGAGAGATATCTCTGGGGAGGGAATTTTGGTTTGAAACTGGAAGAAAGCAAGCCTGAAACCTAACTGGGAAATAAGAGATAGATCAAGGAACAAAAGTCAACAATCCTGAAGTGGAAAATATCTTGAGGAGTAAAAATAGTGGCTTTTTACATGGCATATGAGGCAGTTTTGCTGTTCACCCTTTCATTAGCTGACTTCCTGTGCCCCACTGGGATGGTTCTCCCAGGGCTGATTGCTGCTTTTGATGCCTCTAACCAGCTGGTGTCACCACTCAGGCCATGGATTCTAGGATTCCAGGATTCCAGAAAGACAGGTAGTTTCGCAAAGAGTTAAAGAAGCTTTGTTTTGGGAAATCACTTACCCAAAATGTGTTGAGCACCTGTTATATGCCAAGAATAGTGACAGGTGCTGGGGGAGGGAAAGGATACAAAAATAAATATGTGATACTATTTTTTTTTTTTTTTTTTTGGGTGCTCTGGGTAGAGTGAATAGTTCTCATTTGGGAAGACAATGTAAAGAATGAAGTGATCATTTATGTTAGAAATGATTCTACCTTCTGGCTTTTAATTCTGCTCACTCACTCCTCTTCTTCAGTTCAATTTTGCACACCTTTATTAAAACCATGCTAGGTGCTAAGTACTTTGATCAGCCCGAGGGAGACACACGAATGAAATATTGTTCCTTTTTCTGCAGGGAGCTCACTGTGTCGTGCTGGAGACAGATTCATAAGCTTCTAACCTTAGTCCCTGAAAAGTGATCATAAACAGGTGTACAAAGTGCAGGGGGAACATTTAGGAGGGAGTGAGTTGGGGAAGGACCTAACATTTCGCTGCTACTTCTTTTTTTTTTAGTCACAAACTTTTTCATCACTGTTTGACAGATCCTGGCATCCCTGATGAGAGAGATAAAATAAACAAGCAAGCTTTTCCGATAGGAAGAGAACACCATACATGACAATGAGGCTTTTCCACTGAGCCTGGACATGGCCTCTGAATCCTCTCAACACAGAGCTCAAGGAAGCTGCTAGTTGTCATTACCATGTAGAGACCTATTTCTCACCCCCACCCTGCTGCAAAATTGTGTTCTGTTCCTCTTTTCTGTTCATTCTTAGGGGTCTAAAATTCCTACTTTTCTGCCCTAACATTCCCTCATGAGAGATTATTTTAATATATGTTTTGTAATTTTGAATTGTGAATTCATCTTTATCTATGGAACTGCTCCACAGCCTGGCTTGGGAATATGTCTCCGCAGAAAGGTTTCCACTTTGCATTAGTCAGGCACACTGAGGACATTTGCATTGTAAAACTAATTTTATATTAACCCCCTAATTTGGAGGCTCCCAGACTACATAAATAGGGTTATTTGAAACCTCAACCTGCTCATGGGATGCCCACGGCTACACATGCCAGAAGGGAGTTGTTCCTATTCAGGCAGACAAAACTTTTTCTCTGGTGCTAATGGGTTTTTTTGGTTTTTGTTGTTGTTGGTGGTGGTGGTGGTGGTGGTGGTGGTGGTTTTTGGTTTTTTCCTAGGCCAAGTGGTCTGGCTTTTTTTTGAGGGAAAAGTATAAGGTGGTGGTCTTATTTTCATCACCACCTCCTGGTGTTAGGGCTTCATATTCTGTGCTTATGTGGGTGCTAAGATCCCAGACTTTGGGTTACTGGGACTGGAAACCCACTTCCCTTCCAAGGTAGCCTCTGTGTAATTTTGCACTCATAGCTTTAGTTTTTTAATTTCTTATAATTGGAAAGCTCTAGAAAATTCCCTTTTTTTCTTGAGAGCCTTAACAATGCATTTTAAAGAATGTTGGTTATATTTTACCCAGAATTTCTAGCTTTGTAGTGGGAGAATTTTCAAGTTCTCTGCCACCCCGAACCAGAAATCTATCCTGCAAATCCTTAATACCT
Source organism: Mirounga angustirostris (assembly GCF_029215605.1). Lineage (NCBI taxonomy): Eukaryota > Metazoa > Chordata > Mammalia > Carnivora > Phocidae > Mirounga > Mirounga angustirostris. Next base: position 113,953,894 of record NW_026991716.1, read on the forward strand.
ACTGTCATCCAAGCAGTCCTTAGCTTGCCTAGACACGTATGACTGCAGGGTGGTACTACCTGCAAGAGCAGTTCCTTATCTGATTATTTGGATCTTTCCAGGTCTGGGATACAGAAGACTGAGTCCTGCTGATTCTCCCCATGGCAGGAACAAACAATATAATATGCCCATGGCATGAACCAAATCACTAGGTTTTAGTGTACATATACAACCACTTTTCTTTCTTTTTCTGTGTAGTCCCTTTAAATCCAAACACCTTTATTAAAAGAGCCCAATGTCTCTCTTTTGAGGCCCCACAATCTCCAACAAATTATTGAGTACAAAGAGAGGCAGTCCTCCTCCAAGCCCCAGACCGAGCGAACGGTTCTGTCCCTCAGCACAGCTATTGGCAGTCATTGTCACATGGTGTTCCTGTTGACATGGGTCCTGCTGGGTCGAACAGTTATTGACTGCTACAGTTTCTTCCTTGCTGGTACCCTTGTTTGGACAGCAAGGTTACAGCTCTTTAAGTTCCCTCCCAGATTTTCAACAGCTGTGTTTTTAAGCTGTGACAGAAGAGGGCCTTTTAGCCTCAGCCAACCACTGTGTCAAACCAGCTCCTTCTCATCCAGATTTGTCCTGCCCTTCTGCTTTGCAAGAGTGTTCAGACTGCATATATTCTTCAAGGATAGTAAGCTCTCCATTCTTTTCATTTTCAATCCTAAGAAAAATTAATCACATTCACGGATGTAATGCCTTACCATTTCAGAATTCACTGACACTCAACACCCACTCTCTGCAGACAGCTCGGAAGCCCAGAGAGGGGATGAATTTCCCAAGAGAATTCTACAAATTGATAGGAAAACCGGAACTCCACTGGTCTTGCACGAACACCATGTCTTTCAGACACTAAGTCTTGCCACACAGTAAGCAATTTGAGGTGAAAACCGAATATCTTCTGTGACTCTACACACATACTTACTTATGTAAGTGTAGTTCCCCGCACTAGGGGTCTGTTCTAGAACGTCTGGATTCTAGTAGATTCTGGAAGTGTGATCCCTAGACCAGGAGTAGCAGCATCACCAGGGGACATGATAGAAATGCAAATCTCAGATTTTGCCCCAGACCTACAGAGTCAAAAATGCAGAGGCTGGGGGACAGCAGTTTTTATTTTAATAAGTCTTGCAGGGATTCTGATGATCACTGAGGTATGAGAAGCCTGTAACGTGAGAACACGTTACAGGCTCTTATCTGTTAGGTATTCTAGATACAACACTTGCCCAGGACAAAAGGTTTTGCAGGCCGACAAAATGTTTTGTAATTTGGAAAACAAGTTTGATCTCCATGTCAAAAGAAGAAAATACCAAACTGTAAATCAGATTTAATAAGTAGTTCATTAACTATCTAACAAAAACAACATACCAATTAGTCAGCTAATTTCAATTCTCATAATTATCTATACAGGATGTTTAATTAAGAATATGGGTGCATTTTAATCTGTTCGATATGATGTGTAATAAAGCCTCCAGAATAAGTGTATACTTCCATCTTGTTTTGTTATTTAATTCTTGAATGTAGAGACTCAATTCCTCATCTGGCATCTCTGCAGATTAAGGTTTAATATATGAGAACGATAATCATCAATTTCCAGACGTGTTTAGATGACAACAAATATCAGTATAATTAAAGGAAAGAGCAAATGACTATATTTCAGTGGACTTCTACTAAAATACCTTTTAAAACTAAATTACTATAGGGCTCCTGGGTGGCTCAGTTGGTTAAGCAACTGCCTTTGGCTCAGGTCATGATCCCAGGGTCCTGGGATCGAGTCCGACATCAGGCTCCCCCTGCTTCTCCCTCTGCCTCTGCCTGCCACTCCCCCTGCTTGAGCTCTCTCTCTCTCTCTGTCTGTCAAATAAATAAATAAAATCTTAAAAAAACCCTAAATTATTATAAATAAATAAAATGAGAAAAAAAAAACCCAAACTACATATTGTCCTATTAGCCTACACTGGTAGGGTGTTTTGCTTTATTTCAATTTTCTCCTCATCTCTGCTCTTTTACCTGTGTAGTCTCTATCCAAAAAAGATTTAAAAAGTGCTTAAGAGAACCTACTGAATGCAATACTAAATTTTATATTCATATTGAAATACAAGGCATTTATTATTGCTTCTTTTTACAGATGGGAAAACTGAGGTTTAGGAAGCTTTAATTACATTCTAAGGTCACACAACCAGTAAATGTGTATCCAGGATTTAAATGCCAGCCATTGAGACACTAGAAACTCATGATTTTCCCACACTACCATGCTACCTCTCTGAGAAGTAGAATTGATAGTGAATATTGTTTCTGAACAATTTTTACCATGCAAAGAATATTGGTGCCATTAACCATTGCTGTGGGACCTGGAAATTTGTGAAGTAATTAAGCCTTTCTATGTCAGTCTATGTAGGGCATATGTACAAAATAATTATTCCTTATGGATGAGAAGTCCAGGTTGGCTATATTTGAGTTGAACTTCTGAAGTTGACATTTAAGGGGAAAGTTTTTTTTATAAGAAAATCTATTTTGAGACTTTATTACTCCCTGTTCTCTTATAATTCTTTAAATGCAAGCGAGTCTCATTAACCTGTTTTGTATTAGTTGCTTAGAGGCAGTCTGTGACTGGATTTGTCAACTATACAGAGTCACCTCCTAAAAATAGTGTTATTGCTTGATCATAAGCCCGTGCAAGAGAATAGCCCATAACTACTACTGACAGACAACAGTCTGTTATTGTTACTGCAGCCAGGGCAGATGTCAAGGTTTAGCTCATAAATATTCCTGTCATCCGTGGCTCTACTCTGATTCCTGGAGACACATCTCATTGAGTGGTCCAGGGCTCTGCTACCTGTTAGCTCTCCACCCTCAATATTTTAGGAAAAAGTCCGATTAAGTAATGGAGATTCAATTCATATAGTCTTCTCAGCAAGAAGCTCATGCCAATAAACAAGGATCTCTCATTTATTTTATTTTTATTTTTTTTAAAGATTTTATTTATTTATTTGAGAGAGAGAGAATGAGAGACAGAGAGCACGAGAGGGAAGAGGGCAGAGGGAGAAGCAGACCCCCTGATGAGCAGGGAGCCCGATGTGGGACTCGATCCCGGGACTCCAGGATCATGACCTGAGCCGAAAGCAGTCGCTTAACCAACTGAGCCACCCAGGCGCCCCTCTCATTTATTTTAGTTCAGATGAGGTTGCAGATGATATCTATTCATAGGACAAGATGTTCTTGGCATGTTGGGAAGTGGAGAAGAGGTTGTTCAATAGTTCATATAGGATTTTACCATTAAAAATTAAAATTTTAAACAATTTAGAGGACATATATGAATAGGTGATAAAGGAGCACTGTTCAATACGTGTGGTTCAATATGAGCCACATGTAAGTTTTAATTTTCTAGAAGTCACACTTAAAAAGTAAAAAGAAACAAGAAAAATTAATTATAATGGTATATTAATTTATTCTAAAATACATTAATTTTGCATACATAATTATATATTTTATATAAAAAATATAAGTGACATTTATATTTAAGTATATGTTAAGTTATTGTATTAATACATTTTAACAATACATTAATCTTTAACTTTTAATTACTTTTTAATTTTTAGTAATTAATGATATAGTTTATTTAACCGAATATAACATTATTATTTTAACATGATATTAATATAAAATGATTGATATATTTTACATTTCTTTCATACTTAGTCTGTGAAATCTAGTGTGTATTTTGCATTTATAGCCCATCATTTAGACACTAAATTTTGGGGACAAATATGTGATATGTTTAGATTGTGTAAATTTAAAGCTGAAAAATGGATTCATATACCCAAGTTATTCCAGTCACATGAAATTTTCCAACAACTGCATTGAATATCAATTTTAACTTAATTAAAATTAAATAAATTTAAAAATTAGTTCCTCAGTTACACTCGGCACATTTCAAGTGTTCAACAACTACCATCCTAGACATTGCAGCGGTAAAGTTATTCCCATCAAGTTTGGACTGCAGGGTCACCTCCAAACCTCACAGGTTGGCTTTTCCTGTTCTGAAGCCCAGGACAGCGGAGGCTCTGCCCTCTGCTGGCTTGTCCTGCTTCCAACACCATTTCTCTGTTGCTAGGCTGAGTTCCCTTTGTCAGGTCCTCAGTGTACAATTACACAGACGGTGCACTGTGTAATTCCAAGGGACACCACTCACACTGCGGTCCACAGCTAGTGGCCTTCAGTGATACTGTCAGGTCAGATGCCTCCTCACCTGAAGGCTGGTGGGATGGGTTGGGGCATCCGGGGCATCCTCAGCTCCAGATTCTCCCTCCACCAGCCTCCTTTATGACGCGCTCTGCTCCATCTCCTCAACCTTCCTCCACATCTGTTCGGGGCAGGCAGCCAAGTTGTCTCTGATGATACTTCTCTTCAGAAAAGCTTTCACCATGGACAGACAGCTACGTAATAGCTCCCTGATCAGAGACAGCTTGAGAAAATATCTTATCTTCATCCTCCATGGTGAAAAAGGGATGAGATGAGGCCTGAGAATCAGACTCATAATCTTGGTCCTCATCAATCAGGGTATCATTACTAAAGGTGATAAAGATTTTTTTTTGTTAAAAAAAAATATATGTTCTAGAAGTTCTTTTGCAGGCATTAGGTAAAGAGATACTTGATTTTACCATTAGAGAGAAGCTATGGAAACAGTTTTGCCGATGATATATCAATCGTCTCTGCTTCGAAATCAAATGAAAACATAGCGGTCTTCTTCAGACTGGAAACATGAATCCAGTGGGAAATGGGAAAGGTTAGAGGGCTGAGCTGTTCCAGCACAGTCAGAGAAACCCTTTAATCATTGAGGCCACGTGGCTCTATGAGTAAGTCAGTGTAAGTATAAGGGAGTGAGAGTGGATGTGGACATCACTTTGAATCTTGGGAGCAGAAATCAACTTCACCCACAGAAGGAATCTGCCTCAACAACCGAACAGATGATTTCCATTAAACAAGTCCAATCAAGAAAGATTGGAAAAGAAAATCAGAAAAGATACAGTCTTTTCCAGGATCGGAGTCAACAGCCCTTCATTCAAAGTTCAGGACAGCCAAAGGTCCAAGGGAGGGACCTCAAGAAAGGGAGTCCCTCCTGTAAGGAAGGAGCCCAGAAGGGGAGCTATAGCTCTCAGAAAACTTAGGAGGGTAAGAACTGTGTCAGTGCAGGAGTTCTGAAGTCCAGGGGAATAGTCATTTGGGGTGAGAATGTGAAGGCACATTTTTTGCCCCAGGTCAACCACAAAAATATGCTATTCTTAAATGCCAGCTTTTTAGTAGGGCCCATCTCCACAGAGGCCACAGAGGCTCCACTGATCTCACTGTGTAGGTACCCTCTTCCCTCTTCCTCCCTTTCACTCCTGTTCCTCAGGTTTAATCTCAGATTTCTCACTTTTGTCCTGATGTCTCACACATAGATTTTATTCTTTGATCTTTGGACAATATTTGACTTTTTATTTTAGTTTCCTCTCAAAGCTCTGTCTTGGGCTCCATGTTTTGAGAATGCATTTTTCCTCACTCAGAATAGTTCTGGGATAAATTATCTTCAGAGCTATTTAATCCATTGGGCAACACAGGCACAAATCCTGGAGCCTATGAGCTTTTCAGAGGCTGAGAAAAATGTTTGAGTCCTGGAAAAAAAAAAATATGTATGGGCTTCAAATGAGGTAAAAAACAAAAACAAAAACAAAAAAAAACTAGGGGCGCTTGGGTGGCTCAGTTGTTAAGTGTCTGCCTTTGGCTCAGGTCATGATCTCAGGGTCCTGGGATCGCGAGCCCTGGGTCGGGCTCCCTACTCAGCAGGACGCCTGCTTCTCCCTCTCCCAGTCTCCCTGCTTGTGTTCCCTCTCTCGCTGTGTCTCTCTCTGTCAAATAAATAAATAAAGTCTTAAAAAAAAAAAACTAGAAAATTGAAAGTAATAAATGTTTAATTAAAATCTACAAATATAACAGTATGTCAACTGTCTTGTCAATTTTAGTATTTATATAAATTTCATTGCATTTGAATAGAATTTTGGAAGTTGGGATTTCTTACTTTGAAATACTTCCTAAGTATACATAGTAATAGCTAACAAATCATAGCCAACCGTAAGTCAAATGCTACCTGTAGCCAAATAATTTTAAAAGTAAAATTATAAACATCCTTTCAAAAAAATTTATAGCCGAAAATTATAGTTAGTGTGGGTTTGTTTTGATATGTTTTGAGGGTTTGTTTTGATATGTTTTATATGATGCAGAGAGGAGCCTCCACAGTAAAAGAATTCAGAGCCTACCAAGGCCTTAAAATGACCCTGGAAACTGCTCTCCACCCAGCCAATTCTCAGCCTTTCCCTTTCCTGGACAAGGCAACTTCACAGAGTAGCAGTATGATGTGTTGGAAAGTCAGTGGAATTCACATCGTGGACATATCAATTTCTAGCAGTGAGAAATTTGGCAACTTCACTAGCCTCTCAGACTTCCATTTATTTGAATTCACAGAGGATTACATAAGACGACAAGTGGGTCTGGTACCTAGTAGGTTGGTAGTATAGTCTACAAAAGAGAGATGGGTTAAATCCTTGTTCCGCATGGGAGAACAGAATTGAACAGAGGAAGAGAATGGAGCTCAAGATCAAGGATTTAATTACGGAGTTAAAAACTGTAGGAGGCTTTAGAAGCTCCAACTTTGTGAAATTCAGCGTAGTCAATCCGGGGAAGGTAACTTAGGGTGACCATGCTACTGCTTCTCCGGGTAGGTTGCGTTATTGTCTCCGCCGAGTTGCTCCCCTCCCCGTAGGGTGTGTATCCATCCCCGCCCATTGCCAGGTAACTGGCTGAGTCCGCCAATGGGTAGAACGCACTTCCTGCCCGTGTCAGCTTGGCCACGTGACTTGCTCCGGCCAATGGAAGTACGAATGCCACGTCCAAGCAACAGCTTGAAGGGCCGTTGTGGGAGTAGGCTGTCCCCTGTCCTCACCCTCAGCCCGATAATGATGTTGTGGCGCTGCTCCTGGCATGAGAAGGCACCTGAGACCGAAGCTACGCCTGCTGAGGTACAGCTGCTAACACGGAATTGTGCAAGAAATAAACTTTTGTTGTTACAAGCCGTGAGGTTTGGGGTTGGTTTGTCACTCCAGGAGAGCTGATTAATGCGGCTGTTCAGGAAGAAAGCTCCCCCGAGAGAGAGAGAGAGAGAGAGAGAGAGAGAGAGAAGGCTATTCTCATGGTCCTTTCATTGGTCTAATTTGAAAAAAAAAAGAAAAGATTTTTGCATTAATCAGCAATAAAGAAAACCAGCATGTTCCACTGTCTCCATAATTATGCTGTGCATACTTTACAGTAATTAGCACCGAATTAGAAAGCTAACATTAAAGTTAATCCCTGTGCCACCCATGTCACGCAGCCACAACAGGCCGTGTCGGGACACCGGGAGTGACGTCACGGAGCTGGTTCAATGGCCAGTAAAGGTACTTATTTGTCCCTAATGACATCTTTTGGGATTTACTGACGTAAGCATTTTATGTTTTTCAGTTACAAGTGTGAAACATTTTTTGTTGCCAATTTTGCTAGTGTTAGGAATTCTTTGCAAAATTCTTTCTGCACTTCTGAGAGAATCAGCATTAATTAAATCAGCTCATTTCCCAATGGCTTAATTTAGCACGGTCCTTATTTCTCTATAGTGGGAAGCTGTTCTTCTTTGAACTCTAGATAAATGAAATACTTTGACTCGGAGAACACAACCTTTCATGGATCACAGCAAAGTAGCAACTACAAAGATTTGTTGCTGTTGTTTCTGGTTTATTTTTAGGGATCCAGTGAATGCTACTTTTAAGTTTTCTTAATGTAGCCATCTGACCAGGCACCAGTGAAACTAAACAGAGAGATTGTCTGTCTTTTGGAACCTTGGAGCTATTGCACTAATCGGCACATTTTTACATCATCCCATTGTCTATATATCTGCCCTCATTTGTCTTACCATATTCTCTTTATTCATTCATTCAGAAAACATTTATTGACTATCTCAAGTACTGTTCTCTACCCTACAGATATGGTGGAGAATAAGAGAACACCCTGTTCTGGTGGATTTAGAAATTCTTGGGAAAAGGTCTGCCTACGTGGAGGGAATGGAAAGTTCAAAAGCCGTGAAACAGGGCTGAGCTCAGAGCATTTAATGGATGGCCAGAAGGCAACATTGCTGGAATGGAAGAAGACAATGTTACTGGGAAGATTGAGAAAGTCTAGATCATGAAAGCCTTGTGAACTATGCTAAGGAATTAGGATTTTATTCTAATGGGAAGCCATGGGAAGATTTATGCTTGAGAAAGATCACTCTCACTGCTGAATAGAGAAAGGATAGTAGAAGAGCAAGCAGAAGGGAGACCAATGGGGAGGTTCTTGGAGGAACCTAGGAGAGGGTCTGTGGTGACATGGAGAGGAGTTGTGGCAGTGAAGGTATGAAGAAGGGGTCCGATTCAGTGTAATTTGGATATAGAACTTGCAGACTGGCTCGCTCTGCAGTGTGAGCAGAAAAAAGTCAAGGGTGACACTTCAGCTTTTGACCTGTATGATTAGGTAAAAGGCAGTACCATTACCTGTCATGGGAAAGATTGGGAAAGAAGCAGATTATCTGGAGGAAGCCGAGGGGGGGATATTACATGTCTTAGCATATCAAATTGTTGTAGTCTAGAGGCAAATCATTTTTTGCTGGAGCTGCTGCTGCCCACGGGCTTGTTAACGTGATGGCTGTCACTTTTTCTCCTGAGTTCCAAGAGTTGCAAGAGCCACTGGATACTCAGTAGACCATTTTAATTTGGATCCAGGCAAACTTGGGAAAAAAGCAGCCTCCCGAAAGTTATCTGTTAAGATTCTCATTATAGGGCGCCTGGGTGGCTCAGTTGGTTAAGCGACTGCCTTCGGCTCAGGTCATGATCCTGGAGTCCCGGGATCAAGTCCCGCATCGGGCTCCCTGCTCGGCGGGGGGTCTGCTTCTCCCTCTGCCCTCTTCCCTCTCGTGCTCTCTGTCTCTCATTCTCTCTCTCTCAAATAAATAAATAAAATCTTTAAAAAAAAAAAAAAGATTCTCATTATAAAGGAAAAGATGGTTCAAAGACCCAGAAAAACAGGCATATCTATACGACACTACGCATGCAGTGGACATTTGTTGTTTGTATTTGTTTCGGTTGCCTGACTACCATCCTGAGTACATAATTGTCCTCAGTTTCTCTCGAGTGCAGGATTTGGCAAACTACGGCCTGTAGGCAAAATCTGGCCCATCTCCTTATTTTGTAAAGAAATATTTATTGGTACATAGCTATCCCTATTTGTTGATGTAATGTCCATGACTGCTTTTAAGTTATAACGGCAGAGTTGAATAGACAGAAACTGTATGGCCCACAAAGGCTGAAGTATTTATTATTGGGCCTTTTACAGAAAAAGACAGCTGATCCCTGCATTGGTGGAACCATCATCCCCCAGCTTTTAGCCTAGGTTCTTTGGGTAAAGCTGGCTGTGCTCACAGATGATGAAAGTGTTCTCCATCTGTATCATCCAATATGGAAGCCACTAGCCCCATGTTGTTCCTGAGCATTTGATATATTGCTAGTGTCACAAAGAACCTGAATTTCACATCTTATTTAATTTTAATTTACTCAAATTTAATAGCCACATGTGTCTATGGCTACCGTCTGGACAGCAAAGAACTAGACTATGGATAAAATTGACATAAGTGACATAACACAGTTATAAGCAGAGCATTTGGTAGAACGTTTAAAAGAAAAAGGGGCATTGAAGGTGAGAGGATTCATGGAAGTGACTTCTGGGAAGAGCTTAAAAGGTGGTTAGGGTTGATTTATATATAAATATATGCAGGGAGGATGGGTTAAATGGGTGATGGGTTTTAAGGACAGGACTTGTTTTGATGAGCCCTGGGTGTTGTATATAAGTGATGAATCATTAAATCCCATACCTGACACTAATATTACACTGTATGTTAACTGGAGTTTAAATAAAACCTTGGGATAAAAAAATGTGTACATAAGTGTATGCACACACGTTATGGAAGGAGCAGTGAAAGAATTTTGCAGTTAGAGGGACTAGATTGAGTCAGAATGAAACTATTTGGGAAATACAAGTAAGTCCAGTTTGGGTTTTGGCATAAGCAGTGTACAAGAGTAACAGGAGATTATTCTGACTAGGTCCTTTGATATCAATTTGTAGAAGATCATGAATGCCATGTTGAAAGGATAGTGTTTACCTTGACAATGAGTTTTGCTTCCTGTTTTGGAGCATCAAACTTATGGGACCAGAGATGCTAAGCTGGTGGCCGTAATGAAGGAGAATTGTGGAGGAACGGGAAAACTAATTAGCAGTCCCAAACAAGTATCGCTGGCAAAAATAGTGAGATCTGGGATAAGAATGATGGTCATGGAAAGTTGGGAGATGGTTTAGAATTTTTTCAGTTGGGAAGCATGTGAATAGAGATTGGTACCTACTTTTTGTCTAGAGATTTGTGAAGACAGGATACCTTGCTGAAGTAGCTTTCACCATCAAGGTGAAATACGATGGAGAAAAGACCATCCCAGTATCAGTTTATGAAGCCGTCAGAGAGAGAAAAGAAAGACCTCAGCAGTTTCCACTGCTCACTGAAGCATCTGAGAGGTTAGAGAAGGGGCAGAAGTGACAGAACTACCCAGTGACTACTTGGGCTCTTCAGGAAGCTCTACTTAGTCATTTAGTGCAAAATATTTTAAAATTTCTCTTGAGATTTTTTTTCTTTGACCCATGTGTTATTGAGAAGTGTATTGTTGAATCTACAGGTACTAGGGGATGTTCTAGCTAGCTTTCTATTACTGATATCTAGTTTAATTCCATTGTAGTCTGAGAGCAGACATTGGTATTTTTTTTTAAGATTTTATTTATTTATTTGAGAGAGAGAGAGAGCACAGAGGGAGAGGGAGAGGGAGAAGCAGACTCCCCGCTGAGCAGAGAGCCCGATGCAGGGCTCCATCCCAGGATGCTGAGATCTTGACCTGAGCCAAAGGCAGATGCCTAACTGACTGAGCCACCCAGGTGCCCTATGATTTATAATTTTTTGTTGAAAGGTACACATGATGTATTGAATAAAAGGAACTACAGTAAATAAGCCTTTAGTAAGATAGTCATAGGGTGTAGGGGGAGGGGAAGCATTCTATAGTTAGGTCTATAGACCTATGATTAGGTCTCAGTCCTTTGGTGAGCTTGTGCCCCTGTGAACTTCACCAATACTTCTCAGTTTTTGTTTTTCAGTCCTTAGGTGTGGCCACATAGCTAGAGGATTCTGGAGTTAGGTATTTATCTTTCTCTAGATAGGTTAGGTTCTGACAAATCCCCAGTAGGCTAGGCTCTGGTAAAATAATTTCTCCAGAAGGCTGGCCTTGTTAAGAGGAAGAGAGTGCTTTGGTGTATTTAAAAATGGTTTATTTTCCCTTTCCTCTGAATGAAACAAGAGGGGATTTTCCTTCAATATTCAGAGACCTCCTGGAGGTGAAACTCAGAAAAGCATGGAGCCCGCTGTGTTTGGGTCTGAGACTACTTTGCCTTCAAATGGATTTATAAACAGAAGTTAAAAAATTTTAGCGTGGGTAGAAGGGAAATGGAGGATGCCATGATAACGGAGTGTTTACACTTGGGAAGCAAGTAGATTAATAGTGCTATTAATAGAAATACAGAATCACATGGAGGAGCTGGTCTTGAGGGAAATTATGATGCTTTTAGTTTAGAGCACAATAAGACCGATAGTACTCCTTTTTTCCCCTAACATCAAGATGATTCAGCTAAGCATGTGTAAACAAAACAAACCACCTCCTCTCCCCAAACTCAGGTAGATGATCCCAGACATAGCTCTCTATTAGGGACACCCAGTGGTGCTTCCAGTCAACATCTCCCAGTAGAGCCTCTTGGCTGTTGTTCTTGGCAATGATAGTTTCCTCTAGCCACTACTTCCAACAGTGGTTAGCATGAGTTTCCATAGCAGCACCTTCCAGTGGCCACCCATATTGTCACAGGTCCTAACCAGTGGCAGTACGGCTCAGCAGAGCTTGCTGCTGGTGAACACTGCTCCAAGTGATCGCCGGTGGCTCCTGACTGCTATTTCCTTGGAATCCCATTAAAACCTAAAGAGTTAAATTTCAAAGGACTTGAATCCTAAAGAACTTCTCAAAAAAGCTCCTGGTTTCCCTCAGTGGCTAATGGGAACATTAGACTGCCAGCATCATTCCTCAAGGCCAGGTCTTAATAGGCTGCCTATTAAGGCTTTAGGGGCAGTTATAATGCCACGCTGTTCTTTCAGAGTTCTTTGCATCCTCACTGGCTACTCTACATACCTCTGGTAGAAGAATCCCACGCGTGGAGATGCTGGGCTTCTGGCTTGAAAGACTGATGTGTCTTTTCTCATCGTGGGGTCCACTGTGTACTCCAGTTAGCTGAACAGTCTCTGTGTGTAGGAGGTCACGAGACAACCATACCATGTTTGGAATAGTGTGACACAAAGACTTCCACAACAGATTGTAGAAAATTGACAAAAACTCATACCAAAAAACAATGAAAGCCACCAATATTGTATGAATGAACCAAGAGTGTGTATAATAGCACTCAGGATGCTGTTTCTGCTGCCTTTCCCACTTTCTTTTGCTAATTACCGAGGCAGAACACATGAACTGACTTTTCCCAGAGCTCCAGGAGGACCCATCTTCCCTAGAAGTTTATCTCCTAAAAGTCACACTATAAAGCCCACAACTCCCTCCCAAACCCCATGAAACCATAGAGTCTGGTTCATGCCCCACATGCTTCCCTTCTCCCACCATGTCTCTATGTTGAGGTATCTATGCAAACACAGTCCTGGAAATTGCCCCAGAACTTTTAGCGTTTCTCAACATAAATATACAAACTTGCCTATTAACCCCGAGTTAAAAATTATGAATGACATGAAAGAATCTTCACACTGGGATTCATCAGCTGAAATTATGGATGAAGTTTTAAAAATCAACAAATAAATAAAATGCAACAAAAAAAGCAGTCATGTAGAAAAATTTTCCTAAACCCTTGGATTTAATGCCATTTTCGGTACTTTATAATACCTCACTAGTAAGAGTGTAAGAAATACTGATCACGAATCAGAAAAAAATTTAGCTAGAGAGGAATTCGGAGTGGGGAGAAAAAAAAACTGAGTTGGGTTTATTCTCGTTAAAAAAAAATCCTCTGGAATGATATAAAAGAACATCTGAAAAAAGACGATAGTTTATCTTTTATTTTTAATGCTAAGGGTTTTCATTTTAAAGAACTTCAATCCTGAACAGAATAAATCAGTATCAGTTGGATTGAAAAACATTGCTAACAGTGAATGAAGATGTATAAATTCAAACTTTTTTCATATGGGCAATTGAATTCAAAATTTTGATCCCAATTTATCAATTCAAATTACTCTACTGAATTTTGGATTATATATGGTTTTGTGTTAAATTTGTCTGTGTTTCCTAAATTCTAACTTTTTTTTGTATAGCACCCATCATATCAGCATGTAGATTTGGATACTTCCTGTGTTTTGTATATTATTTTCATGATGATGATGATGATTGACTAGAAGTCACTTGAAAATGCAAGATAATGACTACAGGTGTTTCTCAACCAATTAGATTCAGGGACCCTATTATTATTCCCTTTGTCTTTATTAATTAGACTAAATATGTAATTACTATAGTATTTATTTTATAGTCCAGTCATTTCAGGGAAAGGACCCCGATACCCTAAGTGATATTCGTAAAGCCTACTTTCTTGTATGAAACTGAGTCTATGCAGAGTAATGATTTTTAAAAAATAGACAGCTGCACTTGGTTTGAAATTTTGGTTTATTCACATATGAATAAAACTTATTGAAAGTATTACCTCCTTTTCCCTTCTTTTGGCTTTTGCTCTGCCCCAGGATGCTTCATGAACTGGTGTCTCTAGTTTTTTGGTTTTGCTTGTTTTAATTAGGTAAAGGTGGTATGGATAAGAGCAGTTTTTGTTTTTCATAAAAGTAGTATTTTATATCCATTTGCCTGCTGTATCCTGTTGAAATGCACATGCACATAATGTAATGTGTTGATAACTCCTATTGTTAAAGTAGAACTTACATAGTGAGATGTTACTTTTCACATGGAGCTCCAGATACCTTGAAATCTTGTGCTCTAAAATTAAATGATGTTGGGACGCCTGGGTGGCTCAGTCAGTTAAGCGGCTGCCTTCGTCCCGGGTCATGATCCCAGGGTCCTGGGATCGAGGCCCACATCGGGCCCCTTGCTCAGCAGGGAGCCTACTTCTCCCTCTCTCTCTCTCTGCTTGTGTTCTCTCTGTCAAATAAATAAAATCTTTTAAAAAATAAATAAATAAAATTAAATGATGTTTATTGAGTCCCATTAAATAAACATCAATTTCATACTTCCACAGTTTCTATTCACTAGTTTCATTTTGGATTTACATTTTTTTCTGTTTATAAAGTATAATTATTCTTTGTAAACAATTTTGAAAATCTAGAATACTATAAAGGTGGAAAAAATAACCCCTAGGTAATCCTTTTTTAATGTTTTGACAATCTTCCTTTAAAAAGGTGTTTGAATTTATTTACTTAATTTTTAGATCTTTTAATTGAAATCTATATTCATAAATGTGTAACAAATTTTCTCATGCTCCCTTCCAAAGTAACCATTATTCTGAATTCTATCTCCATTAATTAGTGTTCCCTATTCTTCAGTGTCATATAGATGAAATCATACAGTATACAGACTTTTGTATTTGGCTTCTTTCATTCGGCATAATGTCAGTGGTTCTTTTTTTACTGATGTATATTATTCCACTGTATGAATATTCTACATTGTATCCATCTTCCTGTTGATATACATTTGGGTTGTTTTCAGCTTTGGGATGGATAGAACTGCTTTGAGAATTTTGTTTATGCATTTTGTTCATTTCTCTTGGATTTATATCTAAGAGTGAAAGTTTACTGTGTCATAGGTAGTTATATATTTGGCTCTAGTAGATACTGACATACAGTTTTCCAGTTATTATATTGGTCTGAATTACATACGTTCACTGTGCTGACAAAAACTGTTAGCATTTGTTGAACTAATGCAAGTCATGATATGCTTTGTGTTCTTGACATGTAAATTCTAATTAATCAATAATATTTCTTACTAACTTGACATTTCTTCCTCTTTTTTCACTATCTTTAAACATCTGATATCAAAGATGGGTCTTCATGTCTATTTCTTTGGATCCTGTATTTGGATTTGGAATCTGATTTAGTATTTTAAGGATATATTTTACACTGTTTATTCTTAGTCTTAGCAACAGTCTATATATAATCACTATGATTCGTGAGGTAAAGAATAGTTATTAAAAACTTATGAAGAAAAATCTTCCATGATTTTATTTGTGGCATGGGAGAATGAGGTATGAAAATACACTGATATGTATGAATATATGTGGATTCTCTAGAGGTTACATGCGTGTTGCACATGCTCCTAGGAACACAGCTAATTAAGGAATAGTGGCTTGAATAGCTAAGCCATTTATTTATTTATATATCGTGAACAGTTCATTAAATCCCAAATCATGAAAACTTTAAACACATGTTGTTACATTCTCTGCTATGATTTAGTAAGGAGATGAAAGATTTATTTTATTTTTTTGAAAGATTTAAAAAATCTTTTTCTGATTATAAAATCATGTGTGTTCATGTCTGAGAATTTGGAAAAATACAGATTATTTTAAAAGAATATAAAATTACTTTAAACTAACCATCATGAGATGATCACCATAAATTAAGAGATTTATTTCTTTTAAAAGTCATCTTGGAATTACGTCTGGGGTTGGTACAGATTGGGCTGAGCGCTTCTGAGCACTGTGAAATGTGTAGAGTACCAAAAGTCTGATACTTAAATCATCAGAGAGCTTGTGTATAATGAATAGATTCTCTGTCATTCTCAGTTCACCAATTAGGTGTTTTTCTTTAACTATCAGAATGAACTAAAAATTTAAGGATAGTTGATGATCTTAATGTACTGCAATTCTTATCCTTACAGCCACTCAAATTGCCCCATCTTTATTTTATTTTTTTTTAAGATTTTATTTATTTATTTGAGAGAGAGAGAGAGATCACAAGCAGGGCGGAGGGGTAGAGGGAGAAGAAGCTTCCCCGCTGAGCAGGGAGCCCAATGCGGGACTCGATCCCAGGATCCCGGGATCATGACCTGAGCCAAAGGCAGACGCTTAACCAACTGAGCCACCCAGGTGCCCCAAATTGCCCCATCTTTTTTTTTTTAAAGGTTTTATTTATTTATTCATGAGAGTCACAGAGAGAGAGAGAGAGAGGGGGGCAGAGGGAGAAGCAGGCTCCCCGCTGAGCAGGGAGCCCGATGCAGGGCTCGATCCCAGGACACTGGGATCATGACCTGAGGCGAAGGCAGACGCTTAACCATCTGAGCCACCCAGGCGCCCTAAATTGCCCCATCTTTAATAGGAGTCTTTTAAATTTGCCTCCTGTACCTTTTTGACATGGTCTTAACTGTCCTTTTTAGCTTCATTTTTATCCAATATGAAAAGATAATCCCTGATGAAATGTATTTATCTTACACATTCCTTGTGCTAGACCTGGAATAAGCCATTCTCCAAGAAGCCTTAATTTCTTTTAGTGGAAAATAGTATTTCAAGAGCACGATAGTGGCCTAGGAATGCTTATTCCTCTTGAGCTGTCGTTATATCTCAGTCTTTTCAGGGAGTGGATGTAGGAAAAAAATGTGTGTGTGTGTGTGTGTGTTTGTGTGTGTGTGTTAGGAGATAAAATACATCATAAGTTTATGCTGATATTTCTAGTTCAAATTAAGAAATACGGAATTTAACCTAACCACTTTTATATGATATCTGTATTTTGTGACTTCCTCACTAGGAATCCCAGTACTCACCAACACTAGTGATAGAATTAGAATATCCATAATGGCTCGCTTGCTTTGTCCCATATTATACACCCAACAGTCTCTGAATAACAATACCACCACCACCAATAAAAGCAGTTAAATATTTGGGGGGAGGTGTCCACTATGTCCATTCTCCCCCACCCTATGTGGCTGCATTCTATGCTGTCAAAACATGCTGTATAGCCCTGTACACAATGTGTTCTCCTCTTTAACCTTCATTGAATCTTAGCCCTCAAAATAAGCTATATTTGATGTTTTTATATTAGTTTTTATATTAGTATCTCTGAGATATTTTTGTTGTCTGAGCTTTTTCTCTAATAGGGTTTTTCAGAAAGGGCCCACAGGAACAAAATGTTGTAAATTCTTACATGTTTTATTTGTATTTTATTTTACTTATTTATTTTTTTAGAAAGAGAGAGAATGGTCAGGGAAGGGGCAGAGGGAGAGGGAGAGAAAGACTCCCAAGCAGGTTCCATGCCCAGATGCGTGGCTCGATCTCACAACCCTGAGATCATGAACTGAGCTGAAACCAAGAGTTGGCTGTTTAACCAAATGAGCCACCCAGGCACCCCAATTCTTGCATGTTTTTGTCAATTTGTCTGTCTTGAATGTCAGTTCTGGAGGATAAAATTTCTTTAATTCACATTTTCTTTCTTTGAGTATCCTAAATGTTAATCCAATTTTTTGGTATAAAGCATTGCTTAAATAAAGAAAGAAAGAAAGAAAGAAAGAAAGAAAGTGTTGCTGTCAAAAAGTCTGATGATGAGTTAATTTCCTTTTACTTAAAAGATTCATGTTCTCTTTGCCTAGATGTTCTGATGATTTTCCCTTTTTCTTTACATTTCAGAAATTTTACTAGAATATATCTTGGTGTTGGTGGGTTTTATTAGGTACATGGCACGCTCTTTCAATATGTGCTTTCAAATCACTTTTTATTTCAGTCAAGTCTTCTTGACCTATAGCTTTTGTTGTCTTCTCCAGGAACTCCTACTATCCATATGTTAGATCTTCTTTGTTTATCTACAATATATATCAATTTTTCTTGAAACACTTTCATTCTTTTTTTTTTTATTTAAAAAATTTCCCTCCTCCTCCTAACCATCTATTCCTCTTAAAGAATTATCTGTGGTATTTATTCACTCCTGTGTTCCTTCTTGTTTGATATTTTTTTTTATTTCCAATTCCTTCCTGAGTTTTATCAACATATTTCTAAGTTTTACTAACTCTGACATGATGTTGCTGTTTTATGTCATTAGTTGTTTCCTTTTTATCATTTATGTCTACTCTCATTCTTTTAATGTTCTTTTGAAATGATACAGTTTTGATGTGTTTTCTGGGCATGTATTTCTGACATGCTCTTATTATCTGTAAGGATTTATTCTGCCCTTTATTATTTTCATATAATGTATGGGATTTGGCTTTGATAGTTTCATTTTCCTATTTTTTTATGTGAAATTAGTTTTCTTGAACTTTGTTCTGTAAGGACGCTTGGTTTAGACAGCTTTTCGAACTTCACAGACATCCCTCTTTTATTGTTTTCCTGTGATTTTATAAATATGGCAGCTTTACTTCCTCAGACTTTGAACCTTTGTTTCTCTCCTCATTTTTACTTAGACCTTCTCTTTCAATGTCTTTGTTGTCTCTGATCTGCTCAATTTTGATTCCATTCCCACGAGCATGGAATGCTCCCGTGGGAGAGAACTCTGGTTTGTAAGATTTATTTGACTGGGCAGAACCCCTACCCTCAAATTGGTCTCCCACACTTCACTGTTGGCTGCTTTGGAGCTCTCTTCTCAGAAGTATCAGATATCCTGTTGCATCTCTTTGTTCCCACACATATGCTGACACAGTGCACATCTTGTGGCGGTTGATGATTTTCTCCCCCTAACGTTTCAGGATTAAAGGGATGCCTTGCCACCTAATTTTGTTGTAAATATTGTCCATGGGATTTTGATGTTGCAATATAGTTACTCTGTTTTTATGTGGAAAATTGAAAAATCTAAAATCTATGCTTCTGTTACTACTTCTATCTTCCCAGAATTCTCAAATTCTTTTAAAACACTCAGGCTCGGGTGGCTGGGTGGCTTAGTCGGTTGAGCATCTGCCTTTGGCTTGGGCCATGATCTCAGGGTCCTGGGATTGAGCCCCATAGTGTCGGGGTCCCAGCTCAGCCGGGAGTCTGCTTCTCCCTCTCCCTCCGCCTGTCCCTCTGCTTGTGTTCTCTCTCTCTCAAATAAATAAATAAAATCTTAAAAAAATATATAGAACACTCAGGCTCACTTACCATGGCCCTTCATCTTTGCATCTAGAAGTATATTGACAGAAAGAACATGTGGACTAGCCAGTGTGTGTGTGTGTGTGTGTGTGCACGCGCATCTGTGTGTGTACATGTGGGTTTATTTGGGGAAGTGGCGTTCAGCTGCCGACAGTGTTGCTATATACGAATGTGGGTGTAGCCTACAAGTCCAGTGTTTTGGCCAGAAATACTTTGCACATTTTGAACACGGGAAGTTTTCCCTTTGGTTTATGGCATGGACACTATTTGTAGAACTAGTCTTTATTTTCGTCTCTTGGAATGACATGGGCACTACAACATTGCTAATCACCCTGTGATGGGTTAGTTTGTCTGCAACCCCCACCCCCCCCCAATCCACAGCTATACTGATCTGGAGAAAACTGTGCTTTCAGTTGTCTTTGGAATATTTTTGTTTGCCACTTACTTCAGTTGACTTTTTGGAAGAGGCCTGGCTAGGTCCAGTATCATTTCCAGGCTTCCTGAACAATTTCATTTTGTCACGTACCAACTACTTGGTAAGCTATTGATCTTGAAAGCTGATAGTCCAAAGCTTAGGGCAATGGAGATGTTGCTTTTAAGACAAATTTCTACTAATGTTAATAGAAATTATGCCCCTTTTCTACTTAGGCCATCATCTATTTGTGATTGGTTATCATGGCAACTGAAAACAGAATTATACAAAAATGCAACTTATCAAATGGTTCCATTTAAATGCAGATTTTATACTTCGCAGACTTAGCAGTGAAATTATTAAAGTTCAGAAATAGATCTATAGTAGAGCATACAAACTCAAAAAATAGTTAAAACCTTTCCTATGTATAAGGCACATAGACTAGTTTGTGATGTGAAAGGTTGTAAATTAAATGCCTGCAATGGCCAGGGGTATTAAATGTAAACAAGACCAAGTGTAACCAATAGGGGTTTGACTAGTTATCCAAAGTAAATTGAATTTAAATGTCTATAAAGTACTGTGAAGGTAACAAAAAATGCCTGTGTACTCTGTATACACACACACACACGCATATACTATGTATATATATACATATATATATATATACACACACACACTATGTATGCCTGCAAGTTTGTGACACTTGATTCAGTGTGAAATAGGTTTATGTAAAATTCTATTGAACTGATTAACCAATTTATCAGTATATATAAGAGATTTAAAAAATTATAGATGAATTGTTTTAAGACAAATAAAAGCTTCCCCTATATACTCAAGAAAACTCAAATATTTAGAAGAGTAAGTGAATAGCCACACATTTTATAGAAAAAATATATACTTTATTTTCAACTAGAAAGGTGCAAACATGTAACTTTTGGTCACATTCTCAACAAGTAAACTGTCCAAAAAACAGTCATAGTCAAAGTAGAAACAAATGCTTCCAGGTGGAAAAACTGATCAGCTATACAGAGCCACTCGCGTTTTCATAAAGGCCATTTGTTCATTAATAGTGAGGCTACCACATTTCAAACTGACAGATCAGACTTCCAAGGACATCACTGCCTCATATTCAGTAAACAATCTGTTTTGATGAGCAGAATTTCCATTTGAATATCCATTTCATGCTTTGAATTATCAGACAAGCTTTACGTCCTACCTATGGTGTTCAGAATTGAGGCTAACATTTGAAATATCAAAGCATTAAAAACATAAACGAAAAGGCACAAACAACTTTAAATTAACTTAGATAACTGTACAAATATATATATATATACACACACAATATTTACAGTATCAATAAAAAAAAAATTCTGGCTTGTTACAGGCAAATTCGCTTGCCACAAGCTGTCCAGTCTAATAGACAGGATTCTGATTCCTGAACAGTATCATTCAAATCAGAATGTCAGAGCGGAATCTGCTGTTCTGACTTAAAGAAGAACTTGACCCAGCCTCAGGAAGCCTGGAGAACGCGCATCCTAGCTGTCGCTGAAGGTCAGTGAGCATGCCAAAGTTTTCCTTTTCAATTACACTCCAAAGAGCAGGCACATGCTACTTTAAGATGACAATCGTTTCTGCAGGTGCCCTCCCACTGCTCCCAAAGCCACACCTCAGTATACATTCTGGTGCTATGTGCTAATGTAGTCCGCTGTCAAGTCTTAACTTTCTTCAAACCAGTGTCTGGGTTGATAGACTATTTGAAGGTCACATGGCACAATATTTTGAATTTGGTGGGACTTTTTCTTCCCCCCAGTTAGAAAAACAGATTTAAATAACTTGCACTACTGAAATCATGTTTACACAAAAATGAGATGTGAATCAGTTCAAGTTATAGCCTAATGAGTTAATGTCTCTCACACTCCCTGGCTTTACGCCATGTCTCCATACATCTTCCTGTAGTACAGGGACTCAAAGATGTCATTGTCTCCGGGACAGTTGTAATGGCAGGCACAGGTCTTGATGAACATCATATTCTTCTTCATGACCTCCCCGTCGGGGCACTTGAACTCCACAGGAAGAGTGGTGGTTCTGT
Organism: Mirounga angustirostris; assembly: GCF_029215605.1. Classification (NCBI taxonomy): domain Eukaryota; kingdom Metazoa; phylum Chordata; class Mammalia; order Carnivora; family Phocidae; genus Mirounga; species Mirounga angustirostris. The sequence continues at coordinate 113,975,691 of NW_026991716.1, forward strand.
GTGGGGTGCAGCACCGACCATCCGTGCACACGCCACAGAACTTAGCACGGTAGGTCTTCATGCTGGTACAGCCAGAAAGTTCAAACTTGACCGGCTTGGTGATTTTGGGGGTACGGATGCACTTTTTGCCCTTCTAAGGAAGACAAAGCCGAAAGGAAAAAAAAAAAATCAATGACCCTAGTAAGGGGAGTGGCTTTCTTCAAGCTCTGTGTGTTTTAGTCTTAAGTTGTCTGACTTTTGTTTATATTTTGAGGAGAGGAAGTTTGAGTCTCATTTGCCAGTTTCCCAAAAATAGACATAGCCTCTCTTGGAATGTCTTGAATTAACTAACAGGGTGGAGAATTTCATAGTGGAAAGCTGGGGGTTCCTATTACACAACATCTCATTCCAGCAAAACAGCTCGATGGTTAGATATTTTTGGAGATAAAAGGTCTATAATAACCAGGGCGGTGAGACCCAACTTTGATCCTATCCATTATGATTCCAGGAAAATTAGTTAATAGGAGCAGAAAATGTACCTTGATGTTCTCTTCCAGGTCAGCTTCGCAAGGCCTGACCATGCAGAGGCGGCTCTGCTTCTCCAGCCTGCAGAAGGCGTTGTCATTGGTAACCCGGGTGGAGATGCCCATCCCACAGGTCTTGGAACAGGCACTCCACTCTGTGGTCTGGACCAGGCAGTTGGCCCGGATCATGGTTGGGTCTGGGCCAAACGTGTCTTCCAGTCGGTAAGCTGTGAGAGCAGGGCACACAAACACAAGGTAAGACGCCAGGATAAGACATTTCCCTCTTCCCTTGGCAAAGTTAGGAGTCAGCCCCCGGGGGGGGGGGGGGCAGGATCACAACACTGACTTTGAGGCCGATTCAACTCACCGGCAAGGGCAGGGCCAACCACAGTGTGGTCCTTGGGCTTGTCGCACACCCACTCCTCGCAGCATTTCCCGGGCAGCTTGACCCTCCGCGGGAAGGGGCAGTCAGGGCTGGGCAGGCGGACGTCCATGCTGCACAGGGGCACGCAGCCCACCGCCCCGTCCAGGCAAGTGCACTGGTACTTGCAGCTGCTCTGGAAGGACTCTCCGCTCCGGTACACCGTTCCTCCGAAGACGCAGGGGGCACCATCTTTAGCTGAAGGAGAGGAAGGGAACAAGGGGGCGGGGGGATGCAAGGGTCAGGCATCGGTAGCAGCAGGCGAGTCGGGGATGCGCGGGGAGCAGGGCCCCGGCGGGGAGGGGGGGCGGCGGCGGCCGGGACACTAGGGCCCGGAGGCGGGCCGCAGCTCTTACCGGTGCACACGCCGATCTTGCGGTTGGCCGGAGAGCCGAAGTCGCAGAAGAGGCCCTTGTGCGGGTCGCAGGGGTCGCGCTCGGTGCACAGCTCGCCCAGTTGCTTGGCGCACACGCGGCAGCAGCCGCAGCCGTCCGGCACGAGGCTGACGCCGGCCGGGCACCTGGGCGCCGGCGCGGCCGCACACTGGCACGGGCCGCCGCAGTCCTGGCCGGCGGCGGGCTGCGGGGGGGAGGGGGCGGTCAGCGGGCGCACGCCGCTCGGCGCCCTGGGCCCCGCCCCGCCCGCACGCCCTCCCCCGGCGCCGGCCGCCGCGCGGCTCTGGGCTTACCCGGCCGCAGAGGGCGAACAGGAGCACGAAGGCGCAGCGAACGGGGCCCAGGCCCAGGCCGGCGGCGGACATGGTGGGCGCTGCGGGCGGGGCGGACGGCGGGCGGCGGCGGTCCGGGCGCTGGGTCGCGGGCTCGGGCCGGAGGCGGGTGCCTGGGCGCTCCGAGCTGAGGTCTGGGAGCTGTCGGCCGGGCGGCTGCCGTCGGGGTGGGGAGAGGCGGGCGGTCGCGGGGCTGGAGTTGCGCTGGCTGCCTCCTCTCCGCCGGAAGAGTTGTTGTGTGAGGCTGAGGCGGGCGGCCCGCGGCTTTTATACGCTCCGGGCGGCCCCGGCTCGCCAATGAGCTGAATGGAGTCCTACACAAACAGGGACATTCCTCGCATTCCTCCCCACCTTCCTGCCTCATCAACTCACACCGGATTGATCCTGACCCCTTGACACTCAGCATTCCTCCCGTCTGAAAAAGCTGGCACACTCCAGCTAACCAAAAAAAAAAAAAAAAAAAAAAAAAGGCTCAGTATTTCCAGCACCAAATAGGATTTTTTTCGAAAACCCTTGCTTCTTCGCACCACTCCTGATTTATATCACTGAAGAACACATCAGCAATTACTATTATTTTTTTATACCACTCCCTTCTGTTTCTAATAGCTGTTCCCGCTCTACCCACTGACATAAATGCTTTTTAGGAGGTAGGTAGCCAAAGAGGCTAACAGCAGGGATCCCTAAAAAATTCGGAAGGGTCTCCTTTTTATTATTTTTATAATATTTTGAGAGGCTGTCTGCCTTTGACACTCTTCAGAGAGCTGAAAAGGAGTTAGTTGCTTTTGACCAGCTAAAATCCCCAAGAAGCCTACCTGCAAAGTCTACATTCCATATTGGAGATGTAGGAATTTGATCTTTTCTCACTTGAGATAACAGTTTGGATGCCTATTGAGGGGCAAGAAAGAGAACAAAGCCAGAGGTCAAGACTATGGATGCAGTTTTCTGGGGGAGATTTCCAGCACTCTTGCTTTGTGTTCTCTTAATATATGTAACAGTTTTATTGTTGGGGGTATAGGGAGGGAAAAAAGAGATGAATGCGCGTAAGTATTTCCAGAAAAGTGGGTCTGTTGTTATATCAGAGCAAATGATTATGTGTTGAGCAGGTAGAGGTTCTGGGTGTTGGGAAGAGAGGGGAACCAGACAGGAGAGCCAGCAAGAAGCTTGGGGTTTACTTGGGGTGTTCTAAATACAGTTTGGGTCTTTGAGAAATGAGTGATTTTTTTTTATACTAAAACCTATAATCTTCGAATGTGGATTGGACTTGGTTTGTCTTGCAGTAAAAAATCTGATAATATAACAAGAACAGTGTACCCTATTATTTCTGGTTATAAACTAAGAGTGTCCGTGAATAATATAGTTTAGTAACAACTCTCCACACTTCTATGAATAGTAATTGTGACTTCTTAATATCCAAGGAGCCTGCAGCCTAGTGGAGTAAGATCAGGTCAAGGAAACAACAGGTTTTATTTTCTCTGCTTGTGCACAGAAGTCAAATATGGCCAATAAAGTCTAAGCACATTTCCATATCTTAATATTGCTAGTTAACTTCACTAAAGCCTTAATTTAGCATGCCTTCATCTAGAATCTATTGTTTAACTGCTTTTTGTTGTTGTTGTTGTTGTTGTTAATAATTCCAGTTACCATTTTATGTAAAAAGAGTGATTTCAGGGCCCTGGCATTTTTTTTTTTTCTGTTGTGTTGCCACATCATTTGACACTGGTGTTACCAGTAAGTAAATTCATTTCAGTTGTTGATATTTCACTAAATAGGTTTAAGATAAAGACACCTGTTTATGATGCAAAGATGAGCATTCAGAAGCAACACTACGGATTTATAATTTGAAAACAGCCTGTTTAAACTGGCGGCATTTTTATGTTTCAATTCGCTGTATTGAAAAAGAGCCAAGAAGAAAAGAACCACTCCAGCTTCAGCATCAACCACATCATCCGTACACAATGACCTCCCCAAGCCCGTGCCCATGTGGTACAGTGTAGTTGCCTATCCACAGCATAAGTGGCCAGCAAGGAGGGGGGCTCTGAAGCTCAGGAAGAATTTTCAACATTGTTATTTAGTGTTCTTTCCAAGCATTCCTCAAAGAGAAGAGGCCTAAAAGTTCCTATTTAAAGACAGAACATTCCAAGTTATGTTAATAGCTACATGTGTATTAAAGGCAACTTGGCCCCCAACTTTTTCTTCCCTCGTGGATGATTTTAAAAGTCCAAAATATGTGGGAAGCCACAGTGAAATCTTTTAAGACCTAAACCCCGAATTATGTCTACCACTAATGGTTGGGAAGGTGTGGTAGATGGGGAAGGGTAGGGATGTGAAGCTGGAGCCTCACCTAAGGTGGGATGTGGGTTCGGTGGTGATCTCTTGTGGCTTGCAGGGGTGAGGTAGATGGGAGAATGGTTGAGAATTTTTGAATGCCCTGGAGAGTCTGAGAGCCACCACCAATGGCCTCACGTACAGCAGAGTGGAGACTTTCATTCATGGAAGGGATAAATTGCTGGACTGGCTTACAGTTAGGTGACCTGGTTTATATTCTTAGAACTGCCATTCACAAATCTTAGGGAAGGAAGAGCCATATTTCTAAGTTGACATTATTAGAATGATGATAATGAGAATGTTTTATTTCCCAGGATTTAATGATGATTAACTGGATTGAAATCTTAGGAGTTGATGTCTCCCCGCCCCCTGCCCCGCCATCTTTCTTGATTTTCTTTTTCTCCACAAATGTAGCATGGATACTACCATTCTGCTGGGTTGTTAAAAATAACAAAACATATTATAAAAAGAATTTGGTTTTACTATAAAATTCACATGGTCCCTTGAAGTCTCAAAAAAGTCCATAGTTAGGCTCCAAATGGATGATTTTAATATTGGCTAAGAGAAAATATACTGAAATATATAGAACATGGAATCTCAGAATAGAAAAATAATGTTGTGCATTAGAAGGTTAGGTTGAGGCTTTGTGATCAAAATTCCTTTGAAGAGTTTAAAATGAAAGATCATTATTAAGAAAGTGACAGAAAGAGAGAGACAGAGACACGGAGAGACACACACGCAAAGAAAGAGAATGAGAAGACACCCAAGATATTCACAGACTCAAAAGTATGTTTATATTGTGTTATGGGGACCATCAAGTGCCAGGAAATTCAAAGGGAAAGGCTGACGCTCCATCCTTAACTCATGCCATGGGATCTGAATTCTTGCACTATTATAAATGACTCAGCAAATGTTTGTGTGCACCTGGGCGGTAAAGTGGAAATAGTGGCTTCTTATAACTTTGTCCAACTCTGACTTACCCAACCCTTTTGACTGACGGCAGGTTAGAACTGGGAGAGAAAGGTCTTTGAATTTGTGTGCAAAATGGCTAAGATGCACTAATTTTGTCTTGTAAGCAAGTGTTTATCTAGCAAATGCTTTTTTAGAGGGCTTTTTTTTTTTTTTTAAATGAGGAATTCATGAAGTTGGCCACTGAGTCCTGTTTACAGAGCTATATAAGGTATGTGTGTGTCTACTCAGGCATCACTTGTGCAGGTCGTTTGGTTAAGTCTTGTAAGATGTTCAGCTGTGGATGTACTACATTCCTTCTCTTATGTTTTTTGTTGTTTTTTCCCCCCTAAAAAAAGGTTATTTGATCAGGTATCAGACATAGAGAAAACCTGGCAGGACGACAGGAAAGTGGCCAGACTTTGGAGTGTTTGTGTACTTAAAGAAGGAATCTTGCACATTTTCAACTTTCAGTCATAGACATTTTCTTATAAGAGCAAGTAGGAGTCTGTGCCAGCCCTCAAAGCGGAAATCAGAGCTCCCAGGGAAACATACCGGAGGAATGTGACTCAGTGCCAAGACCCATACGCAATGCATACACTGAGCTGTCAGATTTATAGGAAGTCTGGCCGTATAAGGGCATCTGGACAGGGAGCAGTTTGTTGTTATGGTGGGTTGGGAGTGGGCTTCGGATATTTCTAGCACACCTCAAATTCAATCAGGTCAATGAATTCCACTCCAAAAAATGATATGCCAGACAGCTTTTGGAAAAATCGTTATAAATATTATCCTAAAAGCTTCAGAGACCCTGGCTTGGTTTGCATTGCCTTATATTTGCTTAAGATGAAGGTTAAAGGGAGGGCGTACTCCCTGGGAGTTCAGAAGTGGGAAAGAAGTGCGGATGTTTACTATCTAAATTACATTCATTTCCTCCCTGCTCTTTCCTCCTTGTAATTAGTTCTCGGGCTTTCTTGGGATATTTTCTGATGCAAAGGTGTTGGTCCAGAAGGTAGTCAAGGCTGTTCCATGCGGTCTCTGTTTATGTTTGCCTGTTCATTTACTTGCTTGTAGATGCAGTTGAAGGTTAGAGTGAGAAAGGAAAGGAATTTTTTTTTTAATGACATTTTCTTCAGTTTACTACTTGTCTCACTTACGTTATTAGTTTAATTAAAATCCTGTGCTGCCTCTAGTCTGCTCGCATTAATCTGAGATGGTGCCGGAGAACGTGGATGCTACTACGGGTAGAGATGGGTCTCCAATACTTTTCCTGACATATTAGCGACTCGAATTTACTAGTTTAGCAACCCCAAGTCTTTACAGCCCTTAGTTTTATCAGCCCAAATGGGCAGAGTCTCTTTGGTGATACTTGAGGTGGTAAGAGAGAATGAAAAAGAAGGGAGGTAACCTTTCTTTCAAATGTGTAATTTGGGGAAACCAAATCAATAGGTTTAGGAAGAACAGAGCATTCAGACCAGATAACTATTTCAAAGAATGGGAGAAAGGGAAAGGATAAATTTTTGAAAGGACAAGTGTAAAATTGACATGTGATGTAAATGTGTCTCTAGAGATTCTGCTGAGGTATAGGGAGGTGGGGCAAACTAAGACAGGCCCCATCAGCTCACCCTTTGAAATGTATTCCCACCTCCTACCAACAAGCCTGAGCCCCTTCTCACAACTTCAGGGCTTCCTGGATATGTGTTTTCTTTTTTTCTAATTATTTATTTATATAAGTAACCTCTACACCCAGCATGGTGCTCGAACTCACAACCCCGAGATCATGAGTCACATGCTCTTCCAACCGAGCCAGCCAGGCGTCTCTCCCTGGAGTACATTCAAAAACCATTGGGTAGGGCCAGAGGACTGGCTAGAAGGCTGGAGATATGAGCTCCGTACCTGTCATCTTATACCTGCCATATAAGCTCAGGGAAGGTACCAGTCCTCTCAGAGCCCAAATTTCCCGCTTGCTCAAGGTTATTTTTCAGCCCCAGGACACCATATTTATGAAAGTACTTTTACATAATGTATTAAGATTTTAAATTTACCAATTTCTTCTGTTTTTCACTGGTTCTTCCTTGCCTTTAAGACTAAGCCCAACTCAGCCTTGATTTTAAAAGCCCATCACAGTCTGACTTTATAACACCATTCAGTTTTGCAAGGATTTTAAAGTGTTAGATCTTTGTTAAGAGCTTACACAAAATCAAATCCTACTTCTTTATTTTTCAGATTAGATGCTCAGAATTGACAGAGATACTTCACAAAGGAAACTTTTTTTATTTGTCTTATGCTCTTGCATGTCATCTGTATGGGAGAAATATCACAATGTTTTTCTTTTAATCATAGTTTTCAGGATACATAAAAAGAAATTCTACACTCAGCTTATTTTAGTCACATGATGGCATCTGATCCCTTCATTTCCATTTTATCATTTTCATTCCATTTTTTTTTTCCATGGGGGAAAGGAGATCCAAATAGTCCTTTCTTCAGTGAAAACATAAAAGCTACCACTAATCCTTAGGTAAGAGTACAGTGTGTAAATATTAAAGAAAGAACCAAACAGTTATTAGTGCCTGTGTCCATGATGTTTTCTTTAGATTATTTGTTTCTCAGAAACCAAGATGGTATTGTTTTGCTTAACATAATGCCACAGACATTTTTACACTCTACGTATATTTGAATTGACTTTTTCATTTCATTTTGAAATGTGAACTGTGGCACCATGATATCGACAAGCAAGTTTTCAAATTAAATGGAAACTGGTAGCCAGTAATTCTAGAATGCTGAATACTAAGTTGTTCAAATTGTCCAAAGAGTTTCTAAGATGTTTTCCTATGTGTGAATTTTTAAACAACTATGCCTTTGGGAATCATATATGAAAATCTGAACACATGGATAAAGCTTTCTGAAAAAGTGTCTTACCTTCTAAGTGAGAGCTTACACCACAAATGAAGAAAAGCACATTCTAAGCTCTTGACATCATCAGATTTGGAGTAAAAGTGAACTAATGCATTGTTTAATTTGACAGTGGAATGTACAATGCCGATTTTGTCAGATCAATTTAACAAGAATGCTACTCAGAGCTTTGTCTGGGTGCCTGAAATGGATGCCCTGTATGGCTGTATCACCTTCTGTTTATGTAGAGATTTTAAATTTAAAAACCTTCTCACATACACTGTGTCACTTGAGCTTCCTAGCAACTCTGTGAGGTATTATTCTCCCCACTTTGCAGGTGAGAAAATCGAGGTCCAGGAAGGCTATGTGATGTAACACAAGCTTGGTCAGAGGTGGAGAGGGGACATGTAAATTTGAATTCAGTTCTTGTGAAGGGAACACCCTTGACTCTTCTTCCAAACTCTACTGCTTCTTTTTGTCACATTCTCGATACAGTGATCTCTGAATGCTGCATGTTCTTAAGGTAGTTACTCCAATTTTCTTAGACTCTTAAAGTACACACCGTAGAAACATCCTAAAGTACACATATAAAATAAAAACACTATGGGCTAATTGGCAGAGTCCGTATCATGCTGTGGTCTGAGATAAGCATGAAGTAGAAAGATAATGATTATGATCTGCATGAGGAGAGAACTTTGGGCTTAGACAAAGGGTTTTTTGTTTTTTGGATTTTTTTTGGCAGTTAAGATTTTTGTGATTTTGCTGTATAGACAGATGGGTTGCTTGCGATCTGCTGATGAACTGATGTAGCTGAAAAAGGAAAAATGAGCCAAGATGATGGGTATGCTTTGGAAGGCTTAATATCAGGGTGTGTACCAGCGTGACATCAGCTTCAGCCCACACTGAAAATGTTCAGTCTCTAACTCAGTGCAGTCTTGTTTAGACTGAGTCTCAGACCAACCACGGGCATCGTGAAAGTCTTCTTGAATAATTGCATCATTCACTGATTAGCGACCCTGACGATTAAATATCGCGATAGAGCCTCAAGCCGTTGGCACTGAAGCAACATCCTTCCTAAACATCGATTCTTCCCAAGTATCCCTTAATAGACATGGTCTAGCATGCTGATAACATAATGCTTATTTTGTGAACTTCCTCTTCAGTGAAAATGCACTTTCTTTAAACTGAATACAGTTTGTATTTCAGGCTCACAGCTTTTCCCTTCTCTCCTTTCACAGTGAAATAATGTGATTTGAATCATGCCTAATTTCATGTTGTTAACGGAATGAGATCTATGTCATAACTACACAGAGCAACGGTTAAGAGTGTTATCCAGGAATGGCAGGTTTATAATGAGGGACTTTTTTTTTTTTTTAAAGATTTTTTAAAATTTATTTATTAGAGAGAGTGAGAGAGAGAGCGCAAGAGGGGGTAGGGTTAGAGGGAGAAGCAGACTCCCCGCCGAGCAGGGAGCCCGATGTGGGACTCGATCCCGGGACTCCGGGATCATGACCTGAGCCGAAGGCAGTCGCTTAACCAACTGAACCACCCAGGCGCCCGAGGGACTTTTCTTATTGACTCATGCATGTATGTGAAAATTAGCAACTATAGGAAAAAAGTTTCATATAACCATAGACTTGCTAATGTCTGGAAATATTTCACCATTAAGCTATTTCTCACATAGAGATGATGAAAGTTGATTTTGTCCAAATGAATCTTTTGCGGTGATTTTCATCATTTTCTAACCGCTCTCTGTTTATTCTTCTTGCTCATGTGTTTTGCCCTGCCATTTCCATATATGGTTGATTCTCAAGACTCTGTGTGTTTTCAGCTCCGTAGGTGAGCAAACAAACTTCCGGTCCAGTTCAGCTAGACTTTGAACCAATTTTACTTTGCAGTAGGGCTGGGCACTGCCATGGCCAAAGTATCCCCTGTTGGCTTTGACTACTTTCCAGGCAGGCCTCTCCCTTACCAGTCAAGCAGATTTTTTCCCAGCTAGCTTCTGAAGGAGCTGCCAGGGCGGGGGGGGGGGGGGGGGGGGCAGCATCATGATATCTCTTCTGCCTCTCTGATGTTCTCACCTCGTTCAGCTGAATCCTGGCCTAAATCTAAAGAGGGCTCAGCAACTCCAAACTTCTATATTTCTCATGCATCACATCCAGCTTTTTAAGAAGAGAAAATGACTTTATGTCAAGTACGAAGGGCAATCTGGAACCTACTTTGTCTACAATAAGTAGACTGTTAGACTAATCTGAGGGCAGGTGACCCAAGGCAGCACCAGTGTCCCAAATGCATTGACAGGTGCATCACTGGGCATCCTTTTAGAGAAGCACTGCTGAGGGTCAGTTTGCTGGGGATATCTCATCTTTCCTGGCAGAGGTGGTGGTAGGGAAATACTGTGTTACCACACAGTCCAATATTCAGTCAGGCTGGGCCTGGAAAAGCAAAGGTGAAAAAAGACACTGATGATAGATCATTTAAAAAAAAATTAGATGTTTACATTTTTAAGATCTCAAGAATAAAGCCTGACAAAATAAGCTTGATTCATAATCAAATGAGATTTTCAACAGTTTGAGTTTGATATTCTAGAATGAAATTTTATTACTTAAAGTAAGTTAATTCTGTAGTTTAAAGTATTTCATAAAACTAGCCACTGTTTTGGATTTAGCTAGACCAACTTTTTGTTGTCTTGATTTCAGATGTTCTATTAACAGTAACATAGAATTGACCTGAATATAGAATTTGCTGTATTTTGTATTTCTCTTTTTGACTATTTCAGGAGAGAGTTTCTTTCTTTCTTCTTCTTTGTTTCATTATTTAGCTGTTTTTATTAAATGTGTGAAATCCATCAGGCAAATTACTTAATTTAAGCCTCAGTTGGCTCCTTTCAACTTGGAGATACTAGCAAAACCCACCTCATAAGATTGATGTGATAATTTGTAAGGATTAAATACCAAAAATCTTGTAAAGCACCCAGCACAGTGCTTGTCACGGAGTAAGCACTCAAAAAATGTTTGCTAAAGTAAAATAAAACTTTCCTTTTAGCTCATATCTAAATATTTTCAGATTCTAAATTTCTGCCTTAGCATTTGCCAAAAATTAGCCCTTAGCCAGGTAGGTTTTGGGGTCATGTATTATGCAGATTACCCAGGATGAAAAGAATGTTGTGACTTTCTCTTGACAGCTTTTTTCTAGCAAGGCACATACCATTGTTATGTCACTTGTGAATGATTTATGAATTTTGATTCTGTCCTTAGAATCGCGTTTTCTGTTTTTTTTCCATCAAATTGCCACAGGGGGGAGTATAAGTTCTTGAAAGAAGCAAATAATACAGTTTTAAGGAATTTGATACCAATTATTATTAAGAATGAATGGCCATATCTAAAACAGCTAAACAGATAATATTAATATCCTTGAGAAAATAGAAATATTTATGATAAAATAATAAATTAGGCCACTGTTCAATCTTAGGTTTAACAATTTTGTGGTAGTTGTAAAAACAGTGCCTGGAAAATGTCTCTCTGTGACATGGAGAGGTGAATGCGTGTGTGTGTGCGTGTGTGCGTGTGCGTGCATGTGGGCATTATTGGCTCCATAGGAGAGGGGAGAAATTTTAAGTTTCTAGTTTTTGCCAAGTCATAAAACGAAAGATGAAGAGGGAGAGAAAGAATGAGAGTAAGTGTTAATATGTAAAACGAGGATGAGAAAGACTTGGATATAAGAATGTGACACAGCTTTACAATATGGATGATACTCAACTCCCTGTGTACACATGGGGAAATTTAACCTTATGAAATTTAATAGCTAGATAACTCCAAAATAACTCCTGTACAAGTGGAAAATGAAGTATCTCTTTCAATAATGCAAACGCATTTAATAGCTGCAAAAATTGTGACCTGATTTTATAATAGTAATAGCCCAAAACGTGGTTACTTCCTCTGCCTCGTTGGAGAAAAGTGAAGCACAACAGAAGTCCTAGGGAAGCTAGATAGAGAAACTTATAGAAAGGGCAGGTTGTTTATGGTACCAACATGACCCCTCCTTGTTGGGAGCTAATCAATCATCTTTGCAGATGGTTAGTCAGCCCTCCTCTTTTTTCTTCTTTTTTTGGGGCGGGGGTGGTTCCTTTTTTTAATTTAAATTCAATTAATTAACATATAGTGTATTATTAGTTTCAGAGGTAGAGTCCAGTGGTTCACTGGTTGCATATAACACCCAGTGCTCATTACATCACATGCCCTCCTTCATGCCCATCACCCGGTTATCCCATCCTCCCACCCCCAACCCCTCCAGCAAACCTCAGTTTGTTTCCTGTGATTAAGAGTCTCTTATGTTTGTCTCCCTCTCTGATTTCTTCTTGTTTTATTTTTTCTAGGTTTGTTTGTTTTAGGAACCAGAATCATACTGTATGTATTGTTCTTTGATGTGCTTGTTGGAGATATTCTCAGCCTAGCACACTCCTTTTATCCATATTCCACAGAATTAGTGTCACTATTTGGGTTGCTTCATTCTGCTGTTATAATTATGCCCATTTTTTTGCACAAACTTGAGCACAGTGGCTGGAATTTGAGGGAAAGAGTGTCAGTTTGAATCCTTGTCAGTCTGAGGTCAAGGCGTATTGACTTGGCATTGAGCAGGTGGCAGGCCGTGCATGCTGACTCGGGCTGGAGGGCGGCTGGACTATGGATTTGGGACCCACAGGCCGATGGCATCGTGTGTGATGGGGATGTGGCTGGTTTTGCTTTTAACTTTTGTGGTCAGCCCTCCTTCTATCTCTCTGCTTTTCCCAGAAAGTCCTTCTTCAGGACTTCCTAATAAGCCACATTTGAGACTACATTTCCCACACTTGTCCTCCCTTTCTCTCTCTAGTTTGGTGCAGGATTCTGCAGAAACCCTGTCCTAAAAATTCTTATTCTTAGGGGATTTCTTCTCGTGTGTCAGTATAGCATGCTTACTGATTTTCTGATTTGTTGAGGGCTTTGTACTTGGCTCATGTTCTTTCATTGGTGGCCCCTGCCACCATCATGGGTTTTCTGAATAATCACCAGAACAACCATCCAAACTTACTTCTATGTTCTTGCTGCCTGCTTCTTTTAAGCCAACCAGGACTTGCCCCAAGCCCTTACATTACCTAGAACTACTCCATCCCCTTGCGTCCTAAACCATCTGTCCTCTCCTGCGTGCTCTCTCTCTCTCTCTCTCACTCATTTACCCTTGTTTGACCCAATTGAGACCTTGATCTCTTGCCCCCTTCCTTTTCTTCTGAGCACATGGCTTTGCTTCCTTACCTGTCCATGGCGCCATGTTTTATTTCAACAGTCTCTTGTTAGCACCTCTGACATTCAGCTCCCAACCTTTTATCAAGCCAGCCCCTCGCCTTATTTGTTCCTAGACTGCCGGCCATATACTGTCTCCAGTCTCAGCGGGGCCCTCAGTCCTGCTGTGTTTTGCTTTTCGTTGTTCTGGTCCGCTCTTTCCTATCATTTCCTTTATCTCCCTTCCAAACCTTTTTCCTCAAGGGTCCTACCCTGCCCCCTGCCTCTCAGCATGGCAGCCCTCCTGCCTACATGAGACTGTTGGGATGACCAACTCAAGCGCCCTGCCCAAGGCTGATGGGTCTTCAGCCTCATATCTGTTCCTTTAGTGTAGAGCTGCCCTGTTCAGTTCCATAGCCAGTGGTCACATGTAGCGATTTAAATTTAAATTAGTTAAAATTTAAAATTCACTTCCGCAGTTGTACTGCTTGCATCTCAAGCGTTCAGAAGCCACATACAGCTAGTGGCTACTGTATTGGATGGCGTGGCAACCCTTGATGTTGTTGTGGCAAGTACCTTTGGGCAGCAAGGATTCAGACAGACTTCTGCTGGTCCAACTTCTGTCTGTCTGCTGTGCAACCATGTTCTCTCTTTTCCCTTTCTCTGGTCTTTCAATTCTTTTTTTCTAGTAGTTTCTTCACAGCCTGTAATGATGTGTACATTTCTTTCAAGTAATAAAGAAAAGTCCCCAAACAGAACAACCTTCCCTTTGTCCTACACATCCCTCTGTATACTGCTCTTCTTCTTTTTTTTTTTTTTTACTCTGAAGCGCACATGCTCACACACACAATGACACACACACGCACACTCTGTATTTACTATTGCCAAATACTTACCTTTGAGTTACCATTCAGCCTACTGCAATAAGGTTCCTGACTCTAGCACTGCAAATTGGCACCAAACAACCTCTTTTTTACTAAATCCAGTGGATTCTTTTCAGTTCTTACAGAATTTGGTCTCTCTGTGGGTGTTGTGTTGAGTCCCATTCTCTCTCCTTCTCTTTGACCATTTCCTTTGATCTCCCTTGAAGTCTTATTTCCCTCTGCCTATCCCTTTGATGTGGATGCCCCATAGTCTTTTGTTGCTGGTTCTTTTCTTACTTACATGTTCCTTAACTACACATTGTTGATGGTTCCCTGCTCTCTGGATCTCAACCAGAAACTTTATTCTAGGTTCATCTTTGCTGTGTACAGGACATTAATCTGAATGTCCTACACAGATCTTAAAGTAAACATATTCAAAACCAAACTCATGCCCCCTACCCCCAAATCTGTTCCCTTTAGTGTGTTCCAGGATGCGGTATACCACTCCGTATTAAAGCCTGTACATTGTTGGATGTTCTTTTTTCTCCTTCACCTCCTATATTTAATCAGTCACAAAGCTCTGTGGGCTCTGCCTTCTCATTATATCTTCCCAACATATCATGCCATCAGCATCTTTTGTCTGAATCACTGCATTTGTCTTTCAGTTAACTGGTCATCTGCCTTCTTCAATTTATTCCCTCTGCTGCTGCCTGAAGAATTTATCAATTCCAAGTGCTTACTCAACCTGCTTAAGATATTCATACAGTTTCCATTGCTTCTAAGCGAAGGCCCTGTGTCTGGCTCCTATCTTGTCCATTCTTATGTCTCACTACCTACCACCCCTGCCCTATTCCCTGTTTTTCATTTCCTATTTTGCTCTAGTTAGTTTCAATAACTTACAGTTTTCTCATGTATTTCATGCCTTTATAACTTTGCTCATCTTGCTCATTCAGCACTTTGAGGAGTTATAAGGTGTGTTTACACCAAATCAACTTTTGACTATAGTAGGAGCTCATTTTATATTTGATCCAGGATAGATGCACTCACACATACACATACACAGTGAAACAAATTTTAGAGAGACAATATTTATTGTTGCTATAGGTAATACCTTTGATATTTTAAAATTGATTTCTTTCCATTTAAAAAAATGCTGGTCTTGATCTCTAAGCTTATTTTACTGTCTTATTGAACCCACACTATATATACATTTATATATATATATATATTTATAGTTTCTCAATATTACACTTACAAAATATCCTAGTGAATACAGACTTCATCAATGTGAAAGAGATATAGTTTTGCTTTTACATTTGTATTTTCTAATGTAATTATTTACAACATTTTCTAATTCTGTCATAGTATTGGGATATAGCTATGCTCTTCAGCCTTTTTTTTTAATATAATGGAATGCATAGAAAATGATAACATTTTAATGGCATTTTAGAGCAAAGGCTTTCTAAAATTTCTAAAATTTTGGAATGATAAAGGTAAAGAAATTGTTTTGTTTAAAGATATCAAAGATCATAGCAGAGCTTACTGGCAAATTGCTATCTTTTTTTTTTTTTTAGTTTCTAGGTAATTTAAGGTTTTTCTTGGAAATTGACTTCTGAGTATTTGTGAATAACCTCTCACATAATATCAACTGCAAACAAATCCACTATTGAATAAATTCCTTATGTAAAGTTTGGGAACTAGCTTGAACTTTAAAATATTCTACAAATATTCCATATTTAGCTAAAATTGCATAATTACTAAAGTTTTAGGAACTGTGGTGATTTATATTATAGCATACTTATATCAATTCATAGGTATTTTGTATTTATTGATTATATAAATAAAGTTTCTGAGACTCATGTATTCATACCTGGCAAGTTTATGTTTTTTAGAATACTAGGGACTACAGTGTTTATTTTATTCAAGCCATAATTTATTAAGGTAAATAATTCTCTAGAAAATTGAGTAGTAACACTAGTACGTGTTTAGGAAAAGTTGCTGATTGACTGCTTGATGTAATTTAAAAAGTTAATACAGTTGTTAAAGTTGCCTAACCTAAGGCCTAAGAAGATCTTGGTGGAAAACTATTCCAGACTAATAAATCTATTCAAATAATCAAAATTAAAGTCAATCAGTGATTTGTTGTTTCCCTTCTAAATAAATAATTTATAAATATTTTGATTTTTTTAAGCATTTGCTATGTTTCTAACTGTTTTAAATGCAATGGGATATTAAAAGATATCTAGTTCTTGCTTACAAGGAGGTTACAATCTATTTGCAGAAGCAGGTCATACATAGACTAAGAGATAAACAAATTGATCTCACATTTGTGTGACATAGGAACCACAGGACATTGAGGATTCTGGAGATTGGTATGATGTAATATTTCATGATTCTGAAATTAGAACTTTTGAGGAACTTTGAAGCATAGATTCTGATAGAATCACATGCTATGAGGCTTAAGAGCCCTTGCTCGAGTGTCGATGGGTTGGTGGTAAGGCACTAAGTGGTCATGGAGGGATATAGCACTCAGTGCCCCGTGAGTGAAGAGGGAAATGTAACCAACATGGAGAAACCTGGTGTGACTTTTCATGGACATAAACTGGATTAAATGATAAGGAAAAGAGGAGCAGCAAGGGCATTCCAGACCTTGGGAATGGTGTGAACAGTCTTGACTTTGTAAATGCTGTGGCGTATATGGAAGAGAATAGATGGGTTGTTTTGACCTGAGCCAACACGGGGATATGAATTGGAAAGAGTAAGTAGAGGAGTGCAGTGTAAGAACCAGAATTCTAATTTCTTTCTTTTACCCTTATGTTGAATACATCAATTTTATTTTGAGTCCTCTAATCTTTTGGAACATATATACATTACTTTGCTTTAAAATAGTTCATCAGGGCTTAGAGAGTTTTAAGAACACGTTTGCAGATTTATAGGGTAAAATTAAAGAGGGTCTCAAAAACTAAGAATTAATAATGCTAGAATTGTTATGCTTCTGTTTCTCTTCTTGCTTTAATAAATAGTATATATTACTTTTTCTCTCCACAACCTGCAGAGTATCAGGCATATGGAGAAAACTTAAAGCACAATAAATATTTGTTGAACTAATGCATCTTTCTTGAGGGCAGAGATTATATTTTTTCTTCTTTTTACGATTCTCCATGATTCCTGATAGGATGTTTTGCACACAGTGGGCATCCAATAACTCTAAAGAATTGAAAATGTTTATATTAATCAGGAACAAAAATGGCTAAAGTGAATATCAGTTGGCCAGGTGTCTCACCAATTCTTTCATTCATCCATTCGCTCAGAAATGGATGCACTCACTGGACACGGTGCTAACATGAGGTCTAGTAGTCTAATGATGACTTTAGCAAGAGCTTCATGCTTCCATGCCTTTGTGCAGGCTGGCCAACTCTTATTCTTTCTTCAACTCTCAGTTCACTGGCCATTTTCCCTTTTGGTATTCCAGACTGGGTTAGGACTTACCCTTTCACAGCTTTTCTCTAAATGTATGGTGGTTTGCCTGTATCCTTTACCAGACAGAGTTCCACAAGAGCAGAATTTAATCATTTCCCTTTTTCCCCGATGTACCAAGCCCAGCATCTTGTTTATAAATGTTACTTGATGGGAGTTTGTTGAGTGTTTGTAGAACAAATATAATCTTTAATGATGGTGTTATCAGACATCTGGCTTTGAGCTGGCAACCTGGCTTTAAATACTGTATTCAGAGACCTAACTGAAACAACAAATACCAGAATTACAACAGTTTGGAGAATAGAGATTAGTCAACAAGAAAGAAAAAAGGAAAAGTCACAAAAATGCAATTGTAAAATGCAAAATGAAACTTATATTACCATTAATAGGGTATTCATATTGAGGGGGCGTATACAAGTTTTTATGGTGCTAGACTTCTCCTGTGCATCTAGTGCCTTGTTGAAAGTGTGACACTTTCAGTATACACCGAGTGTGAGAACAGAGGGCAGCGACCTGAGGGGCCATTCAGTGCGAATGCTGGTTAACCGAAGAAATAAAACCAGATTTCAGAGTGCACAAAGGCATGCACCTTTCAGTGATAGAGGCTCGTCTCTGTGGCGATGGGAAGAGGAGCCTCCTCTAACTCTGTCACCCTCGTCTTCTTACTACCCTGTCCTACTTTTCCAGCAACCCCCTGTGTGCAGTCCAGAAATAGCTGTGGGGTCTCAGTGGATGGTGAGTGGTCTCCCTCCTCAAACACACTGTTTCCCTGTGACCATCCATGAGCGTGGGAGAGGAGGCGAGTCTCTCCACAGTCTGCCAACGTGACTGTCACATGTCTTACTGCTAACAGTCGTGGCTACCTTCATTGAGGACCTGTGCCAGACTGGTGGACTCAAATCCTCACACAACCTGCACGTGGATACAATTTACTCCCTTTTTGCAGATAAAGGGAGTGGCAGAGTCTGGGGAGATGATGTATCATGTCCATGCCATGGGACCAAGAAGTGGCAAAACCAAGATTCCCACCTGGCCTCTCTAACTCCCCAAATTCCATAGGGTTTTCCAGACACCACATCACCTTTTATAAAGTAAAGAGGATAGACTGACCTATCCATATTTGTTAGGTAAAGTGGTATATCAACAGGAACAAAGCATAATGTTTTCTGTAGAGTTTAAATACCTACCTCTTGCTGGATAAATGACTATGTGGATTCTTAAAAAGAAAAGGAATCCCGGGACGCCTGGGTGGCTCAGATGGTTAAGCATCTGCCTTCGGCTCCGGTCACGATCCCAGGGTCCTGAGATCGAGTCCCGCATCGGGCTCCCTGCTAGGCAGGGAGCCTGCTTCTCCCTCTGCTGCTGCCTCTCTCTATCTCTCTCTCTGACTCTCATGAATAAATAAATTAAAAAAAAAAAAAAGAAAAGGAATCCCTTACCTGTCACAACATAGATTTAAGATCACTACAGCAACTTAGAATTTCACGAAAATGTGAAGCAGAAAGGCAAAATTCAGAGACTTCTTTATTTTTATTTTTCTAGTAACCATTGCATCAGTAGAGCATGTAATTTTTTATTTGGTTGTGTATAATAATAATAATAATAATAAAAACTAACAATTTTCCTAGGAAAGCATACTTGGAAGAAATTATGGAACTTGTGTAATGCACAGAATATTTTTTTAAACCAGTGTAAATGCCTACCACCTCATTATTTTTAGCTTGAGCTATTATTTCTAAATTTAAAAGGCCTAGTTAAAATATAATTGTTAATGAAGCCATTAATGTTTATTCAAAGTTTAAGTTAATAAAGAACTGTCTATTTAAATACCCAACTTACATAACACTCAAAAATTTTATTTTTGACACTCTCAGAACAAATAAATAATAATTGTATCATTAGATTAGAAATATGGACTGAACAGTTTTAAAATATTTTTCAAAAACTTGGCAATCTTGTTTGTTAACAACTACAGTGAAGTCTACTATCATATCTTTATTTATTTGATTGGGGGTTTTCAGTTCCCACCAGAACTTTTTGAGGATTAATAGAATTTATATATAAGGTTAATGTGGTTATTTACTTTATATGAACACATATGACATTATACAGTTGGAAGCTACAGGCACCTCATCTGTCTTGGATCCTGTGATAGCAATGATGTCATTCTGTTCTCAGAACCTACTTGGAAGAGAAGTTAAAACAAATGCAAAACTTGGGGCACCTGGCTGGTGCAGTCAATTAAGTGTCACTCTTGGTTTCTGCTTAGGATCTGATCTCAAAGTGGTGATCTCAGGGTGGTGATCTCGGGGTCGTGAAATCAAGCCCCCCATCGGGCTCCATGTTCAGTGCAGAGTCTGCTTCAGATTCTCTCTCCCTCTCCCTCTGCCCTTCCTGCTCGTGCTCTCTCTCTCTCAAATAAATAAATAGAGAGAGCAAGCATGAATGGGGGGAGGGGCAGAGGGAGAGCGAGAAGCAAACTCCCTGAGCCCGATGTGGGGGCTCAGTCTCACGACCCTGAGATCATGACCTGAGTGGAAGGCAGATGCTTAACCCACTGAGCCACCCAGGTGGCCCTAAAAAAAAATTTTAAAACCAGAGGGAAGACTAATTACTTTTAGCACAAGTGGATTTTTGTTTCTCCGGATCTGATAAATCTGATAAATCTGAAAAATATTATTTTTCCTAGAAACTCCTTAGGCCCAGTTTGTGCTTGTCTTAAACGTCTCCATATCCCTAGGAGAGTGCTTTGCAGATTAGTAAGTATGAATTTAGCTTGATTGGATCAGGCTACTCTTGGGTCAGCTGGTACCCTAAAGGCGTAGAGATGGAGCATTCCTTTTCACTAACTAATGTGTGCAACTAGTTCCTGTTCCATATAACTCCTGGAACTTCTCTCAGATAGTCACAAAGAGTAGAAAATGGCTGGGTATTAAAACAGGACATAACAGACCCAATAAGTCAACCTTGTTAGATTTCCCTTCCCTTCACTCTGGATTAGAGTATCAGGAGTTATGCAGAAAGGTAAACTCTGAGCTACGCTCCTCTCAAATTCTGCCGGGTAATTTAGGTAAATAGCTTGTCTTTGTGGTGTGTTTATGTATGGATGAAGATAGTGGACTCACTACCATTGAGAATATTACCAAGAGAATTCTAAAACTGTCTGGATGTTATGTAGGTGGGTGATTGTTATCAGTCAGGAGAACTAACAATTGAATTAGAAGATGAATGGGTAGCGGGAGGGGAAGAATGAAGCGGGGGGAATTCAGAGGGGTAGACGAACCATGAGAGACGATGGACTCTGAAAAACAAACAGGGTTCTAGAGGGGAGGGGGGTGGGAGGACGGGTTAGCCTGGTGGTGGGTATTCAGGAGGGCACATTCTGCATGGAGCACTGGGTGTTATGCACAAACAATGAATCATGGAACACTTCATCTAAAACTAATGATGTAATGTATGGGGATTAACATAAGAATAAAAAAAAAAAAGAAGATGAATGGGTAAAACAATGTAAGAGTCAGTATTTGGTGGATGTCTTTAAAAAACCAACCAACCAACCAACCTAAAACATTAAATCAAAAGTAAACCAGAATGGAAGTTCACTAAAATTGGTGGCTCTTAAAAAAAAATAACCAACTTATACTCATTTGATTTGTGGACTAATTCATGATGCATATATTTCACCAAAAATTAAAAAACAAATGCGAAGTGAGGTCAGATTTCTACCTTCCCTCCCCACCCCCCTCAGAAAGGAAGTTAGAATTATTTAACCCACACATTGTATGGGGTTGGTTATTAAAGCTGACTTGATCTGAACAGTTATAAAAGTTCTACATGTATAGAAGTTCACAGATACTGTTATATGGGCAAATCCTAAATGGAAGGGAAATGTAATTTCTACTTTGAATATGCAATTAGCAAATTTAGGAATAGGAGTTTTCTTTTTAGCTTGTCATGAAAATTAACACCATGTCCATTGGTTGATGAAGTGACAGACAGAGCCTGAATTCCTACAGTGAAAAAGGTAAAGTATAAGAAAAGAACAGCACCTGTGGAAATTCAAACCTACGATCACATACTGACCAAATCTTACCATTTAGTATATCCGTTTGGAAAGTAGGTTTTTATTTGACATAAGTATAGCAAAAATACGTGCTTTCTTTTAATTTCAGTTTATTTTTTCTTAAAAACAAAAGGCAAGGCTCCTGTCCTATAAGATAAATAAACTTTAAGAAGTGTTTGCTAATTGCCCTATCTTCTAAATATGGCCTGCGGTTTGTCTTTAGAAAGTTGCAGAGTAATGAAGAGTCACACAGGAAATACTGACAGTTTTATTTATAGGAAAATTTCCATGGAACAAAGGAAACCATTTTTAAACTGTCTTAGAATAGTTTTTTAAAGCTTAGTTTAGGATAGTGTAATGGAAATTAAAACATGACTGTTATTTGCAGTTATTCCTTTAATAATAAGAATGATCACACCAGTTTTGGTGATTAGTAATACTATTGATGTAACTCCCTAAGGCCCTTATGAATTTTTATGTAGGTAAAATTAAAGTCTCCCCCCACCCCCCACCCAGGCTTGGAATATATCCTTAGAGACTTGTCCAAAGCCACATAGCCAGTGGCAGAACTGATGTTAAGTGCACATTTCCTGACTTGAGCTCTGTCTCTATTGCTTTTCCTTTTTTCTCATTACCTCATCCTATCTTATTTAATTTATGATGGGGTAATATATTCTGAGGAAAATAAAAATAAACAGAGAAGAGTAAAATGAATTCTAGCTTACTGCTGTTGTTTTTAGCAATTTTCAACATCCTGGTTTACTTCATTCCCAGGGTACTAATGTCCTGAAGCAGACGCCGGTGTGTAGCAATGCACCACGGTGTCTCCAAAAAATGGGCTCAGGAGTCAGATCACTGGGGTGAGGCTCTCATTAACTGCGAGAGCTTGTGTCTCAGCTTCCTTTCTGGAAAATGAGGAATGTAGTAAAACCTACTTTTTGCAGTTGGGAGAATTCAGTGAAATGTAGTTTATTTAAAGTGTTTAATACAGTGTTGATGTATATATATAAGTGCCCCCCAGCTGTTAGATATTGTCATATTTACTTTGATAATTGATATTATCAAGAAAGAGGAAAGATTTGCTCTCTCAAATTAAAATACTAAAAAAATTGGAGATCAAGTAGAAAGTCACTTTCTGGAGAGGGCTTCTCAGCGTTCCAGTGATTTCTCTTATAAGCATTGTTAGCGCATGGTAAAGCCCAATAAACGAGAAACTGGAGAATAATGTTTTCAATTATTAAAAACTACATAAAGCAGAGTAATTAGCAGCTTAGTTACTAAATTAAATCATTTTGCTTTGAAACTCCAGCTTTATGCTGAAAAGAATAGACTAAGAAGTCCTTTTAGATGTGGCCTCAGTTTTCAGAAAGTAAGTATTGTGATGAATTCTGAGAAAATGAGTTTAAGACATGGATTAAATATTATGGAAGTCTTGGGAATTTGTCTTAGAAATGCTTAGTTTGGGCACCATGAAAGTAGTTTATTTTTGGTTCTGATTATAAAAGTTGACAGCTTTTTTTTTTCCCCCTCATCTAGTTAAACATGAATTAAAATCTTGCAGAGTTGGAAAAATTTCTAGGATCATGTGGTCTTCCACTTTTCATGGCACCTATGGCAGAAATATAATCTCTAGAAACTAAGAGGAGCTAACTTGGTTCTTGCAAGAGAGGGGGCTGGAGTTCGGCTCAGCCCCCTTGCAGAACCCGGGCTCTGTGGAGCGAGGACAGACCTCTCCTGTTACAGGTGAGGAAACGGAATCCCGAGGCATTGTGTGCCTTGCTCAAAGACACACTCTCAGACAGACAGTGGCAGAACCAGTTGGTGAACATACCCTCTCCTCTTCTGTTCTTTTGACTGCACGCTATATCCTTCCTAGTGAAGAAGCTGTAACTTAGAGCCCTTTACAATCCCCGATTCTTTTCTCTTCTCTGCTTTTATTATAGAGCTGCACCTGACAAGAAAGCCCATTTAACTTGATATCAGCATGAGGGGCATTTCCTTGGATTAGTTAGTGCAAACCAATCTCAGTGTTTAATTGACTAAATCATTATTCACCTATTGATCACCTACTGTGTGTTGGAGCTCTGGAAATGTCAAGATGATGAGCACGTCATCTTTTTCCCTAATAAGTATAAGAGGAATATAGAGATAAACACATAAAAAAATGCCATGTCTCTTATAGCTGCTTAGCTAGAAAATAAACATTGTCTTAACAATGTTGATTCTTTAAGCCTTAAATAGTAATCATCAAATAATACATTGCTTGTGGTAAATATAATATGTATACCAGAAAGGCAAGATAGTTGATTAATTTTATATTTTTATTTCAAAAAATTTATTTTCTTATAAATGAGTTTTTATTAAGGAGGTTATTTAGTTATTTCCATGAGTCATGACTCCCATGGGCAGGAAGCCCCCCTGTCTCTGTCAGATGGCTGGGGGACTGATGAGGATGAATAATGCTGAGGATGGAGGAGTCTCTCTTGTAGTCTGGTATAGTAGAACCTGCGGAGATCAAGGTAGATTATAGATCTCCTGATAGCAATCTCTCTTTACGTAATTACCGATGGCCATGGTCATCGCGGAACTAGTCAGAGTTGATTTAAACCTCTCAGTGATTGAGTCTGATTGATTAGCCATGATCTAGACAAGTTGAAAGACTTCCTTTGGCAGGGAAAATTAACTGGAACACCAGAGGGCCCATGTAGCAATGCCAGCTTCAGTTCGGGATTCTTGGCCTTCTTGACGCCTTGCTCGTAGTGGATGTTCAGGATTTTGAGGATCACCTAGTCTGCCTGATGTGAGCGCTCACCTGATTTTCTGCCACTTTGACATTGAACCATGCCTGTCCTTGTCTGCTACAGTAAATCAGGCTGTTTCTACTGCATGCTATTGTAGTCGGCTGCCCGCCTCCATACCATGAACCCCTTCTAGCCTCATTTTACTATGTCAAACTATATTTACTGCTTTACCAGCCTTAAGGAGGGAATTGGATTTCTCTTTCGATGTCCGTATCATGAATGAAGTGTAAGAGGAAAGTGGCCTTGTTACTGGAGTAGGTAGAAAGAAGTCTGGGTGGCTCAGTCGTTAAGCGTCTGCTTTCCGCTCAGGTCATGATCCCAGGGTCCTGGGATGGAGTCCCACATTGGGCTCCCTGCTCAGGGGGAGTCTGCTTCTCCTTCTCCCTCTGCCTCTGCCCCCACCCCAACCCCGCTTGCTGACTTGTGCTCTCTCTCAAATAAATTCTTAAAGAAAAGAATAGGGGCGCCTGGGTGGCTCAGTCGGTAAGCATCTGCCTTCGGCTCAGGTCATGATCTCAGGGTCCTGGGATCAAGTCCCGCATCGGGCTCCCTGCTCGGCGGGAAGCCTGCTTCTCCCTCTCCCACTCCCCCCGCTTGTGTTCCTGCTCTCACTATCTCTCTCTCTGTCAAATAAATAAATAAAATCTTAAAAAAAAAAAAAGAAGTCAGTATTTGGGGCAACCAAAGTGGCTAGGACTAGAGGGGTGCATTTCTGGACAGGAGGAAACCACGGAAAAGTAGTCCCAATATCTGCATATAAATTCTGCTTATTTGCTAGCTACTAACCTGCACATAAACAGGGCAGAGATCTCAAGAGACCTAGTACAAAAGTACATCTGATGGCCAGATAGCTGCCTGGGGATATTTGCAGCCACATGGTGCTTGGGGAGAGATTGGAATTTAAGTGCTGCCAACATAGAGGGGTGTTGGTAAATAGCCTCAGGCTTTTGGTGGAGACCTTGTCTGTCAAGCCCCAGGAGGAGGGATCTTAACTCTGGGGAAAACTGAAATAGACAAGAGCTAACAGAGCTTCCTATCAAGATCACCTGGTGATTTACCATAATTTTTTTTTTCTGAATGCCAAGAAAAAAATTTAACCCTCTTTAAAGAAAGATATCATTCAGAGTCTCCATAATATTCAATAAAAAATTGTAAGACGTGCCATAACACAGGAGGAAATAACCAGAACCTAAGAGGAAAAAAACTACAATAAACCCATAAAGGATTGAGAGATTACACTTATCAGATAGGGACTTTAAAGTAGCTATGGTTAATATGATCAAGACAATGGAGAAAATGATGTACCAAGATAGTTGAAGAGATGAATAATTTTAGCAGAGAATTGGAATCTATAGAAATTCATCAAATGGACATTCTCTAAATGAAAAATACAACACTAAGAACTTTAGTTATTTTGAACAGATGAGGGAATACATCAGAACACAGGATTAATAAACTGGAAGACCAGGTCAAATAAACTAAGAGGAAAAACAAAATGGAAAAAACAGACTAGTGCATAGAAAACAGATGATCCCCAAAGCGGACTTCTGAACTCACTATCTTCCTCACTATCCTCACACTGTGGAGCTCCTCCTTCTAGACTGTTGGATGCTGTTGGAAACATCCTCCAATACATCTAATTTCATTGCTGACCCAAAGCATCTGAAACTTGAAGGCAATTCAGGGAAGAGATAATTTTGTTGGCTTTAATTTTTAATGGAAAACTTGTTTCCTTTAAGTGGTTATCTTTGCCAAAATTTGACAACTTCTGAAAAGAGAATCGAGTACAAGGTTCTGGAGAGTAGGACTGATCTGAGTCAAGCTTTCTTCCTAAAGGAAATAATATAGTGTCATAAGAATATATTCATACTTTCATGTTTTTAGCTCTTTTTTATTCTTATTCTGGTTTTCTTTTCAAAACTGTTTGCCTTCGTCCCTTCCTCCGCTCTCTTTGCTTCCCACTTTTGATCTGACGGTGCTTGTGCTCCTTGCCTTTCTGCTGTATTAAAAGTCTATACAGTGTTCCATTTCTGGAAAATTAGGCGGAGAGCAGAATTTTGAACCCAAGCCTTTGTAATTTGCACCATGGAAACTGCCTCACCAGCTGCAGTGCATCTTTTCTGGGTTTTAAATCTGTTTTTCTTGAGACTTTTGTGCATTGCCTGTAGACCCACCCTGACACCATTGGGGGAAAAGATAATATACTCTTACAGGAGTCTTATTGGTGCCTTGGGAAAAGATAACAATATGAAGACATATTTATGAAAATTTTAGGCAAAAGTGGTAGTATATTTTATCTCTTTACTATTCACTGATATGCAAATAAAAATTGACCAAAACCCATTGTTTGATATCATTCAATGTTGCCTATTTTATATATCTGAAACAGGCTTCTGACCTAGAAATAACAGTGTGTTCCCTCCCTCCTCCTCCCCTTTAGACACCACAGCCTCTCCCCAAATCCTTGATGGTAAAGAGGTATCTCCTGGACACAATAACAGATGGATCTAATTGCAGATAACTGATTACCCCACAACTCTGCTTGATGCACTACTGTGGCCCAGTTCCTGAGTGTAGGAAATGACCAGACTTGGATTATACTTGTCCACACCGAAGGCATCCCCAAAGCACAGCAAGCTGGAGGAAATACTAATTACAATATTAAATCACTTTAAAGCTTTTTTTCTTGGTTATGAAATACTTTCACAGATGTTACGCCATTTGACTTTTTCAAATTGTGTGGTAGGATGAGTGAGTGTTATTATCCCCATTTTGCAACGAAGAGATTAAGGTAGAGGAAGAAGTGATCATCCAAGGCAACAGCTAATAAGCATTAAATTTAAGCCTTTCTTACCATTCAGTGTTGACGGCCTTACTTAGGAGGCTTGGTGGACTGGTAAGTGGAGGCAGGGGGCATTATTATCGAAATGTTTTCATAATATACGGTAGGACTGTGCCTACCTTAAACCTATGATAGGTATAGACTATACTTTTTTTTTCTCAAAGGTTTATTTATTTATTTGACAGAGAGAGCAAGTAAGCACAAGTAGACAGAGTGGCAGGCAGAGGGAGAAGGAGAAGCAGGCTCCCTGCTGAGCAGAGAGCCCAATGTGGGGCACAACCCCAGGACTCCTGGATCATGACCTGAGCCAAAGGCAGACGTCCAACCAACTGAGCCACCCAGGCCCCCCCTAGGATATACTTTTGAATACTGTTCTGGCACTGGTAGAAAAGAGATACTCTATATTGCAAAGGCCTCTTACAATATGAATCCCCAAGTCCTGGGAAATGGTAAAAGATGAGTCTTAGACATGTGTGCTGACCTTAAAAAAGAGGAACTAGATACCTGTCAGTGGTTTGACAAGCACAGGAACATGTTTTTGGGAATTCGCAATAACGGTTTGTCCAGTTAGATGACATTCTGAGCTGGAAAGGGCCTTGCATATTCACTGTCATTTAAGCTGTTCAACCAGCAAGATGTCAAGCACTTAACGCATGGTTTTCATGAGTGCGCTTAGTGTCAAGGTCATGTTGGGAGACAATTCTCGGAATGGGTGTCTCATTTCTACATGTTTTGTGAGCAGAGGAACTAATTGACTTTATTGCATTCTATCATTTCGAGAATGTTTATACAGTGAACAGCCTTGGAAAGTGGAGATAATGTCTCTGTCCAGAGCAAAGGGTAGGCATGCTTACTGACAAGTGTAAAAGATTCAGGTTCCCTAAGCTCAGGGTGCTTCTCCTAAAATGCTCACTCAATGTACAGATGTCACCTGACCCTTTTTGTGTTGCTGTATGTTAATTTGGCATTCTGGGACCCAGTGCAGGAAGCTGCTAATAGTCTGGTACCACTACAGCTGAGAGTAATAAAGTCCGTTTTCTCTGACCCAGGTATGTCCGGTCTTCTTCTAGCATCTGTACAAGTATGACAGGCTAAGTGTTAGCTTGCAAATAGCCTTCACAGTTCTGACAGGTCACAAGGCATCTTCCTGCCCCTCCACCTCATCTCTGGCCTGGTTAAAAACAAAAGAATTCGCAAGACCATTAGAGACTATGCATACCCAGTTTCCTGCGTCTTGTGTACTTCTAACAGGATACTCTGGTCTACCTGGTGGAAACCAGATATGTAGTTAGTGGAAAGCAGTCAGCAAATAATGACCCTGTAAAGCACTTGGGGACTTTCAGATAAGTCACTGCTTCTTCCCCACTGCTGACTTCAGGCTTTTGAAGACCAGCTCGGAACAACCTGGGATTTAAGTCTTGAGTCCGAGGACCTGCTTTTACTTTCCCATCATATTGCTCAACACATTTGGAAATTATCCTTACTGTTCTTCACTAGGCTGGATTTTCATCCTTAGCTCAGTGAAGACTTCCATTTCTGAATAGACTTCCAGTTCATTTTTGAATGATAGTTCTTGCCAAGGTAACCATCTTCTAACTCTTGGTTGTTATTATGACCAGTAACCCAACAAACCATCTTTGATGAGATTTATGCTCATTTAAGAAGGGGAAATTTTTTTAGCATTTTAAGTTAAGTAGGGTCCAGTCATGGGTAAGAAAGTTCTCCAAACTTAGGCTCTCCTCTTGTTAAAGGTTAATATAATTTTTTAAGGCTTAACACTGCCCAATGACCCTGACATTCACTTCTGTACCTGATCCCTTTTATTTATGCTAATTGCATATAGGTTTGGACCTTAGTTTGGTCCCATTAACTTCTGCTTCACTTACTCTTTCTCAGTTCCACCCTCTCCCTTCCAAGCCCTTAGTAAGTTGCCCATCTGAACCTTAGGAGCTGGTCCACCTAGATACTTGAAGAAACTGAGTAAATATTTGTGGATGGGGCGCCTGGGTAGCTCAGTTGGTTGGGCGACTGCTTTTGGCTCGGGTCATGATCCCAGGGTCCTGGGATCGAGCCCCGCATCGGGCTCCCTGCTCGGTGGGAGGCCTGCTTCTTCCTCTCCCACTCCTCCTGCTTGTGTTCCCTCTCTCGCTGTCTCTCTCTCTCTGTGTCAATTAAATAAATAAATAAAATCTTTAAAAAAAAATGTGTGGAATGATTGAATGAAATTACCAAGTCTTTTTTTGAGCTTCTTACCAGAGCTCTTCAATCCTACCAAGACTTTGATTTCCCCAATAAAAAATAGATGGGAAGAAGAGTAATAATACTACAGTAAACATGATAGTATTAATCATACTGGCAACACTGCCTGAGTGCTTACTATAAGCCAGATCCTGTGCCAAATGCTTTACATGTGTTGTCTAATTTAATTCTCAGAAAATTTCTATAAGATTATCAATATTTTACAGATTAAAAAAATGGGCACAGAGAGGTTTTGTAATTTTCCCCAGGTCACACAGCACCAGAACTGAGATTCTTCTACCTTCTAAGAGCCAGGGGTATCTGCTGCACCTATTACACAGTTAAAGAAGAAAAATCAAACTTTTACTTTTGGGTAAGGTTGGCATTAAGTCAGCCATAAAAATGTCTTCTTTATCTCAGGCGATAGCAGAGCCATCAAGAAATATATTCAAAAGCTTAGAAGATCAGAGCCAAGCCAGAAAAACCTGACCTCTTGAAAGCAAACCATAGATGCTCTCACCCAGCTTCCACTGTACAGATCTCCCTCTCATATCAATTGGGTGATTAATTAATTTATTCTTTAATTTATCCTAAAAATATTTGCTGAAACCTGACTTGGTGCAATAACCCTGTCCGCCCCCCCCCACCCTCAAAATTCTGGCTACGTGAAGAGAAGTGATTCCCTACAGGGGAAGGAGACCATCCATGCGGACCTGCCCGAGGCCAGGAGTTTAGCTCAGGGAACGGGAGGAAGCTTGAGGTGCTGTGAGGCGTGTGAGACACTCACTGAGGCCTCTTTCATGGTTTTTTAAATGACTTTTAAAATTTGAGTATAGTTGACACACGATGTTACATGAGTTTCATGTGTACAACACAGATTTGACAAGTCTACGTGTTAATGCTGTGCTCACCCCAAGTGTGGCTGCATCTGTCACCATATGATGCGATTACAATACCATAGACTGTATTCCTTGTGCTGTGCCCTTTGTTCTCGTGACTTACTTAGTCCATAATTGGAAGCCTGTATCTTCCACTCCCCTTCACCCATTTTGCCCAACCCTTCACCACGCTCCTCTCTGGCAACCCATCAGTTCTCTGTATTTACAGGTCTGATTCTACTTTTTGTTTGTTTACTCATTTGCTGTTTTCAGATACCACATATGAATGAAATCATATGGTATTTGTCTTTCCCCATCTTGGCTGGTTTCATTTAGCAGAATACCCTCTAGGTCCATTCATGTTGTCCCAAATGGCACAATCTCATCCTTTCCTATGGCTGAGCAGTATTCCACTGTATATATCTACCACATCTTCCTTATCCATTCATCTGTTGATGGACACCTAGGTTACTTCCATAATTTGGCTGTTGTGAATATAATGCTAAATAACCATAGGGGTGCATATATCTTTTTGAATTAATGTTTTTGTTTTCTTTCGGTAAATACCCAGCAGGAGAATTATTAGATCATATGCTATTTCTATTTTATTTTACTTTTTGAGGAACCTCCATTCTGTTTTCCACAGTGGCTGCACCAATTTACATTCTCACCAAGAGTGCATGAGAGTTCTGTTTTCTCCACATCCTCATCAACGCTTGTTATTCCTTATCTCTTTGATTTTAGCCCTTCTGACAGGAGTAAGGTGATGTCTTGTTGTAGTTTTCATTTGCATTTCCCTGATTCTGAGTGATACTGGGCATCTTTGCACACGTCTGTTGAGGCCTCTTGCATTGATTCTAAGTTCCTGAGGGCAGGCACTATGTCTGCGTCTTTCACTGCCAAATCTTTTGTTCTGAGTATGCTGACACACAAGGGTTGCTGCATAAATATGGTCCAATTGAAGCAATAGCCCTCTTTGATGTTCTTTTCTTGCCTCTTAATTATTCTCCTGGAATTTTACTTATTAAGTTGTGGGCTGGAATAATTGGATATATTGGTTTATTGTAAATTATCAGATATTAGATTAAATATGGCTAAGTTTCTGTTTCTGCTCCTTCTTTGTTTTCAACTAGAAAATAACCTTGTCATTTACCATATCTCATATTCTTCAGTATTGTACTTTGAATCAACAGAGTATTTCCCTTTTTTTTTTACTCCCAAGGTGCAGAGAACAATTTCACAGAAAAACTGCTTACATATGGCTAAACTAAATTATGTAAGCAAATATATATTGTCTGCTAGATTAGGCCATATGAAATGGGCAATATTTGAGAGTTTTTGACCTTTAGTGGTTCAATTTAATGGATTATGCTTTAAAAAAATGAGACAACTGAGATGCCTATAAAAACAAACATTTCTCCATAAGCAATTTAATGGTACGTTCCAGAATGGAGACTTAACTTCTAGCTATAATGAAAGATACTTGCATTTTCCCTTTACCTTATTAAAATTCTTCCTCACTGGATGGCCTGCATTGCAAGCTTGCTTTCCCAGCTCTGACTGTTATTTGAGGGTGTGTTGGATAATTTATTTCATATTATTTGAGGTCTTGTGAGTATTATTAGAATGAGGGGAAACCATGAAAATTATGAGTTCTTGGTCCACTACTTTAACAAATATTTTCTGAGTGCCAACAAAAACAACATTTACTGCATGAGCGAAAAACAAAAAGGCACAGTCCTTGCCTCTTTGGAATTTATTGTTTATGGCTTGTATTGTTTATATCAAAGAGCTTTGCAAGTAAATGTACAATTATGGCTGATAGTTGCTTTTGAAGGACCGTGCATACTAGTGTTATTAGGGGGGATTGATCACGTTGGGGAGGTCTGGGCAGGTCTTTTTGAGGAAGTGGTGGCTGAGCTGAGGTCAAGTACAGCTTGTTAACTGGATGGATGAAAGGAGACCAGCGGTGGGGATATGAAGCAGTGCAGTTCAGTTCAGTTCACATAGTGATTATAGAATGCCTGTCATACGGCAGACACTACTCTTCAATGCTGGGACATAGAAAACAAACGAGACGCGGTCTTTGCCCCAGTACATAACTCACTGTAAGGGTTTCATTGTCATGTCATTTTTAAATGAGGAGTGCCCCTCTGTATGTATTTGTTTTGCTTCTGTGTAGTTTGAGTTTCCTTTGTGTTCAGATTACGTCAGCCAGGCAAGTCCTTCTCAAGAAATCACACACAGTCTTTTTTTTTTTTTTTTTGTCATGGGATCAAAGTTGAACAAACAAATACACATAGTCTGCTAGATTAAAGTCCAGTAACGCTCTTCCAGGCTTTACCATCAACTGAATGTGGTCCCACAACGGAGCTCATGCCTGTTTCAGAACCTGCCCGCCAGTGACACAGCTCCGGGAAGGAAGCTTGGCTGCCACCAAACAAGGGACCCATTATTCCTTTCTCTCTCTTTTTTTGGCCATTCACTACAATTGCTAAATTATTAACCCCGGTCCTAAAAATGAATAATAAACATACTGTGTGTGCCCTTGATTAATCTGCTTTCATGTGAAATATTAGTTAGACCCAGAGTATAAACTCCTGGAGACACATAGCACACATATGGAGTATCAGGGATGCAAACAAAGGGGAGAGGCAGGAACTGTGGCAAAATGGAGATTGCCAAAATAGAACACAGGAGAGAAGAAAGTAGCACATGCCAGTGCAGGATTTTTGCCCCAGATGGTAGGGCAGGTCCTCATTTGACCGTACCCACCAAAAGCATGTGCTTGGCCTGTCATCCTTACTCCCTCCAAAGGTCTAGGCCCTCTCAGCATCTTTCTGCCTATGACTAGCATAGCTGCCTCTTCTAGAATTTACTGACTTTTGCCCTGCTTGGCTTCATACCCTGATCTTGGTGGAGAACTTGCCCCGGGGCGAGTTTTGAGCAGTGCATCCTTTGCTCTTCGGTTTGACCTTGGTGAGTCACTGCGCCACCAGACCCTGAACCCCAAGGACACCGCCCTGACCACCAGGCTTGGCTTGCTCCTTGTGTGAGGAATGACAGATTTTCACAAAAGGATGGATGAGGAGGCTGGTGACCCCTAGACCTGTGTCTCAGTTGAGCTGTCTCATTTCATTGTTTTCTTACTTTTCACTCTGCAAGGCCTTACAAACTTCCTTTATAGGTTAGTGTCGATATATTCTCCTGTTAAGGCTCTCTGGTCCTGGCTGCAAATCCTAAACACTTGTTTTCTTTTTCTTCTGTTTTTTATTATTATAGAGTTTTGTACGTCAGCTTTGGGGATTGATTTATTAGGGGGTAAGTCATATTTCCAGGTTAGAGAAGAGGATATTTAGAGATTGTATCACTAGGTGACTTGTCCAACTTTACCTGCTGCTGTTTATTATGGAGCGATCAAGTCCAAGAGAGCAATAGCTCCCAAATTTGCTTTCTTAATTGAGGATGCACCATCAATAATGTACAGGTCTTATAATTGTATTAACTAAATGGTTGAATATTACTGGTTTGAGTTTATCAGTTAGGAAGCTTTAGCTTTAAAGTAAGTTTGAGACAACAGCAGTATGTGGCCTTTTGGAAGATGCAAAATATAACTCTATATTCACAATCCATAAGACTTTGGAGACTTTGCTTTCGAAAATTCAGCTTGTGTTCTGTCTTTAACAATTCCACGCTTTTCTTGTGAAGAGCTATTATCAACCTGTTGATGGGAGCTGTGATTTTTGCCCCAAATTTCTAAGAGCATGTGGTGAATAACATTATCAGACTATCTGTCTAGCAGGTTGCTTGTGCTATCTCGTTTCCAGATTATTCTGTAAAAAGGAATTTATGTGAGTGCCATCATGTTTCTGCTTGATTTTTTTTTTCTGGAAATATTAACAATATACTCCAGTAATGATTTAGCCCAAGATGTTCTTGTGTTATTTTGGAGCAAGTTGCTAGTGAGTCATAACACACTGGACGTCCAAGCTATGGTTAACTGGTGGTCAAGTTAGGAAATTCTGTCCCCGTTAACTCTCCTTTTTCATAGCCCAGAACACCTCTCCACTCAACTTTTTTTCTTTTGATTCGTC